>NC_140581.1:167242799-168442799 GCF_964204655.1 Triturus cristatus | reverse complement strand
GGATATACAGTATGTGGCTGACAATTCTATTGCTGTTGCTCGGTATGTCACATTTTACATCACTAAATCTTAGAAAACTGAATTGAAGGAAACATGGGAAGAGATTTCTCACGAGAAGACTGTCAGTAAGAAGCTATACAGTTTCAGTTTAAAGATGTTATCGCATCGAGAAATTGGATCCTACGAATGCTCAGATAGGTTATCATCTGCAAGTCTGTACTCGAAATCCAGAAGAATAATTTGGGTAAGTTTAGGCCTTGCAGGAATGCGAAATCGGGTACTGAAATCTATTCGAGAAATTGAATATTTAGCAGAGTTCGAACCAGAAAGTACAGACATTTTAAGAACATGTTGGACACATATTACCCACAAAGAAGTCATCACCTTGAGAACATGTGTCTCTATGAAGTGCTGCAGAACTTCATTTTTAAACGGAATGCCACAGAAGATATCAACAATGGAAAATATAAAGTCAGTGGTGAGGAAGGATGTTTGGTGAAGCAAACACAAGGAAGTTTGATAAATCACCGGAAGCTGAGTTGCGACACTCCTGACAAAAAGGAATTTTACTACTTGGCACTTTTGCAGCTGTTTAAACCATGGCGTTCAGAGGACGAACTACTTGGAGAATTCCAGAGTTATGAAGATTCCTTCAATGCTAGCAAAGACAGCATAGAGTTCAGTACTTTCACAACTTATGTTCAAATGTTAAATGAAGAAATTGAACAAGAAGCAACAATTGCAGCTGAAGTAGCTAGAGACAGTTCTCAAGACAGTCAAAGTTCTGGGACATTCAGTCAAGATCCTCTAGGACAACCAATCGTAGAAAATGAGGCTGCAATAGCCATGAATGAAGTGGAAACAGCTATGAATCAAGCTCAGGAAGATTTAGTAGACTTAACATATTTGGAGCAGCAACTGAATGAAGAACAAAAACAAATTTATGAAGAAGTCAGGAAAAAAATTGATCACGGATTACTACATGAAAATAAAGAGTGCTCATGCACATCTTTTGAACCAATGAGAATGTATGTAAGTGGACAAGCAGGAACTGGAAAAAGTTTCTTAATTAATGTAATTAGAAGCTACCTACAGAAGAAAATGGATTCCATTTTGTCTTGTGTTGTTACTGCTCCAACTGGGTTAGCAGCGTATAACATAAAAGGAGTTACCTTACATCGTTTGCTAATGTTACCAGTAGAGCATGAGAACAAAATACAATACCACAAACTAGCAGGAGAAGCATGCTTGGAAGTTTCAAGAGTATTGAAGAAAATGAAAGTACTCATTATTGATGAGGTAAGCATGGTATCAAACTTAATGCTTGCCTTTGTGCATTTAAGAATGCAGCAAATTCTGAAGACAAACTATGACGTGCTATTTGGAGGAAAACATGTTACAGTTTTTGGAGATCTTCTGCAGCTTACTCCAGTTAAAGAACAACCAGTTTTTCAAACCCTTACACATTAAGACACGAAAAAGTCATTAGGAAGTTTAGGCAATGTAAATATTTGGACATATTTTGAGTATAAGGAACTCATTACCAATATGAGGCAAGCCAATGATGAGGACTATGCAAGTATTCTGAAAGATATAAGAATTGGACTACTCACAGAACATGGCAGAAAAGCATTACAGAGTCGATTGCTGAGTAATTTGTTTACAACAGAAGAAATAGTTCCAGAGAAAATATACAAGAAAATTGCTGAAAAAAATACTGTAATCTGCTTAATGCCAACACTACATGAATGTAACTTTTGAAATTGGAAAATGAAGAGATCATAAAACTGGAAGCTGTGGATAAAATTCAACATGAACGAAGAACTATTATATTGACAGGCAAATTGGCTACTAAATTGGATTCTCTGGAGAAAAACATTTCAAAAACAGCTGGTTTGGAAAAGAATCTTTATGTGTGTATGAACTGTAGAGTAATTTTAAGACGTAATTTGGATGTTGAAAAAGGTTTAGTGAATGGAGCTATGGGTAAAGTTGTGGGTTTTGTAAAGTACCAGAAAAAAAATGGAATTGAATTGTTAAAAATAAAATTTGATCAGATCGAAGAGGTTAAAGTCATTAGTCGTTGTTCAGTTCGTTTTTTGCTAGTGAAAGACTTATATGTACGTAGGAAGCAGTTTCCGATTTCTCTAGCATATGCTGTAACTGTTCACAAGTCTCAAGGATTAACTGTTGATAGTGCTTTTGTAAACATTGGATCTACTGTGTTTAAAGAAGGTATGGCATATGTTGCTTTGTCACGCGTGAAAATATTATCTGGTTTATTCATGATAGACTTTGATGACTCAAAAGTAAGTGCTGATGCAAACTGTGTAAAGGAGTGTAATAGATTAAGAAGAAGCTATGCTCCTCATTTAGGTCAGTATCCTGTGTTTGAAAAACGTGTTGTTTGTGGGAAAAGGAGATTTGAGAATATCTGTAATGAGGATGTACAGAAGAGAAAGCAAAAAGACAGTGATGTGACTGCAAGCAAAAAGAAAAAGGACAGCGTGGAAGAGGTTGTTGGTTGTCATTTTGAAAATAGCTCTGGTGTCAACTGCTACGCAAATGTAGTGCTGAATGTTGTATTTTATCTTGAAAGTTTGCAAGAGCAGATAATACTAAATCATGAAAAAAGATTCTGTTCTTTGCTGAGTCTCCTTAATGAGAAGCCGAGTAATGATAAAAATAAAATAGAAAGTGCTTCTGATGTTAGAAATCTTTTAGATGTATGTTCTGGATGTACACAGTTTACACAAAATGTCCAGCAAGATGCACAGGAATTCTTGATGTATATCCTGATGGTACTGGAAGATGAAGGGATAGAAGTAGAAAATTTATTTGGTGTCTCTTATAAATGGGAACATTGTTGAGATAACTGTATGAACACATGCAGTAGTAATGTTGATTCTGAAAGGTTCATATATTTACCATTACCAGAAAGTAAAACAGTGACTTTTAGTAAATTAGTTAAAGATGCTAATCACAACATGGAATGTTCTGAATGTAAATCTGAAATGTTGTCAACGTTATTTTTAAAGAAATATGGACAGTATGTAATTTTAATGGTACAACGTTGTAGAGCTGATGGAACAAAATTGGAAACTTTACTAAAGAAGTTTGTTGGTAATAAATTATCTATATCTGGAAAAACTTTTGTAGCAGTTGCAATAATTTTTCATGACGGTCCTTCTATAACTTCTGGTCATTACACAGTTTATCTTAAATGTGAAAAAGGATGGACCCTGTGTAATGATTCTCAATTGATTTTCAAGCAACGTTTGCCTTATGATTTACCCAATTGTTACTTAATTTTTCTGAAACCCAAATTTTAAATACTAAATTCAGCATCTGAAGAAAGCATTATTTAAATTTTAAAGGATTAAAATTGAATATTTCACTCAAAAAGGATTTTAAACTTACCATTTGGCCTCAAGGAAAGGTAAAACAAACAATTGTAGACTTCTTTGACAGATATTATTTTGGAAAATGTTCTTTTGCAACAAGGTTTACACGTTATTTCTTGAAAATTGTTATTGTACTTAAAAGGTATTTTTGACATTTCTATTAAGGTATGTTTTAGTGAGGATAGATTCAGGGCTTTTTTAAACAATCTTTCAGATTGTTTTTTTTTTTGCCCGCTGTTAAATGATGAATACAATTGATTTCACTATTTTCAGTGAAAATCAAAACATTCTGAAAACAGCAAAAAAAGGGCAAAACATTGCTTTGCTAAATATGAAAAAACATGTACTGTTTAATAAAATGTATTGTTGAATATTAATACTTTTTTTCTTTTTTTCAGAACTAGAAAGAAAATTTAGAAAATGTAATTCAGTTTCCTTGCAATTAAATAAAAACATTTATTTCTAAATAAGTTACTTTGATGGTCAGGTAAGTTTAAAATATCTGTATGTGTCACTGCCTTCGTTTCATGCTTCCTTTTCTTCACCTCTCCTTACTCTGCTTTTCTCATTTCTCTTCTCACTCTCTCTTCCTGCTTTACTACTCTTTTGTAACTCCCTCACTCCTTCTCTACTACTCCCCTACCTTTACTACCTCCATCACTAATTTTTCATCCATGTTTCTTTCTCTGTATCCATATGTCTTAGTCTTTTTAACTGCCTTACTCCTTCTCAGTTGTTTGCTTTCTGTCTCTGTATCTGTCACTCTCTGTTTGTCTGTTTTACCCTTACCTTCCTTAACATCTCTGGGGCAGATTTACAAGCCACCTGCACCACAACTACATCACTTTTCTTGACGTACTAGTGGCGCAGGGTGCTCCTCCATATTTACAAGGAGAGGATAAGCCAGTCTGTGTGTCTTTTCCTCTCCTTGTAAATACAGCCAATTCAAATGCAGCACTAAAATGAGCTATTATCTTTTTTGATAGGTTTAGGGTACCTATACGTAAGTACTGATGCAGAGTTTAAAGTTTAATAGGAAGAGTCTCTTCCCTTCATCTGTGAAATGTACACCATCTCTTTTTTAATTACTTTGCCACTCCCCTCTCTTTGTCAGGGAGTCCCTGAAGGTTTACTAAAGTTGAAAAAAATGATTTTTTTTTTTAAAAACATCATTGGGTGCGCGCAAGGTGCGCGCACCCCCCAAAAAAATTAACAAATAGATTAAAAAAACAGGTTTTTGTGTTTGGATTTTAGGTGGCTCTAAAAAGAGCCCTTGAGTTAATGTAGGGACAGAGGAAGAGAAAAACGAAAAAAAAAAATAACAAAACTATGGCCCAGTGCAAGAGTGCTCCTCAAATTTTCTCTGAATGAGATCAACACTGCTCTCACCCATAGTAATAAGAGTACCACAATCCATGCACCGTGTAGTCATCCTCCCAAAACAAGGACGAATATCCAGAGGTGTGTAAGAAGGTGAAGGCACCATCGCAGACGAAGTGCTCGGCTGAGCTGCCAAAGATGTGCTCGGCTGAGCTGCTGCAGATGTCGTCGGCTGAGCAGGTGGAGGGTTTGCTCCAGAAGCTTGACGAAAAGTCACAGGATGCATTTTCTCAACGTGCCTCAACATTGTGTGAATACTAAAAGAGTACTTCTTATTAGCATTCCCACATAAGGTGCGCTGACAAAGTATGCAGGTGACTTTTGGTGCATTCACCTTCTTTTGTCCCTCAGGAAAAGTGAAAAACTGCCATATAAAGGAGTCTTTCTGCTTCCTCTGCCTCTGTCTCTCAAGAGTGTCCTGTTCACTCTCAGAAGGTGGCTGGTGCTCTGCCATTGTCTCACAAAAACAGAGTAGCTCCTTCTCCAAGGGAATCAGAACTAACAATGAGGGGAGTGGGTGTGGTGTTGAAACAATCTGAAACTGAAAGTAATGAAAACCAATTAAAAGTGTTGTTTTATTAATCACATAACTCGAGGTGCGCGCACGGAGCAAGCTCAGAGCGCGCACGGTGCAATTACGCATGCGCGAACGCATACGCGCGCATGCGCATAAGTATTATGCGCGTTCGTAACGCGCATACGCGGCACGCACGCATGCGCGAACGTCAGCGCACGTACTCCGTGCGTATGCGTGAGTGTAGCGCGCGGAGCACGTACGACGCACGCAAGCGTACGTACGCATGCGTACTGGGTGCGCGCTGCGAGCGCGTACTAAAATGTATGTATGCGTACGTATATAACGTACGCATGCATACACAAAAAACGTACACATGCGTACACAAAAAACGTACGCATGCGTACTAGGTGCGCGCTGCGAGCGCGCACTAAAACGTATGTATGCGTACGTAGATAACGTACGCAGGCGTACATAAAAAATGTACGCATGCGTACTAGGTGCACGCTCAGTGCGCGCACCTTACAAATTTATAGAAAAAATAAAAAAATTAAAGTGTACATAAGTTAATAGAACATATTAACAATGCTGTTCAAATTTATCCAAATTCAAAGTAAAAAAAAAATGAGCCACACCAAATTAAAGGATACAGATAATCTATAAATGTATACATAGGGAAATTTTTGTAAAAGAAATATATAAAACATATATTAAAAAATTCTAAAATTAGCATTTAAAAAACCTTTGAAATTCACTGAAAAAACCATAGGTTTCACACACGTTATAGTTAGGAATTAGCAATTAAAAAACCTTGCAAATTCACAGAAAAAACCATAGGTTTCACACATGTTATAGTTCGCTGGACATTTTACTCGTAAAAAACCAATGAAATTCCCCCGTCCTAGTTAGTTCAGCTAACTATAATTCGCGCGCCCGCAATCCACTGCTGATGACGTCACATATTACATCACTCATGACATGGTCAGTGACATCACTCATGACATCACTGATGACATCTCAAATGACATCACTGATGACATCACTGATGATGTCATCCATGTGATAAATTAGCACATCTTCTCACACCCTAATATAACCTTTGATACACCGACTCAAAATGTAAGAGTTCCATTCTCAAAACCATACATACTGCAATACCAATAACTACATACCCACTTATTAACTCTTAAAGAAAATCAGCATGTGGATCAAAGTGTTAAAAGAGGATAATGCAATCGAGGTATTTACTAAAGTCAGTGACAGGTGGAAAAAGAGGGAAGACGTTGAAATTAGCAAACCGACATGGGATAAAATTAATTAATTTAATAAAAAAATCTTCCGCGGTGCGAACTTCCAACGTATGCAATTTTATAGTAAATGGCTTATTTATAGAACTCCCTCATTTCTCCACAAAATCGATCCCCTGGTCGAAGATAAGTGCTTTCGATACGTAGAGAAGGGCACCTGGAGTCATATCATTTGGGAATGCCCAAAAATAACGGAATTCTGGGAAGAAATAGGAAAATACCTCTCTATTTCGATCAGAGCCAATATCCAGATCGATATATCAATAGCAGTACTAGGCTGCTCTCCGTGCCCCACTCCACACGATGAGGCTCTGTTTATAGCATCATTAATAGCCAGATCCCTAATCCTACAACTGTGGAAATCAGAGAAAGCTCCAACGTTTCAAGCATGGAAAGCTAAACTACTTCGGATCCAGGGTAGGGAAAGAAAATATGCATTAAGAGCAGGAGCACTCAGGAGTTATCATAAGCACTGGAGCACGTTTGAAAGCTAAATGGATCAACATCAATCAATCAATCAATCAAAGCATTTGTATAGCGCACTACTCACCCAGAGGGTCTCAAGGCGCTAGGGGAGGGGGTCCGCTACTGCTCGAACAGCCAGGTCTTGAGCTGCTTCCTGAAGGCGAGGTGGTCCTGGGTAAGGCGGAGGTGGGTCGGTAGGGAGTTCCAGGTCTTGGCGGCGAGGTAGGAGAAGGACTTTCCTCCTGTGGTGGCTCTTCGGATGCGGGGGACGGCGGCGAGGGCGTGGCTGGTCGATCGAAGCTGGCGTTTGGGAGCGTAGAAGTTGAGGCGGCTGTTGAGGTATCCTGGGCCTTGGTTGTGTAGGGCTTTGTGTGCGTGGGTGAGGAGACGGAAGGTGATTCTCTTGTTGACCGGGAGCCAGTGCAGGTCTCTCAGGTGTCCGGAGATGAGGTTGCGGCGGGGGATGTCCAGGATGAGACGTGCAGAGGCGTTCTGGATCCGCTGGAGTCTCTTCTGGAGTTTGGCGGTGGTTCCGGCGTAGAGGGAGTTGCCGTAGTCCAGACGGCTGGTGACGAGGGCCTGGGTGACCGTTTTCCTTGTCTCGGTGGGGATCCACCGGAAGATCTTACGTAGCATGTGCAGGATGTTGAAGCACGCCGAGGAGACGGCGTTGACTTGTCTGGTCATGGAGAGGGAGGCGTCCAGGATGAAGCCCAGGTTGCGAGCATGGTCTGTTGGTTTGGGTGCGTTGCCTAGGGCGGGGAGTCGTCCCAGGCGGAGGGTGAGGAACCCAGGATGAGGACTTCCGTCTTGTCCGAGTTCAGTTTCAGGCGGCTGTTCTTCATCAATTCGGCTACCTCTTTCATCCCTTCGTGTAGGTTGGCTCTGGCGGTGTCGGGGTCGTTGGTGAGGGAGAGGATCAGCTGGGTGTCGTCGGCGTAAGAGATGATGTTGAGGTTGTGCTGGCGTGCGATGGCTGCGAGGGGGCTCATGTAGACGTTGAAGAGGGTTGGGCTAAGCGAGGAGCCTTGAGGAACGCCGCAGATGACTTCGTGGCTTCTGATCTGAACGGTGGGAGGCGGACTCTCTGTGTCCTTCCGGTGAGGAAGGAGATGATCCACTCCAGTGCCTTCTCCTGGATTCCGACGTTGTTGAGGCGCTGCACTAGGGTACGGTGGCAGACCGTGTCGAAGGCTGCGGAGAGGTCTAGGAGGATGAGGGCCGCTGTTTCTCCGTTGTCGAGCAGGGTTCGGATGTCATCGGTGGCTGCAATCAGGGCGGTCTCGGTGCTGTGGTTGGCTCGGAAGCCAGACTGCGAGAGGTCGAGGGATCCATTCGTCTCGAGGAAGGCGGACAGCTGCTTGTTGACGGTCTTCTCGATGACTTTTGCTGGAAACGGGAGCAGCGAGATGGGGCGGTAGTTCTTGAGGTCGGCGGGGTCGGCTGATGGCTTCTTTAGTAGAGCGCTGAGTTCGGCGTGCTTCCAGCTCTCCGGGAAGGTAGCGGTGTCGAAGGAGATGTTGATGATGTCTCGCAGGTGGGGTGCAATGACAGCGTCGGCCTTGTTGAAGACATGGTGGGGGCAGGGGTCGGTCGGAGACCCGGAGTGGATGGTGTTCATCGTGCGGACGGTGTCTTCGGAGCTGATCGGGGTCCAGGCGCGGAGGGTGGTGGTGGGGGGCGGTGGTTCGGACGTGGCGTGCGACTGTAGAGTGCTGAAGCTGTTGTGTATGTCCGCGATCTTGTTGTGGAAGTAGGAGGCGAGGGAGTTACAGAGGTCTTGCGAAGGGGTGATGTCGTTGTTTCCGGCGTTGGGGTTGGAGAGCTCTTTAACGATGTTGAAGAGTTCCTTGCTGTTGTGTGCGTTGTTGTCCAGTCGTTCCTTGAATGCTGTCTTCTTGGTGGCGTGGATCAGTTGGTGGTGTTTTCGGGTGGCGAGCTTCAGGGCCGTCATGTTGTCAGGTGTTGGGTCTCTGCGCCAGTCTCTCTCGAGGGCTCCGCAGTTCTTCTTGGAGCTCTTGAGTTCGTCAGTGAACCATGGGGCTTTCTTGCTGCCGGGTCTGCTAGGCAGGGTCCTCAGAGGGGCGAGGTCATCTGCGCAGTCGCTGATCCACTTCGTGAGGTTGGTGGCCGCTTGGCTGGGGTTCGTTGCGCTGGTGGGTGGGTTCTTGCTCAGGGAGGTTGCGAGCTGGTCGGCTGTGATCTTGTTCCAGCTGCGGCATGCAACCTGTTGCTGGTGGTGGTGGATCGTGGTCCTTCTGAAGCTGAAGTGGACGCAGCTGTGGTCCGTCCAGTGGAGTCCGGTGGCGTGGCTGAAGGAGATGTCCTTGCTGGATGAGAAGATGGCGTCGAGTGTGTGTCCCGCGTAGTGGGTGGGGGTGGTCACCAGTTGCTTGAGTCCGAGGTTTGCGAGATTGTCCAGCAGGGTGGTGGTGTTGCGGTCGTTGTTGTTCTCCAGGTGGAAGTTGACACTTTGCATTTCATATGTTTAGATAGGTGTTAAAAGATCCAATCCTACAGCAGAATTCCCTTTTCTTTCCTATTCTCACTATGCACTTTATTTACTAATATGCTTGCTGATGTTTAATATACTGCTTATGTTGTATTTATTTTGCTGTTATGTTATAAAGAAGTGATTATAATTATACATATTTATATTCTCCAAATTCCTAATTCTGGATGTTAATCTGCATGCCTGCTGACCCTTGTAATCTCTTTCTGTGTCTATGAACTCTCAATAAAAAATATAAAAAAAAAAAAAAAAAACAAATCTGTACCTACCTACCTGCCGTGAGGGGAACAGTGTCTTGTGGGGAACTTCTGTGTAATCCAGCGATTTTTTCCGGTGCTGTGAGGGGAACGGCCATCCACAAACTTCAACTACCAGCATCCCTAGCCCCGGGCGCCTGCCATTGTCGTCATCAGGCAGCGCCGGGGAGGGATTAAAGCACGCCAGTAGCCCCGCAGCACGGGATGCCCTCTAATTTCACTTGGTGTCATAATCTGTACCTACCTACCTGCCGTGAGGGGAACGGCGTCTTGTGGGGAACTTCTCCTGTGTAATCCAGCGATTTTTTCTGGTGCCATGAGGGAAACGGCCATCCACAAACTTCAACTACCAGCATCCCTAGCCCCGGGCGTATGCCATTGTCGGCATCAGGCAGCGCCGGGGAGGGATTAAAGCACGCCAGTAGCCCCGCAGCGCGGGACGCGCACGGGCCGCGCCCGGGCTAAACCCGGGACAAGGGCGGGACCGTTTGTGACCATTAGTGGCCGGGAGAGGTCGGGTCGGGCCGCCCCTCTTGGTGTTGTGATCCTGTGCCGTTAAAACCAGTTAGATATAATAGACGAACTTTTAAATTGCACAAAGTGTAGATCAGTTATTTACACATACTGCAATCGTAGCTTATAGGTTATTCCTTTTGTATTATGTTATAGTATCTTTCTGGCGTAACACATAATGTTGTATTTATTTGCCTGCTGCTATTTGCATTTATAACATCTATTCTTCCATCCATAGTCGTAAAGAATGGGGAAGAACAATCCTGTGTTATCTGTCCCTGTACTAAAGCAAAAAGCTGTTCAAAATCAACCACTACCCACTCTGACAGCAATTGATCGTATGTTACAGAAAACGATTGGGGTGGTGGCTAACGCCATCGAAAACACAGAACGCCGCCTCTCCCTCCCTGTCAGTTCTCTTCCTCCTCTGCCCATTGCCAATACATCGATGCTCACTATTAACTCCCAGGACTCGATACTGGCACCATATTTTGCTGCCCTTCCAGGGGCCCATCATATACCCACAATTCAGGATACTGCTCTGACCATGGGCAATGTTTCTCCTGAATTTCTGCCCTTCTCAGCAAGGTTATCATTGACCCCCACCACTTTTCTTAATAAATCCAATATTGATTCCTCTGCTCAGGTAGAGGATCTCACAGCCAATGGGTCTTCTGAGATGCCATCAAGTTCAATCCTGGTCCCTGCCCCACCGCTGAGCTTAAATAGTGTTAGCTCGCGGGTGACAACTAGAGGACAAAGGCCAGGTGTAAGCCGAAGGATGATAGCAAGGATGGGCAAATTGTAAGAAATGCTAAGGGGAAAGTAGGTGGTAATAAACACAATAATCATAAGAAAGCTGCTGTTAAATCTATTGCAATGAAAACGAAAAATGCTATTAATAATGTACTTGGCCCTATACTTACCTTAACAAATGATAGAGGGCCACATGCTGTAACTACAGAGAAAGTTGTTACCCTACCACCTTCTCTCTCAGATAGCGAGGGATTGTTGGATAAAATCAGCCATCTTATGAAATCTTTAATGATCCCACGCCTGGAAAGGGTAAAATGTTTTGGGGAAAATATAGACAACTTGGAGAAAATTATGAAAAAACACCTCTATTACTCCAGGACAACAGTCGTATGGAGCACCCACGAAGGCCATTGATTTACAATCAAGTACCAGACTTCAAAAACCTGGTTCTGATAATACTACTCAGTCATTACCTGGTCCTAGGCCTTTATTGCCTCATACAACGAAGAACATTGAAACTATTGCTAGGCCTTCCCGACGGCTCCAAGGGCAACTGAACCCAGGGTCTTAGAAAGAAGGGTGAGCGATCCGTGTAGGGACACAGAATCTGCGGGACAGGTGTATAACAACCTTGGTGCTCCCAAAGATTACTTTCCAACTGGTAATCCCAAGAGGTTTTTCCCACATATTGATTTACCCCCACAATCATCACCATATACCATAGTGCTAGTTGGCGTTCCGGAGTTACCCCAAGAAAAATCAGAAACCTACCCTGAGCTAAGAAACAAAATCGTGTATTGGCTAAATAAGCATAGACCACTCCCGTCTAAGATATCTGGGGAAATTCTATTTGTGAGAAGGCTAGGTTGGCTGGGTCATAGAAGAAAGGATTTGCCGGGGGATTGTATTGTCATTAATTTTAGGGATAGGCAGGTGGTTCAACACATATGCAATTGGCCAGCTCATTATGGTGAGAGTGACATTCTCACCAGGGATTTGAGTTTTTTCTACCCCCAATTTCCTCTCTTATCGCCAACTACCTGTCATAGGGGTATAGCAAATGTGGAACTGATGGAAGGGACAAGAACCAGATATAACATTCTGACTTTTAATTACTTTGATAAACTTCCTGAACTGGAAAGGGTGGATTGACTTCGGCTGGAGGACAGGTTACCTAATAATATGAGTAATATATCTACTTCTGGTGTTTATTCAGATAACTCGAATTTAGATGGTGACGTGAACGAAGAAGCTCCCTCCAGCCTTATTCAGATTATCCACCATGAGGAATTTACGGAAATGGATCTTGAACCTGTAACTACTAAAGAAGATCCATCTCTGAAAATATTATTTTGGAATGTCGCTGGTTTGCGCGCAAAGGTTGCGAATGGCATCTGGCTCGATTTCGCTCATAACTTTGGCATTTTATGCTTATAGGAAACATGGGCGCCACTTGAACTTCACGTCGAGGGCTATAAAACATATTTTTCTCCGGCACTGCCCTCTCCTTCTGGTCGAGCAAAAGGTGGTTTGACCATCTTTATATCTAATCTTTCACAATTTACAAGTATAGTCCCTATCAAACTGGACTTAAATTTCCAAATACTTTTTTTACACCAGAACAAGACTAAGGCCCTTGTAATAGTGAGCTTTTATAATAATCATTCTGTGGATGGCTTAATAAAGGTGATGAAGGAAATATACTCATGCCTCCAAGAATTATCTAATAAGGTACACAAGGAGCTGGCTATAATTTGGGGTGGGGATTTCAATCAAAGTCTCTGTAACCAGAGCGCAAATACAGTCTGTGGTATTGTGGATGAAAATGGTGACCCGGTTACTCATTTTTCCCACACTTCAGTTGGCGACTGCTTGAACGGAACTATCTGTGGTTTGGATCTTGCTCTTGTCAATGATCTGGTGAACCCTCCTATACCTGTCATCCCTACTTTCAATGGCAGAGGCAGGCTAAGTACAATTGATTTTATTTTTCTCTCTGTGCTAGCTGAAAAGGAATTACTCAATTGTAAAACCCATGATATCGCTATTAGCGACCACTACCCAAATAGTATTACCCTGAAAACCATCAAAAAATGTGAGAGGCTTAATATCAAGACGACCCTAAGCCAAAATAAGCTAACAATAGATAGATTAAATGGCTATTCTCTAAGGTGGGAAAATGTGGATCAGAAGGCTATCACAGCAACACTGGTTGTAAATCAAAGATCAGTGATTGACAAATGCCTTGATCCAGCCACTTCTAATGAGGGAATTATGGCAAATTTTGCAATATTGCTAACAGCAATAAAGGAAATTCTATTTGTTAACACAAAAACTGGCCCAAATAAAACCAAGGGATGGTTTGATAGGTCCTGCACAAAAGCTTACCAGAACTTGAAAGCCGCCCTACATAAAAAGGTCAGAAACTCAAAGGAAATTGCAGCTTCCAGGAAAATGTATAATCAGGCCTTAAGATGCAGGAAGTACAACCTAAAAAAAGATCTCTGGGACCAACTCCATAAATCATGCACTCTGAGGGATAGTGCCGCTTTCTGGAAGGTTGTGAAGTCCCCTTTTCTGTCAGATACAGCGACTAATCCTAGTATCGATGTTGCGATTGACGAACAACTATGGGTTGATTATTTTGAGCGGATATTCAGCCTTCCTTCAATTGAAACACATTCAACTCTACCCGGGTCAAAAGCAACTTCCTTCCCCTTGCCTATTGATATATCATATGAGGAGGTGGAGCTCGCTCTAATGGCTAGTAAAAATGGTAAAGCCCCAGGCCCCGATGGGGTTCCAATTGATCTTTTTAAATTCACTACGGATTTATGGCTGCCAATTTTAACTAGGGTTCTCCAAGCATCCTGCGTTCTGGGACTTATTGATTCGTGGTCCCAATCAATTCTCGTGCCCATCTTTAAAAAAGGGGATCGCCAATTACCATCATGCTATCGCCCTATTTCCCTCTTGGATTCGCTGGGGAAAGTGGCTGGTCGTGTTATCTTGGAACGCCTCCAGCAATGGTCATCAGATAATAAAGCTCTATCTGACTTGCAATTTGGGTTTTGCGAGGGCATAGGGACAACAGAGCAAGCCCTTAATCTATCTTTAATAATTGGCAAATATGTAAATGCCAAAGAGGGTGCCCTATATGTGGCGTATGTTGATCTCTCATCAGCATTTGATTGTGTTAACCATACTAAACTGTGGACTATCTTAGCGGACATGGGAATAGAAGAGGCCCTCATAACTTTTCTCCGTGAATTATATTCAGATGCCACAGCTAGAGTTAGGTACGGCCTGGGGGGCGAGTTAACAAAGTCGTTCAGAGTAGAGCGCGGGGTAAGGCAGGGATGTGTCCTGGCACCATTTTTATTCAATCTATACACTAATGGCCCGGAAAAAGCCATGCTAACAGGGTCGCAGGACCTTCCCACTATAAACAATCGCCCAATACCGGCTCTACTCTATGCGAACAACGCTGTAATTTTAGCTCGTACCGCCATGGAATTACAGCGCACTCTCTTGAAATATCATACTTTCATGGCCAACCTCGACCTGAAGATTAACACCAAAAAAACCTTTGTAATGTCAGCCGGGTCGAGGAGCAAGAACACAAAGACCATGTTTATTGAAAACCAAAAATTAGAGAGCACAATTATGTATCCGTATCTGGGTATTGTATTTGACCACAAATGCTCCTGAAAGTATGCTATTGAATCCAGGAAACTCATCTTCATGAGAACAACAGTTGCCTTGGCTAATTTTGCCAATAAATTAGGTAGACGACCTAAGCTAGAACTTTTAGAAATTTATAGGGCAAAATGCATAGGCGCCGTAATATATGGGGCTGGTGTTTGGGGATATGCCAAGGTTGCGGAGGTGCAAAAGGTAGAAAACAGTTTTCTTAGATTTCTACAGGCAGTACCCCGGGGCACGTCGACCTATGCATGTCACCTGGAAGTGGGTTTGTTTTATCTAACAGATCTCATTAGGATCCAACCCTTGCTCCTTTGGCATCGCATCTGGTCGTCTAATGAAACTACTCTTTGCTGAGGGTTCATAGAGGACTGTATTTCTCTAGATAACGCACACAAGATCGGCTGGATTGCTTATATTAAGAGATTCCTTAGCGATCTTGGCATGCTGCAATATTACTATTCTCCCACCCTAATTGCTGCAATCCCGAGAAAACAGCTCAAAAAGGTTTGTTTGGTGCACTTAGAATCTTTGAGGCTGTCCAGTGAGGTCTCCAAAGTCACTGTGCAACATTCGCTACAAATCCAAACAACCCTGGCAGTTCAGCCCTATTTAACTTTTAACTTCTCGGGTTATGAAAGATTCCTGCTAGTTAGATTCAGACTAAATATTTTCCATCACCTGGTCACTTTTCCCAAAGTTAACACCTGGGAAAATCTCCTGCAACCCTGCCCTTGTGATGAGATGTCTCCTCAAACCACGATTCACATAACATTGTTTTGTAAATTTTATCTGGACTTGAGGAAACAGTGGCTCATACCGATTTTAAAAGTATGGGGTCTGCGTAGGTGTCGCCCTGCATTTCTTGCCCTTCAATTTTTGGATGATGAACTGTTTGCCAAATCGATTGTTAATTTTTTGAAATTAGTTGTTAGACATAGGCAGAATTTGGAGTAATATGGGTTGTACCGTGCCAATGCCTCTAGTGGCTACGCTTTGCCTCAATTGGTGCTTTGGTTTCTTTTAAATTGTTCTTTTTTAACATAATGTTTTTAGATCATTGACATAGGAAGTAACACGGGTTGCACTGTGTCAATGCCTCTAGTGGCTATGTTATGCCCAAATTTTGGCCCATTGGTTTCATTTAAATTCTTCTTTTTTAACAAAATGTTTTTAAGACCATTGTCATAGGAATCATTCCTTAAGATAAATATTTTTCTGTCTCTCTTTTGATAGAAGACTGAAAGTAATGTACTGTGTTAAAATGAATTCGCTACTATTATGATTGATGTATTAAGTGCGTATTATGGAGGTTTTTAGATTGTTGAATTGATGTATTTTATTTGTACTTTTATGGTATTTTTTCTTTATACCGAATAAAGTATTGACTGACTGACTACTCTCTACTACTCACTCTCTACTACTCTCTACTACTTACTCTCTACTACTCACTCTCTACTACTCACTCTCTACTACTATACTACTCTCTCTACTACTCACTCTCTACTACTCACTCTCTACTACTCTCTACACTACTCACTCTCTACTACTCTTTACTACTCACTCTACTACTCTCTACTACTCTCTACCACTCACTCTCTACTACTCTACTACTCACTCTGTACTACTTTGTACTACTCTCTCTCTCTACTACTCACTCTCTACTACTCACTCTCTACTACTCACTCTCTGCTACTCTCTACTACTCACTCTCCACTACTCACTCTCCACTACTCGCTCTTTACTACTCGCTCTCTACTACTCACTCTACTACTCACTCTACTATTCACTCTCTACTACTCTCTCTACTACTCACTCACTAGTACTCACTCTCTACTACTCGCTCTCTACTACTCTCTACACTACTCACTCTCTACTACTCCCTGCTACTCACTCTACTACTCACTCTCTACCACTGTCTACTACTCACTCTCTACGACTCCACTACTCTCTACTACTCACTCTCTACTACTCTACTACTCCCTACTACTCTCTCTCTACTACTCACTCTATTACTCTCTACTACTCACTCTCTACCTCTCTCTACTACTCACGCTCTACTACTCTCTCTCTACTACTCACTGTCTACTACTCACTCTCTACTACTCACTCTCTACTACTCTCTACTACTCACTCTCTACTACTCTCTACTACTCTCTCTCTACTACTCACTTTACTACTCACTCTGCTTTTCACTCTACTACTCACTCTACTACTCACTATCTACTACTCTCTACTACCTACTCTCTACTACTCTCTACTACTCTCTCTCTGCTACTCACTCTCAACAACTCACTCTCTACTACTCACTCTACTACTCACTCTCTACTACTCACTCCCTACTACTCACTCTCTACTACTCTCTACTGCTCACTCTCTACTACTCTCTACTCACTCTCTACTACTCACTCTCTACTACTCTCGACTACTCACTCTCTACTACTCACTCAACTACTCACTCTACTACTTTCTACCACTCGCTCTCTGCTACTCTCTCTACTACTCTCTACTACTCACTCTCTACTCTCTATTACTCATCCTCTACCTCTCTACCTCTCTCTCTCTACTACTCTCTACCTCTCTACCTCTACCTCTCTACCTCTCTACCCCTACCTCTCTACCTCTACACCTCTACCTCTACACCTCTACCTCTACACCTCTCTCTACACGCACACATATGCACATATATATGTATATATATGCATATGCATTTATATATGTATGTGTATATATATAAATACATATATAAACATATATATAATCTGCATATCTATATAAATACAAACATAAATGCATATATGCATGCACATGCATGTTATGTACATGAAAGTTTGAAAAACACTAATAAAAGCAAAGCTAAAAAGCCACCTAATTACAAACAGAATTGCTTTAACTTAAACGAAGGCGAGACCAATTGCATTTTCAATGCTTGTTTACTTTGGTTCCATCAAGAAGACAACTCACTAACACACCCATGCACACACTCATGCACCTATACAGTCCTGCACACATGCTGTCACTCATTCATGCACCTATGCACTACGTAATACCCCCTACCGAACCATACAGACACTCATACTGATACTCAAAAAACCAACTTATAACCTATATAGACACTCATGTAGCTACTCACCAACCCATGCAGCCACTTATACACAAAGTGAGAGACTGATACAGATATTTACATATTTAAACATTACTCACTAAGCCATGTTTTCACTAAGATGTCTCCTCAAACCACGATTCACATAACATTGTTTTGTAAATTTTATCTGGACTTGAGGAAACAGTGGCTCATACCGATTTTAAAAGTATGGGGTCTGCGTAGGTGTCGCCCTGCATTTCTTGCCCTTCAATTTTTGGATGATGAACTGTTTGCCAAATCGATTGTTAATTTTTTGAAATTAGTTGTTAGACATAGGCAGAATTTGGAGTAATATGGGTTGTACCGTGCCAATGCCTCTAGTGGCTACGCTTTGCCTCAATTGGTGCTTTGGTTTCTTTTAAATTGTTCTTTTTTAACATAATGTTTTTAGATCATTGACATAGGAAGTAACACGGGTTGCACTGTGTCAATGCCTCTAGTGGCTATGTTATGCCCAAATTTTGGCCCATTGGTTTCATTTAAATTCTTCTTTTTTAACAAAATGTTTTTAAGACCATTGTCATAGGAATCATTCCTTAAGATAAATATTTTTCTGTCTCTCTTTTGATAGAAGACTGAAAGTAATGTACTGTGTTAAAATGAATTCGCTACTATTATGATTGATGTATTAAGTGCGTATTATGGAGGTTTTTAGATTGTTGAATTGATGTATTTTATTTGTACTTTTATGGTATTTTTTCTTTATACCGAATAAAGTATTGACTGACTGACTACTCTCTACTTCTCACTCTCTACTACTCTCTACTACTTACTCTCTACTACTCACTCTCTACTACTCACTCTCTACTACTATACTACTCTCTCTACTACTCACTCTCTACTACTCACTCTCTACTACTCTCTACACTACTCACTCTCTACTACTCTTTACTACTCACTCTACTACTCTCTACTACTCTCTACCACTCACTCTCTACTACTCTACTACTCACTCTGTACTACTCTGTACTACTCTCTCTCTCTACTACTCACTCTCTACTACTCACTCTCTACTACTCACTCTCTGCTACTCTCTACTACTCACTCTCCACTACTCACTCTCCACTACTCGCTCTTTACTACTCGCTCTCTACTACTCACTCTACTACTCACTCTACTATTCACTCTCTACTACTCTCTCTACTACTCACTCACTAGTACTCACTCTCTACTACTCGCTCTCTACTACTCTCTACACTACTCACTCTCTACTACTCCCTGCTACTCACTCTACTACTCACTCTCTACCACTGTCTACTACTCACTCTCTACGACTCCACTACTCTCTACTACTCACTCTCTACTACTCTACTACTCCCTACTACTCTCTCTCTACTACTCACTCTATTACTCTCTACTACTCACTCTCTACCTCTCTCTACTACTCACGCTCTACTACTCTCTCTCTACTACTCACTGTCTACTACTCACTCTCTACTACTCACTCTCTACTACTCTCTACTACTCACTCTCTACTACTCTCTACTACTCTCTCTCTACTACTCACTTTACTACTCACTCTGCTTTTCACTCTACTACTCACTCTACTACTCACTATCTACTACTCTCTACTACCTACTCTCTACTACTCTCTACTACTCTCTCTCTGCTACTCACTCTCAACAACTCACTCTCTACTACTCACTCTACTACTCACTCTCTACTACTCACTCCCTACTACTCACTCTCTACTACTCTCTACTGCTCACTCTCTACTACTCTCTACTCACTCTCTACTACTCACTCTCTACTACTCTCGACTACTCACTCTCTACTACTCACTCAACTACTCACTCTACTACTTTCTACCACTCGCTCTCTGCTACTCTCTCTACTACTCTCTACTTCTCACTCTCTACTCTCTATTACTCATCCTCTACCTCTCTACCTCTCTCTCTCTACTACTCTCTACCTCTCTACCTCTACCTCTCTACCTCTCTACCCCTACCTCTCTACCTCTACACCTCTACCTCTACACCTCTACCTCTACACCTCTCTCTACACGCACACATATGCACATATATATGTATATATATGCATATGCATTTATATATGTATGTGTATATATATAAATACATATATAAACATATATATAATCTGCATATCTATATAAATACAAACATAAATGCATATATGCATGCACATGCATGTTATGTACATGAAAGTTTGAAAAACACTAATAAAAGCAAAGCTAAAAAGCCACCTAATTACAAACAGAATTGCTTTAACTTAAACGAAGGCGAGACCAATTGCATTTTCAATGCTTGTTTACTTTGGTTCCATCAAGAAGACAACTCACTAACACACCCATGCACACACTCATGCACCTATACAGTCCTGCACACATGCTGTCACTCATTCATGCACCTATGCACTACGTAATACCCCCTACCGAACCATACAGACACTCATACTGATACTCAAAAAACCAACTTATAACCTATATAGACACTCATGTAGCTACTCATCAACCCATGCAGCCACTTATACACAAAGTGAGAGACTGATACAGATATTTACATATTTAAACATTACTCACTAAGCCATGTTTTCACTAAGATACACTTAATCAGTCAGTTATACAATCAATTTTTCAAAAACAAATCATCCATTTAGACACTTATATACCCATTTATTCTTCCATCGACCTTGAGATATACATATATAAAACATATGTAATTTTCAGAAAAACACACATTCACTGGATGATGTCATCAGTGATGTCATTTGAGATGTCATTAGTGATGTCATGATTGATGTCACTGACCATGTCATGAGTGATGTAATATGTGATGTATTAAGCAGTGCATTGCGGGCGCTCGAGTTATAGTTAGCTGAACTAACTATAACGGGGGAATTTCAATGGTTTTGTACGAGTCAAAAGTCCAGCTAACTATAACGCCCCTGAAACCTATGGTTTTTTCAGTGAATTTCTAAGGTTTTTTAAATGCTAATTCCTAACTATAACGTGCCTGAAACCTATGTTTTTTTCAGTGAATTTCAAAGGTTTTTTAAATGCTAATTTCTAACTATACCTACAGAGATAGGACATGTGAAGAAAGGAGAAAAAACGCACAGAAAGAAAAAAAAGAAATGCAGAAAGAAGCAACAGAAGTCCTCAAAGACAAAAAAAAGTGCAGGAAGAAGGATAATGTGCAGAAAGAACAAACAGAAGAGCAGAAAAAAGTTTTGTTGCAAAATCATCCTGTACCCTCAACTTTTTCAGACGGATACTGGTGGTAACTGAGTCTGACTAACCAGTCCTAGAGCCAGTGCTATGTTAAAAGACACTCAGAATACAGTGAAAACACCTACATACACTAGGAAACACTATGCGTTGAGGTCCCCCTGTGATAAGCATGACCTCCTCTGTAAGCCCCTAGAATATAATAGGGCAGTGGATTAAAACTACCTCTTAAAACGCGCCACAGGGCGTGTTTGCACACGTCACCTCAGGCCCTGTCCCCTCCCTTCCCCACTGTGTAAAAGCGCCCTGTGGCCGTTTTAAGTTGGGAGATTAAGTCCCCTTGAATCCTGAGGCTCCCTAGGGTCCAAATAGACCACTAGGTACCTCCAGTAAGCGCCACAGAGCTGCGTTGCAGAGAGATGTAAAAAGGGGCACGGCCTAGACTCCCTCTCTGCAGCGCAGTGGCGCTTACTGGAAGCACCTGGTGGGCTAGTTGGCACCCAGGGTCCCTCTAGATTGAAGGGGACTTATTTCCCCAACTTAAAACGCACCACAGGGCTTGTTTGCACACGTTAACTCAGGGCCTGTCCCCTCCCTTCACCACTGTGTAAACACGCCCTGTGGCCGTTTTTACTTGGGAGATTAAGTTCATTTGAATCCTGAGGGTCCCTAGGGTCCAACTATCCCACTAGGTACCTCCAGTAAGCGCCACAGAGCTGCGTTGCAGAGAGGTGTAAAAAGTGGCACGGCCTGGACCACCTCTCTGCAACACAGCTGAGTAGCGCTTACTGGAAGCACCTGGTGGGCCAGTTAGCCTCCAGGGACCCTCAGGATTGAAGGGGAATTATTTCCCCAACTTAAAACGCGCCTTAGGGCGTGTTTGCACACGTCACCTCAGGCCCCGTCCCTCCCTTCCCCACTGTGTAAACACGCCCTGTGGCCGTTTTTTAAGTTGGGAGATTAAGTCCCCTTGAATCCTGAGGGTCCCTAGGGGCAAAATAGCCCACTAGGTACGTCCAGTAAGCGCCATTGCAGAGAGGTGTAAAAAGGGGCACGGCCTGCACCACCTCTCTGCAACGCAGAGCAGTGGCGCTTACTGGAAACACCTGGTGGGCTAGTTGGCCCCCAGGGTCCCTCAGGATTGAAAGGGAATAATTTCCCCAACTTAAAACGTGCCACAGGGTGTGTTTGCACACGTCACCTCAGGCCTCGTCCCCTCCCTTCACCACTGTGTAAACGCACCCTGTGGCCGTTCTAAGTTGAGAGATTAAGTCCCCTTGAATCCTAAGGGTCCCTAGGGTCAAACTAGCCCACTAGGTACCTCCAGTAAGCGCCACAGAGCTGCGTTGCATAGAGGTGTAAAAAGGGGCGTGGCCTCAGAACACCTGTCTGCAACGAAGCTCCCTGGCGCATACTGGAGATACCTGTTGGGCTAGTTGGCCCTCAGGGACCCTCAGTATTGAAGGGGAATTAATTCTCCAACTTACAACTGGCCAGGGGGCGCGTTTGCAGAGTGCTGCAAGGAGACGGCATGGCCTCTGGCGCAATGCCGGTCTTTTATTTATTTATTTTTTAAGAAGGAGGGCTGTGTGGCCCCCCTTCTTTTTATAATTTATTGGCCCTGGGGACCGCATCCTCCAGGGCCTGCACCCTAATTTGTTTTGTTGAAAAAAATTAATTTGGCCCTCCCAAGGCCTTAATCGGCCCCGGGGACCCCAACCCCCGGGTCATGGCCTTTTTTTTTTATTCTTTAGGAGGGGGGCTACGCTGCCCCCTCCTCAGGCCACTTATGGCCCCGGGGACCCCATCCCCTGGGGCCGGCCTTTGTTTTTTATTATTTTGAAAAAAGTATATATTTATAGAAACACCTAGGACATGCTGGACAAACCGTTTGTACCAATCACCATGACGATTTGCGTGATATTCATTAAAAGACGACTATGCATACAATTAATCCACGTGGAATGTATTTACACCGCTAGTGAAGCTCTGACGTGTCTGACGCCCTACCGTGCCTAATCCCGGCGCCCCCGCCGGTGGGTACTCTCCAAGTAGACACCCTTGTTGTTTATTTATACAAACATGGGTAGCTATTGACGGGCACATTTAATACACATGCACACCAATCCATTCAAAGGGGATTCGACAAAAATTCGACCAATTTATGCAAGAAACCCCCCTCACGGTTAATAAAACACACATCCACCGCCGGGTGTGTAATACTTTTTATTTTACTCTCTGGAAAGGAGACGAACCTCACTTGAGAGTCACAGCGTGCTCCTGGCTGAGCCCAATGCTGTGTTACACCCAACAATGCCCGCCGAGTGCCACACAACTCTGTGTTGTATTCCACTAGCTAGTGCGTATGCTATGACACTCTCTAGCCCATGTGCACTGTAACACCATCCCGTGAATATGTCATGCCACACTTGCCTTCGCACGGGTTATATTGCCTCATCTAACGTGTCTTCCTCGATGTCTATGTTATAACGCACAGCGCTGTGCCATACATATTACAATCTGGGATCCATATCTTTGTCACAGTGCATATGCAACGTTACACTCCCCAGCACATATTTTATATTACAACTTTAGAGACTAGTTAGGTTACACAACACTGCCCTGTGCATATTACACTCCAAGGCGCATATCGCATAGCACGCACAAGCAACAGAGGTGTAGAAAGAAGCAAGAGAAGTGCAGGAAGAGGCAATTGAAGTGCAGAAGGAAGCAAGAGCGGTGCAGAAAGAACCAACAGAGGTGCAAAAAGAGGCAAGAGGGGTGCACAAAAATGCAAGAGAGGTACAGAAAGAGGCAGGAGGGGTGCAGAAAGAAGGAAGAGAAGTGCAGAAAGAAGCAACAGAGGTGCTCAAAGAGGCATGAAGGGTGGAGAAAGAGCAAGAGAAGTGCAGAAAGAAGCAACAGAGGTACAGAAAGAGGCAATAGAGGTGCAGAAACAGGCAGGAAATGTGCAGAAAGAGGTATCAGGGGTGCAAAAAGAGGCACGAGGGATGCAAAAAGAGGTAGGAGAGGTGGATAAAGAGGCAAGATGGGTACACAATGAGGCATGAGGGGTGCAGAAAGAAGGAAGAGAAGTGCAGAAAGAGGCAAGAGAATTGTTGAAAGAAGCAACAGAGGTGTAGAAAGAAGCAAGAGAAGTGCAGGAAGAGGCAATTGAAGTGCAGAAAGAAGCAAGAGCGGTGCAGAAAGAACCAACAGAGGTGCAAAAAGAGGCAAGAGAGGTGCACAAAAATGCAAGAGAGGTACAGAAAGAGGCAGGAGGGGTACAGAAAGAAGGAAGAGAAGTGCAGAAAGAAGCAACAGAGGTGCTCAAAGAGGCATGAAGGGTGCTGTTAGATCTGGGGGTCTCTAGTTGGCAGAGGTAAGTACCTTAGACCAAAAAGGGACCCTTGCTTCTAGTCAGGGTACAGGGACACACACGGTAGATAACCCCTGCTCACCCTCTAGGTAGCTTGGCTCGAGCAGTCAGGCTTATCCCCAAGGCAATGTGTTACGTATTTGCACTCAATCCCACAATGACCCCCCCCTCGTACACCACAAAGGTAGACCACACAGGTATATATCAAAAATATATCTTTATATAGTGTAGCAGGGGAAAATATGATCACTTACAGGATATGTTGCACACGAACTTAATGGTTGCACTAGGTTACTAGGAAGTTTCTTCTATGTTAAGAACAGTCTCAATTCTCTACTCGCTATCGTAGGGGGGTATTACAGCAGGGCTGTAATATCCAGTCAGCTCGTCTTACCGTGCGCGTTATGCTGCAGCCTCAGCGTGGGCAGATCTTCCTTTGACAGCCCCGGCCGGTCGCGTCCGCCCTTCCGCCCGCTCTCGACAATCCAACGAGTGGCGGGAAGGCAGTGCGGCCCTTCTCTTCTTGGGCTCACAGGCTGGGGGCACGCTGGATACACTCGCTGCTCCTTCAATGAAGACTGGTCACGCAGATGACTCGGGCACCCCTCTGCCGGCTTCTCGGGACGTCCTGAGGTCACTGACCAATCCCAGCGCGGCGTTTAGTGAGGGGGCTCGATCCTCTCAACCAATGAGAGGGCAGCGGGCTCGATCTTCGCTTCGGGAGCCTCGGCAAGGTACGGCGAGATTGCGGGGCGATGTGCGGCCCTCTGGCAGTGCAAAACCCTCACGGCAACAGGGATTTTAGCAGCTGCAGGCAACTTCCCACTCCAGGCCGGTGCAGCACAATCTTGATAGCTTAGTTCAGTTTCTTTGGGAACCTTTTAACCCTGGGTTCCAGGACAGGAGGCCAGCTCTTCTCAGGCCCTTGGAGATTCAGTTTCAGACACAGCACACAGCAAAGTCTTGGTAGTACAAGCAGGCAGGGGCACAGCACACAGCAAGCCCTTCTTCTCTCCTTCAGTTGAACAGCAGAACAGGTCAGCCCTTAGAGCACACAGCAAGGCAATCTTCCTTCAGTTCCTCAGCGGTCCTTCTTCTGGCAGAGGTTCCTCTTGATTGTAGAATCTAAAAATCTGTTGTCAGGGGTCCTTTACTTATACCCCTAAAAGTCTTTGAAGTCTTTGTGCAAGTGGGCCCTGCGCCCGGTCTGATCCAGTTCTGGGTGTTGCTGGAGCACTTTGTTTTCCTGTCTTCTTCTCTCCTTTCAGAGTGAGGGGCAGAGTCGTCAGCCGCCCAGCAGGAGGTGGAGCCAGCACTGTGGCAGGCAGGCACATCCCTATTCACTCCCAGGTGCTACCTCCTCCCTCCACTCTACTTGCAAATGTCGCCATTCAGCAAAGGGCCGACTCAGCCAACCTCCTGGGGGATCCCCAGCCCCTGTCACTCTCAAACCAGACAGTCAATCCACAAGCATGCCCAGGCACACAGAAGGGTCAGACAAGAGAACAGCTACTCTCTAAAAAGTACTATTCTCCAACTCAGGATTTAAAAACAACCTCTCCTAAAGGATGTGTTATTAAATGCTGAGCTCAGGAATATCAAACACTCATGTCTTATCTTGTTCCTATGAGAAGATAGGCTGATAGCCATTGGCACCAGCCTCCCCCATGTTAGCCTATGGAGCAAGATAACCTTGCAGCAGTGAACACACAAAATGGCCGCTGTTCACTACCAGAGCATGGTACCTGCACTAGTACATGCTCTACCTTTTACATACACTGCACCCTGCCCAGGGGGGTACCTTGGGCCTTCCATAGGGATGACTGATGTGCACAAAAAGGGAAGGGTTAGGCCTAGTCAGTGGGGACACTGACCAGGGTGACATGGCAGTCCGGGGACTGCAGGCAGGCCTGCGGTGGCAGGCCTGAGACACCATTTTACGGCTACTCATGTGGGTGGCGCAATCAGCGCTGCAGGCCCACTAGTAGCATCTGTCATCACCAGCCCTGGCACACATAGTGCACTTTACTAGGGACTTCAGGGTGATACAAATATGCCAATCAGGTATATCCAATCAATATGATATTTTACACAGGGAGCACTTACACTCTGGCACTGATTAGCAGTGGCAGAGTGTCCAAAGCATCTAAACCAGCAAAAAACGAAATCCAGCACAGCATCAAAAATCCAGGTAGCAGAGGCAAAGATAGGGGAAAAACCCACGCCAAGGATGTCAGGTCTAACAGGTGCAGATAGAGCAAGAGAAGTGCAGAAAGAAGCAACAGAGGTACAGAAAGAAGCAATAGAGGTACAGAAACAGGCAGGAAATGTGCAGAAAGAGGGAACAGGGGTGCAGAAAGAGACAAAAGATCCTGGTGTGTCCAGCAGCCCTCAAGAACCCAGACGACCTGCCCTGCCTTCCCAAACCAGACTTTGTCTCCAGTGAGCACCGGATTTGCCAAACCATAGACTCTGGCTCCAGCCAAATCCACAAGTCTGTACCACTTTGCACCCGATATCCACGGCCCGAGTTCGAGTGGCCTAACACCACGAGGAGGTCTCCCCGTTGATCCTGGCCTGGCATCTAGTGATCCCTGACCTTCCTCAAGTCTCCAACTGACACCTGCAGCCTGGGGGATCCCGCTGACCGCCACCGGAACCGGTAAGAGAAAACCGACACCAAAAGACACCCCTGCTCCCGACGTCCCACTGCCTTGGGTGGCCCAACCATCGGGGATCCAGCATCCCAAGACTTCTCAAGTTACCTCTCCAACTGGTGGTCGCCTTCAGAAGATCTTCCTCCCCGAGCCTGCAGTGTTTGTTGCAACTGGAGAATCCCCATTGAAACCAACAAGGCACCCAATGCCAAAACAGCACCCTGCACCCAGCTGCCCCTGTGGGTGCACCTTGTATGCTAAACTGGATTCCCCTTTGTCCTGAGCCTAAGACCAGGAGCTTTGCTCCCACAACCTGGTGGCCTGCTTATGAGCAGCAACCAACTGGGCCCCACCTATCCCCCATTGGATAACACTCGACCTCAGCACTCTGCACGCGGCCGCTCTAGTGCCGCTGAGGGTGCTTTAAGAGTGCATCATTGACCCTGGGAGAAGCCTGATTCAAACCCCAGAAAAACTACTCCCAAAACCAAGTACTTACCCATAAACCGATAACACAGTTTCATTCCATAGGACTGAATTTTCTGCATCTCTGTGAAAACTCTTCTAAGAGTGAGGTTGGTTTGTATGAAAACTGCAAAAGTACAAAAACTGAATTACTTACCTTTTCTCCAGGAAATGTTCAAGTGTGATATCTAGGCATCACACTGAGTAAAAAAAAATAACTTAAAAAGTAATCTGAAGAGTAACATACAAAGTAATCTCAAAAGTAACTGAAAAGTAATTTTGACTGTTGACTTACCTCTAAAAAACACAATTGCATCCAACTACATTTCAATTGTATTCAACAGCATCATACCTGGAAAGTATTATTTCACTTACCTGCACCAGGCCTGGCTTGGTTCTAGAAATAAAATAACTAAATTATAGTTTTATACAAACAAAATTGGTCTGAGTTCAGTCTTTGTGTGTGTGCCATCATTTCTTGCCTGACTGTGTACAATAAATGCTTAACACTACCCTCTGAATACTCTTTACTGCTCGCCCACACTACCACAAATAGAGAGTACGGTATTATCTACTTTTACCTCTGCCTACCTTTGGGGATACACTGGACTCTGTGCACACTAAACCTTACTTTGTTATAGTATATACAGAGCCAGCTTCCTACAGTTTCCCTTAAGTGAAGTACCCCAACATATTTTAGCTTCTAGCCAGTGTTTTTTTTTAGATTAATATTGGCCCGGAGCTTCTACTGCAATAACGTTTTGTAAAACAACATAAAAAATACAGCATTGCAAAAACTAAAAGGGTGGCAGAAAACCTCAGGCTTGGTGTGCTATAGAATTTTAACTGAAAATATTGTGGCTGATGGACTGTTTAAATTCTGTACCAGCATGAAAATGAAAGGTTTGTACATAATTTGAAATAGATGCAGGTATAATTGATGAACGTTGAGTGCTAGTAACTCATTCTGTAAGCTTACTTTGCCATTTTCTTTGGGCACCTGTCTTCAGATTAATCTGTTTGAGCGAATAAAAGTAATACTCTACCTCTCTTATCAGAGCTAATGTTGGAAAGAAGCAGTTCTGTTATTTCAGGATCAACTGTGCCCGTGCAACTTTAGCATGTACAATTCCAGTGCAAAAATGGGCCCTTTGAGGAACATAAGTGTATCTTAGATAATTTTACAGAGGTGAATCACACATTTCTGGAAATGTTACACAAGTCCTGCCAATGTATTATGGTGTATGCTATTTAATCAGTTTCACTCACATTTCTAATTTGTTTTAGCTGTTAACTGTTTGCTCAGCCATTAGCCAGAGAAGAGCATAACCGGGAAGACTCCTGCCTACCTGCCTACCTGCTGGGGAAACTGTTGTTGCTCTGCTGCATTCCGACATCGCCGCCGCAGCTCCTGGGCTCCCTTCTGCTGCGTGTCTCCCCCGCCGCCGCCACTTTACATCGCGGACGAGAGCGGGGGGAGACTACAGCCCCCAGACTACCTTGCGGCCGCTGACGCCGCCAACGCGCCCGGAGGCGCTTAAAAGTGCACGGCTCCCTCGGGGGAGCGGGAAGCCTAACCGGGAAGACTCCTGCCTACCTGCCTACCTGCTGGGGAAACTGTTGTTGCTCTGCTGCATTCCGACATCGCCGCCGCAGCTCCTGGGCTCCCTTCTGCTGCGTGTCTCCCCCGCCGCCGCCACTTTACATCGCGGACGAGAGCGGGGGGAGACTACAGCCCCCAGACTACCTTGCGGCCGCTGACGCCGCCAACGCGCCCGGAGGCGCTTAAAAGTGCACGGCTCCCTCCGCGTCGCGGGACGCGCGCGGGCGACGCCGGGCTAAGCCCGGGACAAGGGCGGGACCGTCTGTGGCCATCAGGGGCCGGAGGAGGCCGGGCTGGGCCGCCCCTCTAAGCTTTCCTCCCCGGATCAGTAGTGTTTGAACTCTCATTGGCTATTTCTATTTTTCTTATTACAGTCAGTCATTCTTTTTGGATTAGAGTGTGTTCCTTTTTACTGTTGGATTTTACTGATTTGTGCCATAAGGTTTCCTTTGCTTATTGCTGCGGGCACACTAGATTCATGGGGAAGCACTCCAAACCTATAGCTAGTCGTCCGATGACTAGACAGCTGGCGAACTCTACTTCTCAGATTCCTAGTCTTACAGCGATAGACAAGATGCTGCAAAAGACAATCGGGGTGGTGGCTACAGCCATTGAAAATACAGAAAAACGGCTGTCGATTACACCGGCATTCAATATGGCCCCCCCTCTTGATGGACTGTCTGATTTTTCTTCATACCAGGTGGATCCTGATGCTATGTCTTCTATGCTGCCCTCATTCACACAACTACCGTGCGCTCAGGCTCAAATAGATGAGCCAGCTCTAGTGGAAGAGGGGTTATCATCATCCTCCTTTATTTCTATTGTGGCCCCTATAAAGCAGGTTAAGCCAAGGAAAAAACAAAAAAAACAGAAATTAAGAAAAAGGAGACTCTTACCAGCCCCTGCTCTAGATAGCTCTCCCCCTTCGGCCCCGATCCATCATCCCCCTACTTCTATCCCTCCGACCTGGGCGACTACCCTATTAATTGATCTCCAGTCACACATAGATCAGTCTCTAAACCTTCTGGCTAAATCCCTGTCATCAAAAATTGACAGGTTGGTTTCCTTAGTTAACTCTAAAGGTTTTGGGAAGAAGCAGCCAATCCAGGACCCTAAGGCCAATTTGGGCAGTTCGGAGGGTGCTAGTCTCCAAGTAAATCTAACTAACTCTACCCCCCAATCCCAGCCACCTTTACCCCCGATCCAGGTGCCCACGGATCTGGGCCAGCCTTCTATGGTGCATCCAACTGCCCCCTCCCTCAACGCTGGTCCTCATTTGTCCCTGACTGTGCACCGAGTCCCTACTGTCGTTCCAACACATGAGCAGCCAACCCACTGCAGGGATTTAGTTTCTCGGAATACAGACGGGGTCGGATCCCGCCTACCTGAGGGGGGGGACCGACCCCTCCGGAGCTTGGATGATTCTCATCTTCTGGTCCAGCTTCCCCCGGAGGCAGCACCTTATGTGATCGTGCTTACAGGAGTTCCATCGGTAATGAATGGAAGGGGGGAATCCTATCTTGAACTAAAAAATAAAGTCGTCCACTGGCTGTCCAAAAATAGACCATTGAAGGGAGTAGGGAGAGGGGAGATCCTTCACGTTCGGAGGGTTAACTGGCTAGGGACCCGCTCAAAAGACATAGGGGGGGACTGTGTCCTGATTAACTTTAGGGACCCCAGAGTAGTAGATCACATTCTGATGCAGGGAGGGCACTACAGAAGGGGTGCTATTGAGGCATTGCACTTGGGGTACTTTTATTCCATCTCCAACACTCTGGTCTCAGCTGATTTACCTTACTTCTACCAGGCCCCACACAATTCGTACTTTAACATCCCGGTTGAAAACCGTTTTGGTGCGCTAAATGCGGTGGACTGACCACTACATCCGAGTCCTTGTAAGGGAGAGCTTATGCCCGTGGGGGGGAGCCAGGAGGAGGATGTTTATGATATAATGACGATGGTGCCCTCGGTTGCCCCGGGATCGGTGAGTGGCCCCGGGCCCCCTTCTCCATCGTCTCTGTCCCCCAGCGCACCAGTGGGTTATCTAGGGTCGAACCCCCTTGTGCATTCTGCTTCCCACAGCCCCCCCTCTCCCATCCCTCCGGCTGACAGCCCACCCTGTATACCTCACCGGAAACCATTAGTTGGGTCCTGGAATGTGGCCGGTTTAGAGTCCAAACTCTCTGATCCCGAGTGGGGAGAGTTAATGGACAAATATGACATCTGTATATTTCAAGAAACCTGGCTACGGTCTATACCTCGGAGGGTGGGTTACGCATCTTTTGCAGCCCCAGCAGTCCAGGGGTTGCGAGGGAGACCTTCAGGGGGGCTAGTTGTTTGGGTTGCAACACACCTGGGGTGTTCAGTAAAGCCATTGGATTCAAAGTCCCCTGATATTCTATGCCTCCTACTAACTTTTCCTGCTACCTACTCACTAGCAGTTATAAATGTGTACTTGCGCCCCCAGCCGGTCCAGTTAGGTTTGTCGATTCTGGGCGCCCTGGAAAATGTTCTACATTCTCTTCCACAGGCGTCCCATAAACTAATTGGAGCAGATCTTAATTGCCACTTCGAACCCCTCCCAGGGATCCCTTCCCCCACCCGTGAGGAGGACGAAATCTACTTAATCCCGGATCTCATTTCCCACCCGGCCAAATGTCTCTCCCCCCTTGCCCTCGAGATTAATAGGCTTACCATTGCACACTCCTTGCGGGCCTGCAATGGTAGACTCTGCCCGGACGTCCCGGGGTCTTTCACCTTTAACAGAGCTGGGAGCTGTTCGTCCATCGACTATGTTTTGGTGAACGTAGAATTTTGGGGCCATTTGGCCTCTTTTTCTATTATCCCACGGGCCGACAGCGATCACAACCTACTGTCTCTGGAATTGATTAACAATCTAGGTGGTAGTGAATCCTCCAGGCCCCAATCTCCATTTCATAGTGAGAATTTGGTCCTAGTGGTAGGTGGCAGACGGATCAGGTGGGAAAGGGTTGCGTCTGACGATCTAAAGCTGGCTGATATATATAGTGCCGTGACCTGCTCCTTGGAAGCAGTCTTCCATCTTCTGAGTCCTGCTGGGGATATTCCGCAGTCCCGTTTTTTCGAACTCCAGACTATCCATAAGGATTTTCTTGGTAGTTTGGCTAGCTTCTTCTTCTATAACCCCACGGCCTCAAAACCAAGGCCTCTTAGGCCCGAGCACTGGTTCAATGGTACCTGTAGGCGGGCTAAGTCTGCCCTGCTAATAGAAGTGAAAGAGGGTACCCTGTCCAGTATCCGGGCAGCCAGGGCCACCTATAAAGACCTGATCAAGGAAGCAAAAGCCGAGTGGGAGGATCTAAGGTGGCAAAATTTACTCCAAGCTCTAGCAGACCGTGATTCGAGGGCGTTTTGGAACATTGTTCGATCGGGCTCGGTAGCCAGTACCCCAGCATTTATTCCTAATCTTAGTGAGGAGGTCTGGCTCGCCCATTTCCAACCCCTCTTCTCGGCCAGTAACCCTCCGGTTAGCAATGATGCAGGCCTCTCACAGATTGATACTGCAATGGACTTGCTGAGCCAGGTAGAAATTGAGTCTAGCCTCTTTTCCCTCCCAGAGATTGAATTGGCCCTCAATTCCCTTTCGGTGGGGAAAGCTCCGGGGCTCGACAAGATCCCCGGTGATCTCTACCGAAGTGACGTAAAAATTTGGGCACCTTATATATGTGTATATTTTAATGCTATTTTGCAGGGCCTTAGAATCCCGGATACTTGGTTGGGTGCAGAAATCATTCCCATCCACAAAAAATCTTCCCCATTGGACCCAGCCAACTACCGCCCCATAAGCCTGATTGATGTTCTTCAGAAGCTGTTTGCCCGAGTCCTATTATCCAGACTGCAGTTCTGGATGGAGGATCAACATATTCTAACCTCCCTACAGGCGGGATTCCGAGCTAAGGTTTCTACTATTGATCAACTATTTAGATTACTTTTGATCTATTGGAAAACAGTCAGCATGGGTGCTGGTAATTTGTATTTGATCTTTGTGGACCTTCGGTCCGCTTTTGATATGGTGCAAAGGGAAAAACTCTGGGACATTTTGCTAGAGATGGGTGCCCCCCCCTATCTTTGCCACTTATTCAAACGACTCCACCTAGGCACCTATGCAAGGGTGAGATATGGGAGAGGCGGGGAACTTTCTAGGCCATTCCCGGTAGAGAAGGGTGTGAGGCAGGGCTGTGTCCTGGCCCCCACCCTTTTTTCCCTCTTCATCAATGGGCTGATAGAGTACCTCTTGCGCTCCGCTAACCTGGACTCCCCTGTTTTGGCGGGACGTAAGGTCCCGGCCCTGATGTTCGCTGATGATACGCTCTTGTTATCTCAGTCTTACATGGGCATACAGCGTACATTACAGGCCTTTTGCTCTTTTTGTAAAATCAGGGATCTGGAACTGAACCTTTCTAAGACCAAATTTATGGTGTTTGGTTCTAATTCGCTTAATTGCCCCCACCCTAAACTGGGAGAGGTTGAGTTGGATAGGGTTGCCACGTTTGACTATTTGGGGGTGACCCTTAATGATAAAATGAATTGGGGATCCCATTTGGCAAAGGCAAATTTGAGACTAGCCCAATCAGTGGGGGGTATCCTGAAGGTGTTTAATAACTCTTCGTGCAAACCTCTGGGCCCCCCGATGGAAATCTACAAATCACAAGCCAGAGGAGGAGCACTTTATGGTGCTGAATTATGGGGATACTCCACCCCCGCCTCCCTCTCATCTATTGAGAATTCCTTCATCAGGAGACTGCTGAAACTACCTGTCAGCACCCCACTAATCCCTCTGAGATGGGATCTAGGTTTGATTCCCATAGAAGAGATTGCCCTGAATCGTCCTCTTCAGTTCTGGAGGCGTCTTTGGTCAACGCCCGAGTTGGAAAGCTATAGGCTCGATCTCGGTGACATTATGGCAAGGGGTAATTCGGATAAGATCCCCTGGCTTGCCCACATAAAGAACCTTTGCAACCTAATAGGGATTGTGGTAAATATTCTTTTTACCTTGACTGAATTTCATACGGAATCTAAAATAAAGTAAAATAGCTCAGAATAACAAGAGGCAGAATCCGTGGTATAAGAGATTTTCTGAATGGGCTTTATTCCAAAATGGCCGACTCGAGTGGCGGCCTTCAGGTTCCGTCACCACGAGGGTTCAGGAAGTGAAGTACAATACTTTATTGACAAGAAGTAACTTTTATAGGTCATACATTTACAATGAAACGAATGCAAAAGGCGTAACAATTGATAAGAGAAATGACATAGTGGTACGTAATCGAAACTAGGCGTAATAAGGAGCAGAAAGAAACATGATTGGCTCTGATTATCATACATAGGTGGATCTATAAGATAATACTTAACATAGATGCGCGCGCAGCAGCATGACGTGTGATTGACGTGCAACTAGGGGGTGAAGGGGACTTGACATTTAGCTCTACATGTGGAGACGAGAAGTCTGGGGGGTCAAGTCAACCTAATCCCAAATCATATCTAACATCCTATGTTTAGAGAACTATGTTATCCACAAGGAAGGACTCTCGGACAGAATCTATTCTATACTGACTGTGTGTGCGTGTACAAGCGTCTGAGTGCCTATATGAGATGCGAGGGGCAGAAAACTTTCCATGGCAACAGGGCCATGAATTACTTGCAGGAGGACGGAAAGGCCGAGTCCTTTGCTTGTGAGCTAAAGGAAATGTTTACCTAAATCACTAGACAGGAATGCATCGGCTGAAGAGCAAAGTAGATAATTCGAAGGTGAAATACAGCTTCTTGGCAGGCAGGCAAAACTGGCCGAGGCAGGCACCGTTAGCTGCACAGGGAGTAGGACAAAGTTCATGGATACAGATGCGAGCTCAAGCTGAAGCTGTCAGAGACAGAGAGCAGGGAAGGTTTTGAGGACAGAATCGGGCCTACTTGCCTGAACTGTAAAAATGGAGTAACTTAGCCATATAAAGTCGGTGGCCTTTCATACTTAGGAATCGAATATCCAGCCCATTGATGGCGGATCTGACAGAGAACATGTTGACGGTGGACGCACATATGTTTGCGTTTTGGAAACTGGAACTGGAGGGAACATACATGTACTTGTGACATGCACATAGAACCGTTGGGGTCCAAGATAGGGGACATAACTGATCAGGAAAATCCACATTTCCACATTCCCTCCTTGTCCCCTACTTGCCCTTCAAGAGATATCAATCTTCATCATTCCATCGATTTGCTCATGGAGCATCATTTCTTCTTCCTTTTTCTTCCGGCATTTTGAACGAGAACCTTGATATGGAATGCATGATGTGGCACACAGCCCACAAATCGCTGGTCCATATTGCAGGCATAAACAACAACTGAAGAGCATAAGAAGGCCAATACCTAGGAAGGATAGAACTCTCCATCCCCAGGCTGATATCACACTCCAAAACCACCCGGACCACGTCCAAGTGCCTGGATTCTCGTGTATCTGGCTCACAATCTTATGAAGGCGTGTTATAGCTTTATATACAGATGGCGAATTTTCTGGTATGAATATGCAGCAGCTGGATCCGATGACCCTGCAAGCTCCGCCCCTATCGGCCAGGATGACGTCAAGGACAAGACGATTCTGGAGAACAACAATTCTCATCACTGATTGTTCCTCTGTCAGATTGCCTAGGGCGGCTATAGTCTCGTTTACTACAGCTTCAAGAGTCTTGGTTAGTCTGCGTATCAGCTTACTATTTGATATTGTACCTATATAGGGAAAGATGCCTTTATTGAAATCTACATACTTGTCCCATGCCGTTTCAGTATAATCGACAACTGGGAGATCTCTTCGCTCTCTATTGTGTACTAAATGAACATTCCGATAATAATCAGGGGGAGCTAGGAAAACAGGTGGCAGAAGGAATGCTATGTAACAGGTACCATCCCAATCTAGAGGCAGACGCATATATGCCGTCTGACCACATATAAAGTAAGAATGGCGAGAAGCTCTAAATGAAGATTTACCTTGATCACTATATTCTACTGTAGTAACGCATTGGCTATGGCCCATATGTATGGAACCAACTTTTCTTACACATAATTCACCCTTAACTGGAAATACTGACATAGTGGGCAGAATTAGTTCAACTTCGGATTTGACATTCAGAATCATAAGATTAGGTGTAAAATTACCTAATTTATACACTTCATTTTCTAGATCAGTTCCTGTTCTACTGGGGCGACCCTCCTTATTAGGATGACAGACTTTGAATAAAACTAGATTCAGATTTCCCCATATCCAATGTTGTTGATAAACTGCTGTGTCTGGGTCTATGGAATTTAGTAAACTAAACCATGCTCCGCAGGAGCCATTATGTGTGAACGGATGTGGAAAGAAAGGCAGAACTCCTTTGTTATTCTGATAGGGAGGGAGTCGGCCACACACCCAACAATTGGTGGCATTACTAGTCTGATGGGAATGATGTAACATACTAATGAAGGTGTTATTGCGCAGCGCAAGTCTATAAGATAATTCATGTGGCGGTAGGTCACTAAAAGAATGTTCAGCAGCAACATTATAAACATGTCTAGAAATAGGATGATATATGTGCAAAATCACACTCGTAATAATTATTAAAACACTCAATAAAAACAAAATTAATAATGTCCTCATACAGTAGCTACGCAGTGATTTACAATACGCCTGTCGTTTCAACATTTCTCGGGTATTTTCTCTACTCAGGTCCAAGGGATACATGTCGGAGACAATTCAACCGCTTCACCTTGGAGAGGACTTAAACAATCAAATTGCTCGACTGTTTGGGCCTAAGCTTTAATTTATAGCACTGAGAGTCATTCTGTTCAACAAAAGGAAGTTTTGAATCAGTCTGTGAGGGAGTGCAGGGCACAGTGTCTATATCCGAGGATAGTCCATGAAATTTCTTAATGTGGCTGGAATGTATCCAGCCCTTGCGGCCCTCAACTTTCACGGCTGTTCTTGTGGTCAGCAGGACTAGCTTCGGTGCTTTCCACCTGGGCTCCAACTGGGTCTTCCGATCAAAATTTCTTACAAACACCAGATCCCCCGGAGCAACGTCATGGGGTTTCACCTCAGTGTTGTCAGGAAAAGCTGCAGCTACCTGTGAACGACAAGATTGTAGTGCAGACATCAAGGAAGCCAAGTAATCTGTCAGCATATTACAATTAACATCAGTTATTTTACGTGGTATAGGCGTCCCCCACATATTTGGTGGCCTTCCGAAGATCACCTCATACGGGGATAGTCCTGTTCGAGAGTGTGCTACCATTCTTATGTAAAATAGTGCAACTGGTAATGCTACTATCCAGTCAACACCTTTCTCCTTACATATTTTAGACAATCTGATTTTCAAAATTTGATTATGTCGTTCCACGAGACCTGCTGCCTCGGGGTGTCGGACACAGTGGAATTTCCACTGATATCCCAACAAAAGTGAGACATGTTTCATTAATTCGGATGAGAAAGGCTGGCCGTTATCTGAATATACAACACGTGGTAAACCGTACCGCGGGAAGAATTCTCGAACTAACTGTTTGGCAGTAGTCGGGGCCGTGTAATCTGATACTGGGTACGCCTCAGTCCATCGGGAGAGAGCGCAGACAACTACCAGAACATATTTGAATCCTCGACATCGTTCCATCTGGATATAATCCATTTGGAGCACTTCAAAAGGATGATCAGGAGTCTGGAATCCACCCTGTTCTACGGGAACACTTTTTCCTGGGTTGAACTGACAACATATCATACAGGTACGGACTTTTTGTTTAGCTGCTGCTCGTAAATGTTTATTGAACCAAATGTGTTGAATGCTATCTAGCATAGCTTTCTCTCCTAAATGCGCTGGGCTGTGAATTGTAGCTATAATGGCTTGGACCATAGAGTCAGGAAGAAACCATACAGATTTCTCCTTCGTCATCCATCCCTGATCTGTCTGGATCCCTCCTAGTTCAGTCCATTTCTTTAATTCTTCTGCAGTAGCATGTGTCTGTATGTCAATTACGTCAAGTGCGGGATCCTTAATTGTCATACACTGTGTTGGTGTCTGAACTATTGGCTTTGTCATGTCTAATGTGCGATTCTGAGCAGTCTGTTTAGCTGTTCTGTCAGCTAAATCATTGCCTTGAGAAATGATATCAGCAACCTTCGTGTGTGCTTTACATTTCATAATCGATATGGCAGTTGGTAGATGTATTGCGTCTAACAAGGCATGAATGAGGGTTCCGTTCTGAATGTGGGCACCATGGGAGGTTAAATAACCTCTCTCTCGCCACAGCACGCCGAAGTCGTGTACAACTCCGAATGCATAACGTGAGTCAGTGTATACATTAACTTTTTTATTTGTGGCTTGAATACAGGCTTGTGTTAGAGCAATAAGTTCTGCTGCTTGGGCTGACAAAGTATCTATACAATTTGTCTCAATAACTTCAGTGTCTGTTGTGACTGCATACGCGGCCACTAAGTCTCCTGTACTTGCTCTCATGCACGATCCGTCTACATACAACGTCAGGTCTGGATCTAACAATGGAACGTCTGTCAAGTCTTGTCTAGGTTTCGTCTTTATTTCAATAATTTCAACACAATCATGAGCTAGTGGGTCTGTTCCAATTACAGGTAATAGTGTAGCAGGATTCAATGTATTACACCGTCGGATCTCTATGTGTGGCTGAAACAATGTCAGTTCATAACCGGTAAGTCTTGCTATGGTCAAGTGTTGTGTTTGTGTTCGGTTCACAAGAACTTCTACTGCATGTGGTACTTGTACTGTCAATGGATGTCCTAACACTATGGCATCGCTTTGTCTGATTGCTAAAGCTGTTGCCGCCACTGATTTCAGGCACGCGGGCAAAGCCTGAGCTACGGGATCTAATGTACTGGAAAAATAAGCACATGGCTTGCGTGATCCTGCTTGTTCCTGAGTGAGTACTGACAAGGCAGTACCTTCGCGTTCTGTAACAAAGAGTGTAAAATGTTTGCTATAACATGGTGTTGCTAAAACAGGTGCTTGACATAAAGCTTTCTTTAAGCTTTCAAAAGCTTGTGTATGTTCCTGAGTCCAAGGGAGAACAGTCGATGTGGCTGCCTCCTGTGTGGTTAACTGAATGAGTGGTTTTGCTAGAAATGCGTACTGAGGGATCCACTGCCTACAATATGAAGTGAGGCCTATGAAAGCCCGCACCTCCTTTTGTGTCTGGGGTATTGACATGTTAGCAATTAACTGGATGCGATCTGGTGTAAGCTGCCTTCCCTCCTTGGACAGCGAGTGACCAAGATAAATAACTCGCTGGACACAGAATTGCAGCTTAGAAGGAGACACCTTGTGCCCCTTGTCGGCTAGAAAATGTAAAACTGTCAGAGAAGCCTTTTCACATTCAGGTTCGCTTCTCGCGGTGATCAGCAGATCATCGACATATTGAAGCAGTGCAGTGTTGACTGGCATGTGGATACTGTCAAGTTCTCGTTTCAGTGCTTGGCTGTAGATGCTGGGGCTTTCTGTGAATCCTTGGGGAGCGCGTGAGAATTTAAAGCTGCGCCCATTTAAACTGAATCCGAACAAATATTGGCTTTCCGGATCTATTGGGACGCTGAAAAAGGCATTCTTGAGATCAATTACAGTAAAGAATGTTGCTTCGGAATCAATTGCTGTCAATAATGATGATATATCGGGGACCACAGGAAATTGTGGCACAATGCACTTGTTTAGTTCACGCAAATCAATAACCAATCCGTATACTGGCGGAGCAGTAGGGTCAGTTCGTTTAAGAATCGGAATTATCGGCGAATTACATACATTGGAGTCTGTTTCTACAACTACTCCTTGGGCAATTAGCTCATCAATGATTTTCAGCAAAGCCACTACAGCATCTTGCGGTAACTTGTATTGTCGCAATCGTGGTAATACCACTCCTGCCTTGAGTGTAACTCGGTATGGTGTAATGTTCATGTAACCAACATCAGTAGGGCCTTGTGCCCATAGATGCGCTGGTAAAGTCTGTAGTCGGGGATCCATGTCTCTAGACACATAGTGACCTTTAAAATCACGTAAAAACAACCTTACTCCTTCCGGAGAACAACATATTATGGCTCCTAGGGCTTTCAGAGTTTTAATTCCTAACAGATTTTCTGGGCATGATTTAGTAAGCAATAAATCTGTAGTTCGTGTCAAAGGTCCTATCGTAAGTGGAAGAGGCTGTGATACTTCATTAACAATAGGTTTTCCTGAAAAACCAAGGGAAACATTTTGAGAGCCTGAGAGGGGTGCCCCTGGAACTTCACTACGTTTTATAGTTGTTCGACTTGCCCCTGTATCGAGTAAGAATTTTCTATCTTGACCTAATAATTCACTATGTACATAAGGTCCTTCTTGATCTACAGGAATCTCGATAAGCGGTAAGTCAACTTCCCTCTCTAGGCTGGTTCATGCGTAACGCTGATACTCAGGATATTCATACTGTGCAGTCTGATACATTTGTCGTGTTGTGGTTTGTGTGGCAGTAACAGGCAACGGTGGTGCAGCTGGCACAAACTGTATTGGCTGTTGTGCGGCTGGCATGGCCTGGGAATGCGGCATAGCTCCTTGTTCATTCTGATCTTGTCTGAGTGGCCGTGATCTTTCTTGTGTTTTACCTATGGCGATATTATGTTTTAAAACTGGACAATCGTGTACGTAATGACCTGGCTTTTTGCAATAATTGCATGTCCCTTTTACCGGTCCTGCTGAATCGGACTGTGTCATACCCTTTTTATGTCCTTCAGCCGGTACTGTCTGAGACACTAGCATTTTCATTTTTGTATCTTTCATACGTCTTTGTTCGTGTTCTTGTTCATCTCTAATTCTATTGTGATGATACTGTAACATTTGTAGCATTTGTGACGGAGTGTTACTTTGCCAGGTACTCTCGAATTTCAATATTCTATTCTTTACTGGAGGTAAAGCATTTTCTACTAATTTTGTCACAAATAAATGTGGATACGACTCACTACTTGTTTTTATACCACTATTTATTCCAAAACATTTTTCAAATCGGGCATAATAATCACTTGTGTCTTCATCATGCTTTTGTTTACAGGCCGTGATTGCACCCCAATCTTCCTTTTTCGTAGTTAATAAACGTGGCAGTACTTGTACTAGTAAACCTGGTAATGCTTTGACTTTATCCCCGAGCCCTGAACCTGCAGCTCGGGCCTTTTCTTCCGTTTCTAATGCTGTCCAATCTATCTTTTGGTCTCCCACTTCCCACTCTTTTTCTTTCAGTTTTTCATAAATGCCAGCAGGTAAGAGCACCTTTAATATCGTCATAATATCAGGATAGGTATACTCTCCCATCAGCAACATGTCCTTAATTTCTCGGTGGAAACCCGCTGGGTCTTTGTCATGACTTGGTACTACTTTCTTCATTTCTAACAATTCAATTTTTGATATGGGTGTGTATACAAATACACGGTGAAACTGATTGTCTTCGCCTTTTATTGGGTGCACTTCTCGTAAGGGATTTTGTCTATCCATATAATACGGTGTTCTTTCTCTGCGGCGCAGCGGGAAAGAATCCGGACTTACAAAAAGGACATACTGTTTACGTGACACTAATATTTCTTTAATTAACTTATTACTAGAACCTCTCCATCTGTTCGTGAGTAGTTCCGTTAATATATCAGGTAAAGGACCAGGGTCAGCATGTTGGCTCTTATATAATATAAGGAGTTGCTGAATCATATAGATTCCAGCTAAACGTTGTTCATCTGCACTGAGGTTAAAAAAACGTGTGTGCTACGGTCTCATCACCGTATTTTTCAGGACTGTCAATCCAGTGAACGGCTGATCTGGCTAATTCTTGCTCATCCATGGAATCGAGGAGATGGTAACCCCTTCGTTCTCGTAGTATTTTATCTGCGGCTTGAAACAAATGTTCAGGAGACTTCAGATTTATTACAGGCGTCGGATACGTTCTGCTATTATTTGGACATACAGAGTGTATGGGATCAGAAAAGCATCTAGTATTATCACAGGATCTTCCTCTGCCTACGTATGCTATGGTTTCTGACTGTCTTGCGGAATTCCCTGATTCGGATACTTCATCTTGCTCGAACTCGTCTGTTTCCAATCTTTCTTCGTGAATACGTTCTATTTCTCTACGGATTTTTCGGCACATGGCTATTATACAGTTTTTCTTATCGTGTCTCCCTTCTGATATATTCTGGCTCCATCTTGTAAGAATAAGCATTGTATTCGGGTCTACCCCCGGACGGTCTTGATTTCTGATCACGCAGTTTATGAGGAAACGTAACAGTTCCCCCTGTATCTCTACTTTCTGGAATTCCATAGCTCTGTTAATACATTCTGGGTCTCGCCCTGTTTGGACAAAATGATATATTTTATCTAGATGCGTAATCATTCCTGGTAACCTCGCTAAATACTCTGCGGCTCGTCTGATACGTAATGATGCCAGGACCATTTCGTCCTCTTTACCGACCACCGGGTCATATCTACAATCTATAAGGAGTTCCTTAAGCGTACGTTCACTTACGAATTTGGGTGTACGTGAATGCGCTGATTCTTGAAAAACAAGTTTATTTATTCTAGGTGGTGTAAAGGTATTGCTAGCACCTCCCGTGGCCCCATCAGGGGCGTCGGGTGTGAATGGATTCGTCGAACGTGATACAGCAACTATAGGTGTCGATACCACTGTAGAATCGATTGCGGGGACAGATGCGGAAACAGATGTGCTTGCCGGAGCTCGTGTCGGGACTTGCTGTTGCACGGGGACAGATACCTGATCCTGACGTTGAACCCCTCCGCCAGACGGTCTATGTGGTGCGGGGTTAGCATACTCGGGAGCTGCGTCATCTAGATATGAGGAAAGAAAAACATCTTCTGCGGTTCGGGGATGCCCTTTTGGATGTACCTTAATTGGAAATAATGGGGGTGGCAAGTCTTTTGGCATCTCTGGAACAGCCTTAGGTAGTCCTTCGGCTAGGAGGGGATACATACCTTTCATAAGAGCATTTCTTTGTCTATCTACTTGTTCTGATTTCACTCGGATACCTTCCTCAATTAATATATTTTCTTGAACTTCCTTTGAACTCTCTTTACTCCTCTCTTCTTGTCTACGTGCTTTTTCTGTACGTCTATGAGATTCTTTACGCCATAACTCAACAGCGTCTTTCTGTGACTGTCTGACTTTTCTTTTCCATAACTCTTCCTCCACTTTCATGATGCACTCTGCATCCCAGGTTCCCGCTGCGGGCCACCTTTGACTTTCCGGCAATCCCTTGGTATAATCTACCCATAAATCAAGAAATAATATGGCATCTAAGCCATGCTTGTGATACATAAAATGCCCTGGAGTGTCCCTAGGAGGAATAGGAACTGCTTCTTCAAGCACCCCTTTTCTGGTAGTAATCTGTCTTAACTTCGAGAAGAGCGGCATCTTGACAACTGATCTGATACTTACTCTTGAACTCACTTAATACGAAAAAAAAAAACACAATAATGAACAGTGAACAATGAACAATCAGTCATACCACAATATGCAAGACATTTGAACACTTTAAACATTAAACATTAAACATTTTAAAAATGACCGACGATGATGACAGTCTGCATAACTAATCACCAAGCTGAATTCTTGACAATAACTGAATACTTCGGAATACTTGATATACTGCTAAACAGTACATATACACTGCTAAACAGTGCAGACCGGATTTGTGTACCCAAATCCGTCTTGACCGGCACAACCTATGTGCGCGTCAACACGCCTCCCCGGCGATGGTACTCACCGAGTAGCTCCTTGAAACGGAAGGCCTCAGAGAATGAACGGGACTCGATGACTGCGGACAGCGGACCCTCTGGACATCGGGATTTCGAAAACCTGGTGGGCCTCTGTATACCTCGGATCTTGCTCTCTCAGCTAGGCTCTGGTCGGGATACTTCGCACTTCTCACCGCCTCGTCTGGGTTGATCGCAGCCTCAGTCGCCCCCGCTTGACCGGAGGGAGCTACAGGAAATCCTGCTGGTACGCGTTTATGGTCCGTCCAGCTGTGGCAGGAGACCGGGCCTGCAACGCACCGCCGGCGCGTGAGATGAGAAAGTGTCCCTATTCGGGCGCCATTATGTGGTAAATATTCTTTTTACCTTGACTGAATTTCATACGGAATCTAAAATAAAGTAAAATAGCTCAGAATAACAAGAGGCAGAATCCGTGGTATAAGAGATTTTCTGAATGGGCTTTATTCCAAAATGGCCGACTCGAGTGGCGGCCTTCAGGTTCCGTCACCACGAGGGTTCAGGAAGTGAAGTACAATACTTTATTGACAAGAAGTAACTTTTATAGGTCATACATTTACAATGAAACGAATGCAAAAGGCGTAACAATTGATAAGAGAAATGACATAGTGGTACGTAATCGAAACTAGGCGTAATAAGGAGCAGAAAGAAACATGATTGGCTCTGATTATCATACATAGGTGGATCTATAAGATAATACTTAACATAGATGCGCGCGCAGCAGCATGACGTGTGATTGACGTGCAACTAGGGGGTGAAGGGGACTTGACATTTAGCTCTACATGTGGAGACGAGAAGTCTGGGGGGTCAAGTCAACCTAATCCCAAATCATATCTAACATCCTATGTTTAGAGAACTATGTTATCCACAAGGAAGGACTCTCGGACAGAATCTATTCTATACTGACTGTGTGTGCGTGTACAAGCGTCTGAGTGCCTATATGAGATGCGAGGGGCAGAAAACTTTCCATGGCAACAGGGCCATGAATTACTTGCAGGAGGACGGAAAGGCCGAGTCCTTTGCTTGTGAGCTAAAGGAAATGTTTACCTAAATCACTAGACAGGAATGCATCGGCTGAAGAGCAAAGTAGATAATTCGAAGGTGAAATACAGCTTCTTGGCAGGCAGGCAAAACTGGCCGAGGCAGGCACCGTTAGCTGCACAGGGAGTAGGACAAAGTTCATGGATACAGATGCGAGCTCAAGCTGAAGCTGTCAGAGACAGAGAGCAGGGAAGGTTTTGAGGACAGAATCGGGCCTACTTGCCTGAACTGTAAAAATGGAGTAACTTAGCCATATAAAGTCGGTGGCCTTTCATACTTAGGAATCGAATATCCAGCCCATTGATGGCGGATCTGACAGAGAACATGTTGACGGTGGACGCACATATGTTTGCGTTTTGGAAACTGGAACTGGAGGGAACATACATGTACTTGTGACATGCACATAGAACCGTTGGGGTCCAAGATAGGGGACATAACTGATCAGGAAAATCCACATTTCCACAGGATGAGGAATTTATGGTCCGCTCCGGAAGTGACCTGCCGTACAATTTCGAAGAACTCATTGAGGGAGGTTTTGAAATCTTTTAGGAAGGGTATCCTACTCCATTCCTCCCTGGGTAGGCTCACTGACACCTTTCTGGATATCAAGTGCAGTCCCCAATTTGAAGTCTTCCTAGACGTGATCCAACCTCCTCTGGCTAAGAAACTTTATATACAGCTTAGACATGGTTCCCTTCCACTGAGAGATTTCACCCATAGATGGTCTAACGTTGCAACCCCCGTTAGCTCTTGCCCCCTATGCTCTGCTATTCGCGAAACAAAGTTGCATGTTGTTCTCTTTTGCCCCTTATACACTATTGCACGGAAAAAATGGATCATCCAGCTATGCAAGTCTAGGGGCCTTAGGGACTACAAGGAGGTGTTCAGAATTCTGAAATATGACACCACCCCTTTGGTAGTGTTTGCAATGGCCAAATTCCTCCTCTCAATGTGGTTTGCTAGGTCCAAATTTTTGTCTTTTGCTACTCAGCCCCCTGATTCAGTACTACCTATATCATCATCATAGTATTTTGAGGTATATGTGTATATTACTGGCCCTGGATTAATTTTAACTTTTTTCCCGTTTCGTGGAATAGATCTTGTTTTTACTGTGTTTGTTCTATAGAACTGTCTTAATGTTTAATGGATTTCACTCTATACAATGTTATTTAATCATGTTTTTTAAAGTATTTATGTATTTATGTCTTTTTATGGTATTTTACCGAAATAAAAGCTTTGACTGACTGACTGGCATTCCATGGGGAATTTACCCGCTGTTTGAAACTAACTATACTGAAATACTTGTTATAAGCTTATCTTAAAATCATATAATTTTTTGTCCATAGCACATTTGAGTGTTTGACCTGGAGGTTAATGCCGAGCCCCCGTTTCTGGTTTATTTACATTGTTGTCGTGAAAAGGGGCAGCCTTTTAAACTAGCATGGGAGAGATGCTGAATGCAAGTACTAAGAAAAAAAAGAAAAAAACATCAAGGTCATATCACTTTGACAGTTTGGTCTCTAACATTACATAGTCTCTCTTTTTTTTAAACTGATTTCAACAATATCCTGCACTTTTTTTGTTATAAGTTTTTAATACTGTACATTGTAATGGTTTTAAGTAACCACACAAATAAAATAATTCATTCATTATTAAGCAAACACATTATTGGACCAAGGCACCGTGCTGATTCTGGGCATTACATGTACACAGCATGGGAACAGGATGCATATTTTGCAGTTTTTTCTGCCACTATATTATATATTTCTAGATCCTTCCTTTGACGAAGGCAGAATATAATGATATGTCAGATGTACTCATGCATCATCAGTTCCAAGGCTTCGTCTTAGGGTGTGATGCAGTGAAGAGGGCTAGTGTCTGTAGCAGTGACGGCTCCTCGGATAAGGCGGTGGAGCGTCGCCTCACTGAAAAAAAGGAAAATTAAAATTATAATAACTATTGTTATTATCATTTAATTTTTGTCTATATACGTCAGTGGCTCCTAGGCGGGGAGGAGCTGGTGAGTAGGGATAGGAGTTGTTTTCACTCCTGAAGTGCACAGGACTGATTGGCCGGCCCTCTCGGGCCGCCCCAAGCAGTCCTGCACACTTTGCATGTCCCCCACCAGGCTTCATTACACAGCCTGGTGAGGAACATGCAAACCCTCCCAGTCCTCATCTGAGCGCCGATCCATGGCGCTCAGACCAATCACAACGCTGCATTGCAGTGTTGTGATTGGCTATGAAAAGGCTGGGAGGGTGGGTGCTTCCTGGTACTAGCCGGGAGAGCAGGAAGATGTCAGAGGGAGGGAGGACGAAGCTCGGAGGCGGCGGAAGTTTCAGGTAAGTGTTTTTTTTTGTTTAGGCTTTCTTTAGTGTTTATTTTTTGTTTTGCCTTTTTTATTGCTCCCCCTGCCCCTCCTCCTGCCTCCCACTCGGGTCCAGTAGCAGCCGCTAGTGGTCTGTAGACTTCAGTCCATTATGGTGAACTGGTGTTTCTGTAGTGCAGTGTGGTGTGCTATGCCAGCGGCATTCCATGAATTGTGGGGCACAGTATCACTAGGATGCAGTGGAGTAGTTTAGTTAGTGTCAATACAGTGCAGTCTGGTGGGCGGATCTCCTGAGAGCGCATTCTGGTGGATCAGTGTTACTAGTAAGCAGTGCCAGGTAGTGTTTCCTCCCACGGATGCTGTACAATGTGTTTGGTATCCCGAGGCAGCAGTACACTGTGGTGGGTTAGTGTGTTTGATGCAGTGCACTGTGGTGGATACGCATCCCTGGGATACAGTATGCTGTGGCGGATTTGTATTCCTAGCATGCTCTTTGGTGCGTAATTGTCCCCAGAGTGCTGTGCAATGGGATGTGCATGTGAGTCTTGAATGCAGCGTGGTGGGTTAGTGTTATTTAAATGAACTGAAGTGTCAAGGCTTCCATGAGGTGCCACTGGTTGCCCAGGGAATGCAGTGCCAAAGCACTTCAACACCTTATTAGGGGTAGCAAGCGACATATAAATGCAAACCTTTCTCCCTCTTCTATCCCTCCGTAATCCTTCACAATCCAAAAAACTGGCTAACATATCCACCACTCATATTACTTTCATATTTTACTATACTAATTCACCACTAATCCTTTATGGGTTCCGGAGTAGCGTGCTACTCACAGAAAAGCGCTTCAACACCCCATCCGGGTAGCAAGCGCTGTATGAATGCAAACCTTTTTTCCATCTTCTATCCCTCCACTATTCTTCTAAATCCAAATAACTGACTAACATATCCACCACTCACATTTCTTTCATATTTCACTATACTAAATGACCACTAATCCCTTATGGGTCCCAGAGTAGCGTGCTACTTGCTGAAAAAGCGCTTCAGCACCCCATCAGATGTAGCAAGTACTATATAAATACAAACCTTTTTCCCTCTTCTATCCCTCCGCTACCCTTCTCCATCAAAATAACTGACTAACTTATCCACCACTCAAATTTCTTTCATATTTGACTCTACTAATTCACCACTAATTCTTTAAGGGGTCCGTAGTAGCGCCGATAAAGTGCTTCGATGCCTCGTCAGGGGTAGTAAGCGCTGAATAAATGCAATTACAATACAATACAATGTGTTAATACAATGAGAGTGCAGTGTACTCTTCTGGGCTCGTGTTACCAGTGAGGTTCTGTAGCGATCCGAACCCGTGAATTCGGTATCGTAGTACTGACACGATTTCGGTACCAATTAACCGCACATGATCCATTATATGCATGACAGTGTTTTCGCTACGCAACTAGCATGAATTCACTGAGAAATAGGGCATTCTGTTGTAAAGTCATGGCATCCGTTTTAGTTACGGCATCCATTTTGTTTCTTGCCCTCACATAGTCAATGAACGGGCGATGACCCCGGCAGAGTCACCTTGTTAAGGACACGTAAGCTCAAACCCCGAGAAAGGCTGACGCTACATGACTAGGCAGAATCAAGCTGCCTCCCCTGCCTGAGGCCAGTCCTGCTATACTGGTTCTCGTGTCCGTTGTCCTGACTGAAAGGCCAAAGACGGTAGCCATGCCCGTTTATGATCCATAAACACCTCTTATCCTACTTTTCAATCCTTTGCACCTGGCTCTGCTCCTCTCCTTCTGGGCTTTTACAATAGGGAGGTTACGATTTTTATGATGGGGAGGATCGGGTAAAGAATGGAAAACTGTCAAGGGAACCTGATCGAATACCGAAATCCTACGACTAATTATTGTTTGATGTCTATTTACTGTTTGTTTGGGATACCGGGTTGGGCATGAGAAATATTCGTGTAATGTTGCCTAAAGACATTTTTCGTGTATTTAAAGCATAATCCACTTAATACAATTCGAACAGTCTCGTAGATTCTGCCTCTGTGTGGTTCCTATGACTTCTGTGTCCCTGCAGTAAATAAACCTTGGTCTTTGACGCCACCATCGAGAAGCCCGTGTCTCTGTTTATTTGTGCACCGAGACAGGAGGAACTCAGGGGTCTTTGGGTGTTGTTTCCCTGACACCTCTGGACTCTTAAAAGTCCAGAACCTCATATTGGCGCCCAACGTGGGGCAACGTCATCCGGTACCGGTCCAAAGCCTGAAAAGTTCGAGAAGTTTCGTGTGAAGATTCCGGAGGGAGGTACCCCGCTTCATCGATCCCTGCATGTCGTAAAAGTGGCCCGACGATCTCTTCCACGAGGGTTCCCGTTCCCAGACGGCTACAGAGGACCGCTGCCCTGACTGTCGCCCTGTCTTGGACCCGAGGTGCAGACCTTAGTACGGCGAGACGTAGACGGGTTCTCCTTGGTGACGTCTTCCACATTTCAGGTAAGTATTAAGTGGGCCACGCTCAGTTTGGTTGTTCCTTGTTGCTCTGGTTTAATTCGTAGATTATCACTGGTTGCTCTTGTTTAGATAATCTTTGTTTTGGTATTAGTTCATTTTGGTAGGCCTAAGTTCTTTGTGCATTTTTGGTTGGAATTTGTCCTTGTCTGTCATGACTACCAGTAGTAATTGTTTCTTGTCCTGGTTACGTTGCAACGGGGATTCCCGGTTGGAGGATTCGTGTTCGGTTCCTCCGATTGGAACTCCTACATATGAGCTCTATTGTAAACATGGTGTTGGTCCTATTACGTATAATGAAGTATGGGTCCGTTATCCCAGAAAAGATGGTGTCCTTAGTTGGCCACCGCATGGTAGCTTCGAAACCGAAATTCTAGACAATCTAGAAATGAAGTTGTTTAAGAGAAAAGCCCGGCCGGCAATGTTTGATTCTTTTCGCGTATGGCGCAAAGAAACCAAACAGAGAGAAATTAGGAAGACGAAGAAAGAACAGAAAGAAAAAGGGTTGACTTTAATGGAGTCTGCTAGGCAGCTGCATGTCAACGAGACTGAGAAAGCAATGGAGATGGCGAATAAAAAATATTATTTGGCAATTGATAAATGTTACCCTGTATTGCCATCTTGTCCTACTAAGCCGATGGAGGATCATGAGAAGGATCCTCTGTTGTCTTACCTGTTGAATTCACCTCCACCGTATGCACAAGGTATTACAGTACCACAGTTACTACCTGTTGTACAGCCAGCTGCTGGTCAGCCTGGAATAGTCGCTCCACTTCCTTTGATTCCAGCTCCTGTCCTTCCCGTGGTTAATGTTCCTTCGGCACCCCCTCTTCCTGGGTCGCCTGCTCCGCCTTTGCCTGTCGTTTCGCAAACTGCTTTACCTGCTACTCCCACCCTTACTATTTCATCTGCTCCAGCTGCCTTATCCCCGAACCCTGTGAACCTTCTGACTCCGCTTTCCGTTCGTCGGAAAATAACCGACTCTGTAACTAATATCTTAACTCCTCTCTACAGGTCTTTAATTGAGACCCCCGTTTCTGACTCTATACAGAGACGTAGCCAGCTTCCTGGTCCTCAGGAACGAGACGTGTTAGATTCGACAGCTCTTAGGTGGATGTCGAAAGCTGTGAAGTATGATGCACAAAGAGTGTTAGATACTTTTATGCAATGGAATGAACCAACTCAACGTTATGTTTTTGACGTGATGTGTTCTCTTGTGCGTGAAGAATGGGAAGATGATGACTTAGATTCCGTCCCCTCTGATCTGATAAATATTCAACAGAAGTTCGCCGCAGGAATGGTGATAGGTTCAGAAGTAAGAGGAGCGATAGAACTGATTTTAGCCCATAGGGATGATTCCCCTCTTCGAGCGACAAGAGACCCTGATGGTTCACCGATTACTACTAAAAAAAAACGAGGGCAATATCCGATGAGGGAAGTTCCGCCAATATGGCGTGATGCAGTTCAAGCTGACGCGGCTAATGGTATTGCAGCTGCCCCGGCACAATTCCAGAGAGTGTGGATACACATCCCTTGGAAACGGGCCGAAGTATTAGCAGTAAAACAAGCGTTACCAGACCCACGTAAAAATCCTGCTGGTTATTACAAAGAGTTAACGCAGACAGTTCAAGCGTGTGTCATGAATTTGGCAGACATTGAAATGTTATTTGGTAATGTAGTGCCACAGCCTATATGGGCCAAGATTCGACAAGAGAACCACCCAGTCGCCTTAGGAGGTGATTGGCCAGCTATTGTAGCAGCAGATGCGCAACAAGTTGGCGGTGCTAAACCTGAACCCCTTATTGCTGCCTTGCCTGGCAGAATAATTAATCTGATGAAAACGCTGATGCCAGCGTTACGAGTCAATTGGGATAAACTATCGGCATGCAAACAAAAGAAGGACGAAAGCGTCTCTGACTTTTTCACTAGATTTGAAGAGACATTCGTAGACCACAGTGGGCAAGATATGAGTACTGAAGGAGGCCAGAGATTGTTCGTCGACAAGTTTGTGTTTAATTTACTACCTGAGCTTAGTAACAAGTTAAAGGATTCTGAAAGTGCATGGGCAGTGTCGACAACAGCACAGATACTTGCAACTGCTCAGTATTACGAGAATAGAGAGAAAGAAGAGAAGGAAAAGTCAGAAAAGAAAACAAAAGATTTAAAGACTAAAGTTCTTTTGCAACAGGCGTATCCGCCTCGTTCGAATCAGTCAGATTCACAGCAGCGACCACAGTTTCAGCAACAGCCACAATTCCAACAAGGAACGTCCCAAAGATTTAATTATGGTTTTTCCCGACAACAGTTAGCATGGAATCAGTGTGCCTATTGTAAAAAGCAGGGTCATTATAAGAATGAGTGTCCGGTACTGCACGCACAGACTAGTGGTGTCCCAGCTCAGAGAGGTACTGTTGGATTTATGCAAGCTCCTAGAGGTAGAGGACGTGGTACTATGACACCACAGGCCGATCGCCAATCGAATTATTTCGATCAGCGAAATGCACAATCTGCGCAACCAGGTAGATCTTCACAGTATCATGTTGAAGATTATTATGATCATAATGAGGAGATTCAGAGAAGCGAGCACTAGGACAGCCACAGGCAAAGAGAGGGAGTAGTATCAGTTCCAGTTGATCAGAGTGGACCTTATGTCGCCGTAGTTACCTCAGGCGTGGTCGAACCGTTTCTGTTGGATACTGGTGCGGCAAGAAGTTCAATTATGCATGCGAAACTCCCTGGCGCACCTTTGTCTGGCTTAACGAACACTTCAGTAGGTTTCTCAGGCGCCCCTGTTCACAATCCTATTTCCAATCCTTTGCCAATATCTGTGGGGCCATGCGAACTAGAAGCACCCCTTATCCTAACAACCGGTTGTAATGAGAATCTACTTGGTTTAGATCTGTTGAAACGCCTGCATGCGACACTGTACTGTTCTCCTTCGGGAGTACAGCTCACATTAGGCAAAAGAGTTATCTCTCCAATGTATATGTCGATGGATAAGCTCCCACCGGAGCTATGTTCTCTCCCTGATACTCTTTGGGCAACTGGTCCTAACGATGTAGGCCTCTTGGAAATTCCCCCTTATGTGGTAAGTCTGAAAGCGAATGTTAAATTCCCACGAATCCCACAGTATCGGATTTCGAATGAAGGGGAACGTGCACTCTTACTGATTGTGAAAGACTTAATACAGAAAGATGTGATTGAGGAAACTAGAGGAAATGTCTGCAATAGTCCTGTTCTGCCGATTTTGAAACGTACTGACCCTTCCAAGCCTCCAATCTACAGATTTGTGATTGACCTCAGAGAAGTTAACAAAATCGTGATTCCGCAGTTTCCTGTGGTCCCAGATATCACTGCATTATTGACGTTGATTCCTGCCTCAGCCTCATGGTTTACAGTTATCGACTTGAAAAATGCATTTTTCAGCATTCCGATAGCCGAGGAAAGTAGAGACATTTTTGGTTTCTCCTTAGGAGGTCGCAGTTTCAGATTCAAGCGCGCTCCGCAAGGTTACTGTGAGAGCCCTTCAATTTACAGCCAAGCATTGAAGAGTCAAGTAGATGCTCTTGTACTTCCTCCTGGTGTTGCTCTGATCCAATACGTAGACGATCTTTTACTAGCTGCTGATGACAAGGAAACTTGCAAAGCAGCTACAATTTCTCTATTGCGTCATTTGTCAGACTTACATCACAAGGTGTCACCTTCTAAACTGCAATATTGTTGCCAAGAAGTGACCTACTTAGGTCATCTTTTGTCAAAGGAGGGAAGAAGGTTGACCCCAGAGAGAATCAAAGCAATCTCGCAGATGACTGTACCAAGCACACAGAGAGAAGTGCGTGCGTTTTTGGGTATTACGTCATATTGCAGGCAATGGATCCCAAATTTTTCTCTCATTGAAGTACTCCAATTTTTGAGACTCCAGAGGTGCTAGGGGTAGCACCCTATGACGTCGAGTACTTCCTGATGTGGTATTATAAAATTCTGCATATCTTGATAATATCACAAAGAACTTAGCAACAGAAGCTGAAATATGAAAAGACATCTTTATTAAACTCAAATGAGTGAGACTACTTCGCACAGAAGCCTTAGCAACTGAATGAGGCAGTCTACAGAACAGAAACCAGTTTCCTTTTTTATACAGAATCTGGGCAACACCGCCCTTCTCTTGCAGTTGGTCATTCACATATTTTACTTCAAAGAACAAGCAGAGTCATGATTGCAATCTCACATTTCAGTTCAGCCAGCCCGCAATTATTTACCCAGCAAGGCTCAGATCCCACATCTGACCCCAATAAACATGAGCATCTCCTGTTTTGAGAAACAGGCCATAAAGCAGGAACAAACAGGTGCGAAAGTGATTAGCCGGAGGCTTGTGTGCCATGAAAGGACTTTATGGTGTGTCAAGCCCTGATGCTAATCACAGGTGGCCGGAGGAAGGGGAGCTCGTGAGACCGGACTGACCTGGGGCAGCGGAGACCAGCTGCCCAGGTCATGGAGAAGTCAAGCAGAAAGTACATGTATTCTAAAGGCCCGTACTTGCTTATAATGTGTTTGTCTATGTGAGGGCAATGACAAGATGGCCACCGCTCCAAGATGGAACCCACGGAGTCAATGTATAATAACGTATACATAGTGCATTTGGCAATGGGACGTTATGCAAAGCGCTTGTAAATACCGCATTGACCAATCGCGGTTTGCTAAGACATGAATAAACAGGGGTAGGGCCCTGTCTTCTATGTGGTCCCAAATACCAAAGTACGACAGACCCTCCTTTTGCCCTTACATAGGCAATCACTATACTCATACTGATCTTAGTCCAGGTCTACAGACATGAAGTCATGGAGATGTTGCTGTAGCATCATCCTATTACTTAGCGACTCTCACGGGACACATGTAGTAGCACAAAGGCCACATATGGCAGGACAAAATAAGGAATATCTCTATCTAGGTGGCATAAGATCACACCCCCAGCAATTAGTGATGTTTACTACTAACTAGTGTCGATGCAGAAGCTGTATAGAAGAATTGCTTACGAATTCTGATCTTTTAACCTGCTCATGTTCAGGAAAAGGGTGAAAAAGAGTGCAAAGAAACAGTAGTGGGAAAAGACATAGGTTGAGAAGCGGGTGCAGAAGTCAATTGGGTAGAGAAAAACAATCCCACCCATAAATGACAACGTCATGTTTAAAAAACACTAGAAAACATAGAGACAACGGGAGAAAGTAGTAACCACTATTACAAATGAAACAATAATTTTTATGTTCAGGTGAAACAGTGGTGACCCTCATCAATGCTCTGAGGTGAAAAGGGGGCACCTTTCCACAGAAAATGGATTTTATTCTGCTTATACTAAACAATGCCAGCAAAACAAACAGTCTTCTAACACCTAGTCTATACAATCACACGGAAACCTCTCGTGAAACCACCTATGCCCAGAGTCCGTTCAAAAAGCCTCTCTGGCAGGCTTCTATTGTCCATCAAATCTTCTTCTGTTGTTTTCTTTTGCATGGGCCTCTTCATTCAAGCCTTTCATGAGAAAAGAAAGTACTGCTCAGTTGGAGTGCCCTCCTGGCAAACACTCACAGCTCACGGTCTCAATGTTTCAAGGCAGTGCACCTGTGTCTTTCCTCTGCTGCAGACACTACAAATAATATGCTCTTCATTGGTCATGGGCACAGATTATCTTGTGCAGACCCGGGACCATTCTCAGGATCCAACACTCATCATTCGGTGTCAGAGGACGCTCAGGCTGCTCTTTCATGGGCACTGGAATGTAGTGCCTTCTGTCAATCTTGGATCTGCCGGTGCACTGCACTTCCATTGAAGCAAAGGAAAAGAGGGGGTATGTGTGGCCAAAAACTTAGGCCAAGGGGCTCAAGGGACTGCACACTGTCAGAGGTTACCAGCACATGACAGGCGCTCTTGTGTACTGAAATTCTGGTTCTGTGGCAAAACCAGCTCCTCCATCTTTTCTGATGTTGAACGCCTTATGACGAAGCAAGCGTGATGCTTTAACCAGTTCGTTGTATAACAAGGGGACTGTAAACAGGTGGCCTGCGGTCCTTCAAAGGAGTGGCCACACGCCATGGGACAATTTTGGTCCAGAATACACTGTCTTTCTTAGGAAGCAATACAAATAAAAAAGGCAGTAGGCAAAACAGTGCCTCTAAGCTTTTCAATTGGGTTTCCGTGTGAGAGCCTTCATCATCTAAGGGTAGATAACTACACGAGAATTCTATCTAAAATGGATGTCTTCACATATGGTGGCATTGTCTAATAGGGCAAACACACATTTTTTTTCTGAATGATTACATATAAGTGTTTCTAAATTCCTTATCTAGGACATTTCAATAGAGAAATCACATGGTACAGATTATCATAGGCATGTAGAAACCTTTCATATCAGGTGCACTAGGCAATACACAGGCTAATAGTCAGATATGAAAACAAAAGACAAGAACTAGAGGGTCCTGATATTTGCATGATTAGAACACATCTGATCCCACCAAAAATTAAAGCAGCAGGAACAAAAAGGGTAAAAACCACATTAAAAATAGACATTGAAAATTCGTCATGTTCAAAAGGGTAAACGCAAGATATCCCCTATTGGTATGGAAAACTTGTCTTACTATAATATTGAGTCAGTTAGCCAGGCTATCGCTACCCTGACAGTCAGGCTGGAAAACATTGCAGCAGGCCTAAGGAAAATTCTTGGAAACCAGTCTGGTCATGCAAAAGGGAATTGTACATAATATGGGGGTTCCTGGTGCATCACTGCAGTCTGGAAGTATGTACCTGAACAATACACCTACAATAATAAATGGGCTGACTGGTGAAAGGAATACGGAAAAGGGAATTGGAACTAGGACACAACTAAAATCCCCAATCACTAAGCATAATGCGACATTGGGCAGGGAAGAAACAAAAGCAATAAAAAATAAAAATCTATAGGAAGGACAAGAATTTAGTAGTCAGGCATGTGACATCACCAAGAGTACGGGTGATACACAAAAGGCCAAAGTCACATACGTTTTAACTCTACCGCTGGCGACTACACCATATACGGTAATCTTAGGTAATGTTGCAGGGAAAAATGAAAACCTAGTTTCCTTTTAAGAAGCAAAGGCCATATGCTACTTAGGAGACAGGACACCATTACCTCATGTAATATAGAAATTAGGCCACCTTGAGTCACAGATCTATAATTTCATCCTTAGGTCCAATCAAGGATACATAAATGTAGGGCTGCCTGTTCCTTTAAGGGAAGGGCAGTAACGTGACAGGTGACAGGTGACACACTTTGATCCTATAGATCTCTTTTAGTTTTCTGTAATACCATTATAGCCAATTTAGACATGCACTGGTGAAGTGTTGTCTCTCATTTTCACAGCATGAAATATCATTAGCTGTGGAATTTAGTAACCAGAACAAGTTCAACCAACTGTTGCGTAGCGATGGGCATCGTCATGACCATCCCCTTCACAACACAGGTAAACTTGTAATAGTATAAAAAGCAGCAACAAAAACAACGAAAAAATGCAAAAAATAATAAAAACGCACAAAACATCAAGCCATCAGATATACTTGCTGTATATCAAGCACAAAAAAAGCATAGACAAAACAATAGCATATGTAAAAAAACGGTGACACACAACACCATGTCATGTATTTTATGCACTGTAAAACTGCAGCCCAAAACCCAATATTTGGGCCCGTTTAATTTGTCAGGTTTAAAATACTTACCCTCCTTTTTGACAGTAGATCACCAGGGAATGGAAATCTGCTGTCAAATATAACTTTTCTGTTTCTCATCTAACATACAGGACCAGCAAGAACAATTCATGATAGAACCAAATACACAAAAATAAATTGCATTACTTAACTGTTACCCTCTTGTCAGTCCTTTCAACATCCAGCCACTTAAGTTTTACATTTCTAGAAATAAAAAATCGTTACACTGACACTCCATAGTAATTTGGCACCTACAATTTCCACTGTGAAAAAGAAGTCTTAATTGGCAATGCATTCTCACGTAGGCATGTAGCCTTAAAGAAATTTTAGAAAAAGGCTGCATCTTGTTTTCTGTCTAAGACTTAATGCAACACTTCGTTTTCTGTTAAATAAGAGCAACTATAGCAGGCATCATTCTATTTTCTTTTTTAGAGCACCAATGTATCAGCAAAGCATTTAACATGATGTTTGGACTTTCAAAGAAAACCCCTTTGCTATATTTTCCCTTTGGAATTAAGTTCTTTAGTTTTAGTGATGCTATGGAGAAACCAGAAACCCCACCTTTAGAGGCCCGTGTAGCAAGGTCATTCTGCATTCCACAGAGGCAAGGCCCTAATTTAAAAGGTCATAAAAGTCAACATGGCAGCCTACTCATTGTTTACACTAAAGATAGCATCTCAGCAGCCTGACCGAGCCAGCCTCTGCAGCTCCCAACCCCCAGCTTCTGACACTCTGAATTCGTCAAAGCCAGAAGGCCTTCCTAATCCCTCCTAACTTGCAATAATTCGCTCTATGTTGAAAAATAATTTCTCCTTTTTAGGCGCTAAAAAAATTATCTCTATTCCCAGATTGTTAAACTACATGTACTGTGAATAATTCACAAAACTTAATAACACACATACCAGTTTTTAGAATAAATGCTTGTTGCAATCCTATGCAATGGTATACATTTCATCAACCTTAAGTGAATTGTATTCACAATGAGTTTTGATATTTTCTTCATCATTTAGTCATTTGCCTTTATTCAAGCTCTGTTCGTCCCTTTCATATTAGCATATGAAACTCAGTGCCTCCCGCCAGGTAATTACAATATTTTCACCCCTACTGCTAGAACCTGCAATCTCATCTTTCCCCTCCTACTTACTCAAACCGGTACCACATTCCTTTTCATTCCCTTCGTCAATACAACCTTCCTCACGCTACTCTTCATGTCTTTATTACTCCCCTTCATCATCTCTCTTCCCTCCACGGCATTGTATTTTCCCAATTGTTCTTCTCCTTCCTACGTATTACCCAGTTCCTATAACCGTAGTTCTACATTTCTCCACCCCTCTATCATTACTGACTTCATCACGTACCTGCTCACAAACATCCTCTTTTTCCTTCATCAAAAAACAATTCTCCATTTCTCTTTCTCTATGTGGGTGCTAACTCCATTAAGGCCGTTTTTTATTAACATCAAATAGTTGCGGGTTGCGACACCATATTTTATTTAATTTCCCCAAGTTTTTTAAAAAGGTCTTGTTTTTCATAGCGTGTTCAGTAGTATCGTGACAGACACAGCTAAAGTTAGAACCTTCAACCCTGATATTGAAACAAGCCTTTGTACTGGCACATTGACTCATTGAATCATAAGAAGGCACAACCTGTAAATATATATCAAAACCTAAACGTATGCATTTACTGAAGCCTGGGACACTTTAAACAGTACTCTGAATGAAAGAAAATGCAATTGAAGCAGTCTTTTTACCCAAATTCGACTTTGATATTCTAAGCATTAAAAAATGAATATCCTACAATTTTCTTGCATAATATGCATTACCAGAATGTCTATTACATAACCCATGAGTCAGGCATTGGAAATAATAACTTATACTTTATGAAAATGAGCTTGTTTGCGCCTGCGCCAAGGGAAAATTGTACGCGCGAATGCTTGTCATTTTAGTGATGCAACACAACTTAAATAAAATTTTAATGCTAGGAGGTCATAGTATGAGTATTAAGCTTTATAAATATCAAAAAACGATTTTGAAAAGCACTTATTTTTTAAAATAATTTTTCCCATGATTAATAATTTTCTTTAAAAAAATCCCAATTATTCGTTTTTGTGATAATTCCATGTATAAAAAACAAGCTGCATCCCTTGCCTATCATTTTGGACACATTTAACTCACAAGCCTAAGCGCATAAGCCCAATTTGAAACGCGTCACATTTTTGCGCCACTTTCATTTAAAAAGACGGTTCTGCCAAATTTCACCCGTGTTCAACTGGGAAGGCGCTGGCTGAATGAACATTTCTATCAAATATACTGCAGCTGAAAAGTTTGCCTGTGAACACCTAATATAATGCATCTAAGGAAAATGCTGTAAATTTATTTACTTTTGCAAAAATAGATAATTTCGTTTTTGGGGCCTGATTTATATCTTTCGAATGTGTTTCTAATTTTATCCTTTAAGCATTTAACGGCAGTTTTGTATATGTGCACAATTGCTCATTCTATAAATTAAAGAGCAACACATAGCTATTGTAGCACATCACATTGTTTATTTCTGGATTTTTGTTTTAAGTTTCTACTTGATATTAATTAACCAGCAAACTACTTAACAGACTGGAAACATCAGAAGACCCACAAACACATATTGAGCTCATTTCAGACATAAACAGAGAGGGGTTAAACAGGCAATACAGCGCGCTTTAGCCATTTTTCATAAATAGCGCCGTCGCAATTTACTTACAGAAGTTGCACTAATGATAAAAAAACCACAGACATTTAAACACACAGTTGACTTACAAATCAATACGCATGACAGAAAGAAAGAACAGCTCACAGACTATACTTGAAACAAACCATTTGCAAATACTGTTGTAGGTCATATTTACAAGCAACGCTTTTCAATAGTGTTCCAAAAGGCTGCATGAACAGCCCCACAGACAGATGCATGTCCAAGAAGTAGTGAATGCGCTCAATTCACTAGCTCTGCCTAGCAGAACACCACACAAAATCGTTGTGCATATCTTCATTCGTGAAACTGCGCAGAACGAAGGATCCTTGTTTTGTATTATGTCATATTTTAATTCCCTGGGGATACAAAATCACCAAGGAAGAAATATGTTTTTAAATCTAACCTATTTAGATATTTCCCACACTATGGTACCTTTCAAAACAAAAAGCAACACATTTTTCCATGTGAGCTTACAAACAGGCATGCCAAAAATACTGCGGAAAACGCAAGTATTATAATCAAAACCAAATGGAGAAATATCTCCTCATTACCTGCCTACACAAATTGCAATTCGCATATCCAAACCTATACAAACCAAAAGCTACATTTCCCAATTTGCTAAGATCAGGCATCTTATAGCTCACTAATCTAGCTTCAAACTTCAAGGGTTTATCTCTACCAATAAACTCGCAAATATGCGAGACCCTCGGTTTTGGTAATTGCAATGACCAAATCAGAAACCAAGAAACCAACCCCTCGGCTTTGGTAATTGCGATAACCAAATTAAAGACCCAAAGAACCAAAGGACTGGGAGCGACCCACTTATACTTAATTCTTATTCTTAATAATCAAAAGGTTATCCAAATTCTAATTGTCAAGTTCTACATGCCCATACGTCTTTTATAATACTCACGCCAATTGGGTTCTTTTTCTCACCTTTTGAGTGACATCATGTGGAGGATCAAAATCAGGAAGAGCAGAAATATACCGGACTACATAATCAAAGAATCTCCAGAATCCCTGTGCACAGAGTACCTTCTTGGTAGAATCCCGGTCTGTCCTTCCAGTAGATTTCAGTCTCCTGACCAGATCACTCCCACAGAAAGTCACTTCTCTGATGAGGCCCAGCTGGTGGGCGCCAAACTGAAGTACTCCAATTTTTGAGACTCCAGAGGTGCTAGGGGTAGCACCCTATGACTTCGAGTACTTCCTGATGTGGTATTATAAAATTCTGCATATCTTGATAATATCACAAAGAACTTGGCAACAGAAGCTGAAATATGAAAAGACATCTTTATTAAACTCAAATGAGTGAGACTACGTCGCACAGAAGCCTTAGCAACTGAATGAGGCAGTCTACAGAACAGAAACCAGTTTCCTTTTTTATACAGAATCTGGGCAACACCGCCCTTCTCTTGCAGTTGGTCATTCACATATTTTACTTCAAAGAACAAGCAGAGTCATGATTGCAATCTCACATTTCAGTTCAGCCAGCCCGCAATTATTTACCCAGCAAGGCTCAGATCCCACATCTGACCCCAATAAACATGAGCATCTCCTGTTTTGAGAAACAGGCCATAAAGCAGGAACAAACAGGTGCGAAAGTGATTAGCCGGAGGCTTGTGTGCCATGAAAGGACTTTATGGTGTGTCAAGCCCTGATGCTAATCACAGGTGGCCGGAGGAAGGGGAGCTCGTGAGACCGGACTGACCTGGGGCAGCGGAGACCAGCTGCCCAGGTCATGGAGAAGTCAAGCAGAAAGTACATGTATTCTAAAGGCCCGTACTTGCTTATAATGTGTTTGTCTATGTGAGGGCAATGACAAGATGGCCACCGCTCCAAGATGGAACCCACGGAGTCAATGTATAATAACGTATACATAGTGCATTTGGCAATGGGACGTTATGCAAAGCGCTTGTAAATACCGCATTGACCAATCGCGGTTTGCTAAGACATGAATAAACAGGGGTAGGGCCCTGTCTTCTACGTGGTCCCAAATACCAAAGTACGACAGACCCTCCTTTTGCCCTTACATAGGCAATCACTATACTCATACTGATCTTAGTCCAGGTCTACAGACATGAAGTCATGGAGATGTTGCTGTAGCATCATCCTATTACTTAGCGACTCTCACGGGACACATGTAGTAGCACAAAGGCCACATATGGCAGGACAAAATAAGGAATACCTCTATCTAGGTGGCATAAGATCACACCCCCAACAATTAGTGATGTTTACTACTAACTAGTGTCGATGCAGAAGCTGTATAGAAGAATTGCTTACGAATTCTGATCTTTTAACCTGCTCATGTTCAGGAAAAGGGTGAAAAAGAGTGCAAAGAAACAGTAGTGGGAAAAGACATAGGTTGAGAAGCGGGTGCAGAAGTCAATTGGGTAGAGAAAAACAATCCCACCCATAAATGACAACGTCATGTTTAAAAAACACTAGATAACATAGAGACAACGGGAGAAAGTAGTAACCACTATTACAAATGAAACAATAATTTTTATGTTCAGGTGAAACAGTGGTGACCCTCATCAATGCTCTGAGGTGAAAAGGGGGCACCTTTCCACAGAAAATGGATTTTATTCTGCTTATACTAGACAATGCCAGCAAAACAAACAGTCTTCTAACACCTAGTCTATACAATCACACGGAAACCTCTCGTGAAACCACCTATGCCCAGAGTCCGTTCAAAAAGCCTCTCTGGCAGGCTTCTATTGTCCATCAAATCTTCTTCTGTTGTTTTCTTTTGCATGGGCCTCTTCATTCAAGCCTTTCATGAGAAAAGAAAGTACTGCTCAGTTGGAGTGCCCTCCTGGCAAACACTCACAGCTCACGATCTCAATGTTTCAAGGCAGTGCACCTGTGTCTTTCCTCTGCTGCAGACACTACAAATAATATGCTCTTCATTGGTCATGGGCACAGATCATCTTGTGCAGACCCGGGACCATTCTCAGGATCCAACACTCATCATTCGGTGTCAGAGGACGCTCAGGCTGCTCTTTCATGGGCACTGGAATGTAGTGCCTTCTGTCAATCTTGGATCTGCCGGTGCACTGCACTTCCATTGAAGCAAAGGAAAAGAGGGGGTATGTGTGGCCAAAAATTTAGGCCAAGGGGCTCAAGGGACTGCACACTGTCAGAGGTTACCAGCACATGACAGGCGCTCTTGTGTACTGAAATTCTGGTTCTGTGGCAAAACCAGCTCCTCCATCTTTTCTGATGTTGAACGCCTTATGACGAAGCAAGCGTGATGCTTTAACCAGTTCGTTGTATAACAAGGGGACTGTAAACAGGTGGCCTGCGGTCCTTCAAAGGAGTGGCCACACGCCATGGGACAATTTTGGTCCAGAATACACTGTCTTTCTTAGGAAGCAATACAAATAAAAAAGGCAGTAGGCAAAACAGTGCCTCTAAGCTTTTCAATTGGGTTTCCGTGTGAGAGCCTTCATCATCTAAGGGTAGATAACTACACGAGAATTCTATCTAAAATGGATGTCTTCACATATGGTGGCATTGTCTAATAGGGCAAACACACATTTTTTTTCTGAATGATTACATATAAGTGTTTCTAAATTCCTTATCTAGGACATTTCAATAGAGAAATCACATGGTACAGATTATCATAGGCATGTAGAAACCTTTCATATCAGGTGCACTAGGCAATACACAGGCTAATAGTCAGATATGAAAACAAAAGACAAGAACTAGAGGGTCCTGATATTTGCATGATTAGAACACATCTGATCCCACCAAAAATTAAAGCAGCAGGAACAAAAAGGGTAAAAACCACATTAAAAATAGACATTGAAAATTCGTCATGTTCAAAAGGGTAAACGCAAGATATCCCCTATTGGTATGGAAAACTTGTCTTACTATAATATTGAGTCAGTTAGCCAGGCTATCGCTACCCTGACAGTCAGGCTGGAAAACATTGCAGCAGGCCTAAGGAAAATTCTTGGAAACCAGTCTGGTCATGCAAAAGGGAATTGTACATAATATGGGGGTTCCTGGTGCATCACTGCAGTCTGGAAGTATGTACCTGAACAATACACCTACAATAATAAATGGGCTGACTGGTGAAAGGAATACGGAAAAGGGAATTGGAACTAGGACACAACTAAAATCCCCAATCACTAAGCATAATGCGACATTGGGCAGGGAAGAAACAAAAGCAATAAAAAATAAAAATCTATAGGAAGGACAAGAAATTAGTAGTCAGGCATGTGACATCACCAAGAGTACGGGTGATACACAAAAGGCCAAAGTCACATACGTTTTAACTCTACCGCTGGCGACTACACCATAGACGGTAATCTTAGGTAATGTTGCAGGGAAAAATGAAAACCTAGTTTCCTTTTAAGAAGCAAAGGCCATATGCTACTTAGGAGACAGGACACCATTACCTCATGTAATATAGAAATTAGGCCACCTTGAGTCACAGATCTATAATTTCATCCTTAGGTCCAATCAAGGATACATAAATGTAGGGCTGCCTGTTCCTTTAAGGGAAGGGCAGTAACGTGACAGGTGACAGGTGACAGGTGACACACTTTGATCCTATAGATCTCTTTTAGTTTTCTGTAATACCATTATAGCCAATTTAGACATGCACTGGTGAAATGTTGTCTCTCATTTTCACAGCATGAAATATCATTAGCTGTGGAATTTAGTAACCAGAACAAGTTCAACCAACTGTTGCGTAGCGATGGGCATCGTCATGACCATCCCCTTCACAACACAGGTAAACTTGTAATAGTATAAAAAGCAGCAACAAAAACAACGAAAAAATGCAAAAAATAATAAAAACGCACAAAACATCAAGCCATCAGATATACTTGCTGTATATCAAGCACAAAAAAAGCATAGACAAAACAATAGCATATGTAAAAAAACGGTGACACACAACACCATGTCATGTATTTTATGCACTGTAAAACTGCAGCCCAAAACCCAATATTTGGGCCCGTTTAATTTGTCAGGTTTAAAATACTTACCCTCCTTTTTGACAGTAGATCACCAGGGAATGGAAATCTGCTGTCAAATATAACTTTTCTGTTTCTCATCTAACATACAGGACCAGCAAGAACAATTCATGATAGAACCAAAAACACAAAAATAAATTGCATTACTTAACTGTTACCCTCTTGTCAGTCCTTTCAACATCCAGCCACTTACGTTTTACATTTCTAGAAATAAAAAATCGTTACACTGACACTCCATAGTAATTTGGCACCTACAATTTCCACTGTGAAAAAGAAGTCTTAATTGGCAATGCATTCTCACGTAGGCATGTAGCCTTAAAGAAATTTTAGAAAAAGGCTGCATCTTGTTTTCTGTCTAAGACTTAATGCAACACTTCGTTTTCTGTTAAATAAGAGCAACTATAGCAGGCATCATTCTATTTTCTTTTTTAGAGCACCAATGTATCAGCAAAGCATTTAACATGATGTTTGGACTTTCAAAGAAAACCCCTTTGCTATATTTTCCCTTTGGAATTAAGTTCTTTAGTTTTAGTGATGCTATGGAGAAACCAGAAACCCCACCTTTAGAGGCCCGTGTAGCAAGGTCATTCTGCATTCCACAGAGGCAAGGCCCTAATTTAAAAGGTCATAAAAGTCAACATGGCAGCCTACTCATTGTTTACACTAAAGATAGCATCTCAGCAGCCTGACCGAGCCAGCCTCTGCAGCTCCCAACCCCCAGCTTCTGACACTCTGAATTCGTCAAAGCCAGAAGGCCTTCCTAATCCCTCCTAACTTGCAATAATTCGCTCTATGTTGAAAAATAATTTCTCCTTTTTAGGCGCTAAAAAAATTATCCCTATTCCCAGATTGTTAAACTACATGTACTGTGAATAATTCACAAAACTTAATAACACACATACCAGTTTTTAGAATAAATGCTTGTTGCAATCCTATGCAATGGTATACATTTCATCAACCTTAAGTGAATTGTATTCACAATGAGTTTTGATATTTTCTTCATCATTTAGTCATTTGCCTTTATTCAAGCTCTGTTCGTCCCTTTCATATTAGCATATGAAACTCAGTGCCTCCCGCCAGGTAATTACAATATTTTCACCCCTACTGCTAGAACCTGCAATCTCATCTTTCCCCTCCTACTTACTCAAACCGGTACCACATTCCTTTTCATTCCCTTCGTCAATACAACCTTCCTCACGCTACTCTTCATGTCTTTATAACTCCCCTTCATCATCTCTCTTCCCTCCACGGCATTGTATTTTCCCAATTGTTCTTCTCCTTCCTACGTATTACCCAGTTCCTATAACCGTAGTTCTACATTTCTCCACCCCTCTATCATTACTGACTTCATCACGTACCTGCTCACAAACATCCTCTTTTTCCTTCATCAAAAAACAATTCTCCATTTCTCTTTCTCTATGTGGGTGCTAACTCCATTAAGGCCGTTTTTTATTAACATCAAATAGTTGCGGGTTGCGACACCATATTTTATTTAATTTCCCCAAGTTTTTTAAAAAGGTCTTGTTTTTCATAGCGTGTTCAGTAGTATCGTGACAGACACAGCTAAAGTTAGAACCTTCAACCCTGATATTGAAACAAGCCTTTGTACTGGCACATTGACTCATTGAATCATAAGAAGGCACAACCTGTAAATATATATCAAAACCTAAACGTATGCATTTACTGAAGCCTGGGACACTTTAAACAGTACTCTGAATGAAAGAAAATGCAATTGAAGCAGTCTTTTTACCCAAATTCGACTTTGATATTCTAAGCATTAAAAAATGAATATCCTACAATTTTCTTGCATAATATGCATTACCAGAATGTCTATTACATAACCCATGAGTCAGGCATTGGAAATAATAACTTATACTTTATAAAAATGAGCTTGTTTGCGCCTGCGCCAAGGGAAAATTGTACGCGCGAATGCTTGTCATTTTAGTGATGCAACACAACTTAAATAAAATTTTAATGCTAGGAGGTCATAGTATGAGTATTAAGCTTTATAAATATCAAAAAACGATTTTGAAAAGCACTTATTTTTTAAAATAATTTTTCCCATGATTAATAATTTTCTTTTAAAAATTCCCAATTATTCGTTTTTGTGATAATTCCATGTATAAAAAACAAGCTGCATCCCTTGCCTATCATTTTGGACACATTTAACTCACAAGCCTAAGCGCATAAGCCCAATTTGAAACGCGTCACATTTTTGCGCCACTTTCATTTAAAAAGACGGTTCTGCCAAATTTCACCCGTGTTCAACTGGGAAGGCGCTGGCTGAATGAACATTTCTATCAAATATACTGCAGCTGAAAAGTTTGCCTGTGAACACCTAATATAATGCATCTAAGGAAAATGCTGTAAATTTATTTACTTTTGCAAAAATAGATAATTTCGTTTTTGGGGCCTGATTTATATCTTTCGAATGTGTTTCTAATTTTATCCTTTAAGCATTTAACGGCAGTTTTGTATATGTGCACAATTGCTCATTCTATAAATTAAAGAGCAACACATAGCTTTTGTAGCACATCACATTGTTTATTTCTGGATTTTTGTTTTAAGTTTCTACTTGATATTAATTAACCAGCAAACTACTTAACAGACTGGAAACATCAGAAGACCCACAAACACATATTGAGCTCATTTCAGACATAAACAGAGAGGGGTTAAACAGGCAATACAGCGCGCTTTAGCCATTTTTCATAAATAGCGCCGTCGCAATTTACTTACAGAAGTTGCACTAATGATAAAAAAACCACAGACATTTAAACACACAGTTGACTTACAAATCAATACGCATGACAGAAAGAAAGAACAGCTCACAGACTATACTTGAAACAAACCATTTGCAAATACTGTTGTAGGTCATATTTACAAGCAACGCTTTTCAATAGTGTTCCAAAAGGCTGCATGAACAGCCCCACAGACAGATGCATGTCCAAGAAGTAGTGAATGCGCTCAATTCACTAGCTCTGCCTAGCAGAACACCACACAAAATCGTTGTGCATATCTTCATTCGTGAAACTGCGCAGAACGAAGGATCCTTGTTTTGTATTATGTCATATTTTAATTCCCTGGGGATACAAAATCACCAAGGAAGAAATATGTTTTTAAATCTAACCTATTTAGATATTTCCCACACTATGGTACCTTTCAAAACAAAAAGCAACACATTTTTCCATGTGAGCTTACAAACAGGCATGCCAAAAATACTGCGGAAAACGCAAGTATTATAATCAAAACCAAATGGAGAAATTTCTCCTCATTACCTGCCTACACAAATTGCAATTCGCATATCCAAACCTATACAAACCAAAAGCTACATTTCCCAATTTGCTAAGATCAGGCATCTTATAGCTCACTAATCTAGCTTCAAACTTCAAGGGTTTATCTCTACCAATAAACTCGCAAATATGCGAGACCCTCGGTTTTGGTAATTGCAATGACCAAATCAGAAACCAAGAAACCAACCCCTCGGCTTTGGTAATTGCGATAACCAAATTAAAGACCCAAAGAACCAAAGGACTGGGAGCGACCCACTTATACTTAATTCTTATTCTTAATAATCAAAAGGTTATCCAAATTCTAATTGTCAAGTTCTACATGCCCATACGTCTTTTATAATACTCACGCCAATTGGGTTCTTTTTCTCACCTTTTGAGTGACATCATGTGGAGGATCAAAATCAGGAAGAGCAGAAATATACCGGACTACATAATCAAAGAATCTCCAGAATCCCTGTGCACAGAGTACCTTCTTGGTAGAATCCCGGTCTGTCCTTCCAGTAGATTTCAGTCTCCTGACCAGATCACTCCCACAGAAAGTCACTTCTCTGATGAGGCCCAGCTGGTGGGCGCCAAACTGAAGTACTCCAATTTTTGAGACTCCAGAGGTGCTAGGGGTAGCACCCTATGACTTCGAGTACTTCCTGATGTGGTATTATAAAATTCTGCATATCTTGATAATATCACAAAGAACTTGGCAACAGAAGCTGAAATATGAAAAGACATCTTTATTAAACTCAAATGAGTGAGACTACGTCGCACAGAAGCCTTAGCAACTGAATGAGGCAGTCTACAGAACAGAAACCAGTTTCCTTTTTTATACAGAATCTGGGCAACACCGCCCTTCTCTTGCAGTTGGTCATTCACATATTTTACTTCAAAGAACAAGCAGAGTCATGATTGCAATCTCACATTTCAGTTCAGCCAGCCCGCAATTATTTACCCAGCAAGGCTCAGATCCCACATCTGACCCCAATAAACATGAGCATCTCCTGTTTTGAGAAACAGGCCATAAAGCAGGAACAAACAGGTGCGAAAGTGATTAGCCGGAGGCTTGTGTGCCATGAAAGGACTTTATGGTGTGTCAAGCCCTGATGCTAATCACAGGTGGCCGGAGGAAGGGGAGCTCGTGAGACCGGACTGACCTGGGGCAGCGGAGACCAGCTGCCTAGGTCATGGAGAAGTCAAGCAGAAAGTACATGTATTCTAAAGGCCCGTACTTGCTTATAATGTGTTTGTCTATGTGAGGGCAATGACAAGATGGCCACCGCTCCAAGATGGAACCCACGGAGTCAATGTATAATAACGTATACATAGTGCATTTGGCAATGGGACGTTATGCAAAGCGCTTGTAAATACCGCATTGACCAATCGCGGTTTGCTAAGACATGAATAAACAGGGGTAGGGCCCTGTCTTCTACGTGGTCCCAAATACCAAAGTACGACATCATGGCAAAACCATTGGTAGCCCTGACTGGAAAAGGTGTTCCGAGCCCTTTGCCATGGTCTGATGATTGTCAACAAAGTTTCTCCGACTTACGTGATGCGCTGTGTTCAGCTCCTGTGTTGGGCACTCCTGACTACAGTAAGCCGTTTACTTTATATGCCCATGAAAGAGAAGGTTGTGCGTTGAGTGTTTTAACGCAACAATTTGGTGACAAACAGCGACCTTGCGCATATTTCTCATCCACATTAGATCCGGTAGCCAGAGCATTGCCAAGTTGTTTGAGAGCTACAGCAGCAGCTGCAATGTCTATTCGACAGTCTGCTGGACTAGTCATGAACAACATGTTAGTAGTCATGGTTTCACATGCTGTGGATACACTCATGAATCGAACGAAAACTCAGCACCTCACCAGTGCTAGACTATCAGGCTATGAGCTGACGCTTTTGGCAAGTCACATTCAGATCAAGCGATGCAACATATTGAATCCAGCAACGCTGTTGCCGACTACTCAGGAGTCGAGTGATTCAGAGCCCCATGACTGTTGTTTTATAACTGAGGAAGAGACAAAAGGTAGGATTGATTTGAAAGATACTCCGTTACTAGATCCAGATGGCACCTTATATGTCGATGGGTTGTGCTTTAAGTTACAGAATGGTGATGTGACGGCCGCGTATGCAGTTACGACTTTGAGTACGATTGTTGAGACCGCAAGAGTAAGTCAGAATTCTGCCCAAGCTGCAGAATTAATTGCACTAACAAGAGCGTGTGTTTTAGCTGAGGGAAAGAGAGTGAATGTGTTTACTGACAGCCAATACGCCTTCGGCGTATCACATAGCTTTGGACGCCTCTGGAGAGAAAGAGGTTTTCTCACGTCCCATGGGACTAAGATCCAACATGGACAGTTAGTCAGTGATCTATTGGAATCCCTGACCCTACCGAATGAAGTTGCGATTGTGAAGTGCAGTGCACATCGGAAGATTACGGATGATGTTGGCCGTGGGAATGCGTTTGCTGATGAGGTCGCCAAAGAGACGGCCAAGAACATGACGAGCCGAATGTATATTGCAACGTCTGCCAGATGGATTGCTGAATCAGGGATGTGTGAGAATACGATTGAAAGTGTGACGGCAATCCAGAATGAAGCAACTGAAAATGAGAAGAATGAATGGAAGGAGAAAACGGGTAAAATAGATTCAAGTGGATGTTGGGTTGATTTGTCTGAGCAGCAACGTTGGATGTTTCCTGATGCGTATGTACTTGCGGTAGTCACGATGGCGCATGGAGCGGCGCACATCAGTTCGAAAGGGATCTGTAAAATGTTAGCTCCAGTATGGAAGAACGATGGAATTACTAAGTGCGCGGAAAGAGTGGTGAAAAACTGCATGATATGCCTGATGCATAATCCTGGCAAGGGAACCCCAACCCCAACTGGTCATTTTGCTCCCCCTTCTTGTCCCTTTGAAGTGATTCAGTTGGATTATATCCACATGGATAGGTGTAACAATCTTAAATACGTCCTAGTGGTAGTCTGTGCCTTTTCAAGATGGATTGAGGCATATCCGTTAAAGGATAACACTGCTATGTCCACTGCCAAAATCCTCCTCAAAGAGTACTTCCCCAGGTATGGTGTGCCACGGATTGTTTGGTCGGACAATGGAAGTGAGTTTGTAGGGAAAGTTATGAAGAGTGTGTGTGCGGGCCTGGGTATTATCCAGAAATTCCACAGTGCGAATCACCCACAGTCAGCGGGTTAGGTTGAAGGGTACAATGGCACCCTGAAGCTGAAACTTGCTAAAATTCAAGCTTCCACTGGTCTCTCTTGGCCAGACGCACTGCCTTTAGCTCTACTGTCCACCAGAGCGACTGTACACTCTCGAGTAGGGCTTAGCCCATATGAGATTGTGTTCGGTCGTCCTCCTAATGTTTGGGGAGTCACTAGGCCAAAGGAATTCAAACAGATTGAATACCCAATGTTGATTGATTATCTTTATGATCTGACTGCTAAATTAAGCCTTATTCATCAACAGGTATTCGAGTCCTTGCCTAAACTGCCAGAGAGTCCAGGCCACACGTTGAAACCAGGCGACCAAGTTGTAGTTCGGAATTTCGAACGTACTCGGAACCTCCAGCCAAGATTTGTGGGTCCGTTCCAGGTACTCCTCACAACAAGAACTGCTGTACGCCTAGCTGGAAGGAAAAATTGGGTGCACGCTAGCCATACGAAGCGTGTCCCTCTCCCACTCCCCTATGACAATTGGGTTAGACAGTGATTTGGTGTATCCGAGACAGAACCTGTTCCTAGGCACATCCCTTTCAGTGATGCAGAGTACATAACGGACCACCCACGAACTGAAACACAGAACTTTGACACCTCAGCAGGAACCGCTCCTTTGAATCTTGGACCAAGTATTGTACAAAGTGAACATTTGCCACCTGTGGAGTCGAACATTTCCGCACCTGTAGACCAGCTATTTCAAGATCAGACAAGACCCGGAAAGTACAGATATAATCTACGTTCTCATGTTATGAACTAATGACATTGCACATTTACCTTTTCTGTTTTATAACTGTTTTGATCTTACTGCATTCCATTCAGTCAGGAAGTTTGCTCTAAATTTTTATCTTTTTGTTTTTATTGTTTCTCTCACCTTGCCATCTGGGTTACCGTAGGGTCGTAACGTGTGCCTTGTTTTAATTTGCAGGGAATCAGACACAAGGTCGGTTTCTTCTGTCTATCTTGGGAACTCCCAGGGTAAACAGAGGCAAGTTTTTAACAGGTACAAACCATCCGTTGCGAACGGTTATAGAAGATGGAGCTTCCTGAACTGAGACGGGTTAATGTCATAAATGTGCACAAGACAAAGCTATATGACATATTACATAGCAAATGTTTTCTAATGCAATGTACTCTGACACTTCTAATTGTTTTGATAACTTTGGTAGGCGGAATCATTTTTGGTATTCAGTTGATCTTTACACCTGTTACATCTACAGTATCTCCCCATGTTCCTGTTTCTCCGACTGTTGTTTCTCTCCATTCTTTCCATCCTTTTCCTGCCCACGAGCAAGCTCGACGCTCTGAGTTTATAAACAACACTTTCATTCAGCTCTTGCACCAACATCAACTAGTGTTTAACACAACAAACTGCTGGGTGTGTGGCTTGATACCACATACCATGGACAAGGGCATCCCTTATCTGGTCTTGCCCTTTAGTTATAATGGATCATTCTGGGCGTTTCAGACCATGTTCGCTTATGCCCTAGAGACCTATCCTCCACGACCTCCGCGTTCCACTCGGTATAACTCTGCTAATAGAGCCTTGGTAAAAGGAATCACTGACATGGTTAGAGATGTCAATAACACTCCGTTCATTCCCAAGGATGAATTGCGAGTTTACATGGGTTGGAATGTTACAGAATATGGCATTACTCTGGGTGAGAACAAACGTAAAAGCTCGACTCCGATCTGGGTCGTACCCCACCAAGGTCAGGTCTGTTTGCAAGGAAATGGGAGGAATCCGAAAGCTCGACTAGGGAAGAGTGACTGTATCGAAACATATGTTTTCCCGTCACAGTCTTCCCCTGCATTCTTAGCTGCTAAGGGTACCTATTTTGTTTGCCAAGACAGAGCATACACATGGCTGCCTGCTGACTTCTCAGGCTCATGTTATATCGCTCAACTGCTACCTCCGACATACACTGCTGCACCGGACTATCACAAACCTAGAGTTGTGAGAGGTGTTTTCAGTAAAGAAGATACTGCTGGCCAAGAAGCAGGAGACTTCTTCAAAGGTTTCCTTCCGTTCTGGGGGCCTATGGCCAACAGTAGAAACTTACGTCAACTAACACGGGTAGTTGAATCCACTATCACCGAAACTGCGGGTGCCCTTAGTAACCTGACAGCTGAGCTTCAAGCGGATCGCCTCATGACGTTACAGAACCGTATGGTTCTTGATGTGTTACTTGCAGATCGAGGTGGAGTGTGTAAGATGATCCAATCGAGTTGTTGTGTTTTTATCCCAGATAATGCGCCAACGGTGTACAAGGCCATCTCTAAGTTACATAAGATTTCTGACTCTATTCATGTAGAGGAAGGTGACTGGTCATTAATGGGATGGTTCTGGAGCCTGTTGTCTGCGTGGGGATGGAAGGTTCTGATAGTCACTGGTGTTGCGTTGGTATTTTTATTTTCGTGCTGTCTCATTGTTCAGTGTGGTCCTGCCTTATGTAACCTTTGCATTTCAACATGCGTAAGAAGACCACCTGTTTTTAGAGATACGCCACGGGATAGAGTAATGCTTCAACAACATATCAGTGACCTGATGAACATAGAAATGGATTCTGACATAGAGTGAGTTATTGCCTATGTAAGGGCAAAAGGACGGTCTGAGGTTCTGTAGCGATCCGAACCCGTGAATTTGGTATCGTAGTACTGACACGATTTCGGTACCAATGAACCGCACATGATCCATTATATGCATGACAGTGTTTTCGCTACGCAACTAGCATGAATTAACTGAGAAATAGGGCATTCTGTTGTAAAGTCATGGCATGCATTTTAGTTACGGCATCCATTTTGTTTCTTGCCCTCACATAGTCAATGAACGGGCGATGACCCCGGCAGAGTCACCTTGTTAAGGACACGTAAGCTCAAACCCCGAGAAAGGCTGACGCTACATGACTAGGCAGAATCAAGCTGCCTCCCCTGCCTGAGGCCAGTCCTGCTATACTGGTTCTCGTGTCCGTTGTCCTGACTGAAAGGCCAAAGACGGTAGCCATGCCCGTTTATGATCCATAAACACCTCTTATCCTACTTTTCAATCCTTTGCACCTGGCTCTGCTCCTCTCCTTCTGGGCTTTTACAATAGGGAGGTTACGATTTTTATGATGGGGAGGATCGGGTAAAGAATGGAAAACTGTCAAGGGAACCTGATCGAATACCGAAATCCTACGACTAATTATTGTTTGATGTCTATTTACTGTTTGTTTGGGATACCGGGTTGGGCATGAGAAATATTCGTGTAATGTTGCCTAAAGACATTTTTCGTGTATTTAAAGCATAACCCACTTAATACAATTCGAACAGTCTCGTAGATTCTGCCTCTGTGTGGTTCCTATGACTTCTGTGTCCCTGCAGTAAATAAACCTTGGTCTTTGACGCCACCATCGAGAAGCCCGTGTCTCTGTTTATTTGTGCACCGAGACAGGAGGAACTCAGGGGTCTTTGGGTGTTGTTTCCCTGACACCTCTGGACTCTTAAAAGTCCAGAACCTCACCAGGATGCAGTGCAATTAGCAGGGTTACTGTTCTACTTGGGTGCCTTCTTTTAATTTCTGACTCCTAACTTGCACGGCATTGCATCTATTGAAAGAATACGCTGTTGCCTTATATTTAATGAGTACCCTGGCTCCGTGTGCCCTGGTGTACATTTTGACCACTCGTTTCTTCATCTTTTAGCGAAAAGGCTGCAGATTTTGGCAAGCACCGCAAAGCTGCACACAGTGTACCCGTCCTCTTTCAATAACTTCTGACTCGGGGAATAAATATGTCGGAGCACCGTTTTTTTCTGGTCCTGTAAGCGTAAAATTGGAACCTGAACTGAAATGGCACGCGCAGATGGAGCGAAGCCTCGGGAATTGAGCCTGCGGTGAGAGCACGCGAGGCAACAGGCCAGCAGAGTAGGAATGTCCTAACACGTGCTGTGTTTGTCCCTTGGTGTTATTAATTAGTATGCAGGGGATGAGTGGTTTGTTAAGTTTGTATGCAAAGCACAACACCGTTCGCGGCGCAGGGACGGTAAAATCTGCAAAAATCCCAGTCACGGGTTACGAACATTCTGGAATCCTTCGGGACACAAAAGGAGGTTTGTATCTCAAAGGGACAGCAGCCAGGTTTGCCCTTTTGAATTTTACTGGTAGGCAGCACGCGTAGGTGCAGCGCCACCTTGTGACCCTTTGTGAAAGTTCAACAGGCACTAAATAGAAACAGGCCGCCGTTTTACTAACTAAATCGCAACTAAACGTATCTTATTTCCCGTTAATTCGCGATTCAATTCCCCAATGACTTTTCAAAGACTTAAAAAATAACTTGAATCTCTTTAGTGCGTTCATGGTATTTAACTAAACAAAATTGTACAATGCACAGATGTTACTAGAAGTGGTCGAGTCTACAGATTTAAAGAGATCCAAGCCAGAGCCGAGAGGAGGGTCTGGCTCGGATCTCAGACCTCGTGCACGAGCCGAGCCTTGAAAATGTGCTATATAAATCACGCAACAAGCATCACGTAAAATACGAAAAAACTGCTTCAAATTCAAGAAAATGTATTCCCTTAACATGTGAAGCTTTGACATTAATGAATCACTTTATCGCACTTCACTGAGAAGTACACAGGAGGTTTTTGTACAACTGGTTCTTTGCCCTCCCATATTTGAACATGCTTTTCATACGCGATAAAAAAAATAGAGCTTTGGTGAAATAAAATGGTTGCCTAATGCAATTTTTTTCTATAAATTCAACCCAAAGATATTGGAGTGCTTTACATGAGAGTGAACTACATTACACAAGTTTGCATTCATTGCTTATAGGCAGGGGGAGATTAAGCGATTTGCCCAGAACTACGGAATGTTGAGCTGGCACCGAGTCTCAAACCTTATCGACAGTTCTGACCATAACGCCACATTCTGGTGAGAGGGCGGGTGGCAGACAGAAGCCTCATGAAAGGTGGCCGCTTGTGGGCTCGGAGTTCCATCAGGACCTCCAACTGAGCCAGAGCAAGTTTCATCCTTTAGCTTTCAGTGGCTCCGCACCTCTAGATATCACTACTGTTCACAGGCGGCCCAGGCGGACCGCACCTGCAGCCTGTGATGCACATGATCAGGACAGCTCCTATTTCTGTGGTCCACTGTATGCACATCAACCTGCCAGTGGCGTAACGAAAGTTCAAGGGGCCCCCCTGCAATATAAACGGAGGGGCCCCCTCTCCAGATATATTCCGGAGCGCTAAGGCATATGTACTGTGCCGAGGGGGCCCCCTGCATCTCGGGGCCCCACCCCGCACCGCGGGGGATGCTGGGGCCTGTGTTATGCCCCTGCAACCTGCAGACGAAGGAGGGGGGCCAGTACATTGTTTTTCTCTCCTCAGTGTCTCTTCTGACTGTTACCTACTTACATTTGAAAGGCGTCTCACCCACTTGGCTGTTTAACTCTGGATTGCCTACAAGAAAAAAGGGAACATTTGAATTTACTTAGCCCATAACAATCCCTGGCAGAACGTTAGGAACACAATTTTATTTGAATATTTCTCCAAAAGAGGAATTTTCTTTCCAGCTCAAACATTTTTAAACAAGAAGTGCTAAGTGTATTTTTAAGCAGTGGCAGATCTTTTAAAGAGTTTAACCAGTCACCTTTAAGTTGTTGACAGATGAATTCGGATATTAACCCCTTCGATGCGAGTGATGGAGCGGTTCCGTCATGTGCGTCGGTTGCGCTGTGCGCATGACGGAACCGCTCCGTCACGGCCCCGCCCACGCACGGAACCTTCAGCACGGCGCGGTAATCCTGACTCACTCGACGCTTCCCAGCTGAGTGGTCGCTCCCTTTGGCTCCGGTATCATTGTGTAACGCTTCTTGCTGGAAACTGTGTGAAATTAATTGCCTGCTGTGCGCTTTGTATGCCGCTTTGCATATTTCATTATTAAGATTGCCAGCGCGACTTTCCTGCTCTTTTAGTGTATTCCCCCAAGCGCCCTCCATTTTGTTGTTGTTGTCCTCCTACTTAGCCCGCCCCGCCTCCCAGCTGAGCCGCCCTCCCACAGACTACAACAGCGCTCCGTTACCTGGAAGCGCTGTGACTCACTCGACGCTTCCCAGCTGAGTGGTCGCTCCCTTTGGCTCCGGTATCGTTGTGTAACGCTTCTTGCTGGAAACTGTGTGAAATTAATTGCCTGCTGTGCGCTTTGTATGCCGCTTTGCATATTTCATTATTAAGATTGCCAGCGCGACTTTCCTGCTCTTTTAGTGTATTCCCCCAAGCGCCCTCCATTTTGTTGTTGTTGTCCTCCTACTTAGCCCGCCCCGCCTCCCAGCTGAGCCACCCTCCCACAGACTACAACAGCGCTCCGTTACCTGGAAGCGCTGTGACTCACTCGACGCTTCCCAGCTGAGTGGTCGCTCCCTTTGGCTCCGGTATCGTTGTGTAACGCTTCTTGCTGGAAACTGTGTGAAATTAATTGCCTGCTGTGCGCTTTGTATGCCGCTTTGCATATTTCATTATTAAGATTGCCAGCGCGACTTTCCTGCTCTTTTAGTGTATTCCCCCAAGCGCCCTCCATTTTGTTGTTGTTGTCCTCCTACTTAGCCCGCCCCGCCTCCCAGCTGAGCCGCCCTCCCACAGACTACAACAGCGCTCCGTTACCTGGAAGCGCTGTGACTCACTCGACGCTTCCCAGCTGAGTGGTCGCTCCCTTTGGCTCCGGTATCGTTGTGTAACGCTTCTTGCTGGAAACTGTGTGAAATTAATTGCCTGCTGTGCGCTTTGTATGCCGCTTTGCATATTTCATTATTAAGATTGCCAGCGCGACTTTCCTGCTCTTTTAGTGTATTCCCCCAAGCGCCCTCCATTTTGTTGTTGTTGTCCTCCTACTTAGCCCGCCCCGCCTCCCAGCTGAGCCGCCCTCCCACAGACTACAACAGCGCTCCGTTACCTGGAAGCGCTGTGACTCACTCGACGCTTCCCAGCTGAGTGGTCGCTCCCTTTGGCTCCGGTATCGTTGTGTAACGCTTCTTGCTGGAAACTGTGTGAAATTAATTGCCTGCTGTGCGCTTTGTATGCCGCTTTGCATATTTCATTATTAAGATTGCCAGCGCGACTTTCCTGCTCTTTTAGTGTATTCCCCCAAGCGCCCTCCATTTTGTTGTTGTTGTCCTCCTACTTAGCCCGCCCCGCCTCCCAGCTGAGCCGCCCTCGCCCCTCCCCCCCACCCTCCTTATATGACAACCGTTCCCGCGCGCAGCGTTCACGCGCAGCGACCGCGCCCAATCCGCGCCGAAGGTGCGCCAAAGGTAAGCCCGTCTACGCCTGTCCGCGCCTGGACCGCGCCCAGCGCCAGACCCCCTGGCCCTTGCACCCCCCACCCCTCCCGCATCACTTACGATGCCACCACCCTCCTAGCCCTTAACCCCGGTCGCGCCCCCAACTGCGTCCAAGCCGCTCCCGGACACACCCATGGACCTTTCTCTTGCTACTCCTGCAAATTCAGCGGCACCGACAACATCTCCGCTACGACCACACCACAAATTCCCGACCCCAATCACCTACAATGCATCCTTCTCAACACCCGATCGATCCACAGGCACGCCATTGACCTATGGAATCTACTAGACACCATCTCTCCGGACGTCGCCTTCCTAACAGAAACATGGATGAACGCTTCCTCCGCCCCAGACATCACCATTGCCATCCCTGAAGATTATAAGATCACACGCAAAGACCATACCGGCCACACAGGAGGAGGAATCGCTATCGTCCATAAAAAATCAATCCGCATCTCAACCAGCTCTGACACCAACCTCGCCAAATCCGAACACCTTCACTTCCAGATCCACATCGACCCCAAGACCACACTCAGAGGCACCCTCCTCTACAGACCACCAGGACCCCGCGCAAAATTCAGTGAAGAAATCACGGACTTCATCACTCCACACGCGCTCCCCTCCAAAGACTACATCCTTCTGGGAGACCTCAACTTTCACCTTGAAAAGATCAACGACCGCAACACCACCACCCTCTTGGACAACCTCGCCAACCTCGGACTTAAACAACTGGTCACTTCCCCCACCCACATCGCAGGCCACACACTCGACCCCATCTTCACCTCCAGCAAACATGTCTCCTTCAACTACACTACGGATCTCCTCTGGACTGACCACAGCTGCGTTCACTTCACCTACAACAAGCCAAAACCCACCAACCACCTCCAACCAACTCTGCAAAGAAACTGGAACAAAATCACCATCGACCAGATCTCCTCATCGCTCCTTCTAAACACCCCAGCCCACTCTTCTAACCCAAACCAAGCCGCCGCCAAATTCACCCTTTGGTTATCCAACACCGCCGACACCTTAGCACCACTGAAAAAACGACAAATCAAACTTGGCAGCAAGAAGGCCTCATGGTTCAACGATGATCTTAAGAAATCCAAGAAACTCTGCCGCTCCCTCGAAAAGGCCTGGAAAAAAGACCCAACCACTAGCACCAAGGACGCCTTCAAAAACGCCACCCGCACACACCACCAATTAATCCGAAAGGCCAAGAAAACAGCATTCAAGGATCGACTTGACAACAGCGCCCACAACAGCAAGGAACTTTTCAACATCGTCAAGGAGTTTACCAATCCCTCGGCCAACTCCAACGACATCACCCCCTCTCAAACCCTCTGCGACTCCCTAGCCTCATTCTTCCACAACAAAATTGCAGACATCCACAACAGCTTCGACAACCAACCCGGAGACCAACCCACCGAACCATATGCCGAACATTCTCCCCCCTTGAACACCCTTAACGACTGGAACCCAATCTTCACTGAGGACACCATCCGCCTGATGAACTCCATCCACTCAGGATCCCCCACAGACCCATGTCCTCACCACATCTTCAACAAAGCAGACTCCGTCATAGCACCACACCTCCGAGACGTCATCAACTGCTCCTTCAACTCCGCCACCTTCCCGGAAAAATGGAAACACGCTGAACTCACCGCCCTTCTGAAAAAACCCACAGCGGACCCCACCGAACTCAAAAATTACCGCCCCATTTTGCTCCTTCCATTCCCGGCCAAAGTAATCGAGAAAGCTGTCAACAACCAGCTCGCCGCTTTTCTCGAAGCCAACAAATCCTTCGACTCCTCACAGTCCGGCTTCCGAGCAAAACACAGCACTGAGACCGCCCTCATCGCAGCAACAGACGACATTCGAACTCTACTGGACAATGGAGACACAGTCGCCCTCATCCTCCTCGACCTCTCTGCAGCCTTTGACACAGTCTGCCACAGCACCCTTTTACAACGCCTCAGAAATATCGGAATACAAGGAAAAGCACTTGAATGGATCACCTCGTTCCTCACCGGTAGAACCCAGAGAGTCCGCCTCCCACCATTCAAGTCCGAGGCCACTGAAGTCATCTGTGGCGTACCACAAGGATCCTCACTCAGTCCCACCCTCTTCAACGTATACATGAGTCCCCTCGCGACCATCGCCCGCCAACACAACCTCAACATCATCTCCTACGCGGATGACACTCAACTGATCCTTTCTCTCACCAATGACCCCAGCACCGCCAAAACTAACCTACACGAAGGAATGAAAGAAGTTGCCGAATGGATGAAACACAGCCGTCTGAAACTGAACTCAGATAAAACAGAAGTCCTCATCTTAGGTACTTCCCCCTCTGCTTGGGACGACTCCTGGTGGCCGGAAGCACTTGGAAAAGCACCCATCCCGACAGACCACGCACGGAACCTAGGCGTTATCCTGGATTCTTCACTCTCAATGTACAGACAAGTCAACGCCGTATCCTCATCCTGCTTCAACATTCTTCGCATGCTCAAAAAAACATTTCGCTGGATCCCCACCGAAACCAGAAAAACAGTTATGTTATGTTATGTTATTTATATTTTTATAGCGCACAGCTGCCCCAGCAAAGGGGCGTCCTGGCGCTATGACAGACACTACAACATAACACACAATAAAAGAAAAAGAAATTAAACAGACACGGGAAACAGGAAAGTTTTGATCGCCTGCCTGAAGGCGAGTAGCTCTTCAAGAGCTCGGATGTGTACCGGGAGCGAGTTCCATAAACCTGCCGCGAGCACCCTAAAGGAGCGGCCACCCATTCTGCTCAATTTAAAGCGTGGACAGACAGCCAGGTGAAGCCCCTCCGATCTCAAGGATCTCAAAGGAGTGTAGGGCGTGAGTAGGTTGGCAAGTGCCGGCGGCGAAGAAGATTTCAAAATTTTAAAGGTCAGGCACAGCGCTTTGAACTGGATTCGCTGTCTGACCGGGAGCCAATGTAAGGCCGTGATGGTACCAGACACTGAGCAATGTCTAGGGAGGCCCACAATGGCCCGTGCCGCGGCATTTTGTACCATTTGGAGCCTAGAGGCCTCTGCTTGATTCACCCCTAACAGCAGTGAACTGCCGTAGTCCAGCCGAGATAGTATAGAGGCCTGGACCACAAGCTGTCTGGTAGGGGGATCAAAATACTTTAAAACCGGCCTTATTCCCCGCAGAATGCCATAGCACGTGGCAGCCACCTTCTTAGTGTGGTCCCTGAAGGTGAGCGCAGAGTCCAACCAGATGCCTAAATTTCTCACTCCAGAAGCTGGAATGGGAGTGACACCCAACTCTGATGGCCACCACTGGTTACCCCATAGCTCAGCGTGCTTCCCTAATACCAACACCTCTGTTTTGGTGGCATTTAACTGAAGGCAGTTGGTGCGAAGCCAGCTTGCTACTGCCATCAGACCTGCTCGGAATCTGGGGGCCTCCACCTCAGGGTCTCCACTGAGTGTCACCGCTAGCTGTGTGTCGTCCGCATATGAGGCCAACGTAAGACCCCACTGTTTGACGACACCAGCCAACGGTTTCACATAGAGGTTGAACATTGTAGGGCTCAACGAGGATCCCTGTGGTACCCCCAGCTCCAGGGGATAAGTGGCGGATTGGCCAGGTGGTATAGCCACTTTAAAGGATCGATCCGATAAAAAAGACCGAAACCACTGGAGGGCGAGATCAGTCACTCCCGCCTCCTGTAAGCGTTGGATCAGTATATGGTGGGACACAGTATCGAAGGCAGCGCTTAGATCTAATAGTAAAAGCGCTGCAGTGCGGCCTGAGTCCAGTACCTGGCGAAGATGTTCCGTGATGTAGAGTAATGCCGTCTCGGTACTGTGTCCCGACCGGAAGCCGTTCTGACTGGGATCCAATATCTGGTTGCGAGCCAGATGCTCAGACAGAACAGAGTTGACGTGGGCTTCTGTTACTTTGGCAATCCAAGGCAACAGGGATATGGGTCGATAATTTTCTGGCAACCGGGGGTCAGAGTTGGCTTTTTTTAGTATAGGAGTGACCACTGCCTGTTTCCATGCCGTGGGTACCGTTCCGTTGGACAATGACATATTGATAAGATTCAATAAGGGGTCACGGCACAGTGGGGAAAGTGTGTTGATAAAGGCTGGCTTTAACGGGTCCGAGGGAGAACCTGACTTGACCCTGAGGCTAAGCCTGTCAAAGGTCTCAATAGTCAGTTCAGGTAGCATAGCAAGGGTCTCATATCCCATCGTATCGGGGACAGTAACCTCTCGGTTCTGGTGGAGTGTGTCAAAACCTTGGTAGATTTTTTCCACTTTCTCCACAAAAAAGGAGGCCAGCTTATCACAGTGGGAATCTGTGCAAATCACCTCTGAGGTGGATCTGTTTTTCATAAGATCCTTCAGTACCTTGAAGATCAGTTTTGATGGGTTAGGGCTGGTAGCAAATTCTTGAGCGTAAAATGCGGCTCGTGTTCTGCAAATAGCTCTATGGTAGAGCTTCAGCTCAGTAAAGTACCGAGTTTTCAGAGCAGGGTCATAGGATCTTCTCCATTCCCTCTCTGTTTTTCGGCAAGCTTTTTTCAGTTCTGCGAGTGACTCATTATACCAAGGACTAGGTGTTTTTGTCCGGCCTTTCGACCACCGTAGAGGTATAAGAGAGTCCAAGGCATCGGTGATCCAAGCGCAGAACTGTTGGTAACCTTGTTCCACATTAATAAAGGTGCTCAGAGGTTTCTGTTCCAGTATGCTATAAAACTCTTCAAGCCTAAGCTTGTGCCAAAGCCTTTTTAGAATAGGTCTGTCCACAGCTATAAAAGGCTTATCGTGGACCGGACAAAAGGCTTCTACCAGCAGATGATCAGTCCACCCCATCAGCCTCGGATCTGACAACCTCACCCCATCAAGTGTGGAAAAGAAGGGGTCCAAAATATGGCCCTCTGAGTGGGTTGGAAGGGTGACGAGCTGAGTGAGTTGAAGAGCTTCAAGGTTTGCCAGCAGAGTGCTCACAGTAGTGGATGACCCATTATCAAAATGGATGTTAAGGTCCCCCACGATGTTGAAATTGGCACAACCAAGTGCTATAGGACTGACCATATCGGCCAGTGCGGACCTGAAGACAGAATCATTGCCGGGAGGACGGTAAATGAGCATACCACTGAAAGTGAATTGATGGGAAAAAGCGACTTTGAAAATAGCACTTTCACATGCAGGTAGTCCCGACGGTTTCCATTCAGCTGGAAAACAGGATTTGACTGCCATAGCAATACCACCTCCTCTTGTGGTCCTATTGGTAGTGAAGACGGTATAGTTCTGAGGGAATGCAAGATTCAGTATGGCAGAATCCGAATCCAGAAGCCAGGTTTCTGTCATTAGAAAGACATCGGGGTCCTCTTTCTCAAGCAGGTCATAAATGGACAGGTGATGTTTTACCAGCTATCTAATGTTTAGACACCAAATACGAAGATCTCGAGATGCAACACACGTTCGCGTGACAGGAATAGCATCTTCCAAGGAACGGATTTTAGTAGGGCTCTTAAGTGACCAGCCTTTGCAGGCACAGCTGTAAGGGCCAACTAAAGGGTCCACAGGCTTACAGACACATCCTCTGGACCTTTGCCCTATGTACAGCAGCTCGGACCGTGTGTAAGACAACATACCTGCCAGAAGCGGCGAAGCAACACCGCGACGAAAACCAGAGCCTGCCCCGCCTCGCGCTGCCTCGACGCGGACGAGCGCAGACGGGCAGGACTCTGGCACGACTCCGGCTAAGCGACGGCGTCCTCACCTGCGCGTCCCGCTGCGCGGGAGAGGGGAGCTTTAAGTAGGCTCACCAATCCTAGCGCGAGCGCGAGGACGCTCCAAGATGGCGCCCGAAGCTACATTTACATCCCTACCCAAAAACAGTCACCCATGCTCTGGTCACGAGCCGACTGGACTACGGAAACACCCTCTACGCAGGTACTACCGCTAAACTCCAGAAGAAACTCCAACGAATCCAAAACGCCTCAGCCAGGATCATATTAGACATCCCGCGCAACGAACACATCTCTGGTCACCTGAAAGACCTCCACTGGCTACCCGTCAATAAGAGGATCACTTTCCGACTGCTAACCCACGCACACAAATCACTCTACGACATCGGACCAGAATGCCTCAACTCACGACTGTCCTTCTACACCCCCTGCCGCCAACTACGTTCTTCCAGCCAAGCCCTCGCCACTGTACCTTGCATCAACAAGACCACAATGGGAGGCAGATCCTTCTCATACCTGGCTGCTAAAACATGGAACTCACTCCCCACTTATCTTCGCCTTACCCAGAACCACCTAGCATTCTGAAAGCAACTTAAAACGTGGATATTTGACAAGTAATCCTCCTCCCCTCCCTAAGCGCCTTGAGACCCTCCGGGTATGTAGTGCGCTATATAAATTCTTTGACTTGACTTGACTTGACTTGACTTGAAGAGGTTAAACTGGAACTAATGTGGGACAAATGTGTGACATCACAACACAAGTGTTTACTACACATGCTTTCCATGCGCTAACTCTTACTCATACCAAAATTAATTATAACTTGCACCCTCACCGTGCACTGCTTTTACCCTTGCATATTTAATAACTCATGACATATTCATTGACTAAATTTATAACATCCTTAATCACATCTGAAATTGCATCATTGTTGATAAAACTGTGCATGGTGGGGACACAAGTTATAGTTATTTGAGATCCTATAACTGGTGAATTTAATTGGTTTTGTTAGTTTCAAATGGTATCTTGTATGTGATATTGTTGCCTAACTATAACATCCCTTTACCTTTCATAAGGTTATTTTGTAATGTAAAGTTGGATATTCTTAAAATTCCTAACTATAGCTTCACATTAACCCTTGTTGTTTCCCCCAGTAAATATATATATATGTGTATACATATATATATATATATATATATATATATATATATATATATATATATATATATATCTATATATATCCAGCTCGGGCTTGTTTCCAACACAGTGAGAGGCACTCGAGCGCAGACACGAGCCTCAAGCGGCAGCTCAATCTTGTGTCAGGAACTCCGGACTTCCGATACCTTTGGCAGCCCAACCACCACTGCCTGACGCGTTTCAATAATCTTCCTCAGAGGCTGTTCGTGGAAAGGAACACGCACAGTCCGGAACTGCAGGTGAGAGATTTCTTTAATTGCGCGCCCCCTATAGGCTGCTTAAATAAGACTGCGCATTGTCTGCTGGTACCTGTAGTTCCAGAGGGATGCAGATATCCCCTCTAAAGTGCGTTTGAATGTCTGCGCTCGAGTGCCTCTCACTGTGTTGGAAACAAGCCCGAGCTGGATCTATAGGCGGTTGCCAAGCCGCCGAGAGTGCACCACCCCGGGAACCTGGGGGCCGCAGAGGAGTACATTCAGCAGCCTCGTGATGTGGGGCGTAAGACACTTAATTGAGGGAACCCCCGACTTCTGAGGCTCATTGGGGGCTTATATATTCCGGCAGAACATTCAAACGCACTTTAGAGGGGATATCTGCATCCCTCTGGAACTACAGGTACCAGCAGACAATGCGCAGTCTTATTGAAGCAGCCTATAGGGGGCGTGCAATTAAAGAAATCTCTCACCTGCAGTTCCGGACTGTGCGTGTTCCTTTCCACGAACAGCCTCTGAGGAAGATTATTGAAACGCGTCAGGCAGTGGTGGCTGGGCTGCCAAAGGTATCGGAAGTCCGGAGTTCCTGACACAAGATTGAGCTGCCGCTTGAGGCTCGTGTCTGCGCTCGAGTGCCTCTCACTGTGTTGGAAACAAGCCCGAGCTGGATCTATAGGCGGTTGCCAAGCCGCCGAGAGTGCACCACCCCGGGAACCTGGGGGCCGCAGAGGAGTACATTCAGCAGCCTCGTGATGTGGGGCGTAAGACACTAAATTGAGGGAACCCCCGACTTCTGAGGCTCATTGGGGGCTTATATATTCCGGCAGAACATTCAAACGCACTTTAGAGGGGATATCTGCATCCCTCTGGAACTACAGGTACCAGCAGACAATGCGCAGTCTTATTGAAGCAGCCTATAGGGGGCGCGCAATTAAAGAAATCTCTCACCTGCAGTTCCGGACTGTGCGTGTTCCTTTCCACGAACAGCCTCTGAGGAAGATTATTGAAACGCGTCAGGCAGTGGTGGCTGGGCTGCCAAAGGTATCGGAAGTCCGGAGTTCCTGACACAAGATTGAGCTGCCGCTTGAGGCTCGTGTCTGCGCTCGAGTGCCTCTCACTGTGTTGGAAACAAGCCCGAGCTGGATCTATAGGCGGTTGCCAAGCCGCCGAGAGTGCACCACCCCGGGAACCTGGGGGCCGCAGAGGAGTACATTCAGCAGCCTCGTGATGTGGGGCGTAAGACACTAAATTGAGGGAACCCCCGACTTCTGAGGCTCATTGGGGGCTTATATATTCCGGCAGAACATTCAAACGCACTTTAGAGGGGATATCTGCATCCCTCTGGAACTACAGGTACCAGCAGACAATGCGCAGTCTTATTGAAGCAGCCTATAGGGGGCGCGCAATTAAAGAAATCTCTCACCTGCAGTTCCGGACTGTGCGTGTTCCTTTCCACGAACAGCCTCTGAGGAAGATTATTGAAACGCGTCAGGCAGTGGTGGCTGGGCTGCCAAAGGTATCGGAAGTCCGGAGTTCCTGACACAAGATTGAGCTGCCGCTTGAGGCTCGTGTCTGCGCTCGAGTGCCTCTCACTGTGTTGGAAACAAGCCCGAGCTGGATCTATAGGCGGTTGCCAAGCCGCCGAGAGTGCACCACCCCGGGAACCTGGGGGCCGCAGAGGAGTACATTCAGCAGCCTCGTGATGTGGGGCGTAAGACACTAAATTGAGGGAACCCCCGACTTCTGAGGCTCATTGGGGGCTTATATATTCCGGCAGAACATTCAAACGCACTTTAGAGGGGATATCTGCATCCCTCTGGAACTACAGGTACCAGCAGACAATGCGCAGTCTTATTGAAGCAGCCTATAGGGGGCGCGCAATTAAAGAAATCTCTCACCTGCAGTTCCGGACTGTGCGTGTTCCTTTCCACGAACAGCCTCTGAGGAAGATTATTGAAACGCGTCAGGCAGTGGTGGCTGGGCTGCCAAAGGTATCGGAAGTCCGGAGTTCCTGACACAAGATTGAGCTGCCGCTTGAGGCTCGTGTCTGCGCTCGAGTGCCTCTCACTGTGTTGGAAACAAGCCCGAGCTGGATCTATAGGCGGTTGCCAAGCCGCCGAGAGTGCACCACCCCGGGAACCTGGGGGCCGCAGAGGAGTACATTCAGCAGCCTCGTGATGTGGGGCGTAAGACACTAAATTGAGGGAACCCCCGACTTCTGAGGCTCATTGGGGGCTTATATATTCCGGCAGAACATTCAAACGCACTTTAGAGGGGATATCTGCATCCCTCTGGAACTACAGGTACCAGCAGACAATGCGCAGTCTTATTGAAGCAGCCTATAGGGGGCGCGCAATTAAAGAAATCTCTCACCTGCAGTTCCGGACTGTGCGTGTTCCTTTCCACGAACAGCCTCTGAGGAAGATTATTGAAACGCGTCAGGCAGTGGTGGCTGGGCTGCCAAAGGTATCGGAAGTCCGGAGTTCCTGACACAAGATTGAGCTGCCGCTTGAGGCTCGTGTCTGCGCTCGAGTGCCTCTCACTGTGTTGGAAACAAGCCCGAGCTGGATCTATAGGCGGTTGCCAAGCCGCCGAGAGTGCACCACCCCGGGAACCTGGGGGCCGCAGAGGAGTACATTCAGCAGCCTCGTGATGTGGGGCGTAAGACACTAAATTGAGGGAACCCCCGACTTCTGAGGCTCATTGGGGGCTTATATATTCCGGCAGAACATTCAAACGCACTTTAGAGGGGATATCTGCATCCCTCTGGAACTACAGGTACCAGCAGACAATGCGCAGTCTTATTGAAGCAGCCTATAGGGGGCGCGCAATTAAAGAAATCTCTCACCTGCAGTTCCGGACTGTGCATGTTCCTTTCCACGAACAGCCTCTGAGGAAGATTATTGAAACGCGTCAGGCAGTGGTGGCTGGGCTGCCAAAGGTATCGGAAGTCCGGAGTTCCTGACACAAGATTGAGCTGCCGCTTGAGGCTCGTGTCTGCGCTCGAGTGCCTCTCACTGTGTTGGAAACAAGCCCGAGCTGGATATATATATATATATATATATATATATATATATATATATATATATATATATATATATATATATTATCTACTGGCGATCGCCAGTAGATAGTTATAGTTAGGACCGTGTTTCCATAGGAAATCTGAAAATTCTATTTTGAATAACTTTGGCGCCGGTTGACGAATCCTCGCAAAATTTTCAAAACTAATGGGGCGCTCTGCTCAGCTCCTACCCTGAAAGTCTCGGGGCGATTCATCAAGTGGGGGCAGAGAAAAAAGGGGGTCCCAAAACGCGTTTTCCCCATGCATTTTCCCATAGGACCTTTAGTCAAAGGTACAGCCCGAACGGCTGAACAGAATTACTTGAAATTTGGCAGAAAGGTAGTCCTCAGGTCAGGGAAGTGCCTTTTGCAGGTCTGGTGTCAATCTGTTCAGTAGTTCCTGAGAAAATAGCCTTTAAAAGCATATAAATATCTATACGCGCATACCGTGCACGCACCGTGCACGCACCGTGCGAGCACCGTGCGAGCACTCTAACGTGCGCGAGCGTAATTCTGATTGGTGGTTACATGTTAGTCAACGTTCGAATCGGTCGAAATCAGGAAGTGTCGTCCGCCATTTTGTTTGTTTTCAGTGCGAGAGTGAAAAAGGAAGGTGGCGAACGTGAAAAGGGGGCAGGGTAGAGAGTTCCTGACCCCCTAGCCTTTGTCATGGGGTCCCTGAAGGACACCGAAGGCAGAATTTTTTTTAAAATTTTTTTTTAAAAAAACCGGCGGTTTGAACACGTAGTTTATTGTAAAATAAATATATAAAAAAAATAATAATACATACATAACTTAGCATTTAAATAAACGTACAAATTCACTGAAAAAAACATAGGTTTTCATACACGTTATAGTTAGAAATTAACATTTAAAAAACCTTGCAAATTCACTTAAAAAACCATAGGTTTTACACATGTTATAGTTAGTTATAGTTAGGTGGATATTTCACTCGTAAAAAGCCAATGAAAATCCCCCGTTATAGTTAGTTCAGATAACTATAACTCGCGCGACCGCCACTCTATCACAAGGATGATGTCATCAGTGATGTCATGAGTGATGTCACTGACCATGTCATGAGTGATGTAATATGAAGAAATCTTGGACACCCATGCATGGTGCAGAATGAAGTTTAATGGCTCCAAAAAATAACGCGTTTCAACTTTCGCCTTGATCACGCTTTCAGCAAGTAGTTTTCTTTACAGCCAATTTAAATAGTGCAAATAATAATAATGGAAAGAGGACTGTCAACCAAAGTATATACAAATACATACATCACTATGGCAGCCATTTTAACAAGGTGTAATGCACGTTACTCAGTATAATATATTACAGAGTGATACAATATCTTGATATCAAATAAAATTAATTACGGCATTAGTCAACAATTTACCGGACAACACGTATAGATTTTAAGATATGTAAAATACATATAATCCATTCCAAATCTGATATCATTTTAATCCAAGATTGTGAAACCAATCGACATTATTGTTAAACCAATCCAGCCCAAGTGGGCAAACAGGTCTTATTACAAATTTTCTACATACAATCACATCAAGGACTCTGCCCAAGTGGGCGGTATCATCGCTGGTACTGTTGATTCTTTTGTCGATCAATTAAACAACCATATTATTCCCTAGAGAAAAATGAAATGACAAAAGATTAACATCCAGAATTTATCACAATAAAGGAAACAGTAATAAATATTATACCACTCAAATCATACAATATGACTAATTCTGCAAATGAACAGCCTGTTCTTCACTAGAATTTAAGCCTATCGGCATCATGGTCTTGAAGTCTATGATGAATTTTGACTCCAGTTTGCGTAGTGCAAGTTCTCGATTGCCGCCCCTCACATTGTTGTACACCGCATCTATCACCGCCATTCAAAGCTGTTTTTCATTTTGAAAGTGGTGGTCATAAAATGACGTCCTACCGGATATTGCCTATTGTTGTGTCGTATAGCACGTACATGTTCCAGGACTCTCTTTTAGCACAATGAATAGTACTACCTATATACAACTTATTGCATGGGCAAATTAGAGCATATACACAGTACATCGTGTTACAGGTGAGTACTTTTTTAATCTCAAATTCTCTGTTTGAGCTAGCTACCACAAGTTTGGTGCAATCCACACTGTTGCTGCAGGTTTTACACTTTCTGCTGCAGCGAAAACCTGGGTGGCTCCCATCCATCTGTCGATTGACACTGGTCACCAGATTTTTACTCAATTTATCCCGCAGTGAGCGACTCTTTTTGAAAGTTATCTGAGGATAGTTTGTTAAAGTTTTCTTTTGACTCTCATCAGTTAAAAAGACATGCCAGTTTTTATTGAGTATCTTGCACACATCATGGGCTTGTCCTGAAAATGAGGTTATAAATCTCAATGTATCTGACTCTGTGTCTTGTCTCACTGGGTGTAGCAGCTCATTTCTTGTGACCTCTTTTACTCTTTTACTCGCTTGTGTTATGAAGTTATGACTGTACCCTCTTTCTCTGAAACGTTGACACATTATCTCTTCCTCAGTTTTAAATTTGGCTTCCGTGCTGCAATTGCATTTAGCACGCAGTAATTCCCCATACGGAAAACTGTATACCAAATTACGAGGATGAGAACTGGATGCACACAAAATACTGTTCCCAGCTGTTTTCTTCCTGAACAGTTTAGTTTGTAGTGAATGTTCTTCAACTTCACAAGCACATCCAAAAACTCGATAGAGGTTTTGCTGATGTGCTCTGTAAATACAAGATTGTGCGTGTTCACATTCAGTTTTCTAACAAACTCTTTTGCTGATTCTACATCTCCATTCCAAATCAAAAAAATTTTGTCTATAAAATATATATATATATATATATAAATTTACAAAAAACCAAATGTTACGGGGACGTTATAGTTAGGCTCAGATTTCACATGCACAAACCAGAGATACTCAGCAGTTATAGTTAGCTGAGCTAACTATAACTCGCTCCTCCAGAGTGTACTGCTTATGACCTCACATATTACATCACTCATTACATAGTCAATGACATCACTGATGACATCTCAAATGACATCACTGTTGACATCATCCACAGAATCTCTGACGCACCCACTCACATCTTCATGTAACTTTTCATACACCCACTCCAACTTTTCAACTACCATTCTTGAAACTATTGACACCCCATACCAGTACTTACATACCCACTTGCTGATTCATAAGTCTACACACACATCCACTCAGTCACCCATACAGCCATTTATACACCAACTAACTCACTAATAAAGCCACTGATATATATGTACTCATAGAGCCATATAGCCACTCACATACTCTCAGTCACCTATAGAGTCAATCACACACCCACTTACTCACCTATACAGTTATACACACCAACTCACTTAGTCATAAAGATACTAACACATACTTACTCATCTATACAGTCACTGACACAAGCACACTCTCACCCATGCAGCCACTCTCACAAACACACATACAGTCACTTATATACTCCAACACTCACATATACTGCCTTTCACATATGCAGTTACTTACCCATATACCACTGACACATCATTCACTCACCAATACAGCCATACACACACTCACTCACCCATACAGCCCCTCTCAGATGCACTCACAAACCCATACAGCCACTGATTTACCTACTTACTCATCCATTCAGGGAGTCAAATATCCCCCTCATCTACCCACACAGACATACATAGCCCCATACAGGTACTCATACAACCAAACAATAACCCATAAAGCCACTCATGTACCTATTCACCAACCCATGCAACCACTTACACATCAACTGACTGATACAGACAGTCACACAAATTAGTCACTCACCCATACATTCACTGAGACACGTATAATCACTCACGTATGTATTCAATCAGGTACCCATTAAATCATCCATACAGGCACTCGTATATCCACAGATTCATTAATACACCTTGGTGTGTATATATATTTAACACTCATAAATGTTTTAGAAACACTCACAGTCACTGGATGATGTTATCAGTAATGTAATTTGAGATGTCCTCAGTGATGCCATCCGTGATGTCACTGACCATGTCATGAGTGATGTAATAAGTGAGGTAATAAGCTGTGCATTGTGGGGGCATGAGTTATAGTTAGCTTAGCTAGTTGAATTTCTCTGGTTTTGTGTGTGTGAAATCTGAGCCTAACTATAACATCCCAGTAACCTTTGTTTTTTTCCATGAATTTTGAAGGTTTTTTAAATGCTAATTCCTAACTATAAAGTCCCTGAAAGCTGTGTATTTTCCAGTGAATTTCTAAGGTTTTTTAAATGCTAGTTCCTAACTATAATGTCCCTGTAAACATTGTTTTTTCTGTGAACACCTTATTTTTTTTAAGAAGTAGTCGCATTTGCAGAGTGGTGGAGAAAGGGGGATGGGCCTCCGACCAGCTCTAAGGAATTCCATTGCATAGACCTTACCGGAGGTACCAGGAGGGTTTTTTGCCCCCCAAGGTCTCTCAGAGGTAAAGTGGACTTCATCCCCCAACCAGTAGTGCGCTATGAGGCGTGTGTGCAGAGTGGTAGAGAAAGTGGGGTGGGGCCTCCAGAGAACTCTTAGAAATCCCTCTTTGTGGGACTTACTGGAGGTAACAAGAGGGGTAGTTGTCCCCAAGGACATCCTTATGGGCCAACTACCCCTCCTGTTACGTCCAGTAAGTCCCACACAGCAGGATTGCTGAGTTCTAATAGCAAGCCAGGCCCCCTTTCTCCACCAGTCTGCAAATGGGCCTCCTGGTGCGCTCTTGCTTGGGGGATAAAGTCCCCTTCACTGCTGCGGGTACCTAGGGGCCAACTACCCTACCTGTTACCTCCGGTAAACCTCACACAGAGACTTCATCCTCCAACCAAGAGCGTGCCAGGAGGCACGTTCTCAGAGTAGTGGAGAAAGGGGTCAGGCCTGGGTGAGTTACCGGCATTTTTTTTTAATTCTATGAAAGGGGGCTGTTTTGTCCCCCCTACCCTTGATGCTTTTGGGCCTTAAGACCCTATCTCCCAGTGCCTGACCCATTAATTTTTTTTCCTAATAAAACAGGAGGGGGCTGTGTGGCCCCCCTCCAGACACCAATTGCTGCCCCGGGGACCCCATCCTCTGGGCTGGGCATTTGCTGCAATTTTTTTAACTGGAGGGTGTCAATGCCTGGGCCAATTTCGGCCACAGGGACCCCATCCATTGGGCATGGCCAGGTCCTTGGGGACCATGGGGGGAGACTCAAGGCCACCGCACTCTTTGCCGGCTCCCCACCTCCTGTGGGAGCTGGCAGTGCATTTGGGCAGAGGGAGCTGCTAACATGTAGCTCTCTCTGCCCAAAAGAAATTCTGCTCCGCTTCATGGAAGTAAGATAATTTTTCCTGCTGTCGCTTCCATGAAGTGGACCAGAGGTTGCTATGGCATGACAGGAGCTGTGCTCTGGCCTTGCTATGGCAAACTGCAATGTCCCAGGGATAGGCACCCCAGGTCATTGCTGGAGCCAGCCCTAGGGTGTGGCTGTCCCAAGGACCATGGAGGGCTCCTGGAGAGGGACTATGCAGCCCACCTCCCATTTACATTGCAGTCCCGGGAGGTGGTGGTCCCAGGGGCCAGTGGTCTGCGACAGACCACGGCCTTTACCTGATTTGTGTCCCGGGGAGGTGGTGGTCCCCAGGGTTGCCGGGGGCTGCATGGCCCCTGCATAACATTAAATTAGCCCCAAGGAGGTGGTGTCCCTGGGGCTGTACAATTTGTGCCCCGGGAAGGTGGTCCCTGGGGCTTCATGAGGGGGCAAGACACGCCGCATTTATTTAGAAAACAAAGCCACGGGATTTGGCGGTCTCCAGGGCTGTGGGGGGACCATGTGGCTCCCTGCATTATGTAAACATAGCACTTGGGATGTGGCGGTCCCCAGGACTTAGTGTGGGGGCTGTAGCCCCCCACACAGCTTTAGAGTTTGTGCCCCAGTGAGGCACCAGTCCCCAAGGTGAGCCCCATGCATTTATTTTGAAAACATAGCCTTGGGGTGGTGGTTGCGCCACATCTGAGCAGGCCTAGGGGGTCAGGGTATTTCTACCATTCCCCCTTTTCTTGATTTTTATCCTTTCTTCTAACTTTTTTCTTGTGACTCAGCTCAACCATGTCACAAGATGGCTGCCAACACTTCCTGGTATGAAGTGTTGGCAGTCAATCAGATCTCAGGCACGAGATCGGGAGGGTTTGTGGATCCTCTGCGGCCATATTTGTATATCTGAGAAATGTTTACGTTTCACAGGAACTACTGAATGGATTCACACCATTTAACAAAAAGAGTTCACACTGGACCAAGAGCTACATTTCTATCAAATTTGATGTAATTCTGTTCAGCAGTTCGGGCGGTAGCTGCGTCATCAATTTCTCATGAAAATTAACCTGGAGGAAAAGCGTTTTGGGACCCCCTCTTTTTCTCAGCCCCCTCTTGACAAATCACCCTGAAACTTTCAACACAAGAGCTAAAGTGAGTGGGCCATTAGTTTTAAAACGTTTGTGAAGATTCCTCAAACGGCGCCAAATATATTGGCAAAAGAAAAAACTTTTTGAATAGAAACAAGTTCCTGCTGACTATAACTACAAACTGGCGATCGCCAGTAGGTAATGTGTATATATATATACATATATATATATATATATATATAAAACTCCACAGTTCTTCAAGTTTTCAAAAGAACGCAAGGACACCTTGGAATGCAGTGAATAATACCGACTGCACCAGCAACGCGTTTCAGCTTTCGCCTTGCTCACGCTGTGGCTAACGCAGAAACAGCATCTTTTTTTATTTTCATAACGTGTAATAAACAAAGTAAAAGGACACACTCTTTTAAGGCTCTTACTTGTACATTTCAATGGTGGCCATCTTGTAACATTAAAGATTCAATGAAAAACAATAATAATAAGATTGTTCCTAATCATGGAGGCATCCTTACTTAAATGATAATAATAAAGTAAGGTAGAGAGAACCAAGAAAATAAAGCCCCAGTGGGCTAAAATTATCCACAACCGACTATCGTCTTGAAAATAATTGAGTTGTCCCCAGGATTTGCAAATCACAAAATATCAAAGCATTATTATTACTGCAAACACCCAAGTTATGAGTACAAATGATTGCATGAGTAAAATACCAGCAAGATTCCGTTGAAATCACGCCCAAGTGGGCAAAATTGTACTTGGCAACGCAATTAGAACGTTGTGTTCCCTTGTACTTGCTTCAACATGATTAGCCTGATCTGAAATACCTCATCTGAAAATGTACAAAAGAGAGAAATAATTTATATAATAACAAAACATGAGTTGTATAAAAATATTAAAAAGCAGAAAAATGCAGCTTTCATCAATGTCCCATTATTCAAATCATACTATATACATCACAATGCTATCAGTTACAGAGGAGAAACTTGATGTTCAGAACTTAATTATTGCCGTAAATGTACCACCAGTTCCTCACTTGAGTTCAGTCCCAAAGGAGACATAGTCTCTAAGTCAATGATATATCTTGACTCCAATTGGCGTAACGTTAACTGTCTGTTGCCTCCCCTTACACCAATGGGAACTGCATCAATTACTGCCATTTTCAATAGTTCCTCCCTTTGACAATGATATTCAAAGAAGTGCCTGGCTACCGGATACTGTCTATTGTTGTGTCTAATAGCTCTGACATGTTCCAACACTCGTTTCTTGGCACAATGAATAGTGCTCCCAATATAGATCTTGTTACAGGGACAGATAAGTGCATAAATGCAATATGTAGTATTACAGGTCAGATATTTCTTGATTTTAAATTCTCTGTCACTCTTGATAAGAGCAAGTGTTTTACAATCAGAACTATTTTTACATGCTTTGCATTTTTTACAGCACCAAAAGCCAGGACACTTAGTACATAGTTTTACATCCTTACTAGTAACATAATTAGAACATATTTCATCCCGAAGTGATTTACTTTTCTGGAATGTAATTTGGGGGCAACTACTTAGATGTTTCAGAAGATTATTGTCAGTTAATAACACGTGCCAGTTCTTTTTTAATATTTGGCGAACATTCTGGGCTTGACCTGAATAGGTGGTGATAAATCTTATTGTTTCAGAAGTTGGTTCAGATTTGTTTGGATGTAGTAGCTCAGTCCGTGTAACCAATTCTACCCGTTTGCATGCCTCTGAGATGGTTTGGGTATTGTAGCCTCTCTCTTTGAAGCGGCAGATCATAGTAGCCTTTTCTTCTTCAAACAGGCTGAGTGAGCTACAATTACGTTTTGCCCGTAATAATTCACCATACGGGATGCTATATATTAGCTTCCGTGGGTGGGCGCTTGCAGCATTAAGAATACTATTTCCTGCAGTTGTTTTGCGGAAAAGTTTGGTTTCAATGGAATTGTTAACGATCTCAACTTTTACATCCAAAAATTCGATCTCTGTTGTGCTTATGTTTTCTGTTAAGACAATGTTGAACTGGTTGTCATTCAGCTGATCAATACATTTTTTAGCTGACTCAATATTGCCCCTCCATATGATGAAAATATCATCAATATATCTAAGCCACAGGGCACAGCATTCAAAATTAGGGATAGATGACACAACCTGCTCCTCCCATCAGCCCATCACCAGATTGGTATAACTGGGGGCGAAGCAGGTTCCCATAGCTGTGCCCTGGGCCTGGCGGTAAACCACATCATCAAACATAAAAAAGTTGTTGTTTAGACAGAACTTAATCATGGCCACAATCATTTCTGAGTGGGACCATAAGGAGATGGAACGGGTCTTAAGGTAGTGCCTGATTGCTTGTAGACCAAAGTCATGATTAATGCAAGTATATAGATTGCATACATCCAGGGTCACCAAGATGAAGTCAGGTTCCCAATGAATGCCATCTATAATGGTTAGGAAATGTGTAGTATCCGTAAGATAGGCTGGTAAACTGACCACAAAAGGTCTTAAATAGTGGTCAATAAAGCGCGAAGTATTTTCTAATAGGGAACCAATCGAGGAGACAATAGGTCTTCCTGGAGGATTTACTGGATCCTTATGTAGTTTTGGCAGTAAGTAAAGGATGGGAATACGGGGAAATTGGCATCTCAAGTAGTTATACTCTTCCCATTCTAATAAGCCACGTTCCCTCCAATCTACGAGCAGGTTACCATATTCCACATTTGAATTTGATATCGCATTTTTATCTGAAACATTGTAACAGATCTCATTGGTTAACTGTCTGTAACCTTCTTGTAAATATGCATGTTTATCCAATACCACAACATTACCTCCTTTATCGGACTGCCTTATAGTTATGGTCTTATCCTGTTTTAAATCTTCTAATGCCTTGATTTGTTGTTGACTCAAGTTTTTTTGATAATGAGGGAGCTTACTGTATCGAATTTTCTTTAAATCAGCTAACACCCCTCTTTCAAAAACATCAATAGCATCACATTCAATCTGTGGTAAGAAAACTGACTTTGGTTTAAATCCACTTCCTGGATTATCATTTATGTCAATTTCCAATTCCTGAGCAATATTGGATATATCAACATGCAAATTTTGTTCCTGTTGAGAAGTCAAAATATTTAACAGTTCAACATCAGCTACATTCAAGCTACTGACACCAACCCTCTCGGTATCCGGTCCTCCGGACACACATTTCGTATCAAACCATTTTTTTAGTTTAAGTTTACGAGAGAAATAGAACAAATCTATTCTAGTTTGAGCAAAATTCAAATTCAAAGTAGGACAGAAAGACAAACCTAGTCCCAGAAGGCGGCTCTCTTCCATCGATAATGTCCGTGATGAAAGATTCACTACAGTCATTTTGTCACTTGTTTGCCCCTTGTTATCATTCCCACTGGGGTTGCTGCGTCTTGTCTTCCTGCGTTGTTTGGCCTTCTTGTTCCTCTTGTTCTTCCTCTGCCTCCTCGTCCTCTCCCTCTCGGTACATTTTGTTCGTGAATCTGTTCTGTCCTTCCTTGGTTCATCATTTGAAACTGTACTAAAAAATTCGGCTTCTTCTGTTGAACTTGATTCAGAACTGCCACTGGTGCATCTGATAGACTGCCGTCAGAGATGTCACTTTCTGTGAAATCCCTACTGGTACTTGGCGCATTTGGAATCTGGGCTATATTCCCTTCTTTGTCAAATAAATGATCATATTTCTTATGAAAGGTGAGGGTCCGACCTGCTTGATAGTCCTTGTAATCCCTCAGAAATTTACGCAGTTTTTTTGCTGTAATCTCTTCTTCCAATTTATCCATTTTGATTGAAAGATTTTTCATGAAGGTATCAATTGCCTCCTGCGTTGTTAATGACGCTAGGGTCACAAGCAGCGAATCTATTTCTTCCAACAGCTTGTTACGATCTTTTAGTGCATACTTCACCAAAATACGTAACATAGTAATTGAGCAGGCATTCGAATTACTGGACCACTCCTCCAACATTTCTGGGTCAGGGTCTTCATATGTAGGTATCGTAAAAATACGTAGCCCTCTAGGTACCCGTGATACTTCTATGTACCTCTGGAGCGATTCCGCCTCCCACCATTTAGCCAGTTCCTTTCGATGTAATTTTTCCAACTGATCAAATAGTGCATGTATTCTAATCTCCTCCGTTATTGCACTGCGTGTATTAGAATGATTTGCCACTCTATCTGAAGTAGTAAAGAACAATTTATCTGCTGTGTTCTTTCGTTTAGCCTCCAAGGCTGCAGCCATCCTTGAGACCTGGAAACTTCCCCAAGAGTTATGCTTGACGTGCTAGTAATGTTCAATCTTTGTTTCAAAAGAGCGAAGGAGGGAGAAAGAAATTTAACGTTGTGCACGTTGTCGGTATAATTGTGTATTTTAAATATTCTCACACACAGTTGCACAAACCAAGCTTTCAATTTCAACCACTTGCACGTTAGTGTCATATATCTTCTCTTATCCGAAAAAGATACTGATTCAGAATCCTCCTTAGGTCAAAAAGGCATAAACAATTCCTCGAGAGAGTTCCAGGTTAACTCACAAGCATTTCCAATGCCGTCGCGAGGATAATTAAATCCCCATATGTTCGACAGCTCCCAGCGTTGGTAAACTCAGTGAAAGATGGTTTGCGGCGAGGTAAGATCCGGCATGGATTACACCCGACACCAATGGCACAACACCGCAGCAAGCTACGGGCGCGAGTCAGAGAGTCAGAGCGCTACACCACCCGGGATCCCTCTCCCCCTTACCGTCTGTCATGCAAAGTAGTTTGTGCACTGGTCTTCGTTCGTCGTTGTTATGGAAATACGACGAAATCAAAATATCTTCAGCCTCTGAAACCAGCAAATATAGATACCAATCCCGATAAGTAAATAGGGGCTGTCAAAAAGGGCGGTCCTCGCACAGGGTATCGGTACCCTGAAATATAAAACTCCACAGTTCTTCAAGTTTTCAAAAGAACGCAAGGACACCTTGGAATGCAGTGAATAATACCGACTGCACCAGTAACGCGTTTCAGCTTTCGCCTTGCTCACGCTGTGGCTAACGCAGAAACAGCATCTTTTTTTATTTTCATAACGTGTAATAAACAAAGTAAAAGGACACACTCTTTTAAGGCTTTATTTTCTTGGTTCTCTCTACCTTACTTTATTATTATCATTTAAGTAAGGATGCCTCCATGATTAGGAACAATCTTATTATTATTGTTTTTCATTGAATCTTTAATGTTACAAGATGGCCACCATTGAAATGTACAAGTAAGAGCCTTAAAAGAGTGTGTCCTTTTACTTTGTTTATTACACGTTATGAAAATAAAAAAAGATGCTGTTTCTGCGTTAGCCACAGAGTGAGCAAGGCGAAAGCTGAAACGCGTTGCTGGTGCAGTCGGTATTATTCACTGCATTCCAAGGTGTCCTTGCGTTCTTTTGAAAACTTGAAGAACTGTGGAGTTTTATATTTCAGGGTACCAATACCCTGTGCGAGGACCGCCCTTTTTGACAGCCCCTATTTACTTATCGGGATTGGTATCTATATTTGCTGGTTTCAGAGGCTGACCGTTGCTAAACTGCGTGACTGGTGAGGAGGAGCCCGGATGAGCAAGGGCTCTTGAAGATATTTTGATATCGTCGTATTTCCATAACAACGACGAACGAAGACCAGTGCACGAACTACTTTGCATGACAGACGGTAAGGGGGAGAGGGATCCCGGGTGGTGTAGTGCTCTGACTCTCTGACTCGCGCCCGTAGCTTGCTGCGGTGTTGTGCCATTGGTGTCGGGTGTAATCCATGCCGGATCTTACCTCGCCGCAAACCATCTTTCACTGAGTTTACCAACGCTGGGAGCTGTCGAACATATGGGGATTTAATTATCCTCGCAACGGCATTGGAAATGCTTGTGAGTTAACCTGGAACTCTCTCAAGGAATTGTTTATGCCTTTTTGACCTAAGGAGGATTCTGAATTAGTATCTTTTTCGGATAAGAGAAGATATATGACACTAACGTGCAAGTGGTTGAAATTGAAAGCTTGGTTTGTGCAACTGTGTGTGAGAATATTTAAAATACACAATTATACCGACAACGTGCACAACGTTAAATTTCTTTCTACCTCCTTCGCTCTTTTGAAACAAAGATTGAACATTACTAGCACGTCAAGCATAACTCTTGGGGAAGTTTCCAGGTCTCAAGGATGGCTGCAGCCTTGGAGGCTAAACGAAAGAACACAGCAGATAAATTGTTCTTTACTACTTCAGATGGAGTGGCAAATCATTCTAATACACGCAGTGCAATAATGGAGGAGATTAGAATACATGCACTATTTGATCAGTTGGAAAAATTACATCGAAAGGAACTGGCTAAATGGTGGGAGGCGGAATCGCTCCAGAGGTACATAGAAGTATCACGGGTACCTAGAGGGCTACGTATTTTTACGATACCTACATATGAAGACCCTGACCCAGAAATGTTGGAGGAGTGGTCCAGTAATTCGAATGCCTGCTCAATTACTATGTTACGTATTTTGGTGAAGTATGCACTAAAAGATCGTAACAAGCTGTTGGAAGAAATAGATTCGCTGCTTGTGACCCTAGCGTCATTAACAACGCAGGAGGCAATTGATACCTTCATGAAAAATCTTTCAATCAAAATGGATAAATTGGAAGAAGAGATTACAGCAAAAAAACTGCGTAAATTTCTGAGGGATTACAAGGACTATCAAGCAGGTCGGACCCTCACCTTTCATAAGAAATATGATCATTTATTTGACAAAGAAGGGAATATAGCCCAGATTCCAAATGCGCCAAGTACCAGTAGGGATTTCACAGAAAGTGACATCTCTGACGGCAGTCTATCAGATGCACCAGTGGCAGTTCTGAATCAAGTTCAACAGAAGAAGCCGAATTTTTTAGTACAGTTTCAATTGATGAACCAAGGAAGGACAGAACAGATTCACGAACAAAATGTACCGAGAGGGAGAGGACGAGGAGGCAGAGGAAGAACAAGAGGAACAAGAAGGCCAAACAACGCAGGAAGACAAGATGCAGCAACCCCAGTGGGAATGATAACAAGGGGCAAACAAGTGACAAAATGACTGTAGTGAATCTTTCATCACGGACATTATCGATGGAAGAGAGCCGCCTTCTGGGACTAGGTTTGTCTTTCTGTTCTACTTTGAATTTGAATTTTGCTCAAACTAGAATAGATTTGTTCTATTTCTCTCGTAAACTTAAACTAAAAAAATGGTTTGATACGAAATGTGTGTCCGGAGGACCGGATACCGAGAGGGTTGGTGTCAGTAGCTTGAATGTAGCTGATGTTGAACTGTTAAATATTTTGACTTCTCAACAGGAACAACATTTGCATGTTGATATATCCAATATTGCTCAGGAATTGGAAATTGACATAAATGATAATCCAGGAAGTGGATTTAAACCAAAGTCAGTTTTCTTACCACAGATTGAATGTGATGCTATTGATGTTTTTGAAAGAGGGGTGTTAGCTGATTTAAAGAAAATTCGATACAGTAAGCTCCCTCATTATCAAAAAAACTTGAGTCAACAACAAATCAAGGCATTAGAAGATTTAAAACAGGATAAGACCATAACTATAAGGCAGTCCGATAAAGGAGGTAATGTTGTGGTATTGGATAAACATGCATATTTACAAGAAGGTTACAGACAGTTAACCAATGAGATCTGTTACAATGTTTCAGATAAAAATGCGATATCAAATTCAAATGTGGAATATGGTAACCTGCTCGTAGATTGGAGGGAACGTGGCTTATTAGAATGGGAAGAGTATAACTACTTGAGATGCCAATTTCCCCGTATTCCCATCCTTTACTTACTGCCAAAACTACATAAGGATCCAGTAAATCCTCCAGGAAGACCTATTGTCTCCTCGATTGGTTCCCTATTAGAAAATACTTCGCGCTTTATTGACCACTATTTAAGACCTTTTGTGGTCAGTTTACCAGCCTATCTTAGGGATACTACACATTTCCTAACCATTATAGATGGCATTCATTGGGAACCTGACTTCATCTTGGTGACCCTGGATGTATGCAATCTATATACTTGCATTAATCATGACTTTGGTCTACAAGCAATCAGGCACTACCTTAAGACCCGTTCCATCTCCTTATGGTCCCACTCAGAAATGATTGTGGCCATGATTAAGTTCTGTCTAAACAACAACTTTTTTATGTTTGATGATGTGGTTTACCGCCAGGCCCAGGGCACAGCTATGGGAACCTGCTTCGCCCCCAGTTATGCCAATCTGGTGATGGGCTGGTGGGAGGAGCAGGTTGTGTCATCTATCCCTAATTTTGAATGCTGTGCCCTGTGGCTTAGATATATTGATGATATTTTCATCATATGGAGGGGCAATATTGAGTCAGCTAAAAAATTTATTGATCAGCTGAATGACAACCAGTTCAACATTGTCTTAACAGAAAACATAAGCACAACAGAGATCGTATTTTTGGATGTAAAAGTTGAGATCGTTAACAATTCCATTGAAACCAAACTTTTCCACAAAACAACTGCAGGAAATAGTATTCTTAATGCTGCAAGCGCCCACCCACGGAAGCTAATATATAGCATCTCGTATGGTGAATTATTACGGGCAAAACGTAATTGTAGCTCACTCAGCCTGTTTGAAGAAGAAAAGGCTACTATGATCTGCCGCTTCAAAGAGAGAGGCTACAATACCCAAACCATCTCAGAGGCATGCAAACGGGTAGAATTGGTTACACGGACTGAGCTACTACATCCAAACAAATCTGAACCAACTTCTGAAACAATAAGATTTATCACCACCTATTCAGGTCAAGCCCAGAATGTTCGCCAAATATTAAAAAAGAACTGGCACGTGTTATTAACTGACAATAATCTTCTGAAACATCTAAGTAGTTGCCCCCAAATTACATTCCAGAAAAGTAAATCACTTCGGGATGAAATATGTTCTAAGTATGTTACTAGTAAGGATGTAAAACTATGTACTAAGTGTCCTGGCTTTTGGTGCTGTAAAAAATGCAAAGCATGTAAAAATAGTTCTGATTGTAAAACACTTGCTCTTATCAAGAGTGACAGAGAATTTAAAATCAAGAAATATCTGACCTGTAATACTACATATTGCATTTATGCACTTATCTGTCCCTGTAACAAGATCTATATTGGGAGCACTATTCATTGTGCCAAGAAACGAGTGTTGGAACATGTCAGAGCTATTAGACACAACAATAGACAGTATCCGGTAGCCAGGCACTTCTTTGAATATCATTGTCAAAGGGAGGAACTATTGAAAATGGCAGTAATTGATGCAGTTCCCATTGGTGTAAGGGGAGGCAACAGACAGTTAACGTTACGCCAATTGGAGTCAAGATATATCATTGACTTAGAGACTATGTCTCCTTTGGGACTGAACTCAAGTGAGGAACTGGTGGTACATTTACGGCAATAATTAAGTTCTGAACATCAAGTTTCTCCTCTGTAACTGATAGCATTGTGATGTATATAGTATGATTTGAATAATGGGACATTGATGAAAGCTGCATTTTTCTGCTTTTTAATATTTTTATACAACTCATGTTTTGTTATTATATAAATTATTTCTCTCTTTTGTACATTTTCAGATGAGGTATTTCAGATCAGGCTAATCATGTTGAAGCAAGTACAAGGGAACACAACGTTCTAATTGCGTTGCCAAGTACAATTTTGCCCACTTGGGCGTGATTTCAACGGAATCTTGCTGGTATTTTACTCATGCAATCATTTGTACTCATAACTTGGGTGTTTGCAGTAATAATAATGCTTTGATATTTTGTGATTTGCAAATCCTGGGGACAACTCAATTATTTTCAAGACGATAGTCGGTTGTGGATAATTTTAGCCCACTGGGGCTTTATTTTCTTGGTTCTCTCTACCTTACTTTATTATTATCATTTAAGTAAGGATGCCTCCATGATTAGGAACAATCTTATTATTATTGTTTTTCATTGAATCTTTAATGTTACAAGATGGCCACCATTGAAATGTACAAGTAAGAGCCTTAAAAGAGTGTGTCCTTTTACTTTGTTTATTACACGTTATGAAAATAAAAAAAGATGCTGTTTCTGCGTTAGCCACAGCGTGAGCAAGGCGAAAGCTGAAACGCGTTGCTGGTGCAGTCGGTATTATTCACTGCATTCCAAGGTGTCCTTGCGTTCTTTTGAAAACTTGAAGAACTGTGGAGTTTTATATTTCAGGGTACCGATACCCTGTGCGAGGACCGCCCTTTTTGACAGCCCCTATTTACTTATCGGGATTGGTATCTATATATATATATATATATATATATTACCTACTGGCGGTCGCCAGTAGGTAGTTATAGTTAGGACCACGTTTCCATAGGAAAACCTCACATTCTATTTTGAATAACTTTGGCGCCGGTCGACGAATCCTCGCGAATTTCTCAAAATAGGTGGGGCGCTACGCTCCGCTCCTACCCTGAAAGTCTCGGGGGGATCCGTCAAGCGGGGGCTGAGATAAAAGGGGGGTCCCAAAACGCGTTTTTCCCATGCATTTTTCCATAGGACCTTTAGAACGAGCTACAGCCCGAACGGCTGAACAGAATTACTTGAAATTTGGCAGAGAGGTAGTCCCTAGGTCAAGGAAGTGCCTTTTGTAGGTTTGGTGTAAATCTGTTCAGTAGATTCTGAGAAAATAGCCTTTAAATCAATATATATATCTGAGCCCGCTTACGGTACGCTTACCGTACGCTTACGGTAAGCGTACGGTGGCGTGCGCGAGCGCGATTCTGATTGGCTCTTAGATCTTAGTAAACATTCGAATCGGTCGAAACCAGGAAGCGGCGGCCGCCATTTTGTGTATTTCACTCTGAAAAAAATGAGTGAAAACAAGGAAAGGGGGCAATGAGGAGAGTTACAGACCCCCTAACATTTGTAAGGGGGTCAAAGAAGGACAGAAAAGTACAAAAAAAACATTTATTGATTTTAAAAAAAATCACGGGGTACGCGTACGGTAAGCTTACGGTAAGCGTACGGTAAAAAAAATAAATAAATAAATAAATGAAAAGCAGATTTAAGAGTTTAGATATTAGAGCTGTTGTGTTTATGAAGTCATTTTTTAAGTGGTACCTACAAGTAAGTACCGATGCAGAGTCTAAGGTTCAAGAGGAAGACTCTGTTCCCTTCATCATTGAAGTGCACACCATCTCCTCTATAAATGTCTTGCATGTCATAACGCAAGTTGTTGTGGTAAATGGCACCCATACCATAGTCACGGAGGAAAGCAGAAACAGATTTGTTGACGTGCTTTCTTGCTTTGTCAATCTGTGGACAGAAATGATTGGACCAGTTCCATTTTTGCCTTTGGCATATGTTGGAAAACACAAAGGCAGTTTTAGGGAAAAGTGTAAACAGTTGTGCAAAGGGTCCTTCATAAGCATTTCCAGACCTACCCCAGTCAAAGTGCCTAGGTCATTGCCACCACAGTGCACTATTATGAGGTCAGGGTGTTGGATTTGAATGAAGGATTTCACCAATGGCATCAATTGGTGCCACTTTAACCCTCTCTGACCAATCCATTTAATGTCTACATTTGGCAAAGCAATGTCTCTCACCATACCTGTTTTCTCTGCAAACTTTTCACTCCAGAAGACATAGCTGTGCCCTACAATCCACTCTGTGAACATCTTCAAAGGAGAACTGGATGCACTCAGGAGGTGTCTTTCAGTAGAATGGCAATATGAAAAGAAAGACAGTTTGGAAATGGAGGCATACATATTTTTTACAAAACAAAAAGAACTGATTGGCTGTTTCATACCATTCTAGAATAAAAACTAGGCTGTATGTGTAAATTAATAGAAGCATGTTTTGTATTGGTAAAAAAAAATGTGTAACCAAAGAACAGTACTATGGATTTGCTGTTAGGTTTGAAAAGTCAAGCACTCTTGCTCTGTGGAATTGAAACATTGTTTGGCGAACTTCTGACCTAACTCAACACAGCAGTGTTCCATGAGCTGTTGCTATGGTAGCAGGCAGAAGTCAAGTTGGGGGAAGGGTACTAGGCAGAAGTCAAGTTGGGGGAAGGGTACTTTTGGAAAAGGGTTGGTTTTCAACCAATAGAAATGTGTGATTACATTTGAAAAAAAGGGGGAAGCACTGAGATTTGAAACTTACAAGTATATGTGTGGAAAAATAGAGGGAAAGTTTGCCATTATCTGGTTCTGCTGAGAGGAGAGAGGTGAACACAACAGAGATCCTGGCTCTGATAATCTGCTGTTTGAGTGTCACATTTCTTTCACAACTAACTAATTTTAAAGGTGAGTTTACAGTTTGAGAGGGGATGTATGTGGTAACTTAAGAAATGAATAATAGAAATGGAAATTGTTTTTGTTGTAGTTACACATGGTGGTTTCATAATGTGTCAGTCTGTAAAAGTGATTTTCACTTGCCCCGAAAAAAAAAAGAGCAGTAAGTGTGCTTTCAAATTGGCAAAGAAATTTCGTTTTGGGACTAATGTGAAAACATGACTCTGTGTGCAGAGAGGAATTATAGGCAGAGATTTATTGCGTCTTGCTCTGGTGATTTCACAGTTGCATTAGATGGAAAGGGGGAGCGAATTTTTGGGGGAAGAAGCAGAGTCTTAGCACACACCCATGTGCTTGCCATGTATAGTCATGCACAGTATTTACAAGCGAGTGGGGTTTTCAGGTTTCAGTCTGTAATGCAAATACATTCAGCATCACTAAGGCTGGTTGCCCTTGCTGGAGTGTAGGCAGTCACCGAGAATACACATGGTGGTGGTCTGAAAAAACAGTTTGGACATGTGCATTTAAATAAATCAAAAAAAGTGGTTTCATAATGTGTCAGTCTGTAAAAGTGATTTTCACTTGCCCCGAAAAAAAAAAGAGCAGTAAGTGTGCTTTCAAATTGGCAAAGAAATTTCGTTTTGGGACTAATGTGAAAACATGACTCTGTGTGCAGAGAGGAATTATAGGCAGAGATTTATTGCGTATTGCTCTGGTGATTTCACAGTTGCATTAGATGGAAAGGGGGAGCGAATTTTTGGGGGAAGAAGCAGACTCTTAGCACACACCCATGTAAATATGTGTACTGTATTATAAAATGTTTTAAAAATATTAATACTTTTTTCTTTTTTTCCAGATAGATATAGAAAATTTTCGAAAACTACAAACATTTTTAAAAATATTTTTAAAAAAAACAAATGAATAAATATTTTTTCAGTGAGTATGGTAAGTCAATAATAATAATTGTAGTCTCTCAAGGACCTTGTAATGTGTTTATTGATTTTTAGTGTTTTTAAAAAAAAAAAAAAAAAAGTACGCGCACCGTACGCGTACGGTAAAAAAAAAATAAAAAAAAGTTTTTAAAAACATATGTAAAAAAAAGATGAAAGATAAGGTTGGCTCTTAAAAGAACCGTTGTGTTCATGCAGGGACAGAGGAAAGGAAGCATGGGAAAATTATTCAAAGCGACAAATGTGTTGATCTATTTTGTTGTTCACTAGGGAAACACTGGTCTCCCTATAGCAAATTAGATCTTGACAAAATGTGCATCGAATATCAACCTTCCGAAATCGAGGGTTGATTTCCAGAGGGCCAGCAAAAGGAGATTCTCCCCCCACAGATGAAGGGCTCACCTGACCTGCAGAAGAAGGAGTCAGCCCTGCAGATGATGGTTCAGGCTGAGCTGCTGTGGATGTACTGGCTTGTCTTTCTGAAGAGTTACCTCCAAAAAGATGACCATGTGTCCTTCTGTGTACATCCTGGAGGTGTCTCTTCATGGTGTGATTCCCAAAGGAATACTTCCTGTTAGGATTACCTCTAGAAAGTACACGCTTACACAGCTTACAAGTCACTAAGGGTGCATTTACCTTTTGCTGGCCTTCAGGAAAAGTAAAATAATCCCATACATAAGAGGGCTTTTGTTTCCTCGATCTCTGCCTCAAGACAGTGCTGCTAGTGCTAGCCTCACTCTCAGAAGAGCTCTGCTGTTCTGCCATCGTATCCCAAAGACAAACCAGCTCCTTCTCCCAAGGGATTACAAGCAGAAATGAGGGGAATGGGTGTGGTGTAGGAGATTTCTAGAACTGAAAGTAGTTTCAACCAATCAAAAGTTGTGTTTCATGATCACATGACCTACCGTACGCTTACGGTACGCTTACGGCAAAAGTGCGCATGCGCGTAAAAAAGACACGCGCTTGCGCGCATGCGCATAACAATGACTCCCGGCACTTCCGCGTAACGTGCGCGTGTAGCGTACACGCGTACGCGTCCCACGCGGAGTACGCGCGGCTACGCAAATTGCGTAACTATACGCAAGCAGCGTAGGAAAATTACGGACGTTGCGTAAACCGTACGCTTACCGTGAGCTTACGGTACGCGTACTAAAAAAAAAAAAAAAAAAATAGAAAAAAAGTACTGCAAATAAATTTTACATGTTTATTTTAAAAAATATATTAAAAAAAACATATTTAAGAATTTTAAAAATTTAATCATAGTCTTTATAAAAGGTAAGAAAATTAAAATAAAAATATGTTAGAAAAAATAGAAGAAAAAAAAAAATTTGCATTTAAAAAAGCTTGCAAATTCACTGAAAAAACCATGGGTTTCACACACGTTATAGTTAGGAATTAGCATTTAAAAAACCTTGCAAATTCACTGAAAAAACCATGGGTTTCACACACGTTATAGTTAGGAATTAGCATTTAAAAAACCTTAGAAATTCAGTGAAAAAACCATAGGTTTCACACACGTTATAGTTAGGAATTAGCATATAAAAAACCTTAGAAATTCAGTGAAAAAACCATAGGTTTCACACATGTTATAGTTAGCTGGACATTTTACTCGTAAAAAACCAATGAAATTCCCCCGTTATAGTTAGTTCAGCTAACTATAACTCGCGCGCCCGCAATGAACTGCTGATGACGTCACATATTACATCACTCATGACATGGTCAGTGACATCACTCATGACATCACTGATGACATCTCAAATGACATCACTGATGACCTCACTGATGACATCATCCTTGTGATAGAGTGGCAGACCTCCTCTTCCCCTAATAAAACCTTTGATACACACATTCAAAAATAGAGACTAAAATTTACAAAACAATGGACATACCAATAACAGTTACAACAACCTCTTCAGTAATTCTAAGATCCACATACACATCCACTCATTCACCAACAGTCCAATACAGTCACTCATACATGTACTCACTTTTCATATGTACTCATACACCTATACATCCTGTAACACAATGCCACTCATCCATAGAGCTACTCACACACATAGTCACTCATGCTAATAAAGAATCAAACATACATTTACTTGCATATACAGTTATACACACACCACCACACTTACTTCTACGGAAACTTACACATACTTAGTCTTTTAAACAATCACTTATGGAAATACATACTTATTCATACAGGAACTCTTTCAATCTCTCACTCTCACATATACTCACATATATAAACCAATAGTCACATATACTAGTTTTAAACATATGTAGTTACTCATAAAGACACTATTGAAACAGTCATTCACTCACTAACACACCCATACATACACTCATCCACCCATGCAGTCCTGCACACATGCTCTGTTCAACACATACAAACAGTGAGTCACTCATTCATGCACCTATGCAGTACGTCATACCCCCCACCGAACCATGCAGACACTCAGACTGATACTCAAAAAACCAACTAATAACCTATATAGACACCCATGTAGCTACTCACCAACCCATGCAGCCACTTATACACAAAGTGAAAAAATGATACAGATATTTATATATTTAAACATTACTCACTAAGCCATGTATTCACTATGATACACTTAATCAGTCAGTTACATAATCAATTTTTCAAAAAGAAATCATCCATTTAGACAGTAATATACCCATTTATTCTTCCATCAACCTTGAGATATACATATATAAAACATATTTAATTTTCAGAAAAACACACATTCACTGGATGATGTCATCAGTGAGGTCATCAGTGATGTCATTTGAGATGTCATCAGTGATGTCATGAGTGATGTCACTGACCATGTCATGAGTGATGTAATATGTGACGTCATCAGCAGTTCATTGCGGGCGCGCGAGTTATAGTTAGCTGAACTAACTATAACGGGGGAATTTCATTGGTTTTTTACGAGTAAAATGTCCAGCTAACTATAACATGTGTGAAACCTATGGTTTTTTCACTGAATATATATATATATATATATGTGTGTGTATATATATATATACATATATATATATATATATCACTGAAAAAACCATAGGTTTCACACACGTTATAGTTAGGAATTAGCATTTAAAAAACCTTGCAAATTCACTGAAAAAACCATAGGTTTCAGACATGTTATAGTTAGCGGAAATTTTACTGATAAAAAACCAATGAAATTCCCCCGTTATAGTTAGTGCAGGCAACTATAACTCACGCGACCGCAATCCTCTGCTGATGCTAATACTGTATTTAGACACTTATTTGCCCATGTCTTCTTCCATAAATTTTTAGCTATACATATCTTACAAATATTTTTTTTTCATAAAGACACATATGTCATCAGCAGAAGATTGCGGTCGCGTGAGTTATAGTTGCCTGCACTAACTATAACGGGGGAATTTCATTGGTTTTTTATCAGTAAAATTTCCGCTAACTATAACATGTCTGAAACCTATGGTTTTTTCAGTGAATTTGCAAGGTTTTTTAAATGCTAATTCCTAACTATAACGTGTGTGAAACCTATGGTTTTTTCAGTGAATTTGTACGGTTTTTTAAATGCTAAGTTACTTTACGCCATTCGTGGCGTGCACGCCCACTTAACGCAGTTCGTTCCGTGCGCGCACGGTGCGCTTCGCGCACCGTGCGCGCACAGTGAGCACGCGGTGCGCTTCGCGCACCGCGCACCCACTTTACGCAGTTAGTGCCGTATACGCAAGGTGGGCACGCAGTGCGCTACGCGCACCGCGTGCCCACGTTACGCACCGTGCGCACATGGAGGACATATTATGCGCTTCCTTGTGATAGGTAATCTGTTAAATTTAATTTGTAAGTGATGACAATAATATGCCATGCACAGAGAGTGTTTTTGTTTTTTTATTAAAATTTTTAGCGTAAGCGCACCGTACGCGTACGGTAAGCGTAATCGGCGAAATTTTCAAAAAATAAAAATTTACCGTTTTTGGCCTTGGGGGATCTTTGAGGACTCAACTAACATGGCTATGTGCATGGGCGCTGTCTAAACAGCCCCTTTATATGTTTTTTGCCTTTGTTTACAGCCCCCCCCTCAGAGTGCGAGAGAGAAAATGGCGGCCGCCGCTTCCTGGTTTCGACCGATTCGAATGTTTACTTAGATGTAACAGCCAATCAGAATCGCGCTCGCGCACGCCACCGTACGCGTACGGTAAGCTTACGGTAAGCGTACCGTAAGCTGGCTCAGATATATATATTGATTTAAAGGCTATTTTCTCAGAATCTACTGAACAGATTTACACCAAACCTACAAAAGGCACTTCCTTGACCTGAGGACTACCTCTCTGCCAAATTTCTAGTAATTCTGTTCAGCCGTTCGGGCTGTAGCCCTGTCTAAAGGTCCTATGGAAAAATGCATGGGAAAAACGCGTTTTGGGACCCCCCTTTTATCTCAGCCCCCGCTTGACGAATCCCCCCGAGACTTTCAGGGTAGGAGCGGAGCGTAGCGCCCCACCTATTTTGAGAAATTCGCGAGGATTCGTCGACCGGCGCCAAAGTTATTCAAAATAGAATGTTGCGGATTTCCTATGGAAACAGGGTCCTAACTATAACTACCTACTGGCGACCGCCAGTAGGTAATATATATATATATATATATATAAATATATATATATATTCACTGAAAAAACCATAGGTTTCACACACGTTATAGTTAGAAATTAGCATTTTAAAAACCTTGCAAATTCATTGAAAAGAACAGAGGTTTCACACATGTTATAGTTAGCTGGACATTTCACTCGTGCAAAACCATTGAAATTACCCCATTATAGTTAGTTCAGCTAACTATAACTCGCGCGCCTGCAATCCACTGCTGATGACGTCACATATTACATCACTCATGACATGGTCAGTGACATCACTGATGACATCACTGATGACATCTCAAATGACATCACTGATGACATCACTGATGACATCATCCATTGAGTATGTGTTTCTGAACAATTTTAATATGTTTAATATATATAGGGAAAGGCCTGTTGAAGAATGAGTGGGTGTACAAGTGTGTAAATGGATGATTTTCTGTGGTGCGTAACATGATTCTATAAGTGAGTCATTAAATGTATCTTACTGCAGACTAGTGACTAAACTGTGTAAATGTCTGTATGTGTCTGTATGTTGGAGTATAAGTGGCTGCATGGTTTTGTGAATAGCTATATGAGTGTCTATATAAGTTATTGATTGCTTGTCTCAGTATCTGTATGGGTTCGTGAGTGTTTGTGTGGGTAGGGTGTGTGTGACTCTATGCATAGATGTGTGAGTGGGTGATTCTATGGGTGCATGGTTTTAAGAGTGCATCTGTGATGGACTGTATGGTTGAGTGAGTGTATGTATGGGTGTGTTAGGGATTGAATGCATATCTCAGTGGTACATTTGTGACTAACTACATATGTGAAAGGCAGTATATGTGCGTGTAAGAGTATATAAGTGGGTAGATGTGAGAGTGTGTGATTGTGAAAGTGACTGTATGGATGAGTGTGTGCTTGTATCAATGATTCTATAAGAGTGTAAGAATGTGATGCTATTTTTATGAGTAAGTGAACTTGAGTGTGTATAACTGCATAGGTGAGTAAATGGGAGTGTGATTATTTGCATGACTGAGTAGGTGTAAAAGTAGCTCTATGGATACTTGTTAGTGTGTGAGTGTCTATATAAGTGTATAAATGTATATGATAGTTTTGTACGGAGTGAATGTAAATATGAGTGACTGTACATGTGAGTGAGTGGAGGTATATGAAGACCTAAGAGTTAATAAGTGGGTATGTAATGATTGGTATTGCAGTATATATGGTTTTGAGAATGGAACTCTTAAATTTTTAGTCGGTGTATCTAAGGTTATATTAGGGTGTGAGAAGATGTGGTAATTTTTCACATGGATGATGTCATTAGTGATGTCATCAGTGATGTCATTTGAGATGTCATCAGTGATGTCATGAGTGATGTCACTGACCATGTCATGAGTGATGTAATATGTGACGTCATCAGCAGTGGATTGCGGGCGCGCGAGTTATAGTTAGCTGAACTAACTATAACGGGGGAATTTCAATGGCTTTGTACGAGTGAAATGTCCAGCTAACTATAACATGTGTGAAACCTCTGGTTTTTTCATTGAATTTGCAAGGTTTTTAAAATGCTAATTCCTAACTATAACGTGTGTGAAACCTATGGTTTTTTAAGTGAATTTGTAAGGTTTTTTAAATCCTTTTGATTTTTTTTTTTAAACAATATGCTACCTATGTATATAATCATTGATTTACTGTATCCTGCAATAGAGAAAGGTTCACCTTTTTTAAATAAATGGTTAGATATAGTTGAATAACATAGTTAATATCTTCTACAAACCTTTTTTTTTTTTAGGATTTTTTTCCGTGCGAGTACGGTAAACTCACCGTACGCGCACGGTACGTTTTATGTACGGTGCGCGTACGTAATGTTTATGCTCTGAGGAAAATAAAATATCATGAGGCCTATGTGTCCCCGTGTGTTCCCCCACACTCATGTGCACATACATGTCACCTATGTATTTCCCCTCCATGGCCTGTCTATCATGATGCTTATGCTATAACGTGGCCTGCCATAATCCAGTCTCCCATGATAGAAACGACAAATCTGCTCTGAGGCCTAAACGTTTTGCATCATGTTTTCCCGCATTTCCATTATTGTGACCCAGCCAGAGCCGAAAAGAGGCTTCAGGCCTCTGAACGCTCTGAAAGCTGTAGCTGCGTATCCTTGGCCTTGCACACTTGGACCTCAGCCAAAGGGGCCCTGTCCGAGACAGTATTGAGCACGTTTATCTGCTTACTCCTACCAAAACCACATTCCTGCCTGGAGAAGGAGGGATAAACATGACCCATCTGCAAAGGAGAAAGCCTAGCCTTTCTGTATCTTTTTGTGTGATTACAAAGCTCACGTCAGTGAAAGGCCCATAGCCCCCCGTGCAAGACTTAAGCAGTAAACAAAGAAATAAATGCCACATTGGCCCTTGGTGATGGGCAACCTATGTCACGAATCAGTCCCTGCTCCAGACTTTAGATACCGATAATACAAGATGTGCTGGTCGCCCTGACACTGAAGGCCTCATTTTCAGACTCCAGACTCCCCGGTTGCATAGCAACCCTTTCACATGTCAGTTACACGTCATGCTCGAGTTGAGCACAAGTAAGGCAAAGTTCCAGTAAAGTTCCAGCTGATCACGCAACCCCCTCTAGGCATCCACCCACCTATGACACTTACCTATTATCATCGAGTGGACGCCCACCTTCACGCCTACTTACACACCCACATGCTCTTATCTCATTCTCTCTTGCTCCGCCTGAAGCACTCTTGCTTACGTATATTATTACAAACATATATATACTGTACTCTGTGAATAAAGTTTGAGAATACCTTTTTGAGAACCCTGGTCCTGATCCCTTGTGGTGATGGAACTATTCTCCCTATAACTCGAGTTATTTGAATAAAGCCCTTTTGAACCTGATACCACGGACTCAGCCTCTTGCTTCATGCATAATTATATTGATATCTAGAAATTCTGAAACTCGTAATAATTTATTTACGACATGGGCGCATGCATACGCGATTTACGTACACATCCGTAATTCGTGTGCGACGCATAAGCGCTTGCTCCCTACGCGCACGCGCACGTTACGCGGAACCGCCGTACGTGCGTGCGCGCGTGCTTCTAATGCGCATGCGCGCGTGCGCGCGTGCCTCTAATGCGCATGTGCGCGCGTCTTACGTACGCGCATGCGTACTTTTACCGTGCGCGTACGGTAAGCGTACGGAGCGCGCATGGTAGGTCATGTGATCCAGAAACAACACTTTTCATTGGTTTAAACTTGTTTCATTTCCAGAAACTTCCAACACCACACCCATTCCCCTCATTACTGCTTGTGATTCCTTAGGAGAAGGAGCTGAATTGTCTTTGGGATACAATGGCAGAGCAGCAGTCCTCTTCTGAGAGTGAGCAGGGCAGCAGGATCATTAGACAGAGAAGGAGGAAACAGAAGAATTCTTTTGTTTGGGAGTATTTCACATTTCCTGAGGGGCAGAAAAAGGTAAATGCTCCATTAGTCACCTGCTCACTTTGTGAGCGTGTCTTATCTAGAGGTAATCCAAGGAAGAAGTATTCCTTTGGTAATTACACTATGTTTAGACACATTAGGGATGTACATCCCAGGACTTTTGCTTGACATACTGAAGCAAACCCGAGCACATCCGCAGAAGCTCAGCCGAGTACATCTTCGGCAGCTCAGCCGAGCACTTCCTCTGCGGTGGAAGCATCACCCTCTTATGCTCCTCTGGACATCTACCCTCGGTTTCAGAGGGTACAAATAAGGTGCAGCACTTGTTACTCTCTTATTGCTATGGGGGAATCTAGTATTCCTCTAATAGATAATAAGATTGAGCAGCACAAGTGCGGTCCCTTCTAATATTCCCATTCTTTCTTTCCTCTGTCCCTGTATTAACACAAGGGCTCTTTTAAGAGCCACCCTACCTCACAATTTTTTTTGTAAATTTATCTTATCAGTTTTTTTTTAAAAAATGTGTACCGTACGCGCACCTTTTTTTTTTTAAAATAAAATATTTATTACACCCTTCAATGTACTTGAGGGACCACAAGGGAAATGACAAAAGCAGAGTGAGGAGAACTGAAAACAAGGGACTACGAAGGTAAATGTGTGATAAATACAGATATTTCAAACTTACCTGACCAACTTAATTTTCATTAAATGTATTTTTTAAATTGCTAGAAAAAAGGATTAATTTTCCTAAAATTTCTTTCTCAATCTGTAACAAAAGAAAAAAGTATTAATATTTAACAATACATTTTACAATACGGTACACATATTTTCATATTTAACAAAGACATGTTTTGCCCTTTTTTTGCTGTTTTCAGAATATATTGAATTTCACTGCAAATTGTGAAACCAATTGCATTCATCACTTAACAGCGGGCAAAAAAATTAAGATCATACACCCAAATAATATCTGTCAAAGAAGTCCACAAGAGACATTTTTACCTTTCCATGAGGCCAAATGGTAATTTTTAAATTCTTTTTTGATGAAATATCCAATGGTAATCCAATAAATTCGCAAAAAATGATTTGTTCAGATGTTGCAATTTGTATCTAAAATTTTGGTTTTAGAAAAAATAAATAGGAGTTTGGTAATTCTGCAGGCAAACGTTGCTTGAAAATCAATTGAGAATCATTACACAGTGTCCAGCCTTTTTCACATTTAAGATAAACTGTGTAATGACCAGAAGTTATCGAAGGTCCATCATGGAAAATTATTGCAACTGCAACAAAAGTTTTTCCTGATATTGATAATTGTTTTCCTACAAACTTCTTTATAGAAGTGTCCAATTTTGTTCCATCAGCTCTACAACGTTGCATCATTAAAATTACATACTGTCCATATTTCTTTAAAAATAACGTTGAAAACATGTCTGATTTACATTTAGAACATTCCATGCTGTGATTGGCATCTTTAACTAATTTACTAAAAGTCACTGATTGACTCTCTGGTAATGTTAAATATATGAACCTTTCAGAATCAACATTAGAGCTGCATGTGTTGAAACAGTTTTCACAACTATGTTCCCATTTATAAGAGAGACCAAACATATTTTCTATTTCTATCCCTTCTTCTTCCAGTACCATAAGTATATACATCAAGAATTCCTGTGCATCTTGCTGGACATTTTGAGTAAACTGTGTACTTCCTGAACATACATCTAAAAGTTTTCTAACATCAGAAGCACTTTCTATTTTAGTTTTATCATTACTCAGCTTCTAAAAAAAAAACTCAGCAGAGAACAGAATCTTTTTTCATGATTTAGTATTATCTGCTCTTGCAAACTTTCAAGATAAAATACAACATTCAGCACTACATTAGCGTAGCAGTTGACACCAGAGCTATTTTCAAAATGACAACCAACAACCTCTTCAGCATTGTCCTTTTTCTTTTTGCTTGCAGTCACATCACTCTCCTTTTGTTTTCTCTTCTGTACATCCTCATTACAGATATTCTCAATTCTCCTTTTCCGACAAACAACACGTTTTTCAAACACAAGATACTGACCTAAATGAGGAGCATAGCTTCTTCTTAATCTATTATATTCCTTTACACAGTTTGCATCAGCACTAACTTTTGAGTCATCAAAGTCTATCATGAATAGACCAGATAATGTTTTCACTCGTGACAAAGCAACATATGCCATACCTTCTTTGAACACAGTTGAACCAATGTTTACAAAAGCACTATCTACAGTTAATCCTTGAGATTTGTGAATAGTTACAGCATATGCTAGAGAAAACGGAAACTGCTTCCCACGTACATATAAGTCTTTCACAAGCAAGAAATGAACTGAACAATGACAAATGTCTTTAACCTCTTCAATCTGATCAAATTTTATTTTTAAAAATTCAATTCCATCTTTTTTCTGGTATTTCACAAAACCCACAACTTTACCCATAGCTCCATTCACTAAACCTTTTTCTACATCCAAATTTCTTCTTAAAAATACCCGACAGTTCATACAAACATAAAGATTTTTTTCTAATCTAGCTGTGTTCTTCTCTAGAGAATCCAATTTATTTTTCAGTTTGCCTGTTAATGTAATAGTAATTCCTTCATGCTGAATTTTGTCCACTGCTTGCATTTTCTTAATCTCTTCCTTTTCCAATTTCAAAAGTTCCTCATTGAATATTGAGCATTCACGTAGTGTTGGCATTAAGCAGATTACAGTATTTTTTTCTGCAATGTTCTGGTATATTTTCTCTGCAACTATTTCTTCATTTGGAAATAAATTATGTAGCAACCGACTCTGTAATGCTTCTCTGCCAACTTCTGTGAGTAGTCCAATTCTGATATCTTTCAGAATACTTGCATAATCTTCATCGTTTGCTTGCCTCATATTGGTAGTGAGTTCTTTGTACTCAAAGAATGACCAAATATTCGCATTACCAATACTTCCTAATGATTTCTTTGTGTCTTCATGTGTCACAGTATTAAACACTGGTTGTCCTTTAACTGGAGTGAGCTGCAGAAGATCCCCAAAAACTATAACATGTTTTCCTCCAAATAACACGTCATAGTCTCTCTTTAGAATTTGCTGCATTCTTAAATGCACAAAGGCAAGCATTAAGTTTGATACCATGCTTACCTCATCAATAATGAGAACTTGCATCTTCTTCAACACTCTTGAAACTTCGAAGCATGCTTCTCCTGTTAACTTGTGATATTCTATTTTGTTCTCATGCTCCACTGGTAACATTAGCAAGCGATGTAAAGTAATTCCTTTTATGTTACATGCAGCTAACCCAGTTGGAGCAGTAACAACACAAGACAAAGTTGAATCTGTTTTTTGCTGTAGGTAGCTTCGGGTGACTTTAATTAAGAAACTTTTTCCAGTTCCAGCTTGTCCACTCACATACATCCTGATTGGTTCAAATGATGCACATGAGCACTCTTTCTTTTCATGTAGTAATCCATGATCCATTTTTTTTGTGACTTCTTCATAAATTTGTTTTTGTTCTTCATTCAGTTGCTGTTCCAAATATGTTAAGTCTACTAAATCTTCCTGAGCTTGATTCATAGCTGTTTCCACTTCAGTCATTGCTATTGCAGCTTCATTTTCTACGATTGGTTGTCCTAGGGGATCTTGACTGAGTGTTCCAGAACTTTGGCTGTCTTGAGAACTGTCTCTAGCTACTTCAGCTGCAATTGTAGCTTCCTGTTCAATTTCTTCATTTAACATTTGCACATAATTTGTGAAAGTACTGCATTCAATCGTATCTTTACATGCATTAAAGGAATCTTCATAGCTGTGAAAATCTCCAAGTAATTCATCCTCTGAACGCCATGGTTTAAACAGCTGTAAAAGTGCTAAGTAGTAAGATTCTTTTTTTGTCAGGAGTGTCGCAACTCAGCTTCCTGTGATTAATCAAGCTTCCTTTTGTTTGCTTCACCAAACATCCCTCCTCACCAATGACTTTATATTTTCCATTGTTGATGTCTTCTGTGGCTTTCCGTGTAAAAATGTAGTTCTGCAGCACTTCATAGAGACACATGTTCTCAAGATGACGACTTCTTTTTGGGTAATATGTTTCCAACATGTTTGATTTCAAAATATCTGTACTTTCCGGGTCATTCTCTGCCAAATATTCAATTTCTCCAACAGATTTCAGTACCCGATTTCGCATTCCTGCAAGGCCTAAACTTACCCAAATTATTCTTCTGGATTTGGAGTACAGACTTGCAGATGATAACCTATCTGAGCATTCGTAGGATCCAATTTCTCGATGCGATAACATCTTTAAACTGAAACTGTATAGCTTTTTACTGACAGTCTTCTCGTGAGAAATCTCTTCCCACATTTCTTTCAATTCCGTTTTCTCAGATTTAGTGATGTAAGATGTGACATACCGAGCAACAGCAATAGAATTGTCAGCTACATACTGAATATCCATGTTAGCATTCCACATGGATAAAATGACTGGGTTGTAGTCATTTATATATTTTGACTCTTCTTTTCTTCTTAGATTGTAGGTATTTTTAGGCGATTTTCTTGTAATAGAATGTCGAACAGCTGACATAAAACTGTTGACTCTTCCTTTTGAAAGAACAGGTCGTGGAAATCCAAATCGACATTTTGTGTAGAATTTTTCTTTACTCTTGTACTTTCGTCAACAGTATTTTCCACACCGATGACTTTGGAAACGTAAAACTTGCTCTTTTAAGTGTTTCTCTTCTGTGCTTTTAGGTATAGCACATGTTGCATATCCTTCGATGAAACTTAAAACTGCATCATCAGAATCTGTTCCAAATTTTGGGGCATCCTTGATCCACAACAGCATATGAATATGAGGAGCACCTCTTGCTTGGTACTCTTTTCTCCAAAAGAAATCCACAACTTCTTCAAGAGGTGGATTTTTTTTTATTGCAGATGAAGGACATCATAGCCTCAAATCTATGATTGAAATATCTGCAAACATTAACCGGATCCAATGAGCACAATTCTCCTGCTGTCTTGTATTGGATGTTTTCAATATTTGAATTAGCCTCTCGAAGAAAATCCAGAAGATCATCCCAAGCGTACTCAGCACAGCTTAGGGTGAGAAACCATGTAGGAGTTCCTAAATTCCGTAACATACACTTCAATTCTCCATGGCGTCGGTACCAATATTCATTTGTCCCACGCTGACAAGCCATTAGATTAATCAATTGAGATTCCAAATGATCATCTCGCTGTTGCACTTTGTTCATAAAATCCTTTGCAGACACATTACGTAGATGTACTCCAGTTTTCAAAATATGATTTACTGCATAAGATAGTGCTGACAAGTCACTTTCAAATAAAAGATGGAACAAATAAGGAATACTTTGACGAAATCTGGGATCTTCTGCATATAATCTTGTAGTCCGATACTCAGAAGCAGGAATCTGTACTGGACGTTCATCATATCGTCCACCTTTTCCTGTAGGAAACAGCTGGGGAAAACAACGAGCTTCCAAGCTCTCCTCCCATACACTCACTGGAGTTCCTTGTGCTTTCTTCATCTGAAACAGATCAATAGTGTTTGCCATAACTTCTTTTGAATGAAGAGGATGTATGCTGAAATGTTCATAAATTTCTTCTTCTTTTGACTTATCCACTTTTTCAATTTGCCCAGCTGGTATTCCTGATCCTGGTAGTAAAACTTCTTCATCTTCATCCATATAAATTGTTTCATACCATTTATTATTTCTTTTCAAATATAAATTTTCTCTTTGTACTTTTCGTACATCTACCAGCTCCTGCCAAATTTTCTTGTTCTTTGTTGGTACTCCATTAACCAAAATAACTAATGGTTTAGTTTCCAATATATCTGCATCAATAGTTTCCATATTTTTTTTCAAATCCAATGGCAAATAGACAACTCTTCCTTTTAAACCTCTTTGTAAATCTGAAGGAGGTAATTTGCCTGTTATGGGCTCCATACGAACTATAGTCTGGAACGGATGGACGCATTGAATGAGTACAGACTCATACGTATTTAAATCACTAAGTTCTGCAGGAATTTCAACCAATTCTAAATTATTATGTACAGCTCTTGCTGGCATTTTATTTTCTTCTAACTTGTTATAACAGTATTTACAAATACGGTGATATTCACCCAAATCAAAACAATTTTCCAGAAATAAATATGTAGCAAAATCCAACAACTTAATATTATTTTCTTTTTCACTTTTTTTATAGAGATCAACATACCTTGTTTGATTTTTATAATGGCTTCTCTGGCAACAAATACAAGTAATATTTGGTCTTTCATTAGAGATGATAGTAAATTTTGTCATTTGATCTTCAAAATTTTTACTAATAGTAGGTTCTACATTGTCTTCCACATTTTCTTCAATTACTGTGTCATTATCTGCACTTTCTTGTTCCGGACCAAAGTAACAAAACTGAATTTCACCAGTAACCTTCTCTACATCTGATACAGATCCACGGAACAGAGCCCTATACAACTCATTTAACTTTAGTGCTGGACTTTTAGCAAAATACAATCTTCTCACAAACTTTCTCATTTCAGTATGATGAACCGCCAGCATCCTAAAATGGTGAAACACACTTTGGCAAACTTTCCTAGAAAGACAAGCCAGAGAATATCCTTGCAAACCAGTTTTCTCTCTCACTCTACATGGATCTAGTCTTGGAAGCACCTTAATCTTCTGTTTAACACTTCTTTTACTATATTCTCTTGGAAATTCACGTAATTTATCAATAGATTCCTATCGTACAGTACAAATACTACTACCATTCCAAGTGAACACTGGGGCTTTAGGACGTCTCCCCATAACCTCATCAGCTATCACTTCTTCCTTATTTCTTGGAACCATTTTCTCCTTTTCCATTATACAACCATCTTTCACTTCATAAGCGCGACCTCTGGTGTCAACTGCATGCAGCAAACTATTACTTTGAAGATAACTCTCTTCATTAAAAAATGGTTCAGTACTTGAACTATGCATCCATTCTCCTAAGAACACTTTACAAAAGTTATTTCTTTTCACTACTCTTTTCGTTTTGCTTTGTGACTTCATTACATTGACCATTTTATCTAATGTACGGATCCTGTTCAAAATTAAAATGAATAGTTTTCTTTTTAAATCTAAAGCCTTAGCTACAATTGATTCAATATCTTTTTTTCGCTTATAAAATTTCGCTTTCTTCTTATATTTTTTCACATCCTTTAGCAAATTGGACATCACTCTTCTCTGAAACATTTTTCTACGAATATCGTTAAATGCTGTTTTTCTTTTTAAGTCAATCTTTATTGCTTCTAATTGTACATTAGCATTTTCTAATTTCTCACTTTTGTCCTGTTGTTTTCTACTTGAAACTCTATTTGCAGTGGGGACATTTTTCAAATTTGTTCTTTTTTTGAAGATATTTTTAAAAAAATCCTTGGTTTGCTTACCAGAAGACTTTTTCTTTTTTCCAACATGAGGATCTTCAACTAATTTGGGTCCTTCAGTTGTCTTCAAATATAAATGTTTTTTCTGTTCTTTTCTCTTCCTTGATTTTATAGGCATCTTTAACTTATTTCACTGTTGTTCAGCAATACCTGAAAGAAACTAAAAAAAATACCTTTATGTAATTTAAATTTATTACTATATTTTTTTTGTGCTTTTCAAATCTTATAATACTATCTACCCCTTTCCTACAAGTGAAAAACACAATAAAACCAACACGAATTAAAGCTTCCCCTTTCCTACGAATATAATTCTAAAATTATTTAATTTAATCTCTGACAACAATTCCTGTGTGCGCACAGACTCATGGTGTGATTCTAGGCAGAAAACGAAATTTGATTTGCAATTTGAAAGCACACTTACTACTGTGGTAGAGCAAGTGATAATTACTCTAACAATCTGACACATTTTCATTATTTTTTTTCAGAAACAGAAAAGAGCACATGCCCAAACTGCTTTTTGAGACCATGAACATGTGCAACCTGAATAACGTACTACACTCTAGCAAAGGAAATGAGCCTTGGTGATATTCAATGTATTAGCATTACTCACTGCTATCTGAAACACCACACAGCACTGAATAGTAAGCTTGACTGTACATGAGAAACAGCTTGCTCTCTGCTAAGAGTGTGCTTCTGGAGACTGTCTACTGTCAAGTGCAAAAGAGATCTGCATTGATGCTTGCGCAACTGCATAAACATTGGAGACATGTATGTAACACTACATGTGTGGTAAGGGTTAATTGGACTTCTGAACATGTACAAACTACATGACCAATTGCAGGAGTGTAAGGAAAATCTACCATGTTGATGTCAAATGTGTTTGCATTGCCCTCTCATTTGTGACATATTAATTTGGGCTCAATGCTAGCCATCACAGTTCAATAAAACAAGCTGCCCCTTTCCCACGAACGCAATTCTGAAAGAACCAGAGTTACACGAATTGAATCTCTGACAAAAATTCTTGTGTGCGCACAGACTCATGGTGTGATTCTAGGCAGAAAACGAAATTTGATTAGCAATTTGAAAGCACACTTACGACTGGTAGAGCAAGTGATAATTACTGTAACAGTCTGACACATTTTCATTATATTTTTCAGAAACAGAAAACAGCACATGCCCAAACTGCTTTTTGAGACCATGAACATGTGCAACCTGAATGACATACTACACTCTAGCAAAGGAAATGAGCCTTGGTGAGGTTCAATGTATTAGCGTTACTCACTGCTATCTGAAACACCACACAGCACTGAATAGTAAGCTTGACTGTACATGAGAAACAGCTCGCTCTCTGCTAAGAGTGTGCTTCTGGAGACTGTCTACTGTCAAGTGCAAAAGAGATCTGCATTGATCCTTGCGCAACTGCATAAAGATTGGAGACATATATGTAACACTACATGTGATGTAAGGGTTAATTTGACTTCTGAACATGTACAAACTACATGACCCATTGCAGGAGTGTAAGGAAAATCTACCATGTTGATGTCAAATGTGTTTGCATTGCCCTCTCATTTGTGACATATTAATTTGGGCTCAATGCTAGCCATCACAGTTCAATAAAACAAGCTGCCCCTTTCCTACAAATGCAATCCTGAAAGAACCAGAGTAACACGAATTGAATCTCTGAGAACAATTCCTGTGTGCGCACAGACTCATGGTATGATTCTAGGCAGAAAACTAAATTTGATTTGCAATTTGAAAGCACACTTACTACTGTGGTAGAGCAAGTGATAATTACTCTAACAATCTGACACATTTTCATTTTATTTTTCAGAAACAGAAAATAGCACATGCCCAAACAGCTTTTTTATGCTGAATACAAACCATCACAGTTCCAAAAAACAAGCTGCCCCTTTCCTGCGAGTGCAAGGCTAACAGAGCAAGAGCAACACAAATTAAATCTCTGATAACAATTCCTGTGTGCACACTGTCTCATGGTGTGATTCTAGGCAGAAAACAGTATTCCTGGGTGATACCAGTACACCTTAACTTATGGTGAAGACATACTCCATAATATCTAACATGTTCAAGGCACTTAAATATCTTCCTTAACATAAAATGTAAAACACAACTTTTAAAGTGGTAGGAAAATGTACCATGCTATTTTCAAATGTGTTTGCATTTGCCTCTCATTTGTGAGAAAGTGATTTCTGCTGAATGCTAACCATCACACTTTAAGAAAACAAACTGCCCCTTTCCTGCGAGTGCAAGGCTAACAGAGCAAGAGCAACACAAATTAAATCTCTGATAACAATTCCTGTGTGCACACAGACTCATGGTGTGATTCTAGGCAGAAAACATTATTCCTGGGTGATACCAGTACACCTCAACTTATGGTGAAGACATACTCAATAATATCTCACAACTTCAAGACAATTAAATATCTCCCAAAACACAAAATGTGAAAAACAACTTTAAAAGAAGAATCACATTTCTATTATTTATATCAAAATGCTCCACATACATTCCCTCTCAAATTCATAACTCACCTTTAAAAGTAGTTAGTTCAGAAATAAATGTGGCACTCAAACAGCAGATTATCAGAGCCAGAATCTCTGAGCTGTACACCTCTCTCCTCTCACCAGAACCAGTTAATGGCAATGTTTCCCTCTCTTTTTCCACACATATACATGTTAACTCCAAATCACAGTCCTTCCCACAATTTTTTCAAATGGAAACACACATTTCTATTGGTTGCAAATTTCATCCCTTTCCAAATGATCCCTTCCCCCAACATGACTTCTGACTGCTACCATAGCAACAGATCATGGAACACTGGTGTGAGCAGAGAGGTCAGAAGTTCAGCACACAATGTTTCTAATCCAAAGAGCAAGAGTGCTTAACTTTTCAAACCTAACAGCAAATCCAAAGTAATGTTCTGTGTGAACACATTTTTCTGAACCAATACAAAACATGCTTGTAAAAATCTAAACATACAGCCTAGTTTTAACTGTAAAATGGTTTGAATCAGCCAATCAGTTTTTTTTTTTAAAAGTATGTTAGCCTCCATTTTACATCTATCTTTCTTTTCATATTGCCATTCTACTGAAAGACACCTTCTGAGTGCATCCAGATCTCCTTGAAAGATGTTCACAGTGTGGATTGTAGGTCACAGCTATGTCTTCTGGAGTGAAACGTATGCAGAAAAAAGAGTTATTGTGAAAGACCTTGCTTTGCCAAATGTAGACATTAAATGGATTGGTCAGAGAGGGTTAAAGTGGCACCAATTAATGCCTTTGGTGAAAACCTTTCTACATCTCCCACAGCCTAACCTTATTATTGTGTACTGTGGTGGAAATGACTTAGGCACTTTAACTGGGGTAGGTCTGGAAATGCTGATTAAGGACACCTTTGTGCAATTGATGTCACTCTTTACACAAACTGCCTTTGTATATTCTAATATATGCCAAAGGCAAAAGTGGAACTGGTCCAACCAATTTTGTCCGCAGATTGACAAAGCAAGAAAGCACGCCAATAAGTCTGTTTCTGCTTTCCTCAGAGACTATGGTATGGGTTCTATATACCACAACAACTTGCGTTACAACATGCAAGACATTTATAGACGAGACGGTGTACATTTCAATGATGAAGGGAACAGAGTCTTCCTCTTGAACTTTAGACTCTGCATCGGTACTTACTTATAGGTACAAAAAACACTCCATGAACACAACGGCTCTTTTTAGAGCCAACCAACATCCAAACATTTCATTTTGATTTTTAATTCTATTTTTTTATGTATTTTTTCCACCGTACGCTTACCGTACGCGCACGGTACGCGTACCCCGCGATTTAAAAAAAAAAATTTATTTTTCACACTTCTGAGTCCTTTTTGGACCCCCTGCCAAAGGCTAGGGGGTCTGCAACTCTCTACCTTGCCCCCTTTTCACGTTCTCCACCTTTGTTTTTTAGTGTGAGACACACAAAATGGAGGCCGACACTTCCTGATTTCGACCGACTGGAATGTTTACTGTCATGTAACCACCAATCAGAATTACGCTCGCGCACGGCAGCGTGCGCGTACGGTATGCTTACCGTACGCGCACGGTGCGCGCTTATAGATATATATGTACTTTTAACTGAAATATTCTCAGGAACTACAGAACAGATTTACTTCAGATATTCAAAAGGCACATCCCTGACCTGAGGACTACCTCTCTGCCAAATTTCAAATAATTCTGTTCAGCCGTTCGGGCTGTACCTTGGACTAAAGGTCCCTATGGAAAAATACCTGTGGAAAATGTGTTTTGGGACCCCCCTTTTTTCTCGGCCCCCGCTTGACTAATCACCCCGAGACTTTCAGGGTAGGAGCGGAGCGGAGCGCCCCACCTATTTTGAAAAATTTGCGAGGATTCGTCAACCGGCGCCAAGGTTATTCAAAATAGAATTTTCAGATTTCCTATGGAAACACGGGCCTAACTATAACTATCTACTGGCGACCGCCAGTAGATATTATATAAATAGATATATATATGTATTTACTCAAAAAAAACAAATGTGTTACAGGGATGTTATCGTTAGAAAGTGGAATAAAAAATACCTTAGAAATTCACTGAAAAAAATAAAGGTATATAGTAAATATATATATATATATGTACATCTACATATATATATATAAAGGCTATTTTCTCAGAATCTACTGACCAGATTTACACCAAACCTACAAAAGGCACTTCCTTGACCTGAGGACTACCTCTCTGCCAAATTTCTAGTAATTCTGTTCAGCCGTTCGGGCTGTAGCTGTGTCTAAAGGTCCTATGGAAAAATGCATGGGAAAAACGCGTTTTGGGACCCCCCTTTTATCTCAGCCCCCGCTTGACGAATCCCCCCGAGACTTTCAGGGTAGGAGCGGAGCGTAGCGCCCCACCTATTTTGAAATATTCGCGAGGATTCGTCGACCGGCGCCAAAGTTATTCAAAATAGAATGTTGCGGATTTCCTATGGAAACAGGGTCCTAACTGTAACTACCTACTGGCGACCGCCAGTAGGTAATATATATATATATATATATATATATATATATATATATATATATATATGTAATCCAAAGTGCCCTGAAGCAGCAGGAGGGCACTCGACGGTACTCAGCTCACCAGCTTTAAAGATGCAGCCCGTCTTTCTCCTCCACCTTACAATTTACATGCCAACGCGTTTCAGGGACTTGCATCCCCTTCTTCTTGGGCTACAATAACCAACACCTGAAGCTCACATTTGGTTTTTCACTTCCGGTTTTTATTGATTAGTATCACTGCCCCCAGTGGGCGTGGGCTTAGTGCAAACACTGTTGAATGCATGATGGGACACGGAGTCCCAATGTGAGCATAGTGTATCACTTCAAGTAAGTTCAGATGTTGTTATATAATTAAAAAATCCTTATTTCCTATAGTAGGTAGTGGTGAAAGAAAACAGGCCTCTTTTGTATACAGAGCGCCGTGCTGATAATGTCCCGATAGTTCCAAGGACTGCAGCGTCACCTCGCTGGTTCTCCATTTTGGAACTATCGGGACATTATCAGCACGGCGCTCTGTATACAAAAGAGGCCTGTTTTCTTTCACCACTACCTACTATAGGAAATAAGGATTTTTTAATTATATAACAACATCTGAACTTACTTGAAGTGATACACTATGCTCACATTGGGACTCCGTGTCCCATCATGCATTCAACAGTGTTTGCACGAAGCCCACGCCCACTGGGGGCAGTGATACTAATCAATAAAAACCGGAAGTGAAAAACCAAATGTGAGCTTCAGGTGTTGGTTATTGTAGCCCAAGAAGAAGGGGATGCAAGTCCCTGAAACGCGTCGGCATGTAAATTGTAGGGTGGAGGAGAAAGACGGGCTGCATCTTTAAAGCTGGTGAGCTGAGTACCATCGAGTGCCCTCCTACTGCTTCAGGGCACTTTGGATTACAAACATTATAAACGGCAGCCTGGCCGTGGGGAGGAGCAACATCACCTGCTGGGAGCAAAATGGAGAACCAGCGCCGTGAGGCTGCAGTCCTTAGAACTATCGGGACATTATCAGCACGGTGCTCTATATGCAAATGAGGTCTGTTTTTATTCACCACTACCTACTATAGGAAATAAGGATTTTTTAATTATATAAAACATCTGAACTTACTTGAAGTGATACACTATGCTCACATTGCAAGTCCCTGAAACGCGTCGGCATGTAAATTGTAAAGCGCAGGAGAAAGACGGGCTGCATCTTTAAAGCTGGTGAGCTGAGTACCGTCGAGTGCCCTCATGCTGCTTCAGGGCACTTTGGATTACAAATATATATATTTATATATCTATATCTATATCTATCTATACATACATATTCCAAATAAAGTTGCTCTCGCAAGTGAAGACACCTCTCACAATGTTCGTTTTCACCTTTTTATACGGGAGGCAGCAGCCGGCAGAGACAGGCCCTCTCAACGTGAGTAGATGCCTTTAATGCCATACGCGTTTCAGAAGACTTTCCTTTGTCTGTGGCTTGGCGTGTGAGGGGAAAGAGATCGCACACTTGATTTATCCAGGTGGTACTGCAGTTCTTAGCCCCGCCCCACTGGGCGTGTGCTCGCTATGCACTCTGGTTAAAGTAGTTTTTGGCAAACTGATTTTCCATAATGGATGTCGCTTACTCTCTCCTTCCGCAATATTCATCCCGTTGGGTCATTGACATGAGCTCTCCTGCCTGCTGCTATGCTTGTGCTCTTCCATACAGGTACGTTGTTCCGCTGGCGTGCCCTATATTGGCTGGGCACACGGACCTGCTTGACAGCAGTGGGATTGTCTTCGTGGCCGGAGCAGGCCACAACATGTTCCAAATGAAGTTGCTCTTGTAAGTGAAGACACCTCTCACAACGTTCGTTTTCACCTTTTTATTCGGGAGGCAGCAGCCGGCAGAGACAGGCCCTCTCAACGTGAGTAGATGCCTTTAATGCCATACGCGTTTCAGAAGACTTTCCTTTGTCTGTGGCTTGGCGTGTGAGGGGAAAGAGATCGCACACTTGATTTATCCAGGTGGTACTGCAGTTCTTAGCCCCGCCCCACTGGGCGTGTGCTCGCTATGCACTCTGGTTAAAGTAGTTTTTGGCAAACTGATTTTCCATAATGGATGTCGCTTACTCTCTCCTTCCGCAATATTCATCCCGTTGGGTCATTGACATGAGCTCTCCTGCCTGCTGCTATGCTTGTGCTCTTCCATACAGGTACGTTGTTCCGCTGGCGTGCCCTATATTGGCTGGGCACACGGACCTGCTTGACAGCAGTGGGGTTGTCTTCGTGGCCGTAGCAGGCCACAACATGTTCCAAATGAAGTTGCTCTTGTAAGTGAAGACACCTCTCACAACGTTCGTTTTCACCTTTTTATTCGGGAGGCAGCAGCCGGCAGAGACAGGCCCTCTCAACGTGAGTAGACGCCTTTAATGCCATACACGTTTCGGAAGACTTTCCTTTGTCTGTGGCTTGGCGTGTGAGGGGCAAAGAGATCGCACACTTGATTTATCCAGGTGGTACTGCAGTTCTTAGTCCCGTCCCACTGGGCGTGTGCTCGCTACGCACTCTGGTTAACGTAGTTTTTGGCAAAATTATTTTCCATAATGGATGTCGCTTACTCTATCCTTCTGCAATTTTCATCCCGTTGGGTCATTGACATGACCTCTCCTGCCTGCTGCTATGCTTGTGCTCTTCCATACAGGTACGTTGTTCCGCTGGCGTGCCCTATATTGACTGGGCACACAGACCTGCTTGACAGCAGTGGGGTTGTCTTTGTGGCCGGAGCTTTGCTCTCGCAAGTGAAGACACCTCTCTCAACGTTTGTTTTCACCTTTTTATTCGGGAGGCAGCAGCCGGCAGAGACAGGCCTTCTCAACGTGAGTAGATGCCTTTAATGCCATACGCGTTTCAGAAGACTTTCCTTTGTCTGTTGCTTGGCGTGTGAGGGGAAAGAGATCGAACACTTGATTTATCCAGGTGGTACTGCAGTTCTTAGCCCCGCCCCACTGGGCGTGTGCTCGCTATGCACTCTGGTTAAAGTAGTTTTTGGCAAAATGATTTTCCATAATGGATGTCGCTTACTCTCTCCTTCCGCAATATTCATCCCGTTGGGTCATTGACATGAGCTCTCCTGCCTGCTGCTATGCTTGTGCTCTTCCATACAGGTACGTTGTTCCGCTGGCGTGCCCTATATTGGCTGTGCACACGGACCTGCTTGACAGCAGTGGGGTTGTCTTCGTGGCCGGAGCAGGCCACAACATGTTCCAAATGAAGTTGCTCTTGTAAGTGAAGACACCTCTCACAACGTTCGTTTTCACCTTTTTATTCGGGAGGCAGCAGCCGGCAGAGACAGGCCCTCTCAACGTGAGTAGACGCCTTTAATGCCATACACGTTTTGGAAGACTTTCCTTTGTCTGTGGCTTGGCGTGTGAGGGGCAAAGAGATCGCACACTTGATTTATCCAGGTGGTACTGCAGTTCTTAGTCCCGTCCCACTGGGCGTGTGCTCGCTACGCACTCTGGTTAACGTAGTTTTTGGCAAAATTATTTTCCATAATGGATGTCGTTTACTCTATCCTTCTGCAATTTTCATCCCGTTGGGTCATTGACATGACCTCTCCTGCCTGCTGCTATGCTTGTGCTCTTCCATACAGGTACGTTGTTCCGCTGGCGTGCCCTATATTGGCTGGGCACACAGACCTGCTTGACAGCAGTGGGGTTGTCTTCGTGGCCGGAGCTTTGCTCTCGCAAGTGAAGACACCTCTCTCAACGTTTGTTTTCACCTTTTTATTCGGGAGGCAGCAGCCGGCAGAGACAGGCCTTCTCAACGTGAGTAGACGCCTTTAATGCCATACGTGTTTTGGAAGACATTCCTTTGTCTGTGGCTTGGCGTGTGAGGAGGAAAGAGATTGCGCACTTGATTTATCCAGGTGGTACTGCAGTTCTTAGTCCCGCCCCACTAAGCGTGTGCTCGCTATGTACTCTGGTTAAAGTAGTTTTTGCAAAATGATTTTCCCTGATGGATGTCGCTTACTCTCTCCTTCCGCAATGTTCATCCCGTTGGGTCCTTGGCATGACCTCTCCTTCCTGCTGCAATGCTTGTGCTCTGACAAACAGGTACGTTGTTCCGCTGGCGTGCCCTATATTGACTGGGCACACGGACCTGCTTGACAGCAGTGGGGTTGGCTTCGTGGCCGGAGCAGACCACAACATGTTCCAAATTAAGTTGCTCTCGCAAGTGAAGACACCTCTCTCAATGTTCGTTTTCATCTTTTTATTCGGGAGGCAGCAGCCGGCAGAGACAGGCCTTCTCAACGTGAGTAGACGCCTTTAATGCCATACGCGTTTCGGAAGACATTTCTTTGTCTGTGGCTTGGCGTGTGAGGAGGAAATAGATTGCGCACTTGATTTATCCAGGTGGTACTGCAGTTCTTAGTCCCGTCCCACTGGGCGTGTGTTCGCTACGCACTCTGGTTAACGTAGTTTTTGGCAAAATTATTTTCCATAATGGATGTCGCTTACTCTCTCCTTCTGCAATTTTCATCCCGTTGGGTCATTGACATGACCTCTCCTGCCTGCTGCTATGCTTGTGCTCTTCCATACAGGTACGTTGTTCCGCTAGTGTGCCCTATATTGGCTGGGCACACGGACCTGCTTGACAGCAGTGGGGTTGTTTTCGTGGCCGGAGCAGGCCACAACATGTTCCAAATGAAGTTGCTCTTGCAAGTGAAGACACCTCTCTCAATGTTTGTTTTCACCTTTTTATTCGGGAGGCAGCAGCCGGCAGAGACAGGCCTTCTCAATGTGAGTAGACGCCTTTAATGCCATACGCATTTCGGAAGACATTCCTTTGTCTGTGGCTTGGCGTGTGAGGAGGAAAGAGATCGCGCACTTGATTTATCCAGGTGGTACTGCAGTTCTTAGTCCCGCCCCACTAAGCGTGTGCTCGCTATGTACTCTGGTTAAAGTCGTTTTTGGCAAAATGTTTTTCCCTAATGGATGTCGCTTACTCTCTCCTTCCGCAATGTTCATCCCATTGGGTCCTTGACATGACCTCTCCTTCCTGCTGCTATGCTTGTGCTCTGACAAACAGGTACGTTGTTCCGCTGGCGTGCCCTATATTGACTGGGCACACGGACCTGCTTGACAGCAGTGGGGTTGTCTTCGTGGCCGGAGCAGGCCACAACATGTTCCAAATGAAGTTGCTCTCGCAAGTGAAGACACCTCTCTCAACGTTCGTTTTCACCTTTTTATTCGGGAGGCTGCAGCCGGCAGAGACAGGCCTTCTCAACGTGAGTAGACGCCTTTAATGCCATATGCGTTTCGGAAGACATTTCTTTGTCTGTGGCTTGGCGTGTGAGGAGGAAAGAGATCGCGCACTTGATTTATCCAGGTGGTACTGCAGTTCTTAGTCCCGCCCCACTAAGCGTGTGCTCGCTATGTACTCTGGTTAAAGTAGTTTTTGGCAAAATGATTTTCCATAATGGATGTCGCTTACTCTCTCCTTCCGCAATGTTCATCCCGTTGGGTCCTTGACATGACCTCTCCTTCCTGCTGCTATGCTTGTGCTCTGACAAACAGGTACGTTGTTCCGCTGGCGTGCCCTATATTGACTGGGCACACGGACCTGCTTGACAGCAGTGGGGTTGTCTTCGTGGCCGGAGCAGACCACAACATGTTCCAAATGAAGTTGCTCTCGCAAGTGAAGACACCTCTCTCAACGTTCGTTTTCACCTTTTTATTCGGGAGGCAGCAGCCGGCAGAGACAGGCCTTCTCAACGTGAGTAGACGCCTTTAATGCCATACGCATTTCGGAAGACATTCCTTTGTCTGTGGCTTGGCGTGTGAGGAGGAAAGAGATCACGCACTTGATTTATCCAGGTGGTACTGTAGTTCTTAGTCCCGTCCCACTAAGCGTGTGCTCGCTATGTACTCTGGTTAAAGTAGTTTTTGGCAAAATGATTTTCCATAATGGATGTCGCTTACTCTCTCCTTCCGCAATGTTCATCCCGTTGGGTCATTGACATGAGCTCTCCTGCCTGCTGCTATGCTTGTGCTCTTCCAAACAGGTACGTTGTTCCGCTGGCGTGCCCTATATTGACTGGGCACACAGACCTGCTTGACAGCAGTGGGGTTGTCTTCGTGGCCGGAGATGAAGTTGCTCTCGTAAGTGAAGACACCTCTCACAACGTTCGTTTTCACCTTTTTATTCAGGAGGCAGTAGCCGGCAGAGACAGGCCCTCTCAACGTGAGTAGACGCCTTTAATGCCATACGCGTTTGGGAAGACTTTCCTTTGTCTGTGGCTTGGCGTATGAGGGGCAAAGAGATCACACACTTGATTGATCCAGGTGGTACTGCAGTTCTTAGTTCCGTCCACTGGGCGTGTGCTCGCTACGCACTCTGGTTAACGTAGTTTTTGGCAAAATTATTTTCCGTAATTATAGTTAGGAAATGGAATAAAAATACCTTAGAAATTCAATGAAACAACCAAAGGTTACAGAAATGTTATAAATAGGCTCAGGTTCAACTCATAACAAAAAAAGAGAAATTCAGCAGGTACAGTTATCTGAGCTCATTATAACTCACCCCCCGCAATGCACTGCTTATGACCCCACATATTACATCACTCATGACATGGACAGTGCCCTCACGCTGTGTAGGACTTGCAGGTGGTGCCAGCAGGGCTGCTTGCCCCCCAAGGTCCCTCAGAAATAAAGTGGACCTCATCTGCCAGCCACAAGCTGTATTTGCGGAGTGGTGGAGAAAGGGGGCGTGGCCTCCAAAGACCTCTTAGCAATCTTGCTCTGGGGACTTATTGGAGATAGCTAGTAGCTTAATTCCAGCTGTTGTTATCAATCTGGGTGAACTTGTGCCACTCATAATGAGGGCCTAAATATATTAACCTCGACAGGCCGGTTGTTGAGCCAGCTCTTTCTCTGCTTCTTACAGGTCCAGCATTGTGCTTCTTCAATAAGTGGGAAAGCAGGTTGTTCCCCAAGACATGGGTGCAGGGAGCAGGACACTGTGCATAACGTGGGTCACTGTGTATCGAGGGCATCTCTCCTTCGTGGGTCAAGACACTCAGGTTTGGGGGCTCCTTGAACAAAGTTGATGCTTTGGTGTTCCCCACCTCCAACATCAACAAGGATATTTGAAAATGACAAAATTGCACTCAGTGTTCACTTATCCCTTGGGAAGGGACCCATCCACCTGCATCCTGGGGCAATAGCATACTAAGCAGGTGCACTTCTACTCATTTTGATCTTCAGAGGTGGAACCCCTGTTATATGGGCTTTACAGGTGTGATGTAATAGTCCTATTTAGGATTATTCATGTATAGCAGTGCCCACGATCCTCAGAGCACTATTGCGGCTAACAAAAGCAGACACTGTTAGGCTGGATAATTCCAGCTGTGTTGGTCCAAATCGAACAGAATCTTTCTAGGTGATTCTTGGGGAACTTTTGCAGCCCTTCTGCACTGCTGCTTCCTCTTCTTAGCACTAGTAGTGAGCTGAAAGAGCTCTAGGCCTGCTCACCTGCCCGTCCATTGGTAGTCTCCTGACCTGGTATCTTCATGCACCAGCACCCCGTAGTCTTCAAAATAAACACCTCTTCCTTTCGGCCGCCCCAAGCACCTTAGGTTTTCTTGCAGAAGTCTAAGGGGATGCCCTCCTCCCTCAGGGTCCCCAGTAAGTTGATACTCTATGGGGCCCAGGAAGGAACTGGGGAGCTAGTATAATGCTTCTCGGGATGGAGTCCAACAAAGGTCTAAGAAGTCCGTATTCCTTCCACACCAGACAGGGGTCCATCCATGGTATGGGTCTGTCCTTCTTATTCTATTTCTCCTCTGCTATTTAAAAGTTCTTCTCTGTACAGGGGTTTTAAAAACAGAGGTGGAGAGTTCTAGACAGTGGAAGCCCCATGCAATCCAGGGCATAGACACTGAAAGTAGCGTTGCAGGAGGTGCAGCAGCAACCCGAAAGTCACCATGCTAGAGTTCAGAAGATGAACAAACAATAAAGATGCCTTTACATTTTGTTTTTATCTCTTTAAATTTGTTCAAAGATAGAGGTCACATTCCAGGCTATATCACCTGGAAAAGAATGTTACTTTTTATTTTAACATAGAAAACAGTGTTTACTTTTCTTTCTGCCTGCAAAGTGAAATGATTTTGTAACGTAAACTGTGTGACAATCTTGCTGGGGTCCCGGTAGTGTGGAGGAAACATCTGTAGCACGGTAATTTAAATACCTTTAAATGAACTATACAGATTATTAAAAATATGTCAGCAGGTGGGAAAGCACAAATGAATCAGATTTCTTTTTGCATTTCTGAAGTATGACGGAAACAAATATTTTAATACGATCAAAAAGAATCAGGGCACTTGGTGATGCGCCAATGATAAATAGTCATGAAACCCGATTTCCACAAATTACAGTTTGGAAGCTATACAGTTTAATCAGTAAAAACGGAATGCCTCTGCAAATTTAGTGGACATTCCAAAAGAAACTGTGGTATCTGTAAATGACAGTGTCCTATTACGCCATGCTGTAGTAATATATGTGCGAGAGTGTGTGTTCCAAAGTACACTACTAGCTAAATACCACACCCATGGCACTATCCTGATGAATTGTTGTGACTAATTTGCTAATTTTTTCTTTGTGTGACGCTTGAATTTCTCACAATCCCCATGACTTCAGTGATGTCACATTGATGGCAGCATGCACACCTTGTAAAATATTCCACACCATTGAACTAGAGATGCCTCATCAGTCCTTCACCCCTAAATTACTTTTCCTGGGACCAGCACAAGGGCTGTGCAACCACTGTGCATGGCACTCTGGCAAAGTTCCAAATGGGAGCTCTGCCAACAATGGTCGGGTTTCCTGTATCTAAGTTTAAAAGATGGACTGGCGCGGTTCAGTGACTAAATATCGAGGGACAGAATATAGACTGCCCAAAATATCGACTCAAAAATATCGAGGGACAGAACATAGAATCACTATCTACAAACAGGTAAGCACTAAAATATCGAGTACAAAATTTGGATAGTTAAAATATAGTTAACTAAAATATCGAATTTTTTAAATGTATTAAAAATAATATAAAAGTAATTAAATAATAAACACAATTAAATAAAACATAGTTAAAATAATGTAAAAAAGCTTAAAATGTAAAAATAATAAGTGTAATGTAAACAAAATTACATTTTTTAACATATATATTTACTTAATAATATAAAATAATTATTAATCTTAATGATAAAATATTTAAAACATTATTACAAATATATTTACAGATATATATAAATAAACCTATTATCTAAATATAAAAAGAAATAATATATAATAATTTAACTAATTAAAGTAATACTTTTTGTGTTAATTAATAATTTACACTACATTAAATATAAATAAATTTAAAACATTACATAGCTAAGGAAATAAAATTACTATTCACACTCCAACAATTGCAAAAGTAGAGAATTTGTTGGATAGCGGGTGGGTACAATTTAATATTCCCACTCCAGTGAGTGCAACAGTAGGGAAAGCGTTCGATAGCGGGAGGGTAAAAATTAGTATTCCCACTCCGGTGAGTGCAACAGTAGGGAAAGTGTTGGATTGCGGGTGTGTAAAAATTACTATTCCAACTCCCGTGTGTGGAACAGTAGGGAAAGCGCTGGATAGCGGGAGGGTAAAAATGACTATTCCCACTCCAGAGAGTACAACAGTAGGGAAAGAGTTGGATAGCGTAGGGGTAAAAATTGTTATTCCCACTCCAGTGAGTGCAACAGTAGGAAAGTGTTGGATAGTGGGAGGGTAAAAATTACTATTCCCACTCCAGTGAGTGCAACAGTAGGGAAAGTGTTGGATAGCGTAGAGGAATAATTTAGAAGAGCCAGTCCTACAATTTAATTAAAATTAATCAAAAAAAATAATTATTATTTAAATTTAATGTACCTCCCACTATTTTCCACTATAAGCATCACCTCCAATAATCTAAAATATTAATAAATTAACATAATTAATTAACATTTAATTGATTAGCTAATCACAATTAATAAAAATATAAAAACAATGATATATAAATTAATTAACACAATTAACAGTATAAAATACCTTTGATTAAATATTATATAAATATTAATAAAAATGTATTTTCAAATATTTTAATAAATACCATACTCCCCTATAAACATTCAACACACTGCTCAAAACATTAACATAATGAACATATTAATACATTAATTATTAAGAATTAATATCTAATTAATTACTAATTAATAACAATTTACACAATTTACATATTTATCAATTAATCAAAACCATTTATTAATAACTTTTTAAATATTTAGTAATAAATGAATTAACTTAATTAGCAATATTAATTATTAACCATAACATTATTAATTAACACATTATTACTTTTTTCATTTAAATTAAATTACTTCCCACCCTATTCCCAGCCGCGGTCGGTAGTAGGAGTAACTGCAGGGCGGTGACGTGGGGAGGGGGGTAGTAAACTATGGATTATGGAGGTTTACAGGTAAGTTAACATATAAATTAATAAAACGAATTTTGTTGCGGCTGCCTATTCCCCTATAAACCCACAACCCGCTTCGGAACTAATATACGCAAAAATTAATTACCAATATTAATTATTAAACAATACATTATTAATTAATACATCATTATTTTTTTTAATTTAAATTATATTACTTCCCACCCTATTCCCCTATAAACCCACAACCCGCTACGGAACTAATTTACGCAAAAATGAATTAACATAAAATTAATTATCTTAAAAAAATTGTAACATACATTAAAAAATGATATACTTTTAACACATATACTAACATATAATATAATTTTAAAAAATTCGATATCATGACATTCTATATTATGACATTCTATATTATAACATACTATATAATGACATTCGATATAATGACATTCGATATTACTTACCTAAATGTCGATATTATTTCCAACTATATTATGTCCATCCTATATTCTGTCCTCGCGATATTTTTGATTCGATATTATGTCCTCTCGATATTTTTTATTCTATATTTTGGGTGTTTACCGACTGGCGCAACAGTAGTCAGCCTCCTCTCCCTTTTTGTCCTGTGAGAACATCTTGCTAGTGCTTGTGAGAAATGGGCAGCTAATTACCTGATTGACAGCCTCCGCCTCCCTTTCTTCTCCCACAAGAAAACTAATCTTTCAGAACAGGTCTGTTATTCGTGAGGATCTGTGCCCTACCAGCTGTCCAGCAGAGTACTTTTCATGGACTTGCAAGGAAGCTCAAGGAATGATTTTTATTAGAAGTGGCTCAGGAAAATATGTCAAATTTCAAATTACAAAAAGTAATTTATGCAAAGTGAAACTAGCTGGAGGACATACTTTTGTGATTCAAGTGTTGGTAGGAATAGGCAGAACAGTTATCTTCCAGATTGGGGAGTTCCCTCCTCTCATGTCCAAGGTCAGAGGCATAACAATAGCCCCCACAACACCCGCGGGGCGGCAGGGGGGTACGAGCTTCAGGGGGCCTCCTCTGGCACTGTGCAAGGGCAAGCCTGAGAGCTCCTGATTGGTTCCGGAGTGTGGTGGCCCCCCTCCAATCACTTTGCAGGGGGCCCCATCAAGTTTCGATATGCCATTGTCCAGTTGTGCTCAGGCATGGGGCTCCCTAAGTGAGGTGGATGTACTGACGTTCTCCCCTACAGCAGGGATATTTGGAAATGGTGCAGTGGCACCCAATGTTCTCAGGTTCCATGGGGTAGCAATCCTGGTTCAAAAAGTGTCCCAGAGAGACCCGGTGGCACACGGGTTCCCCAGCGGTGATATAATAGACCTCAATAAAACATTTCAGCTATGGCAGTGCCCCCAAGTCATCAGGACACCATGGCAGCCATCAACGTGTGGCACATGAGGAGCAGCTTCTAGGCTGGATAACTCCAGCCTTGGTAGTCTTGACTGGATGAGGTTAGTGTTGTTCTGCTCCTGTTGGGGATTCTCCTGGCCCGCAAGTCTCCCCCGCCCTCAAATTTGAGTTCTTTTTGTCGTGGTGGTGCGTGGTAATTTTGGAATCCCCTCTACACTGCTGCTTCCTCCTTTTAGGCGCAGTGGGCTGAATAAGTTTTGGGCTGGCACTCCTTTTCCAGCTCTAGGTAGTCTCTTGACCCTAGTTCTTCCTGAAACAGCTCCCAGCAGTCCTCAAGACAGTCCACTCTCTCTGTCTGCTGTGCCCAGGCACTGAATGCCTTCTACCATTTTCACCGTATTTGTTTGTCCTCCAGATTGCTGTAGTAAACCCTATGAGGCACCCACAGGCAAGAGCTGTCCCGAGAAGTCCAAGAGGACCACCTTCCTTCAGTATACCCAACAAATCCTTCCTCTATTGTGTCCAATAGACAAGCAGGGAGCTAGTGCCACAATCTCTGGAGACAGTGAAACAAAAATTCAGTCATTAACCCCTGACTTAGACTTTCTTGGAGAAGCCCACTGGTTGTTTCACCCCTCTGGACAGGACTCTGGAAAGTTTCAAATTGTAGTTTGAAGGAACATTAGAAACGTTACCATGGTGTGAGCCAAGCTCCACCCAACCAAGTGAGGCAGAGTGAAGTTCAGAAGGTGCAAAAGAAGTAGAGGGGGCAATTATACTCCACTAAATATTTTAATTATGCCCACAAAGTTTTAATATGGGTCGCTCATCAGGTCCCTTTTTGGGTTTGGCACTTTAAAGCGTATGTCGAGGGTAGATATCTGTTGCTACATGGCTTGCTGAATAGACGAGAAGTGTGTCTACTGAATGTGTACATGCCCAATACAGATGACGGGGCATTGTATCTTGACATAGGGCAAGAGCTCCTCCTCCTCCCCCACATTTTGACCCCACTGTTATGGGCTGTGGATTTCAACTGTATGTTTGATGGCACCCGGCATCATCACACTGTGAGACACACTACAAAACCTATTATGGTGGCCACGCTGAGAGGTGTGATGTAAAACATGGGCAGTATGAATGTTCTTGCGCATGACACACCATCAGACTAGGAAATAGACATGCAATGCCCCTGCTCATGACACATATAGTCGCCTTAAAAGGTTCTTGATGTCAGAGTACCACGCCACTGAAATAGTGGATGTTCAAATACTGGGTAGATTTCTCTCTGACCATGCCCCACGGCTCTTGAAGTGGGGAGGTTGTGGAGATAGGCCCAGGGTGCCGATTTGGCATCTACACCGCAAAGCGCTTGGGGATACCCATTTCCGTGTAGAACTTAAACAGTGACGGTTGTTTATTTTGAAACCAATTGGTCCATACCAAGGCACAAACAGGTGGAGTGGGATGCTCTGAAAGCAGTGACTCAGGGGTGGTGCCTGTCCCATATTAGCAGCACTAGACGCCGCCTAAAACCGCAACTGATTGAGATGGAATGGCAGTTAGCAACTCTCCAGCGAGATGCACCTACCTTAGGGGAATGGTGAAAGACACTACTGACTGCCCAGAAAACGGGGGGTAGACCTGGGATAGACTAGACGACTAGTTAGGCATGACTATCGCCAACTACTACGTAAGGGGGGTGACAAACCAGGATGCCTTCTGATGTGGCTACTTAACAGGGAACTACTGCCCCATGGTGATTCTCTTGCTGAAACACCAAGATGGCATCATTGTTGAGTCACAGGCTGAAGTCAATCTCCTCCTTCAAGATCATCTCACAAATGTTTATAGGGACATGGGGGTTAGCCAACTGGCAGGGGCCTGCAGGTTCCTGGATCACCTGACACTCTCTCGACTCACAGTGGAACAGTTGGAGAGTCTAGAGGAGCATATCTTGGTGGAGGAGTTGCAAAAGTAGAGAATTTGTTGGATAGCGGGTGGGTACAATTTAATATTCCCACTCCGGTGAGTGCAACAGTAGGGAAAGTGTTGGATTACGGGTGTGTAAAAATTACTATTCCAACTCCCGTGTGTGGAACAGTAGGGAAAGCGCTGGATAGCGTATGGGTAAACATTACTATTCCCACTCCAGTGAGTGCAACAGTAGGGAAAGAGTTGGATAGCGTAGGGGTAAAAATTACTATTCCCGCTCCAGAGAGTGCAACAGTAGTGAAAGTGTTGGATAGCGTAGAGGAATAATTTAGAAGACCCAGTCCTACAATTTAATTAAAATTAATCAAAAAAAATAATTATTATTTAAATTTAATGTACCTCCCACTATTTTCCACTATAAGCATCACCTCCAATATTCTAAAATATTAATAAATTAACATAATTAATTAACATTTAATTGATTAGCTAATCACAATTAATAAAAATATAAAAACAATGATATATAAATTAATTAACACAATTAACAGTATAAAATAACTTTGATTAAATATTATATAAATATTAATAAAAATGTATTTTCAAATATTTTAATAAATACCATACTCCCCTATAAACATTCAACACACTGCTCAAAATATTAACATAATTAACATATTAATACATTAATTATTAAGAATTAATATCTAATTAATTACTAATTAATAACAATTTACACAATTTACATATTTATCAATTAATTAAAAACATTTATTAATAGCTTTTTAAATATTTAGTAATAAATGAATTAACTTAATTAGCAATATTAATTATTAACCATAAAATTATTAATTAATAGATTATTATTTTTTTCATTTAAATTAAATTACTTCCCACCCTATTCCCAGCCGCGGTCGGTAGTAGGAGTAACTGCAGGGCGGTGATGTGAGGAGGGGGAGGGGCAGGGTGGGGCGTAGTAAACTATGGATTACGGAGGTTTACAGGTAAGTTAACATATAAATTAATTAAACGAATTTTGTTGCGGCTGCCTATTCCCCTAGAAACCCACAACCCGCTTCGGAACTAATATACGCAAAAATTAATTACCAATATTAATTATTAAACAATACATTATTAATTAATACATCATTATTTTTTTTAAATTTAAATTAGATTACTTCCCACCCTATTCCCCTATAAACCCACAACCCGCTACGGAACTAATTTACGCAAAAATTAATTAACATAAAATGAATTATCTTAAAAAAATTGTAACATACATTAAAAAATGATATACTTTTAACACATATAATAACATATAATATAATTTTAAAAAATTCGATATCATGACATTCTATATTATGACATTCTATATTATAACATACTATATAATGACATTCGATATAATGACATTCGATATTACTTACCTAAATGTCGATATTATTTCCAACTATATTATGTCCATCCTATATTCTGTCCTCGCGATATTTTTGATTCGATATTATGTCCTCTCGATATTTTTTATTCTATATTTTGGGTGTTTACCGACTGGCGCAACAGTAGTCAGCCTCCTCTCCCTTTTTGTCCTGTGAGAACATCTTGCTAGTGCTTGTGAGAAATGGGCAGCTAATTACCTGATTGACAGCCTCCGCCTCCCTTTCTTCTCCCACAAGAAAACTAATCTTTCAGAACAGGTCTGTTATTCATGAGGATCTGTGCCCTACCAGCTGTCCAGCAGAGTACTTTTAATGGACTTGCAAGGAAGCTCAAGGAATGATTTTTATTAGAAGTGGATCAGGAAAATATGTCAAATTTCAAATTACAAAAAGTAATTTATGCAAAGTGAAACTAGCTGGAGGACATACTTTTGTGATTCAAATGTTGGTAGGAATAGGCAGAACAGTTATCTTCCAGATTGGGGAGTCCCCTCCTCTCATGTCCAAGGTCAGAGGCGTAACAATAGCCCCCACAACACCCGCGGGGCGGCAGGGGGGTATGAACTTCAGGGGGCCTCCTCTGGCACTGTGCAAGGGCAAGCCTGAGAGCTTCTGATTGGTTCCGGAGTGTGGTGGCCCCCCTCCAATCACTTTGCAGGGGGCCCCATCAAGTTTCGATACGCCATTGTCCAGTTGTGCTCAGGCATGGGGCTCCCTAGGTGAGGTGGATGTACTGACGTTCTCCCCTACAGCAGGGATATTTGGAAATGGTGCAGTGGCACCCAATGTTCTCAGGTTCCATGGGGTAGCAATCCTGGTTCAAAAAGTGTCCCAGAGAGACCCAGTGGCACACGGGTTCCCCAGCGGTGATATAATAGACCTCAATAAAAAATTTCAGCTATGGCAGTGCCCCCAAGTCATCAGGCCACCATGGCAGCCATCAAAGTGTGGCACATGAGGAGCAGCTTCTAGGCTGGATAACTCCAGCCTTGGTAGTCTTGACTGGATGAGGTTAGTGTTGTTCTGCTCCTGTTGGGGATTCTCCTGGCCCGCAAGTCTCCCCCGCCCTCAAATTTTAGTTCTTTTTGTCGTGGTGGTGCGTGGTACTTTTGGAATCCCCTCTACACTGCTGCTTCCTCCTTTTAGGCGAAGTGGGCTGAATGAGCTTTGGGCTGGCACTCCTTTTCCAGCTCTAGGTAGTCTCTTGACCCTAGTTCTTCCTGAAACAGCTCCCAGCAGTCCTCAAGACAGTCCACTCTCTCTGTCTGCTGTGCCCAGTCACTGAATGCCTTCTACCATTTTCACCGTATTTGTTTGTCCTCCAGATTGCTGTAGTAAACCCTATGAGGCACCCACAGGCAAGAGCTGTCCCGAGAAGTCCAAGAGGACCACCTTCCTTCAGTATACCCAACAAATCCTTCCTCTACTGTGTCCAATAGACAAGCAGGGAGCTAGTGCCACAATCTCTGGAGACAGTGAAACAAAAATTCAGTCATTAACCCCTGACTTACACTTTCTTGGAGAAGCCCACTGGTTGTTTCACCCCTCTGGACAGGACTCTGGAAAGTTTCAAATTGTAGTTTGAAGGAACATTAGAAACGTTACCATGGTGTGAGCCAAGCTCCACCCAACCAAGTGAGGCAGAGTGAAGTTCAGAAGGTGCAAAAGAAGTAGAGGGGGCAATTATACTCCACTAAATATTTTAATTATGCCCACAAAGTTTTAATATGGGTCGCTCATCAGGTCCCTTTTTGGGTTTGGCACTTTAAAGCGTATGTCGAGGGTAGATATCTGTTGCTACATGGCTTGCTGAATAGACGAGAAGTGTGTCTACTGAATGTGTACATGCCCAATACAGATGACGGGGCATTCTATCTTGACATAGGGCAAGAGCTCCTCCTCCTCCCCCACATTTTGACCCCACTGTTATGGGCTGTGGATTTCAACTGTATGTTTGATGGCACCCGGCATCATCACACTGTGAGACACACTACAAAACCTATTATGGTGGCCACGCTGAGAGGTGTGATGTAAAACATGGGCAGTATGAATGTTCTTGCCCATGACACACCATCAGACTAGGAAATAGACATGCAATGCCCCTGCTCATGACACATATAGTCGCCTTAAAAGGTTCTTGATGTCAGAGTACCACGCCACTGAAATAGTGGATGTTCAAATACTGGGTAGATTTCTCTCTGACCATGCCCCACGGCTCTTGAAGTGGGGAGGTTTTGGAGATAGGCCCAGGGTGCCGATTTGGCATCTACACCGCAAAGCGCTTGGGGATACCCATTTCCGTGTAGAACTTAAACAGTGACGGTTGTTTATTTTGAAACCAATTGGTCCATACCAAGGCACAAACAGGTGGAGTGGGATGCTCTGAAAGCAGTGACTCAGGGGTGGTGCCTGTCCCGTATTAGCAGCGCTAGACGCCGCCTAAAACCGCAACTGATTGAGAAGGAATGGCAGTTAGCAACTCTCCAGCGAGATGCACCTACCTTAGGGGAATGGTGAAAGACACTACTGACTGCCCAGAACACGGGGGGTAGACCTGGGATAGACTAGACGACTAGTTAGGCATGACTATCGCCAACTACTACGTAAGGGGGGTGACAAACCAGGATGCCTTCTGATGTGGCTACTTAACAGGGAACTACTGCCCCATGGTGATTCTCTTGCTGAAACACCAAGATGGCATCATTGTTGAGTCACAGGCTGAAGTCAATCTCCTCCTTCAAGATCATCTCACAAATGTTTATAGGGACATAGGGGTTAGCCAACTGGCAGGGGCCTGCAGGTTCCTGGATCACCTGACACTCTCTCGACTCACAGTGGAACAGTTGGAGAGTCTAGAGGAGCATATCTTGGTGGAGGAGTTGTGGGAGGTGGCACGCTGCAAGGTGCTGGGCCCTGACAGGCTCCCAGTGGAATACTACCAGATATATTCAGAGCTACTCCTCTCCTGCCTGCTGGAAACACTTCAAGAGGTGTGACGAAGTGGGATTCTATCCCCAACCATGCAAGAGACCCTGGCTCTTATAGCCCTGACTATGCTAGGCAGCAACACCAAAATACTCGCAAAAGCCCTTGAAAACAGGTTACGTGGTGTGGTCACCCACTGTGATCAGTGCAGCTTTATGACAAGTAGAGAGACCCTGATGAATCTCCAGAGGATATCCCTTGTGTTGCATTCGGTCATGGATGGGAAGCTAGAGACAGCATTGATCACTTTAGACAGCAAGAAGTTGTTCGATGTACTCTATTCGGAATATCTCTGGGGCTGAAACTGATCTTTATGTCTTAGATGCGGCTGCTCTTTGCTGGTCCGGTCGCACGTATACGTGGTGGATGGTGGTGTCAGAGTGCTTCCTTATTGAGAGAGTGAAACGTGCATATCCTTATGTAAAATAATGAATATTCCAACGTAGACAAGAAGAAAGTTGATCTTGTAGGTTTATTTAAGTAATCATAAACACACCACTGGAGTGTGTCCTTCCTCTCTGAAGTATGAACGACAACTGTCTGCTGATACCGTTCATAGTTCAGAAAGGAGGTTGAACGCACGGGGATGCATCTTCGAGAGATGCTCATTTCAAATAATAATCACACAGCATGCGCGTGAAACATGAACCACGCGCATGCAAGTTACAATCAATACAAGCTCATCTACAGAATGTGAGCATGTAACAAAGCATACAAAAACATGTATAGAGTATATTACATCACCCTTCTCCTTTCACAAAGAAAACAAAATTGAATTTAATGAAAATACAAATCCTTGTATCTTGAAGAAAATGTACAGTTACGAATAGGTCTTGAGGAATTAGGTTCAGAAGGACTATTAATAACAACATTTTGAGGGTCAACAGGAGATGATGATCTTGAAACACAATCTCCTGAAAAATCATTACTAAAAGACATTGACGAATCTGATGAGGTAGATCCATCTAAAAAGTATGAAAACTGTAAATCATCTTGAAGAACATTTTTTTGTATCCAAGATTTCACTTACTTGATGCAAAGTTAATTTAATTAACATTCTCTTACTCCACCAACCTTTCTGACCAAGAAACACCGAACCTTTAGATAATTTTAAAAGTTGTACAGGAAGAGATAGTTTTGAAAGACCCTTCTTGACTTTCTTAGGAGATTTAATCATGACCCAGTCTCCAATTATAAAATCATTGGCATAGTTACAAGCTCTGGTATCGAAGTTTTTGTTTTGTATAGCTTGTTGAACTGCAACCTTTTTAAGCATGTTTTGCTTGTCTTTGCAAGCCAAACATGAATTATCATTCTTCTTCAATATTCTAACCCATGACAAAGAGTTCCATTTGAATCTCCCTTCTTGAGCAATCTAAATGGTGATACCCCAGTTGAAGAATGTTTTAAAAAACATGTCTACAGGTACATTAGTAGCTAAAGCTGATTGTATTCCCTCTTTTATAAATCTATTCATTCGTTCCACTAAGCCATTGGCCAAGGGAGAATACAATGCTACTTTTAAATGTTTAATAGCTTGAGATTTCAAGAAATTCTCCATTACATTTGAAGTAAAGTGGGAACCATTGTCTGTGACTAAGTCTCTCGGAAATCCTTTGGAAAGAAAAATTCTAGAAAGAAAATCAACCACAGATGACGTGCAAGGAGAAGAACAAAATTCAACCTCCACCCATTTTGAATAATAATCTATTAATACTAATATGTATTTTCTGTCATTAGAAAGCACTTCAAATGGGCCTGCAAAATCCAAAGCTAATTTCGTCCATGCTTCTTCTGGAACTGGAACATTATGCAAAGGTGTTTTTACCGTTTTCCAGTGTTTATCAGATACTAGACAAGTTGCACAGGAATGTATCCACTTGGTAACATCTGAATCTAAACCAGGCCACCAAAAATGTTCTTTCAACCTCCTTGAGGTAGCACCTATACCCAGATGCCCTTCATGTGCTATTTTAAAAACGTTATTTCGCAAATATGTTGGAGGGATTGCAAGATCACCACGCATGACCAATCCTTCAACTAGGGAAAGTTCTTGATTAATTTGTGCAAAGGACTTTAAAGGAGAGGGAAGAGAACGTTCTTTAGGCCAACCTGACACAATCATGTTTTTTACTGCCAAAAGAATAGAATCTTCCTCAGACGCTTTCACCCAGTCATCTTGTGTAACATGAGGCAAGTCATTGACAAAATCGTCAATGGAAGCTACCACACATTCTACATCATCAAATCTGGAACATGAAGAGTTATCTTTTAATGATAACCTAGAGAGGCAATCCGCTCTTGAATTACGACCACCAGGTATGTGCTTTATAACAAAGTTGTATTCGTGTAAGCGTGACAATAAACAAACAAGTCTCAAGGAAGCTTTTCCTGTACCATTTCCATTTAGCAGATGTATTAATGGCTTGTGATCAGAAAAGATTTCAAATTGGGTACCCCAAATGAAAGTTTTACATTTTTCCACAGCCCATGTACAAGCAAGAGCTTCTCTCTCAATTGTACTGTAGTTTGACTCTGCAGTAGAGAGAGATCGGGACGAAAAAGCCACTGTATTTCCCTTGCTGTTGACCCATTGACAGAGAACAGCCACTAAGCCATTTTGACTCGCATCAACAGATAAAGTGCATTTTTCACCAGGTGAGAATGGAGAGAGAGCAGGAGCTTGAATAATGAGTTTTTTAATTAATTCAAAAGCTTGTTGTGATTCAATTCCCCACGCAAAGCATGCGTTTTTTTTTAACAAGACACGTAGGGGTTGGACCACCTGAGCATAATTTGATATGAACTTCGAGTATTATTCTGTCATGCGCAAAAATGATCTTAACAGATCTTTATTTTTGGGTACAACGACTTCATCAATAGCTCGCGTGAGGGAAAACTTAGACTTGATTCCTGAAGCAGAAATAGTGTGGCCTAAGTAGTCAATGGATTCAGCCATGAATTTACATTTATCCGTACCTAAAATAAATGCTCAACCCTATTTTTTGAAAAAATTAGAACATCGTCCTGATAAGCTTGGACAGAGTCAATACCCTTTAGTATGTGATCCATAAATCTTTGAAATACGCTTGCCGCAGATGCTAAACCAAAAGGGAGTCTAAGATATTTAAATGCACCAAAAGGTGTTACAAATGTGGTCAGGTCAGTGGATGATCTAGATAATGGTATTTGATGATAGGCTGACCTTAAATCCAGAATGGTAAAACAGGTTGCACCAGCTATGTTGGATAACAAATCCTGAATTTTTGGTAAAGGATGACAATCGACTATAATACTCTTATTTAGGTGCCGATTCTGATTGGGTAAAAAAATTTCCCGTACGACTCGTATCCGTATATTTTTACGTACGAATCGGACAAGTCCCGTCCCACCGGTGAAGTCGATTCGTACGTGAAAAATACATACGAATCTTATTGGGAAAAGGTCTACGAGACGTACCAGGACAGTTTTACGTACAAATCGTAAAACTGAAGTCCGAGCGCACAAGTACGATCCGTACCGCCCTTCCGAATACACAAGCGTTTGTAAAACGTCCCGTACGTAGCGAACTCCGTACCACTCGTATCCCGGGTAAACTTGTGCCCGGGATACGAGTCGTACAGCCCCCCCTTCCCCCGTGCGTATGTCTGCACGTACCCCCGTATGTCAGCACCGTACCCCCGTATGTCAGCACCGTACCCCCCATGTCCGCACCGTACCCTAGCCCCGTACTTGTACGCACCGTACCCCAGCCCTGTACTTGGACACACCGTACCCCAGCCCCGTACTTGGACGCACCGTACCCCAGCACCGTACCCCAGCCCCGTACTTGGACGCACCGTACCCCAGAACCGTACCCCAGCCCCATACTTGGATGCACCGTACCCCAGCCCCGTACTTGGATGCACCGTACCCCAGCACCGTGCCCCAGCCCCGTACTTGGACGCACCGTAACCCAGCCCCGTACTTTGACGCACCGTACCCCAGTCCCATACTTGGACGCACTGTACCCCAGCCCCGTACTTGGACGCACCGTACACCAGAACCGTACCCCAGCACCGTACTTGTACGCACCATACCCCAGCCCCGTACTTGGATGCACCGTACCCCAGCACCGTACCCCAGCCCCGTACTTTTACGCACCGTACCCCAGCACCGTACCCCAGCCCCGTACTTAGACGCACCGTACCCCAGCCCTGTACTTGTATGCACCGTACCCCAGCCCCGTACTTGGACGCACCGTACCCCAGCCCTGTACTTGGACGCACCATACCCCAGCACCGTACCCCAGCCCCGTACTTGGACGCACCGTACCCCAGCCCCGTACTTGGATGCACCGTACCCCAGCCCCGTACTTGGACGCACCGTACCCCAGCCCCGTCTCCCAGCATCACGTATGTTACGGACCTTACAACAACATTGCCTATGCGAGCACGGTACAACAACATCACGTATGTACGCACCTTACATACGTGAAAACGACTTGTACTGAACCAAGACACTGTAAAATAGCACAAGGAGGGTCAATTCGACTCACACAACACCACAAAACACGTCTACAGTAGAAAAAACATCAAAATGACTGACCTGGCACAACCAAACAGGCAAACAGAGGACCAAACTCACAACCACCTCATATAACACACCCACCAACATTTCAAACTCAGGCACACCCACAAATGGACCAATTAAAAGGGCCCACACACACAAACCATGAGCCTTTGCAACAGACTCACTGCAGCTACAGAGCACACCCCAACAAGTGCACCCATACACCTTACCATATACACCTTCACACAAACTCCTTCACACATACCCCCTCTTCACATTCCCACATACACCTTCACATTCACACCCACACACTGACAACCATCCACACCCTCACCCCACACCATGCCCACAGACAAGAATCCAAAGTTCACAAGGGAGGAGCTGGACATCCTTGTCAACGAAGTCATCAGAGTCGAGCCACAGCTCTTTGGAACATTGGTCAGACAGACCAGCATAGCCGAAAAATCACGCCTGTGGCAGAGGATCGTCGATAAGGTGAATGCTGTGGCACCCATCAGAAGGACCAGGAATGAATGCCAAGCCAGGTGGTACGATCTGCGGAGGGCAGTCAAGCGCAAAATTAACGAGGACTACGCCCAGAGCAACATCACTGGAGGTGGGCTGCCCCGCAGACCGGTGGATTACCATCCCTGGGAGGAGAAGGTGATGGCCCTGCTTCCGCCGGTGGGAGTACACGGACTTCAAGGACTTCCAGAGCCTGGTGAGTACACAAACAACTCATGTTGCGGTTCCCAGACGGATGTTTTAGATGAATTTCCTCCGATATCCCTTGATACATCCCTAACCATTATGAGAGCATTCAAATCTGGATCCCCTTCCGACCCGTGCCCCGCCAAAATATTAGCTTCTGTTGCCGAAGTTGTGAACCCTGCTACCAATCACGTGCTGAACTTGGCACTGAGTACTGGCACAGTTCCTGCGAGATGGAAACTGGGCAAGATACTCCCTCTTCTAAAAAAAAACGCGGCCGATCCAGCGGTCACTAATAACTACAGGCCTATAACACTGCTTCCTTTCTTTGCAAAAACATTGGAAAAATATATGAATGCAGTAATTACTAACCATCTAGAAACCACTAATGCTCTTCATGCAAGCCAATCCGGCTTTAGAGCAAACCATAGTACTGAGACAGCTTTGCTAGAAATTTCTGAAAGCATTAATAATACTCTCGACAGAGGAGGGAAAGCTGTTCTTATACTGCTTGATCTCTCGGCCGCTTTCGATACCGTGCCCCATGACCGCCTCCTCCAGAGATTGAGAGAGTGCGGCCTATGGGGCACGGTTCTCAACTGGTTCTCCTCTTTTCTGAATGAGCGTCAACAATCTGTTTGGTCTCCTCCCTTTTCTGCTGATATTCCCCAATTAAATGTGGGAGTACCTCAGGGCTCCGTGTTTAGCCCGACTCTTAATGTATATATGACCCCGTTGGCCTCTCTCTTTGAAAAATTTGGAGCCAAGATTATAACATATGCTGACGACTTATGGGAAGGATGAACACTTTAATGACATTTTAATCAGTGAATGTCTGTCCAACATTTTTGGATGGTTTTTATCAGAACCAGCTGTCCTGTAATTCGGATAAGACCGAAATTATCTTCTTTGGACACACTCCAGGGGACGAGTGGAAAAATTGGTGGCCGCAGGACCAGCCCTCTCCACCCAGCCCTGTCACTACTGTGAAAAATCTTGGAGTCCTATTGGACTCAGATCTCTCTATGAAGTCGCAGGTGAAATCTGTGACGGGCACAGGTTTTAGGCTTTTAAAAATGATGAGGAATTTTCTTTCCCTCCTGCCTCTGTCCCATAGACAGACGGTAGTTCAGGCTCTTATTATTTCTAGATTAGACTACGCCAATGTCCTCTCTCTGGTCATCCCGAAATTTCTTGTGAACCGCCTGCAGTGGGTTCAGAATGCTGCGGCCAAGGCAGTTGTGAGGGTCGCTCCTAGGACCCATCTGGCAAGCCACTTCAAAACATTACACTGGCTTAAAGTCAAAAACAGAATCGATTTTAAGGCATTGGTCCTTGCTTTTAAAGCTCTACATGATATAGGGGCCTCTTATCTCAAAAAGAGAATTACCCCCTATTGCCCAGGGAGGACGTTAAGATCTTCTACACTTCATCTGCTTGTGGTGCTAAAATTCTTTCGAGCTAGGAAGGGAGGTCGTTCTTTCCAGGTGATCGTCAGTAAGTTATGGAACTCCCTCCCTCTGGCCCTCAGAAGCGATCCTGATCTCCTTAGTTTTAGACACCATCTTAAGACCTGGCTGTTCCCCCTATAGATTGTAATATGTTGCGATTGATAGGACAGAATGACGTGTGTGAGCTCCTAGTGTTTGGCAGTTACTTTTAGCGCCGGGACACTCTTTTTGAGTAGCCGAGCGCTTTATAAATCCCCTTTAACATAATATAACATGGGGGGAATGGCATCCACACCCCAACTACACAAAATGCACACAACTACCCCCAAGCCCTCACCGGACACAACCACACTCAAAAACAACGCTCATGCCACTAACATGTGTATACCCCATTCACAAAGCAAGGCCATGCCATGTCCCAGGCTACACGAAGCACCAACCCAAGACTGGATGTCCGGGATGCTGGGAGGGTGGGGCTCACAAAACGCATTGTTCAACTCATGCACCATGCTCAATGCACAGGGACTGGCAAAGTACTGACAAGGTAGCTGACACTTGGCCCTGCTGTAGGCAGCACAAGGCCCTCCTGTGACCACTGCAAACTCAAACACCAACACAACAAGCTCAGATATCTAGGACAGGAACTCACACTCACTGTCATGGCAGCTTGCTCCATGGGGGGACAGATACATCACCTGGGAGATCCACTGCCAAATCACACTACACCCACCAGCAGGCCCTGTCACACACACCCCTCACACAAGCACACACCCCCGGGGCAGGCAATGGATTTACCCACTCTCACAATGGACATGTGACACAACAAGATCAATCCATAGCCAAATAAGCATCCAAGCCAAAAATCTAAATGTCAAACACTCAGGAGAACATATCAATCTGTCCCCCACAACACACCCATCCACAAGTGAACATTGAGGAGAATGCTAGGCACATACAACTACCTGGAGGAACTGTGCCAACTTGAATATGTATGAAACATGGATGTCCCATGAAACAGCATTAACATTGTCTCTTTCTCACACACAGGGCAACCTGATGGATCTCCCCCCAACAATGGGGGTAAAGAATCACAGTCCCAGGCTCGGGAGGAACCTGTGCCCACCGGCATTGACGCCTCTCAACACTCCGTGGATGACCCCAACCCACCTGGACCCTCTGGTGTCCAAGCTCCTGCAGCACCTGTTTCAGGAACATCTGTGCCAACCACCACCCCCATTCCTGCCACATCCCAGGAGACACCCAGGAGCCCTGCCCGCACTGAACAACTGAGCCAGTCTGACCTGGAGGTACAAGGTTCACTGGGCACCCAGGCGGAGGCAGACAATACCGCAACTGCCATCCCTCAGGGGTCCCGTAGACCCGATGTGCCCACGACGGCAGGCCAGGCTCGTGTGGGCAGAGGTGGTGGGAGTGGAGGCAGGTGGAGGCAAGAACCTGACCAGCCAGCTGAAGGGAAGGGTATGTCACACATACGCAACATCATGGACGCATAGCGGTGTGACACCAGGGCCATCAGCCAGGTAGTGGAGACCCTCATAGGGATTAAGAACCAGCAGGCCGAGCAACACGCCAGTCAACAAGAACACCAAGGACGGATGGAGGCAAGACTGGCTGAGCTCCTGGCGGTGCAAATGGACATAAGCCGTTCACTCCGTCGGATCGCCGACAACATGGGCAACCCTCCCTGTGCCACCAGGCGAAGACCACCACCAGCCACAGGGAGGGAGGAGGAGGAGGATTCATCCGATGGAGCGTCCCAAGCATCGTCAAGGCCTGCATCTGAGGGTCCCGCGAGGAAGGTGGGTCGTCCACGCAAAGACCGTGAGAGGCAGCGGCCCATCCACATCTCCCAGGTCACATGGCCTGGCAACCTGGGCTTCATGCGCAACAGCATCACCTCATTCACTGACATTCTCTGCCACATGGACTTGCTGGTCACAGTCTGACCAATGATGACAAACACTGTGTTCTGGACTCTGATGACTTCAAATGACAATGATCCCATCTCCCCCTGTGGACTTTGGATTCTAGGCACACTGTATAGCACCTATTTTTTCCCACAAAACACGCCCCCCGCCGAGAATAAAACTAAATTTCCTTAATTAGATGTTGCAGTCATTTTGCATGAGTCCACAACATACGTGTGGGGAAATGTCAAACTATGCCTGAGTGTTGAACTAACTCCAGCCATCCATACCCTGGGATCTGAGTCCGGTACAGGACATACATGGGTCACAATGTATCATCCAATACAGACATGGAGCCCAATACTCACCCGTGATGGCATCAAGCTGCTGAGGGGGGGCTTGCAATACTGTGTGGACAGACCTATTTGGAAGAGTATCATTAAGGCGTAGAGGTCATGGCTCATGTGGAGGTTCCCGGGTAGAGAGTCCCAGGTATGTTTGGCCAGGTGGGAGAACTATCTCCTGCATGCTGGAGTTCGGTGTATGTGAAGAATGGTGGCCAGGGCAAGGTTGGATGCACGGAATTGGCCCAACGGGGTCTTGGATGACAGACGTCCAAGGTTGGTTTGGGTTCTGGGGTTGTGGACTGCCTCCTGAGTGTGGGTGAGGAGTCTGAAGGTCATCCTGCAGCAGACAGTGATCCATTGCAGCTATCTCAGGTGGACGGTGATGTGGCTGGGGCGCGGGAAGTTGAAGCTGAGGTGTGCAGATGCACTCTGGATGTGGACAAGTTCTCCGGGAGTTTGGCTGTTCTTGCTCCGTAGAGGGCAGGGCTGTAGTTGACACGGCTAGTGTTGTGGACCTGGGGGACGGTCTGTCTTGCCTTGGAGTGGATCTATCTGTGGATCATGTGCATCATGTGGAGGGTGTTGCAGCATGAGGTACAGATGCTGGTGAGTTGCATGGCAATTGTGAGCGACGAGTCCATGATGCACACCATTTTGCGTGCGTGGCCACTGGGTGCTGGTGCAGTGCCCTGGCGGGTGGGACACAAGGAGTTGACCCAGCTGTAAGGGGACAATCCTCAGATGATTACCTCAGTCCTGGCCAAGTCCAGCCTCAGGTGGCTGATGTTCAGCCATTCATCAATGGACTTCATGCCTTCTTGAAGGTTGGAACTGGCAATGGCTGGGTCTTTGGTGAGGGTGAGGAGCAGCTGGCTGTCAATGGCATACGAGATGATGATGAGGTTGTGTGCGCATGTGATGGTGGAGAGGGGGTCATGGACACATTGAAGATTGACACGCTGAGAGATGAGCCCTGGGCCATGTGCCAGATGACACCACTGTACTACATGCTAAAGGCTTGAGTCTCACTCCCATGGCCTTGCTGGTGAGCTACTTGGTGATTTCATCCTGGTCCATCCTCTGGATACCAGTGTTGGAACTGTGTGAGCTGACAGTGTGTGAGCACATCGTGTATAATGATGTGGAGAGGTCAAGGGGGGGTGGCCTCACCATTGTTGAGCAGGGCAAAGTTGTCTGTGTTGGTGGCAATGATGACGGTTGCAGTGGGGTGATTACTGTGGAAGATGGTCTTGTGCAGGTTGCCTGGAGCTCTTGGCGTGGAGGAAACTTGTCAGTTGCTCGTTGACTGTCGTCCTGATGACATTTGCTGGCTAGGGAAGCACAGTGATGTTCCTTGAGAGCCTGCGTCCCTGCCGTCCGTTGTCTAAGAAGGGCCTGGCTCACTACATGCCTCTATCTACCATGGTATGTGGCTAACTCCAATGATACATACATGACGTGCTGGACGGGGGCTACAAGGATGGGGAATGATGTGGTTGAGATGTTGTGTGGGAAGGGGCCTGATGGAGATCCCCAGGGGATGTTGCACATGAGCCGGGTGTTGTATTTCCTGATGATGGAAGTCCAAAACCTGAGGGGGGTTGGTCCCGTGTATAATAGTGCTGTCTGCCTCTTTGTGCCAAGGCTGGCGTGTATGTCCATGAGCTTGCAGTGGTAGAAAGTTGCAAGGGATTGGCTCAGCCTTGCAAGGGTGGGGTGTCTTTTGGATGGAGAGCTGATGTCAGTGCACTCACAATGCTGATGAGCTCCTTGATGTCGTGCATTTTTTTGCCTCAGCCCCATCTGAAGGATTTCCAATTGTCCTTGCTGATGATATGGTGATGGCTGTGTGTGCCGTTTTCCAGGGTTGTAAGGCAACTGATGGTTATTTGTGTTGCAAGCTGTGCACAAGAGTCCTGCTAGACGTGTATAAGTCCAGTAGGTCTGCCTTGTCCCAGGTGGCTTAATTGTTGTTGTGCGTCACAGGAAAGTCTGCCAATGTGGCTAGATTGTTGGATCAGTTGCTGATCCAGTGTGTTAGGTTGCAGGGTGTGGCGGTGGTGTTGGTTCCAGTGTCCCACAAAGCATGTCTGTGTTGACTTACATCAAGCATCTTTGGGGGATTGGTAGCGGGGTGTGTGGCAGTGTGTTGCTTGTCGGAGACGTGGATGCTCATGTGGATGGACCAATGATGGATGCTGGTGTGGTTCTCATCCAGCCAGAAGTTCCTGGCCCACAGCCACATGTATCCTGTGGATGTGAGGGCGTGCGTGAAGATGGACGTTTTGATGGCTTTGCGGAATTGTGGATGTGGGCCTGGAGATCTGTAGATGAGTGTTACTCTGAGGGTTTGCAGGGGGTTTGTGCCAAACCGGATTTGTGACCCTGAGTGCGTACTTGTGAATAGATATCAATCATCCTACGGGATTGTTAGTGACGTCTCTGCGGGTGCTCTTGTATCCGTCTGAGATGGCAATGAAGAAGTTGTGTGCTGAGGATGCTTTTATCCAGGTCACTGTCTTGAGGGTGATGTGTGGGCCTGTGTTGAGGAGGTAACAGAGTCCAATGGCGTGCTGTTGGACGGAGCCGGTGTGGAGTAGGAGGGACATGACCTGATTGGTGTGACAGGGCCTGGAAGGCGGGGCAGTGCTGTGTAGGCAGTTGGAGTTGCACACTCAGCATGCGAAGGTGTTGTGCGTGCGCTTAGGGTATGCCTGAGAGCATGCGGTTGATTTTCGGTTGGACATTGCTTGGAGGGTGGCTGCAACATGAGACTGTTGTGTGATGTGGGTCATGCAAGGACATGAGGGTCGTGCAATGTGCACGTTGCATGCGCTGACGGTCCTGCCTTTGGCACGGCATGGCCGCAACAGTGGCACAGACAAGCTGATGACAGCCTAATGAAGGGGTGGAGGGAGGATAGGGAGGAACATCTTGGAGGCGTGTGGGTTGCAGAATCCAGGAACTTGGTGGCCCTTGCCGCAGGGGCCGCAGCAGCAGGCGGCATTTACTGGAAACTAGGCCGAAAGAAGCACACAAAGACAAGGAGGTCAGAAAGGACAACTGCAATAGGCATACGTAAAGGAAGGAGTGTCAGGTTACTCATGGCTCACCCAGAGAAAATGGATGCACAATCACCAAAGATGACTGACACAGGATCAGGAAACAGAAGGCCGAGCTGCACACAGGAGACACACCCTCAGCAGGCGTTGACGGCCCGTTAGGGGGAGCAACCTGCCCAAATACATACACAACCATGGACTTCATGCACAATAGAGATTATTAGCCATGAAGAACTGCATGCATGTTGCCGAACTACACATACACTCATATGCACAATCTTTGACAACTATGCCAGAGATGACGCATGCAAAGTGGCAGGAGCCCTGCATTGAGAGAGATGAGGAACTTTGGAGGGTGAGGAACACCTTTATTCCTCAAACTCACACTAAGAGAAATGCATCAATATGAACAGACTCACAGGTCATTTGACATGTGGGACCTACGCCGGACACCCCCTTCACAACACGGATGTTGTAAATCCAAATGAACTGGCACACAAGTTAAGGGGATGAGCCAAAAACCTTCTGCTGCACACAGAGAGACTGCAATTCCCCACTGAGCCTGTTATGGGGATGTCTCACACTATGTCCACCCGTAGCATCCCATATGTTTCAGAGGGAATTTTTACACACATTGATGCCTTCATCAGAATACAAAATCCATTACAGAAGGGTGACTATCAATTCATGGGAGTCATGTTACATGTTATGTGCCCCATGGTGAGTAGACATGTATGCATGGTAACACAACATGCACAGAAGCAGTCCCCACACATTCCAAACACGTACCACCCCCAAAATGCCTTGCTGCAATCCTTACCCAAAATTACATTTCCCCATGTCCGTGCATGGAACGCTGATTCAGCACACGTTGCAATACTCATGAGGAATAGCAGGAGGACAACGATGACACGAGCAGACAACATGCGCAAGAACCTGTGAATGACAGACACACAAGAAGTCAGCTAAAAAAAAATTCTCCGCATACATGGTCATTTACTAAACATGAGCAATGTTGTCCCCATGCAAATTTAAAAGAAAGTGTCTCTGCAAAAATGTGTGGAATGACATCATCACTCGAGTGACACATCAGAACACACATCTAAGTCACTTTGCATACAGTCAGCTGGACACACACATTGCAACACATGCCACCCAAGGCTTCAAGCGTGCACACTCAGACCCAGTGACTCACCATTATGAGAAGAAGTTCCGTATGAGCTGACTCCGGATATCCTCCTCCTCCTCCTCACTTGCCTCGTGACCAAGCCCTTCATCCTCCACGGGTGGATGTTCCTGCTCATCCTGCTCCAGGATGAGTGGCACTGCCTTCTCCACTGCCATGTTGTGCAGCATGCAGCACACGAGGAAGATTTTGCAGACCTTCTCCAGTGCATATGGGAGGGACCCGCCTGTCTTGTGACAGCACCGGAATCGGCTCTTCAGGAGGCCAAACGTCCTCTCAATCACTCACCTGGTCTGCCCGTGTGCATTGTTGTACCGGTTATCTGCAGCTGATCTTGGGTTGCAGAGAGGTGTCATCAGCCATGGCATGTTGGGATATCCAGAGTCCCCTACATGGAAACATCTTTAAACAAATGGGTCAGGAGATGCCGTAAGAGACAAAGATACCGCAACACACAGGACAAACAGAGTATACCCACCAACAAGACATGCTCGTTCGTTGTGCAGCCGCAGCATCATTTGTGGCACCCTAATACGCCTCATGATGTAGGCATCGTGTGCTGACCCTGGAAAACGTGCACAGACATGGGAAATCAGCATGTTAGCAAGACACACCACAAGGGCATTAAAAGAGTGGTAATGTTTACGGTTGCGATAGGCTACCTCCTGTGCCTGTGGTGGTACCAAAGCCACATGTGTCCCATCAATGGACCCAATGACATGGGGCATCCCTCCCAGGGCATAGAAATCACCCTTGACACCTGTCAACTCCTCAGGAGTAGGAAAATGTATGAATTCATCAAGGTGCTCCAAAATGGCTGCCAAAACATCACGCAGGACACGGTTGAACATTGTCTGTGACATGCCACCAACATCAGCTATGGTGAATTGAAACGAACCTGTGGCAAAAAAATGTAGGGCTGACATCACCTTCATCTTGGGGGTCAGCGCAGTAGGATACCTGTGTCGCGGTTGGAGGTGTGGTGCCAGCTTGTCGGTCTAGTCCTCAATCAACTGTTGAGTGAATCTGTAACGTCGGATGCAGGCAGGTTCCCTCATGGCAGCCAAGTCTGGAATTGGTCGTGGGACAGGCGGTGCCCTGCAGAAAATTGTATTGAATAACGAAGATTGAGAGCCTACCAACATCAATGTCAATGAACAGAGCACATGCTAAACTGATACTACACATCAGCTAAATACAGAGTCTGGTCTGTGCAATATATCCAGGACACGTATGCCAGCTTGGTGATACTCCTACGAAAAGCCAGATACACCAGTTGATTGGCAAGTCTACATGACATGCCCTGAAACGAGCTGGGTGCCAGTCTGAGTGAACAGCCAGAGACATCACAGGAGTGACATACATCCACATAGCTGCATTTAAAGGATGTCATCTCATACAGACAGCTGACGGCAAGCTAGATGCACAGGTCACATGGAATGTCAAATGTACAGATCAAACACATTGCAATGAAGGAGTACACGTGAAAACAGAAAACACAGACATTGAGACGATGCAGATATGTCCTCATGTGAAAATATGATGTCTGATGCATACAGACCCTGCTTACGTGGGAATCCACATGTGGCATGGTGTGCGTAGATGTGTGCCATGCCCATCTCCACACAGACACATGTTGGATGCAGCAACAGCAGATTTAGTTGACGGAACACTAACAGCAAGCTCATGGGAACACATGACACACACATTACATAATCACATAGGGGCACGCTGATCGTGAAATGTCAGTTGTTAGTGTCCCTGTCCCTGGCATCAGGGGACAGTTGCGGGTGGTGGTGACTGTGCCATACCAGTGATGCTGTGCTTGACACGTTTGGACTACAGGCACACATGTGCAAAGTGTGAAGGGGAAGTGTTCCCCATAGTGCCCCATCACACATGGCATGTGTACACAGGTCATCACACATCAATTGTGCAACTACATGAGAAGACATGTGCAATATCACTGCCTGACACACCTAGGCCCTGCACATGAAACTCTGCAATGACAATGACTTGATGTACAGCCTTGTGCGAGTCGGAGACCTCCATTCCTTTCGTGTGCGCCTCCTATCACCAGTGTAAGCGTGTGAAACGCCCCATACACACGCTCTGAGAGCGTGTGTACGGCCCGTATCACTATTGTAGTGGTGCCGTAGTTTTAGAGGGTCCTCAATAGGATCCCATAATAATAAAAGACAGTCCGGAACAGACAGTTGCAATTAGTCAATCATTTTATTTTTTTCATATATATTATATAATAAAAAGTATTTTCTCATATTCAATCATCAAAATACGGAATCAGTATCAATAGATAGAACAAACAAGTAATAAAGACATGTAAAATTTGTATCATCAGTGTATTATTATCAAAGTACAAGGTCGTTGAGTCGTATAGGCCAATCTCACTGTTGAACATAGACTATAAGATCTTTGCGGGAATTCTAGCGGCGAGATTGGCTAAAGTCATAAAATCTATAGTACATGGAGACCAGAGAGGCTTTATCCCTGGCAGGCAGTTAAACGAATTAACTTTCCAGGTTATTGCTGCCATAGATGTTGCTATTGATAAAAAACTCCCCTTGACCATCGTAGCCATTGACGCAGCCAAGGCTTTCGACCAAGTCACCTGGACATATCTATGGTCGGCTCTGTCTAGTTTTGGCATCCCCAAAAATGTTATAACATCAATCAGATCACTCTATTCCTCTCCCAGGGCAAAGATCCTGTTAAATGGTCTACTTACAGACTGGGTTCATATTTCGCGCGGAACAAGACAGGGGTGTCCTCTCTCCCCGCTTTTGTTTAATTTATACATTGAACTCTTTGTCTGTCAGTTGAGAGTTGACCCTGTCATCAAACCCTTTAACATAGCGGATCTTGCTTTAAAACTTGCCTTATTTGCTGATGATCTCTTAATGTTTACATCTAATCCCGAAGAAGCTATCCCCAGGTTATTTGATCAGGCAGAGTCCTTTGGGAAGATATCAGGCTACAAGATCAATAAGGAAAAAACTGATATCATGCAATGGAATCAGGAGGTGGCAGCCCCAGAAGTAAAGTTACGCATGAGGTACCTTGGAATACATCTAGCCCAGAATATCTCAGAGATACCCAAAGAAAATCTAACTAGAGTTCATAAGGACGTATGCAGCCTTCTGCAGCATTGGTCAGGCCTTCCGCTGAACATCTTTGGCAGAGTGAATTTAATCAAGATGATTATTCTACCCAAAATTACCTTCTTGTTCAACTCTATTCCATTAATGTTTAGCCCATTCGACATAGCCAAACTCCAGGGGAAAATAGGCTCTTTTATATGGAATACAAAGACATCGAGAATCTCCTAGAAGAAATTGAGGAGAAGTCTGAAAATGGGAGGGTTAGCCTTACCTGACCTACTCATATACTGCCACTCTTTCTGTTGAGATCTCTGTAGAAAGACACCTGGAGCCAGGAGGTATTCTTAAGCCATCTTTATTCAGTCTCCAGTTCAGGTTACATCTGTCTCTACTCCAGCCAGCCTAGTGTGGTACCAGCCCCACCAGGAGCAGCCTCCCTAGCTGCTCAGCCCATCTTCAACTGCCAACACTCATCCACTCAGACACCCAGGCATTCCATGCATCACAGGCACACCAACATTCTATGACCATCTCACACTCTGGCTGAGCAGCTAGTGGCAGCAGTGCTGGACTACAATGTTATTCAATTAAGTAGGATATAACATTATCCCTTTTTCTTCAACGAAAACGAAACTTGCAAATGATAAAACATGAAGGAAGAACTATCAACAAGAAAAATAAATAATAGTACAAGTCCCACGGATGCAAACATGAATCAAACATCGCAGGAGCATCAAGAAGAAAAATGAATAATAGTACAAGTCCCACGGATGCAAACTTAAATCAAACATCACAGGAGCAAGAACCATTAAAGCAAGAAAGGACGGAAAAGATACATACATATGAACAGCAATATCTCCCATCCCTCCCTAAAAAGAATTAAAAACATTATGAAGCAAACATAACATTCCCTGAAATACATTTGAAGCATTTTGCATCAACCACTGTGACGTGATGCACTACAACGAAAAAGGTTAAAAGACCCCACAAAACCAATGCCCAAAAGTATAACTAAAAGTAGCTCTAAAGATAGCATACCCTACAACTACAATCCCAAGATAAAGGGAAACCAACATGAATATGGGTCGTCACCCATAAAAACGCCCGTGAAGGGATGTACATTAGTACTGCGCAACTAATAATGGTCTATAGCCATAACCCAACCCAGTGTAAGGGCTAACCTAGGTACTGTAAATGTATGGGAACTGAACCCATGTCCCAATCTCCTTGTGGAGATTACGTACCCCCATGTAGGAGTAACAAAACAAAACTGATAAGAGCTCCAGACCCCCTTGTGGAGGCTACAAACCCCATGTAGGAGTAACAAAACAAAACTGAACAAAGGGATGATACCCACAACCTTCCCTCGTGTAGGGAAACAGAGTGATGACCACCCACAGGACTAATGGAAGAACCATCCCACGTAAAACTAAAACCTGTGGCATCACAACATTTGAAACTTTAAAACGCAAATACTAATGCAAAAATACCAATGCAAAAATACTAACGCAAAAATACTAATGCAATTGCATTGACTGTAGAGCACGGCAATTGCATTGACTGTAGAGCACTGGTGCATGTGCCCCACGCTGGTGAGCGATCTCAGAACCATTAGGTGTACAATTGCAAGTAAACATAGCAAGCACTGAAATGACCATAAAATTTCACAAAGTCTGCTCACGCAAACGAAGAATATAGAGTCTTCCCTGTGGTTTAACCTACAATACTTCACCTCGAAATTGAAACGACGACATAAACTTTGCTGGGAACAACACCATATCAAATGAGTGTTCAATGTCAACAGTGGGAGTGTGCAGGCATGTACTCTAGTGCCCACAACTGCAGCGCTTCTGCGGCGTAAATACTCAAAAGAAGCTTGACTTCAAAACAGTTAAACAACTCGCAAAAGAGAACGTGGATGTACCGTGTGGCAGGCATCCATACAACTGTGGGAACAATTAATCACGTACTCTACCTCCGATATCCAAGAAACAGAGGATCACAACAAGATGATACCAGAGTCCACAATTGCAGATAGAGTTGAAATAGTGAAGGCACCGCGTTGTCCCCTGCCCTCATGTCAACTTCCAGAAAACTTTATTCTCACAGAAATACGAACACCGTGGTTGGCAGAAGGAAGCTGTGTGGACGACAACACTACAACAAACTGGAACCTCCAATGGGAAAAGACAATAGCGGCCGCCAGCCTCAATATGGCGGCACGCCGTCGACGTCGTTGCAGAGTGGCTCACGGTGCGCCCATGCACCAAAACGTCCAAAGGAGGTGTTCGAGCAGCAGACTAGATGAGGCGTCACCAAAGTTCCACAGCAGCCTCGCGCAACGTCGAACAAAGGTGTGTGGCACGAGCAGGCATTTTTCAATATTTGAATGTGAAGAGAGCGGTTAAAATGGCATCAGTAAAGCGCAGCCAGAACAGTTCAAAACAAAATGATGGCTCACCTAAAATGCGCCCAAAAATCTTCATTTGTAACTGTAGAAGGATACGGCACGCCAACTCGGCACTAAAAATGCAAAATGTAGTACAGCGTCGTATGTAAATCGCAGGGCAGTGTGCACACTCCATAATATCCCACAACAGTGCACCAACTGCAAGACGCTGCCAATCCTGCGGCTGCAAACACCTGTGCAAGTCCCGATCAGAGTGGATCTCCGCTCCATTGCAGACAGGAAACAAAGTTCATGAAACCCAAAGTGCCCCAAGACACCGATCAGGCACCTCGCCTCAAGAGTAGACATCCAGAGATCCCTAGATTCATACAACCTGCAGCAGCTGTAAAAATATTGACATTAGTAGAAATAGTAGTCACTCGCCTAGATTGAAAGTCCTGTCAGGCATCAAACATTGACCATCTGTGCTACTGCTGCGAGGAGATCGTTGAGATATAGCACCTTTATAATTAAAGTCACTATGGTCATTAGAAACACTGCAAGCGTCAATCATGCCTCCAAAGAAAATCCTCCATCTGTGCAGCCACTGCACACTGTACGTTCTTACATCTTTATGACTAAAAATCCCAAATTGTCATTTTCTGCTTTCTGTGGCTGGAACACCAAATGTGGCTGTAGTGCAACTACTCCACCAACTCACTGTAATCCTTTCATTAGAAAGCGTTGTGGCTGGCACACCAAATGCGGTTGTAGATTAACTACTCCTCCAACTCACTGTAATCCTTTTGTGGCTAACATTGTGGCTGTAACACCAGATGCGGCTGTAGCTTAGCTACTCCTCCAACTCATTGTAGTCCTTTTGATGTTTGTAGTATTCCCAGGCTGTAGTGTCCTTTTGATGACACTTCTCTGTGGGCTGTCCAATGGAAAGGACACTGGTGGGGCTGGCGCTGGCTTTCCTGGGAATTCTTACTTTGTAGATGTAGTTACTAGTTGGATCTCTTAATTTCTCCTTTATTTCCTTAATAGTTCCTTTGTTTCAGTGGTTCACCAAGAGTCTCTAGGGTTCAAGTCCGCTCGTCGCCAAAATAAATGTTGAGATCTCTGTAGAAGGACACCTGGAGCCAGGAGGTATTCTTAAGCCATCTTTATTCAGTCTCCAGTTCAGGTTACATCTGTCTCTACTCCAGCCAGCCTAGTGTGGTACCAGCCCCACCAGGAGCAGCCTCCCTAGCTGCTCAGCCCATCTTCAACTGCCAACACTCATCCACTCAGACACCCAGGCATTCCATGCATCACAGGCACACCAACATTCTATGACCATCTCACACTCTGGCTGAGCAGCTAGTGGCAGCAGTGCTGGACTACAATGTTATTCAATTAAGTAGGATATAACATTATCCATTTAAAAATGTTTAGACTGTTGGCGGATAAGACAGACGCCTCCTCGCTAGGTCTACTGTTCCAGGCGCTTCTTCATGGTATCCCACAAGGGCAGGAATACTTTCTGTTTAAATACGGTGATCCTAAATACTATAAAAGGGTGAGATTAAAAATTTTAGGCACGGCCCTGAAAAACTGGATGTTTGTCAGGAAATGATTGGGCATCCCCTACTATGCCCCTAAGGCCCCAATATGGGATTCACCGTGGACACCAGATTGTCTTAAGGATAAGCTTTCATGTCCCCTAAAAACAGCAGGATTATTATACTGGAGTGACATGCAAAGAGACTCAGAGCTCCTAGATTGGGAATCCCTTTCGAGCATGACTGGGGGAACACTTACTAGATTCAAATATTACCAGCTCTCAGGTTAGTGGGCTACCATTCCATGGGATTCTAATACTCCCAACCCGAAGTTTGATCTAGTTGGTAAAAAGGGCAGATGGAAAAAAGAGTTATCATACTGGTATTGGGCCTTGATTGAGGTAGAGGGCGTGACAGAATCCGAACTCCAAAGGTTGTGGGGTAATGTCATAGATCCAGACGTTAACATCTTATTAGATTTATGGGCGGACTCATTCACTATGCTCCACACAGTGGTTAAGTCAGCTCCTCTAAAAAGAAATCACCTTTTTACAATGCACAGAGTTTATATATCACCTAAAAAACTAGTTAAAATCACAAGCATAGAACACTACTGCCCGAGATGTAAATTGTTGGCCGCTGACGATTTGCACATGTTTGTAGAATGCCCAATGTTAAAGAATTATTGGCTTAAAATACAAGGCTTTTTGGTTGAGGTACTAGACACACAATTAGTGGTTACTACTGGGATGATCATGTTTGGATTAACCTCACATTTCCACGTTAACGATCTGGCTTCCAAATTTATTTTCTATGTTATCACCCTGGCAAAGCGAGAAATATGCAGGGCCTGGAAAAATGAAAATGCCCCAAATTTCTCAGAGTGTCTGAAATACCTCATATATATAAGTGAATCTGATATGGCCCTTGATAGCGCAAGTTACGATAAGATCTGGGCGGCCCTTGTGGCTTGGCGGAACAGATGAGAGTACTTCATGGATGTCACCTGGTCACTGTGGGTCCTCTGTCCCCAAATCATGGCATGAGATAGCACAAGCTACGATAAGACCTGGGCAGTTTTTGTGGCATGGCGGAACAGACAAGAGTATTCCAATGATTTCACCTGGGCACTGTTGGTTCTGTGTCTCCAATCCATCGATGGGCAAAGCTGTTTGAATGGAACGGAGTGGAATAAGAAAACAGTTGTTACTAGAGTGGTATTTTCCCTCCCGCCTCTCCTCGGACCTTAAAACATCAGGACTGGAATACCTTGGGAAGAGGAGAGAGGTGGGATTCTCCATCTAGAATGCCCTTATTGGTATATGAGGAATAAAAAACAAAAAAAAAAAAAAACAAAAAAAGGTGTCACTTCTTGATCTGTCTCAATCACATTGTCTCAGGTATGGGGGGTTTGTGCAGGCGAGACCTACATGGCCAAACCTTATGTCTCCTTGCCAGGTGTGGAACCGAACAACAAGGAAAAAACCTGCCCAAATTAGTTTTAGAGGGTCCTCAATAGGATCCCATAATAATAAAAGACAGTCCGGAACAGACAGTTGCAATTAGTCAATCATTTTATTTTTTTCATATATAATATATAATTATCACACTGGGTTTCTTAATGTTCTGGATGGCTACTCCTTGGCACTGAATGCCGTCCTCAGGAAATGTGACCGGATCCTCCGCTATGCTCCATCTCTTGGTACTTGACTTCCGAATTCTGGGTGCACCCTATTCCACACAATGTTGGCCCGTTTGGCCGTTTCCTCTATATTTAATTAAAAAGAAATTAAGATGTACATTTTGACTTTTCCGGTTCCGACACTTGCCTTCAGATTATTGATCTATAGATAACTAATCAATGTTTTAGTAAATTGTTGTATGTTTGATTATATATCTCTTTATGACCTTAGGTTTGTCTGTTGGTCCCAGTGCTGTCTGACCATCTTCGCCCTGATGAAGGTGTGGCCCCGGCTGGGGCCAGACACCGAAACGCGCGTTGGCGTTTACTGTGTTGGGTTGTTGTATTAACATTTCATGGATGCTTTATGTAATCTTCCCATCCCATCCTATCATCATGTGGCCTGCGATTTTCTCTGACGTTGTCTTGGATTGTTTCAATTGTGAATGTGTGAATTTGAATGGATGCCTGCATGATTGAATTATATTTTGTCTAGTTGATTGTGTGGGACCTTGTACTTTGATAATACGCACTGATGATACAAATTTTACATGTCTTTATTACTTGTTTGTTCTATCTATTGATACTGATTCCGTATTTTGATGATTGAATATGAGAAAATACTTTTTATTATATATTATATATGAAAAAAATAAAATGATTGACTAATTGCAACTGTCTGTTCCGGACTGTCTTTTATTATTATGGGATCCTATTGAGGACCCTCTAAAACTAATTTGGGCAGGTTTTTTCCTTGTTGTTTGGTTCCTTGACTTCCCCCTGCCAAACCTGCACTCTATCAATAGCCGGGGATCCCCCTTCTTAGTGGATCCTTGCCAGGTGTGACCCGTGAGTGATAATTGGCTGGACAGAGACTCAACGTGCAGTGACCTAGTGATGTTGTGCAGGGTTTAATGTTTGTGCTTTGCAGCATGTGTCAATTGTTTAAATACATGATTCCTGCTCATACATGTTTTGCACCAGTGTGTGGTCCAGATGCTAGGTAGTTTGGTCTTTGTGTGCTGACATATGTGTGGACATTCTGGCTTGCCATGAGGGTGTCTCCTCAGTGCAGGTATGCCTTTTTACAACACAATTGCAGGCCCATTAGCTTATGCATTGTCCTGGGTTTGAACATTTGTTCCACTCCAGATGACAGGCAGTGGGTCAGATGTGTTGCCAACTGAGTCATCAGGTAACGGATGGCAATGTGACAACTGACATAATTCAAGTTGTTAGTCAAAAAGTATTGTACCTTGGCACTCACAACACTTGTCAACAGGTCTTCATGTTTTCAATGCTTTGGTTTGATGTTTTGTTGTTAAGAACAATAATGTGCCTGCATGACAGATGTCTCCCAAGGAAGTGCACAACAAACCACCTTTACACTTTCAGGGAACACGCTGGCACATTTTAAAAGAAGGCACTGTTCTAATAAGACTGTTTTTCAGATTATACATATACATGTTCCCACAGTGTTGTGGAATTTCGGTAAGTCCTTGGTTGTTGGTGATACCAACTTACGAGTGTCAAGTCATCAAGACCTCCGTGGGCCCATGTATATGTACTTTCTGCAACACCATTTCTTTCGGACAGTGGCTTCTTTAAATAAGGCTGCCAGCTTCTTCAATGACTGGGTAAATGTAGTTTTGTGTGCACCTCCTTGGGAGACATCTTTTATACAGGCACATGTGTGTTCTGTTCACAAAATGGCACATTCCCACATTCTAAACATGTAGATTGTGTAAAGTAGTGTGATTCCCAAGGGACCAAACTTTTTTCGTTTTGGGTTCAAAAGTACTTACAGGTCTCTGAGTGTGGGGATACCTTTAGTATTGAGGTCTGTTAGTTTGCCTTGGGTGCACCACTCCTGTTTCTTTCAGGGTAAACAAGAGGTGGCATGACTTCATTATATTGCTGTGCTCACCTGTTCCCAGACACTAGATTCTCAGTATTTTTCTCATTCAAGTTTTGGGCTGGTGTGTCCTTTTTTTCCCTTGTGTCCAAGTGGCATGGTGGGTCTACCAACTGGGGAGAACAGGGCTCACATATGTGCGGAGTAATCTAGCTGTTACTCATGATGCATTGCCTGATATGCACTGTGACCTATTGGTTTTGTACTCATGTGTCAGATGTATACAGGTGACTGATATTTTTCTGTATCTTCACCTTGCCCACAGCATCATCATTGGAAACCGAGGGAGACACCTGCACGGACCTGGAGGAGGGACCCAGCACCAGTGCCACCAGTGCTGGCGAGTCTGCGGGAGCCAGTGGCAGGGAGGGCGAGGGGAGTCAGTCAGAGGACCTGTCTGGTGGCGAGCCCAACTACGACACAGACGGGTCCGAGGCTGACCTCATCGAGGGGGCGGAGGCTGCTACAACACCTGGCAGCAGCCCAACATCTGTCCCCGCCTCCTCCATTCCCATCACCGCCCTCCCAGTTGCTCCGGTCCCTTCTGTCCGTGCAGAGCCCCACCATGTCTCCTTCGTGCCAGGCACCGCACCCCCTGCCCCTGTCACCCCTGCTGCCCTCAGTGCAGAGTCTGTGGACATACAGCGGCAGTTGCAGGTTGGGCAGTCATCGGTGCTGCATGTCCTCCATGGCCACACCACACTGCTGACACAGATGGTGTCGTTCATGGAGGGCATGTCAGCAACGATGTCTGACCAACGCAGGTTTCTGCAGTCCATGGACTCTTCCCTGACGGCAGCAGTGACTCTCCTGCAGCGCTTCGTCCCCCCCTACCCCAACCCCATCCACACTTCCCTCTCCCATACCTGTCCCATGCACACACAGACATTCCCAAGCACGCACCCCACCAGACACAGGCAGCACACCACCAAGTAAGGGCAAGCGCACACCTCCTGGCACGCACACTCCGTGGGATGTAGGCACACCCACTGGGTCTGGGGCAAAAAGACATATACGCAGCCACAGTCTGAGTTCGCAGGCCTCACAACCCAGTCCCTCCAAAAGCACTCCCCTTGGCTCCCCTGCCAAACTGTCACCCAAAGAGGTCTACATGGCTGAGTGGGCCCTCACCCCCACTGTGACAGCACCCCGCAAGCGGGCGAGGAAGTCCCCGGGCAGGGGAGTTGAGTCCCCCCATGTCCACTTCCTCCGACAAGAGCACTGCACCCCATCCCTCGGCCCCCCCCTCCGTTGGCCCTGGGGTTTCTTCCGGTGCAGGGCTTACTCTGGACGCCCTGGCAGAAGTGTGCAGCGCTGAGCTCACCTCCACCTTTGGCACTGCCCCACCCCCTGTGGTGGAGACGTCCACCCCTGCACCCACCACACCTACCCTTCCCCCTCCTGTCCCTGCGGTTCCTGGTCCTTCCCCACATGATGCCCCCCGGTCGACGAACCTGAGGGTTCCACTGTGCAGGCAAGCTAGGGGAGACGCGTGCCCATGTGTCCCCCCAAGGAATTCTATTATGGACTGGCCATTGGCCTTTGTATATAGTGTGATTTAAAAAAAAAATGTATGCCGAATAAAGCATTTCATTTTTACTTTGAACACTATTGCATTTCAGGTATTGATGTTGGTGCTGAGGCTCCAGGAGTTGGTGTTGTGGTAATGTATTATGGTTCTGAAAAATGTTCTAGTCTGATGGTCATGAGGTGGACCATGGTATCTGCGTGCCATCACAAGGTCGCTGGAAAAAATCATTGGTAGTGTGTGTTATTTTGGTTTTGAGACATTGTCCCAAGGAGTGTTACTTCCTCTGTGGCACCTGACATCTTCCCTGCAAAGAGTTGCACAATTGTTGTGCTGACCTGTGTCTACATTTCCTTTGTTGGTGACGGATCCCTTCAACTATGGCCATGCCTGCTCAGCCATGTCTCCGGCAGCATCGTCTGTGCCATCCTTGCTAGTCACTGTACTTGTGTATTGAGTATGTTGAAATGCCTTCATGGCGAAATTCTCCCTTTTCAGCACTGTGCATGTGTGTAATCCCAGACTAGCACACATATGGTACTTGTTCTGCAGGGTATTTGGGCACATGACTCACAATTGTGGGCATTGTATCTGTGGGAACTCCACCCTATTCCTTCCATGAGAGACACCATCTTGGTGGCATGCCAGCACCTGTACATTCCTATCAGTCCTGGGATGTGCGTGACAGTGTGTGTACCGTTTGGCTCTCTTAGTTTAGTAGGCAGTGACATGACTATATAGTCTTGTGGCATGATCTCAGTGTGTGTATTGTGCTGCATCTGCAAGGGGTGGGTATGCATGTGTTATTTGTCCTCACACCCACATGTGGTGTGTCATGCAGTGGGGGAAAGACATCCATCCTCCTGGGAGTGGGACACTGCTGTTAGTGATGTGTTGTTATGGCACTATCATCATAGTCCAAAGTTAGGGATGCGTAAATACACCCATGGAGTTGTGGTCATCTGATAATGATGTACACCCCCCATGTCTCTGTCCACTGCTGGTAGTGATATGCACCCACCCATATATGTCTGTCCACTGCTGGGAGTGAAATGCACCCACCCCCATGTCTCTGTTCACTGCTGGTAGTGATATGCACCCACCCATATATGTCTGTCCACTGCTGGGAGTGATATGCACCCACCCCCATGTCTCTTTCCACTGCTGGTAGTGATATGCACCCACCCATATATGTCTGTCCACTGCTGGGAGTAATATGCACCCACCCCCATGTCTCTGTCCACTGCTGGTAGTGATATGCACCCACCCATATATGTCTGTCCACTGCTGGGAGTGATATGCACCCACCCCCATGTCTCTGTCCACTGCTGGTAGTGATTTGCACCCACCCATATCTGTCTGTCCACTGCTGGGAGTGATATGCACCCACCCCCATGTCTCTGTCCACTGCTGGTAGTGATATGCACCCACCCATATATGTCTGTCCACTGCTGGGAGTGATATACACCCACCCCATGTCTCTGTCCACTGCTGGGAGTCCTCTGCACCCACCCCTCATATTGCAGGCCACTGCTAGGAGTCATATACACCCACCCCTCACATGTCTGTCCACTGCTGGTAGTGATATGCACCCACCCCCATGTCTCTGTCCACTGCTGGTAGTGATATGCACCCACCCACATATGTCTGTCCACTGCTGGGAGTCCTCTGCACCCACCCCTCATATTGCAGCCCACTGCTGGGAGTCATATACACCTACCCCTCACATGTCTGTCCACTGCTGGGAGTCCTCTGCACCCACCCCTCATATTGCAGGCCACTGCTGGTAGTCATTTACACCCACCCCTCACATGTCTGTCCACTGCTGGTAGTGATATGCACCCACCCATAAATGTCTGTCCACTGCTGGGAGTGATATGCACCCACCCCATGTCTCTGTCCACTGCTGGTAGTGATATGCACCCACCCACATATGTCTGTCCACTGCTGGGAGTCCTCTGCACCCACCCCTCATATTGCAGTCCACTGCTGGGAGTCATATACACCCACCCCTCACATGTCTGTCCACTGCTGGGAGTCCTCTGCACCCACCTCTCATATTGCAGGCCACTGCTGGTAGTCATTTACACTCACCGCTCACATGTCTGTCCACTGCTGGTAGTGATATGCACCCACCCCCATGTCTCTGACCACTGCTGGGAGTGATATGCACCCACCCATATATGTCTGTCCACTGCTGGGAGTGATATGCACCCACCCCCATGTCTCTGTCCACTGCTGGTAGTGATATGCACCCACCCACATATGTCTGTCCACTGCTGGGAGTCCTCTGCACCCACCCCTCATATTGCAGCCCACTGCTGGGAGTCATATACACCCACCCCTCACATGTCTGTCCACTGCTGGGAGTCCTCTGCACCCACCTCTCATATTGCAGGCCACTGCTGGTAGTCATTTACACCCACCCCTCACATGTTTGTCCACTGCTGGTAGTGATATGCACCCACCCCCATGTCTCTGTCCACTGCTGGGAGTGATATGCACCCACCCATATATGTCTGTCCACTGCTGGGAGTGATATGCACCCACCCCCATGTCTCTGTCCACTGCTGGTAGTGATATGCACCCACCCACATATGTCTGTCCACTGCTGGGAGTCCTCTGCACCCACCCCTCATATTGCAGGCCACTGCTGGGAGTCATATACACCCACCCCTCACATGTCTGTCCACTGCTGGTAGTGATATGCACCCACCACCATGTCTCTGTCCACTGCTGGTAGTCCTCTGCACCCACCCACATATGTCTGTCCATTGCTGGGAGTCCTCTGCACCCACCCCTCACACATCTGTCGACTGCTGGGAATCCTATGCAGCCACACACCCACCCACCCACCCTCTTGGTGCAGTACACTGCTGTCCTGGGTCTACACACACACCAATATAATGGTGATATGCTGCACCAGGCCATAAGCCAAAATTTGTGGCGTGTGTACGCCTTGTATCCCAAATGTACTGGTGCCGTAGGGGTACGTGTGATACGGACCGTATCCCCGCATTCAGAGCGTGTGTACGGTTCGTACCACGCTTACCCCTACGGCACCACGACAATAGTGATACGGACCGTACACACGCTCTGAGAGCGTGTGTACAGCCCGTATCACTATAGTAGTGGTGCCGTAGGAGTACGTGTGGTACGGCCCGTACACACGCTCTGAGAGCGTGTGCACGGTCCGTACCACGCGTACCCCTACGGCACCACTACAATAGTGATACGGACCGTACACACGCTCTGAGAGCGTGTGTACGGGCCGTACCACGCGTACCCCTACGGCACCACTACTATAGTGATACGGGCCGTACACATGCTCTGAGAGCGTGTGTATGGTCTGTATCACGCGTACCCCTACGGTCCCCACTACAATAGTGATATGGACCGTACCCATGATATGGATGTGTGAGTACGGTGCGTATCACTATTGTAGTGTCGCCGTAGGGGTATGCGTACACGTCCACTTCCGTTGTTGCGGGACGCAGGGATTGGTGGACACGCCCCCCGAAGTGACCAGACCCTGGAGGTAATGTATGTCCTCAATATTGTAGGTTTTAATTTGGGTAGGGGGTATGTTTCCTGCCCCTCACCCCCCCTTGGCCCCTGGGTGGTGTTCTCACCTTCTGCGGCGTGTGCGTCGGGTTCGGTGCACCAGGTCGTAGGCTAAGAGGGCGGGGATGACACGTAGGATGGGGTCCATTTCTGTCCGTCACGTACCGGGGCTCCGTTTTCGCGTCGGACTCAGTTTTTTTGGCTCCCGTAAAAAAATAGCTGTGAGGAGTGACGTAGGGACGATTCGTACTTGCTGGTCCGTAAAAGGCTGCCTGACACCATAAGGACATCGCGTACGCACTGTCTCGGACCAGGTATTTTTTAGCCATACGGTGTTTTGTATGTTTCGTATGGAAATGGTATTTCTGTACGAATCGTACTTGCTGGATTGTACGTGGATTTCCTGGGTACGAGTCGTACGGAGAATACGCTCCGTACGACGATTTGTACCCGGGTTTTACAGGATTGGAATCAGCACCTAAGTGTGTGTAAGTCGGCACACAGACGAATAGAATTGTCCTTTTTTCTTACTATTACAATTGGACTAACCCATTCTGATGTTTCTGTAGATTGAATAATACCTTCTTTAACCAGCTTATCTAGCAGTATTTTAAGGTCATTTCTAACACTTAATGGAACTGGTCTCGCTTTATGAGAAATTGGGATAGCATTTTCTTTTAGCTTGATGACATGCTCTACCTTTTTGACTTTACCAATGTTTGTTGTAAAAACTTCAGGATATTCTGTAAACATGGATTCAGCAATATTCGTACAATCAAGTGAATTATTATGATTTTTACCATTAATAGAAGAAATTAAAATTTCATTATTAATTTGAATAGGATTTTCAGAGCCAGGAACTAGTTTCAGGCCCATCCTAGGTAAATCCTGCCATCCAATAATATTCTTGCCTGTAGGAGCTACGTATATTTTTGTAAAACTTTTGCGATCTAAACAAGTAATGAATTCCATGAAATACCCATGCATGTCGATTATATGACCACCATATGCTTTTGGAATAATATCCACAGCTAGTAAGGGTTTCTTAAATGACCAACACTCTTCAAAAAGAGTGTCCAAAACAATAGTGACTGGTGCTCCAGAGTCAGCCATCATATCAACCTTAACATTTCCAATAGTGACTTCACATAATGGTTCCTTAAATTTCTTGAGTGGAAGAAATCAAATCTAGAGAATCAATAGAAAGCATAAGTCTTTCAAGATTATCATCAAGTGAATGAATAGATTCAACATTAACATTTCTAGAAGTTTCATCAGTGTCTAAATTACTAACCCTGACCATTTTCTTGCTTCTACAAACTATATAAAAATGACCCATTTCCCACATTTGGTACATATCTTAACTAGTGCCATACAAATAGGACTATCACCTAAATGTGATTTTGAACCACACCTAAAACAAAAAGAGTTAGTTTTGACCTGTTTTTGAGAAAAAGGTTTTACAAATTTTGGCCTGAAAGAAATATTGTTAATGTGAGGATCATTTTGAATCATGTTAACAGGTGAAACATTGTCATTGCTTAAACATTTTGACGTTATAATAGATCTCTCAATTCCTTTCGCAATGTCAATAACCTCAACTAAAGAAGGATCTCTGCAGCTGAGGAGACGTTCCTGAATTTTTTTGTGAAAACAGCTGTAAACAAACTGATCCCTTATGTAAGAATCTAGTTCAGCCCCAAAGTTACAATTCGCCGCCAAGTTTCTTAAAACTGATATGTAATCTTCAATGGATTCATCTGGATTCTGTTTTCTTTTCATGAAGTTAAATCTCTCAAGCATCACACTTGACCACACAAGACAGTGATGCTCCCTGTGGCGGCTCCCCTTCTCTTTACGATGGAGCCACTGGTGATTCGGCTCTGCCACAACATGACTGAGTGGGGTACTGAGGTGGGAGGTGTCACCCATGTTGTCTCACTTTATGCTGACGATGCGCTTGTCTATATCACACACCCAGAGTGATCGGCTGGGGTGCTACTTCAGATTCTGATTCAATTCTGTGCAGTATCTGGCCTATGGATCAACAGACAGAATAACGTTCTGTTTCCCCTGCCTGTACTAATGCATGCACAACTGGCTAAACTCCCAGTAACTGAGCTTAGGTGGAAATACAACCACTTCCTCTACCTGGGAGTTCAGGTGGTGCACTCCCCAGAGACCTTCTACTATCTCAATATGGGTAGAATACTCAAAGGCCTAGAGGAGTCAATTCACTTTTAGGTTTGCGTGCCTTTGTCAGTGATGGGTAGAGTTGCGCTTAGCATGATGGTTCTATTGCTCCGTTGTTTATATGCTCTACAGAATGCCATGTACAGCGTTTCAAAATCCACATTCATTAAATTAAATAGCCTCCTGGTGTCCCTAGTGTGGGCTGTAAAAAGAGTAGAGTTGAACTGGATATCCTAAAATTAGACACTGAGCTGGGGGCCTGGGGCTGCTGGACCTCCAATCATACTATTTTGCGGGCCTCTAGCAGTACGTAGCTTAGTAGTGTGAGAATTGCACGGACAAGGCAAAGAACCTCCTTGGAGAGTGGGGGAGTAAATGCAGATCTCCCAATTGCCTCATGCTGGGGGCAGGTATTCCGGGGCGACCACCCTTTTATTGTCAGACAGGTGGCCGTGGCTTGGTAGCATACGGTCATGCGGATGTTGCTTCGAGTGACCTATGCTAAACTGTTACCCCAGCAATGGTTAAAGTGAGTCTGAGCTATGCAGTCTGTGACAGGGTATGATGCAATGGTTTGAAGGGGGCTGCAACACAGTTGGTAACCTCAGGATCTATTTGGCCTACACCAAGGCCAGTTCCTGCAACATACCAAGGTGTACAGCATGCTCCACGAGATTTGGACAGTCTTCTCCACTGATCCTGGGGAACCCCAGACATTGCAGATACTATTAGATCTGGGATCAACTCAGGCATTGATCTCTCGCATTTACATGGCTTTTAAGGAAGATAACCGAATTGGCACAACAGGAGTCTGGGACGGATGGGCTGCTGATCTGCCCGCACCGCTCTCTGAAAGTGCTTGGAAGAGAGTGGTTGCTCACTTTGATGATGTGGCTAACAACACGAGGTTCAAGCTTACCCAGTTCTATTACTTGCATCAAACCTATATGACCCTACAACATTTACATAGAATCAATGGAACTTGGCCAAAGGCATATCCTAGGTGTGGATCTGCTCCGGCGTCCTTTCTCCATATCACATGGGACTGTAGCAAAGTACAAGGGTTTTGTGGCAATATCTACCAGGTTCTATGGAAGATCACACGGGGGCCTGTGGAAACCTCTGTCAGTCACTACCTACTTTGGGTACTCGCAACACCTAAGCCCAGTGCCAAGATAAGCCATTGGTTCGCTCTATTGGACTGGAGCTTCCTCAGCAGCGGGTGGCTATCTGCTGGATGCAACCCACTGAGCTGACCGTTCAGAGGTGGATGGAGGACATTCTTGAATGCTGTGTTGCGAGGAGAGGCAACTGCTTGCAGTATGCACTTACGATCATGCTCAACGAGATTTGGAAAACTGGGAGGATATGCTGGGCGGTCTAGCGAAGGTGGGTCTGCTTGTAGAGGGTTTATCCACCTGCCCCCCAGAACCCAGGGCCAGAGGCCTCCACTGTGGCGGGTTTAGGGTGCTGACTCAACAACTGGATCTGGAGGGGTACGTGTTCCTGAGTATGTCTTTGCATGACGCTGACCGTGCATTGGTGTCGCTACAACTGTTCCCTCACCTTTATTCCCCCCAGGTCCTCTTTCCCACCCTTACGTGCTCTGTCCTTCCCCACCTCCCCTGTGTGTGGTGTGTGTGGGTGGGGGGGTTCTCTAACATTAGAGAAATATTGCTATAACTACCTGCTGCCACTGCTCAATTGCTGCATATTCTTTTGTTGTTTATGTTGTTTTATGATACACTGCTTATTTCAGGTAATTGTACAGTCTTCACTGTTATTGCATTGATTATAAAGCCAGAATAGAACCTACTCCGCTTTAATTTAAATCAAATGTACTATCATATTGTGTCTTGCTTTTGTTACGATTACAATAAAACATGTTTAAAAAAAGTATTCATGCAGTATTCTAACAGTAATAATGAGAAACAAGACCCACAAAAATTCAAACAGTTCTTGCAGTTTGCAGTTTGGAGGAGTACACACCCACATCATCCAAGGGTCCAGGACCTGGGGAGGCACCTATTGGGCATCAAGACTCACTCCAGCAGAGGCCAGCAGCAGGGCTCAGGCAGTTTTAGTCTGCGCTGGCCAGCTGGACAGTTGCAGGAAAGATTTCTGGAAGTTTGTTGCATCCCTGTAGCTCAACAGAAAGTCATCTAAATGACCCTTGGAGTCACTTCTGGCTTCCTGGGATCAAGGCATGCTGTTGGTCCAGTTTTCCTTCATCATAAATCAGGGCAGTCTTTTGGAATCTTCCACAGGTTCAGAGGTTTCCTGATGTAAGGTTTTGAGAATGCTACTCGTATACCGAGTGTTAGCATGTGTGTGGGGGTCACTCTCTTTGTCTACCCATAAACTGGTTCTGGTCAGTACTTCTCCTACCCCTGGGTCTGGCTCCAAACTGTCAAGGGTTGCAAAGGACAGAAACTCAGGTGTGGGCAGCATTTGACAATGACAGGGCAGGCAGCTTCAGAAGTCAGGAAGGGGGTGGGCTCATCCCTCTGACTATCCTTTGAAGGTCAGGAAGGGCTGGGTTCTACCCCCAGGCCATCCCAATCAGGAGAGGAACACCCTTCCAACACTCATGGCCCTTTTGTCTCCTGTGTGGAACAAATACACATCACACCATAGGCGAGCCATTAACAGTCATGTGACCCTGAACTCTGGCAGAAAGGCATATTTGGTTTTGTCAGGAAAATGCCAACTTTCTAAAAGTAAAACACACTGATCCCCAGTAACAATACTTTTGATGCAAAGAAGAAAAAGGTGCATATAATTTTTCAAAGGAGTTTATGAAAAACAAGTTCAAGACACATAGCGACGCAGTTAATATTAATGCACAACAAACATGCTCGGTGCTCTCTTTTCAGGTATACACTCAAATGGTAAACATTTGTGATCATCAAACACAAGAACAGCAGGGCACGTTACAGCAAGTTCTCAATAATCATATAGAGTACGTGTTTTTAAAATGAGGACGTTTCTATCCCAATAAAAATGGCAGGATTATCACTAGGTATCGGGGGATACAATGAGCCCCAGAGATAGATTATGAAGGGTAATACAGTTGCTAAGTGAGAGGAGTCCCTGGTGACAAGCTTCAAGAACAAGGTGGCTGTGAATGGACTGAACTGGATATATGCTGGATATCCATGGGGGCTTCAGCTAGCCCTTTGTGGGAAGCATGAGCAGCGCATGAGGTCTGGGTCTAAAGGCTGAGTTTTGAATTCCTTCACGGGGCTTGAATCAGCCCAAAAGGGGAGAGACGCCATTATCGCTCACTGACAGCATGGAGTCTTTTTAAAACAATGAGTTCTCCAAGAGCACCATTTTCATTGAGGAATTAGCCGTGCCTCCTTTAGTTGATCTGTTAGCCCCCCCTGAAGTTTGGGTCTAGCTGCTCCCTCATCAAGCAGCAGGATGGGTCCTTCAGTGTTCTCTCACCACGCTGCCTCTAAGCTATTGATCCTTCCTCCTCTGCCACATCAATGCCTTCATCAGCTTTAGCATGCCTGTAGCAGCGTTGAGGCTGGACACAGCAGCGTGCGACAGCACATGTCAGGACATCTATAGGCAGAATTTAAGATGCTCTGCACAGAAGCAGCATCTGAGGAACACCTCGGCATTGAGTACCACACCAGGTACACTTGCATCAATGCTTCTCCATAATGGTAACCTTTATAGTCCCCCAGTAGCATTGATCCTGCACTTCTGAAGGAAGGTAAGGGGTGATCTTGTAGACACTATCTTATCAGATAATCTAAGATAAAGGCCGGTGAGGATCAAGCAATGGTGGTAGCCTGAAGAGCTGCTACAGTGCTCTCAGCCGCCTCCGTGCTATTGCCTATCCTGTTGACGCTCTTTTATCAGATAATCTAAGATAAGTCGCGCGGGCAGGATTGGAGACGGTGATAACCTCAAGGACACATGAGGCAATGCGTCCCAACAGATATATGTTCTGATAGCAAATAAATCAGCTCAGTCAATAATTAAGCTTTGGCAAAAAAAGGATGGAGCCCAGTGAATTTCAAAATCATGAAGGCTTATTTTAAAATAAAGATTTAATACAGAAGGCAAAATTAAAGGTTAACCAGAATGCATGGTAAATCAGTATAAGGAATTAGCATAATACTCAATCAGATGCGCCAGTGAGTCTGATATGAAGTAACATTTCAAGGGACTAACATTCTAAGTCAAAGTCAAGAGACAGGCTGAGGCAGTCCCGCTCTCATAGTGTCGGGACACACCGGACTGGCTCACCGTCACATGTTCCAGCTTTTAGAGACAAATGCACAATACAAGTGAATACAAATCACACAGTCAGCATAAGGTGAGCAAGGCTGAACAAATCACATTTCAGAATTATACAATGTCACCTATTGCCACCATTCTAGCAATATCCCCTAAATGAATATTAATATGCCCTATTATGATCTAGCATCATCACATGTGGCAGTACAAATCTAGTTACAGGAACACTGGATGTCTCATATTCACAGTGTTATTGGCAGAAAGAGCTCTGAATTTTGCAAAAGTCTTCCTGCGGAGTTCTTCTAGAACAGCGCATCAATGCAGAGCCCAAGTGCACATTTTGGTTACCTGTGGTGTCAGAATGAGAAATGAAAACACACATCATGGCCGCGTTTGGAAATCAATATGGAGTTGAGGTTTAGTTTAGGCTCTTTTACAAAAAAAGTAGACGGTGCGATGTGCTGTGGGCTGCCCCTACCATATCACGGACCACCCAGCAAGCCAGTTCCTTCAGAGGGCTTGGACATGAAGCCATTTGATAAACAAACCCCATTATGCATGCATGTGCTTGTTGCATGGTGTTTGGTGTTTGTGTGTGTTGTCTTTTTTGTGTGCTGAAAACACATGCCTAATAAATCAAAGCAGAACCACAACCTTTCATTTTTTAGTGAGAAGAGAAGCCTTGGCTAGGAATTCATGGAATGCCCCAGAGTCGTAAAGATTGTAGTAAAGATGACATTGATCTTACGCAAACAGTAGTATTGTTTTTCGTCCAAATATTTGCTTTCAGCCGGGGTGCTGGTTATCTTGTTTTGTTTAAGCTTCCGATGCCAGAAGTCGCATATATTGTTGTTGAACCAGAAAGCTAGTAGAGTTTCTTTTGTTGTTTTGATTGGACCCTGCATTGTTTAGCTAATAATATTAACATGTAGTGCAGCCATAACAACTAGGTGGGTGCAAGGTTTTCTTTAAAGTAAAATGTGTCAACTTATTTGGTCCTGTATGAGAATATAGGACCCAGTTTAAAAAAAAAAAAAATGAAAATATACCCGTAGCCGTGTTAAGTACATTTCTGGCTTTTTTTGACTTTGGAGAATACTCATCCATTCTAAGTTATGAAAGCTGAACTTTCTTGGATAAACATGGATGTTTTGAATAATTGCCTCAGAAATGCTTTGGGTAATGGCGGTGTAAGAACAGCAAACTCTAACGCTGTGAATCTTTCTTTTTATTGTTCCTGAAGTGTCCATGATTTGGGAGTCCCGCGGGTCTGAGGGAACCACCTAAAAAGCAGACTCATTCTCCACAAAGTCACCCCTTTTGGGCTGGCACTGAGAATTGAGACAATAGATTGGGGTCCTTGCCTTATTATTTCTCACTTTCCTGCTTAACAAGGTGTTTATCAACAGCATTAGGGTCATTATTTGTGCACTTATTTGATTTCATATTTTAAGGACCTAGGGCCAGATTGACAACCATTGTGATTTGCGACTCGCAAATTGCGACAAATTGCGAGTCGCAATTTGCGAGTCGCAAATCACAATGTACAACAGTGTCTCAGACACTGTTTGCGATTCCCAATGGGGTCACAAATTGCATGCCTCTTGAATATTAATGAGGCACTCGCAATTTGCGACCCCACTGGGAATGGCAGGCCCTCCCACAGATGGTGGCCTGCCGGGCACAGCAGACCTCCATGTCTGGGACTGCTTTTAAATAAAGCAGTTTAAAAAAAAATGCAGCCCATTTTCCTTAAAGGAAAACGGGATGCATTTAGGGATTGTACATGGCCCTATCGGATTTTGCATGCACAAACGGGTCGTAAACCCATTCGCCCATGCAAAATAGGGTCGTACATCTGGCCCCAAAACCCCAGCGTTTCTGTTTTTAGCTGTTTTTTTAAACCTGTTACATTTCCGATCGCTTATCAGAAAGACAGTCTGAAATTTTCCCCAGATTGGTCATGAGAATCCTCGAGGTACACCAACATTTGCATATAAGTATAGTTTTGAAAAGGAAGGCATCTTTCCCATATGACATACAATGGCCTGATATTATTGTTAGAAAGACAAAGAAACAGCGGTGGACCCTGGTAAACCATTTATGACCCAACAGTCCTATCCTGAGAAGTAGCAAGAAAGAGGCAGAACACCTAGACTGCGAGGAAGGACTAGTACCAGTTTCATTTCTTGCCCCTGAATATATGCTACTCTGACGTTATCAATGATGTCCACGAGGGCCAACCCTTTCCATTGTATTGGCGAGACATATGCTTGATGACAGGCCAACATTTGTAAACGTGAGGCCAGCGCCCTGTCTGATTCGTCAAGGTAAATGTATAGAACATACACGAAGTAGGCTTTTTTGGGGTAAAAAAACGTAAAATAACATAACCTAAAACTATATAATTTTACTTGAAGAAAAAAAACAGGAACAAGTGTGTTTATAGGGAGGCATGTTTGATGGTTGTGTAGCATAAGATAGTTCCTTCTTCACATGAAAGTATTTTCCCTGCAAAGAAACAATCCGGGTGGCATAGGCTTTGTGTGTATTGTTATACTCATGGAATTTTGGGCGGTCATAGAGTCCAAGCACAAGAAAAAACAGCCAGAAAAATCAAGAAAACGCCCAATTGTTTTGCAATGCCCACTTCCAAGTTTGCTCTGGCCATCTGTTGGTTTTGAGCTCCAGAGTAGCAAAGTCCTTATAATCAGGATCAGCTTATTGTGATGTAGGAACCTGGGCAGCCAGTTCCATTCACCCTTGCCTTTACTATCACTGTAGGCAATGAGCTGTCTGTGGGTAATGCTCCTGGTAGGACAAATGATTACCCCCACCTACCTCTAATATAAAGCTTATGAGTTTAGATTAAATACCCAGTCACATAGGCTGCAGAGCATGTTCTTGATGTTTGGAATTCATTGAAACTGCAATTTAGTAGCGCTTGTTGAAAAAGCGCTATCAAAATTATTGTATTTAGGTAATCCGGATTGAAAAGACCAGTGTTTAGGTTAGATTTTAGAATAAATAAACCTTCTATTAGTTTAGGAGTCTGAATTCTATTTTGTCTCGTCTCAGTTCAGGACTTAAGTTTATAAATGTTTGCTCTGCGTTTTTGCTTCGGGGGAGCAGCGCTTAATTTGAGGTGGTGGTTTACAGTGCTCCGCACCTGCACTTAATTGTCAATGCCGGCACTTGTGCCAGTCTGCCACAAGGGGACGATGTCTGAGATGACCACAGCAACAGTCAATTATTAAAAATGACTATTACCTGCCGCCCAAACCATTCTTTGGGGGCCTGGAATAGTCTGAATCGCCACACTTGTAGGAGTGTGAAGATTTGTAGTTGTGTTGTTACTATCATTGGCAGCATGGCAGGGGTAATGTGTGGTGCAAGCTGCAGTGGCCTCCTTACCAGAGCCTTGGCCCTTGTTTTCTTTTCAAGTTAAGCGCTGCGGGGGAGACTTGCCTAACAGCTACTTTTCTAAAGACAGGTAAGCCACCGCAAGGGCAGGAGCTACTGCTCACTGCCAAATGGTCGCCGCCATCAAAAAGGTTAATTTGGGGATTTGATAGCTTTTTACATATAGTCACCTGACTTTTGCTGGATGCCCAGTGAAGATTCTTCTCTTAGAATTTTAGGAACCTCGGACGGAGGAACCCCTCTCTGTCCTAGTGCGGCAATCACACCCCGATCGGGAGTCATGTACCGATTTGATTTATAATGATGCTACGGACTACCCATTTAGCGGGAACTTTGGATTGACTGGGTTGTCCTCGTTAGGCAACCTCCAAGGTTGTCTCTTTAAGTTCCACTGTCCTGATGAAGACCTGCACGCGGAGGTTTAAAATGACCCTTATCGCTCAGGTTGGGTCCAAACATCGACGTCTCACACTCCATGGCCTCGATTACACCACACTTGTCATCCCCGAGATTGGATAATGCATTCTAAAAATAGTAGCATCATTATGTAAAGTGGACATTGAATAATATAATGGAATTGTTTTGTAGGCAGGTCTAAGCACGCTGTGTTACCCTTTTCAGAATCATGGTAACCAGTACTGTTTGTGCAAATTTATGATACTGTGATCTACAACTGTTTTCCTTCTGATTTTTCCCTCCCTTTACTCACCTCGCAAATGAGCACTTTTCTTTGCACTTCTTATTAGAGCAACCGTGTGTTGATATATTTTCATATGTTTTATTGAGTATGTCATTTGCAAAATAAATTAATATAAAGAGGTTTTTCCCAGGATTTCAGTTGTTTTGTCTCCCTCTCTGGTCTATTGTTGAAGAGTATTTACTCCCGTGTTTAGTGATTATGAGAAAACCTTCTCAATGACTTAGTGAATTAACTCAAAAAGTCATTTTCTCTTTGGTTCTTCAATAGAGGTATGTCAGGACCAATTGTTGGTCTTACCGCATAGTACCCAGGTCCTTTTAGGCTTTCTGGGTTACCCCATTAGCTTGTAATGATTTCCAAAGACAGGGCACACAATGGATTGTGGGACATGTACTATCTTTAGACCTGTGGAGAGACTTCGCTGTTCATAAAAGGATCCCTCCCAGGCCCATTCGAGGCAGGGGATTTGGAACAGGTATAAGTACAGTGTAGATCACGACTGAAGCTCAGTGGGACATTGTACTCAGGCCAAGGATTGAGATGGGGACAAGGTATGAGCTGGATTTTTGATGCATAAACTTTGGTATTGCATTCTGTGATTTTATATATATATATCTATATATATATGTATAGACAAAAACAAAACTGAGCCCACATCTTCAGCATCCTTACAAACTGACGCTTTATTGGACCAATAAAGCGTCAGTTTGTAAGGATGCCGAAGATGTGGGCTCAGTTTTGTTTTCGTCTGTGCTAATTACAGGATTTTCCATTCCTGTTTGTGAGCTCGCCCTGCAGAGTTGGAGGCCCCTGGTAAAATGGATAATCTTTGAGTGCATATATATATTACCTACTGGCGGTCGCCAGTAGGTAGTTATAGTTAGGACCCTGTTTCCATAGGAAATCCGCAACATTCTATTTGGAATAACTTTGGCGCCGGTCGACGAATCCTCGCAAAATTTTCAAAACTAATGGGGCGCTACGCTCCGCTCCTACCCTGAAAGTCTCGGGGGGATTCGTCAAGCGGGGGCTGAGAAAAAAGGGGGGTCCCAAAACGCGTTTTCCCCATGCATTTTTCCATAGGACCTTTAGACACAGCTACAGCCCGAACGGCTGAACAGAATTACTTGTAATTTGGCAGAGAGGTAGTCCTCAGGTCAAGGAAGTGCCTTTTGTAGGTCTGGTGTAAATCTGTTAAGTAGTTCCTGAGAAAATAGCATTTAAATCAATATATATATCTGTAAGCGCGCTCCGAGCGCGCACCGTAAGCTTACCGTACGCGTACGGTGCCGTGCGCGAGCGCGATTCTGATTGGCTGTTAGATCTTAGTAAACATTCGAATCGGTCGAAACCAGGAAGTGTCGGCCGCCATCTTCTCTCTCGCACTCGGAGGGGTGGAGGAAAAACAAAGTTGGATATCATAAAAAGGGGGCAGGCTAGACAGCTCCTAACCACCTAGCCTTGGTTATGGTGTGCCCGAAGGCCATCCAAGGCCCCAAAAAAAATTATTTTTTTGGAAAAAACGCCGATTACGCTTACCGCACGCGTACGGTAAAAAATTAATTAAACAAAAACTAAGTCCACATTTCCCCCCCCCCCGTGTTCAAAAGGTGCCCGCAGAGCACCTTTTGTGCATGGCATATTATATATCAGTGAACATTTAACCGAAAACCTTTCAGAACGAAGCGCATAATATGTCCTCCGTGTGCGGACGGTGCGCGAAGGGCATCGTGCGTACATGGCCCATCCAGCCTAACGTGGGCACGCGGTGCGCATAGCGCACCGCGTGCCCACCGTGCGTGCATGGCACTAACTGCGTTAAGTGGGCGCGCGGTGCGCGAAGCGCACCGCGTGCTCACTGTGCGCGCACGGTGCGCGAAGCGCACCGTGCGCGCTTGGAACGAACTGCGTGAAGTGGCCGCGCACGGCACGAACGGCGTAAAGTAACTTAGCATTTAAAAAACCGTATAAATTCACTGAAAAAACCATAGGTTTCACACACGTTATAGTTAGGAATTAGCATTTAAAAAACCTTGCAAATTCACTGAAAAAAACCATAGGTTTCACACAAGTTATAGTTAGCTGTACATTTCACTCGTAAAAAAACAATGAAATTCCACGTTATAGTTAGTGCAGGCAACTATAACTCACGCGACCGCAATCCTCTGCTAATGACATATGTGTCTTTATGAAAAAAAAATATTTGTAATAAATGTATAGCTAAAATTTAATGGAAGAAGACATGGGCAAATAAGTGTCTAAATACAGTATTAGCATCAGCAGAGGATTGCGGTCGCGTGAGTTATAGTTGCCTGCACTAACTATAACGTGGAATTTCATTGTTTTTTTACGAGTGAAATGTACAGCTAACTATAACTTGTGTGAAACCTATGGTTTTTTCAGTGAATGTATATATACATATATATATATATATATATATATATATATATATATATATATATATATATATATATATTATCTACTGGCAGTCGCCAGTAGATAGTTATAGTTAGGACCGTGTTTCCATAGGAAATCCGCAACATTCTATTTGGAATAACTTTGGCGCCTGTTGACGAATCCTCACGAAATTTTGAAAATAGGTGGGGCGCTCCGCTCCGCTCCTACCCTGAAAGTATCGGGGGGATTCGTCAAGCAGGGGCTGAGAAAAAAGGGGGGTCCCAAAACACGTTTTCCCCATGCAATTTTCCGTAGGGACCTTTAGTCCAAGGTACAGGCCGAACGGCTGAACAGAATTACTTGAAATTTGGCAAAGAGGTAGTCCTCAGCTCAGGCATGTGCCTTTTGCATATATGGAGTCAATCTGTTCAGTAGATCCTGAGAAAATTGCAGTTAAAAGCACATACATATCTATAGCCGCGCACCGTGCTCGCACCGTGCGCGCACCGTGCGAGCACCCTAACGTGCGCGAGCGTAATTCTGATTGATGGTTTAATGTCAGTCAACGTTCGAATCGGTCAAAATCAGGAAGTGTCGGCCGCCATTTTGTTTGTTTTCAGTGCGAGAGTGAAAAAGGAAGGTGGCAAACGTGAAAAGGGGGCAGGGTAGAGAGTTCCTGACCCCCTAGCCTTTGTCAGGGGATCCCTGAAGGACCCCGAAGGGTGAAAAAAACATTTTATTTCTTTTTCAAAAAATCTCGGGGTGCGCGCACCGTGCGAGCACCGTGAGAGCACAGTGCGCGCACGGTGCAAAACCTTAAAAAAAAAATATATATAAAAAATATAATAAAACATACATAACTTAGCATTTAAAAAGCCGTACAAATTCACTTAATAAACCATAGGTTTCACACACGTTATAGTTAGGAATTAGCATTTAAAAAACCTTGCAAGTTCACTTCAAAAACCATAGGTTTCACACATGTTATAGTTAGCTGGACATTTCACTCGTAAAAAACCATTGAAATTCCCCCGTTATAGTTAGTTCAGATAACTATAACTCGCACGGCCGCCACTCTATCACAAGGATGATGTCATCAGTGATGTCATGAGTGATGCAACTGACCATGTCATGAGTGATGTAATATGTGACGTCATCAGCAGCGGTCGCGCGAGTTATAGTTATCTGAACTAACTATAACGGGGGAATTTCAATGGTTTTTTACGAGTGAAATGTCCAGCTAACTATAACATGTGTGAAACCTATGGTTTTTTAAGTGAATATATATATATATATATATATATATATATATATATATATATATATATATATATATATATTATCTACTGGCGGTCGCCAGTAGATAGTTATAGTTAGGACCGTGTTTCCATAGGAAATCTGAAAATTCTATTTTGAATAACTTTGGCGCCGGTTAACGAATCCTCGCAAAATTTTCAAAACTAATGGGGCGCTCTGCTCAGCTCCTACCCTGAAAGTCTCGGGGTGATTCGTCAAGCGGGGGCTGAGAAAAAAGGGGGGCCCAAAACGCGTTTTCCATATGCATTTTCCCATAGGACCTTTAGTCGAAGGTACAGCCCGAACGGCTGAACAGAATTACCTGAAATTTGGCAAAGAGGTAGTCCTCAGGTCAGGCATGTGCCTTTTGCATATATGGTGTCAATCTGTTCAGTAGTTCCTGAGAAAATTGCAGTTAAAAGCACATAAATATCTATAAGTGCGCACCGTGCGCGCACCTTAACATGCGCGAGCGTAATTCTGATTGGTGGTTTCATGTCAGTCAACGTTCGAATCGGTCGAAATAAGGAAGTGTCGGCCGCCATTTTGTGTGTTGTGTGTGTGACAGGGAAAAAGAAAGGTGGAGAACGTGAAAAGGGGGCAGGGTAGACCGTTCCTGACCCCCTAGCCTTTGTCAGGGGGTCCCTGAAGGACCACGAAGGGTGAAAAAAACATTTTATTTTTTTTTCAAAAATCGCGGGGTGCTCGCACCATGCGCGCACCATGCGCGCATGGTGAAAAACCTAAAAAAAAAACAAACACATTCTAAACGAGTGTAAAATAAATATATAAAAAATATAATAAAACATACATAACTTAGCATTTAAAAAACCTTACAAATTCACTTAAAAAACCATAGGTTTCACACACGTTATAGTTAAGAATTAGCATTTAAAAAACCTTGCAAATTCACTTAAAAAACCCATAGGTTTCACACATGTTATAGTTAGCTGGACATTTCAGTCGTAAAAAACCATTGAAATTCCACCGTTATAGTTAGTTCAGATTACTATAACTCGCCCGACCGCCACTCTATCACAAGGATGATGTCATAAGTGATGTCATGAGTGATGCCACTGACCATGTCATGAGTGATGTAATATGTGACATCATCAGCAGTGGATTGCGGGCGCGCGAGTTATAGTTATCTGAACTAACTATAACGGTGGAATTTCAATGGTTTTTTACGAGTGAAATGTCCAGCTAACTATAACATGTGTGAAACCTATGGTTTTTTAAGTGAATATATATATATATAAATATTACCTACTGGCGTCACCAGTAGGTAGTTATAGTTAGAACCTAGTTTCCATAGGAAAATTTGATTTGCTAATAACTTTGACGTCGTTTGACGAATCTTCGCAAAATTCTCCCATACAAAAGTCTATCCAGATCAGCTCCTATACTGAAAGTTTTGGGGTGATTCATCAAGCGGGGGCTGAGAAAAAAGGGGGTCCCAAAAAGTGTTTTTTCCATTTTAATTTCTATGGGAAACTTTAGCCAAGGCTACAGCCAGAACTGCTGAACGGAATTACACCAAATTTTGCAAAAAGGTAGTGCTTGGTTCAGAAAGCGACTTTTTTTTAAATGGTGTAAATACGTTCAGTAGTTGCTGAGAAGTTCAAAAAATAAAAATGTCGATATCTAGAGGCGCGGTGGATCTGCGGACCCTCCCGACCACAAGCTTTATTCTAATTGGCTGTCAACACTCCAAACCAGGAAGTTTTGGCAGCCATATTGTGACTCGATAGAGAAACAAATGTGAAAAACAAGAAAAGGGGGCAGGGTAAAAACACCCTGACCCCCTAGGCCTGCTCAGGGGGTCCCACAAGGACCCCCAAAGCGAAAAAAAGCATTTTTAAAAAACAAAAATCGGTGAAATTTGCGATGGGTTCAGGAATCCCACCAAAATGTTTTAAAAAATGAAGCGTGGGCTCCCGTGCTTCATTTAATTGAGGCTACCGGGTGGGCCAGGTCCCAGGGGCATTTGCAGAAAATATATGCGGGGGCCCACGGGTCCCCCGCAACCCCAGGGACCGCCGCCCCCGGGGCTTAGATAAAATGAAATGATGTGCGAGAGGGCACTCGGCCCTCCCACAGCCCCGGGGACTGCCACCCCCAGGGCTTCTTTTTCAATGTGTGGGGGGCCTCCAAGGCCCACCAAAACCCCAGGGTACGCCACCCCCGGGGCTTTAATTAAGTATTCGTGGGGCACACAGCCCCCCATGGCCCCTGGGAGCGCCACCCCCCAGGGCTAGTTTTTACAAATGAAACAATCCTGTGTGGGGGAGGCTCAAGCCCCACCAAACGCCCCAGAGACCGCCACCTCCCCGAGGCACTTAAATGGAAATGCGGGGATCCGTTGTTGGCCCCCAAGCCCCGGGGACCACCACCACCCGGGGCTTTAATTACATAGGGAGGGGGGCTGGGCGGCCCCCCTCCTGGACCCCATGATGGCCCTGGGGACCACCACTCCCCAGGGCCGGCTCCTGAAGTGTCCCAGGGTGCCAACCCCCGGGACACTGCTGTTTGCTATGGCGGGACCGGAGCCGTGCGGCTACCGAAGCAGGTTTCCTGCTCTCGATTCCAATATCTAAACCATATTGCTTTTCCACACGGGGTGCTGCATGTCAGCAGCTCCCCATGTGGAAAAGCAATGCCGGCTCCCGCAGGAGGCGGGGACCCGGCAGGACCATGGAGCGCATTGTAAGTTGGGGGATTAAGTCCCTTTGAATCCTGAGGGTCCCTGGGGTCCAAATAGTCCACCAGGTACCTCCAGTAAGCGGCACAGAGCTGTGTTGCAGAGAGGTGTAAAAAGTGTCATGGCCTGGACCACCTCTCTGCAACGCAGCACAGTAGCGCTTACTGGACATACCTGGTGAGCTAGTTGGCCCCAGGGACCCTCAGGAGTGAAGAGGAATTAATTCCCCAACTTAAAAAGCAACACAGGTCGTGCTTGTACACATGTCACCTCAGGCCCCCTCCCTTCACCACTATGCAAACGCGCCCCGTGGCACGTTTTGAGTTGGGGGTTTAAGTCCCCTTGAATCCTGAGGGTCCCTGGCGTCCCACTAGCCCACTAGGTACCTCCAGTAAGCCCCACAGAGCTGCGTTGCAGAGAGGTGTAAAAAGGGGCATGGCCTAGACCACTTCTCTGCAACGCAGGCCTGTGGCTCTTACTGGAGGTACCTGGTGGGCTGGTTGGTCACCAGGGGCCCTCAGGAATGAAGGGGAATTAATTCCCCAACTTAAAACGCGCCACAGGGCGTGTTTGCACACATGTCACCTCAGGCCCCGCCCCCTTCTTTCACCACTGTGCAAATGCGCCCCGTGGCGCATTTTAAGTTTGAGGATAAAGTCCCCTTGAATCCTGAGGGTCCCTGTGGTCCAACTAGCCCACTAGGTGCCTCCAGTAAGCGCCACAGAGCTGTGTTGCAGGGAGGTGTATAAAGGGGCGTGGCCTGGACCACCTCTCTGCAACGCAGCCCTGTGGCGCTTACTGGAGGTACCTGGTTGGCTAGTTGGCCCCCAGGGACCCCCAGTATTGAAGGCGAATTAATTCCCCAACTTCAAACGCGCCACAGGGCGTGTTTGCAGAGTGTTGCTGCGAGGGGGCGGGGCCTCTGCGATGCCGGCCTTTTTAAAAAAAAGAAAAATCTTTTTAAGAAGGGGAGCTGTGTGGCCCCCCCTTCCTTTCCTATTTTATGGGCCCTGGGGACCCCATCCCCCAGGGCCTGACCCCTATTTTTTAATTTGTTTTTAAAAATGAAAGGGGGCTGTGTGGCCCCCCTCCCAAGGCCATATTCGGTTGCAGAGACCCAATCCTCTGGGGCATGGCCAATGTTTATTTTTCTTTAAATATATTTGGAGGGGGCTGCGTGGCCCCCCTCCTCAGGCCATTTATGGCCCCGGGGACCCCATCCCCAGGACCGGCCTTAGTGTGTTTTTTTTTAATTATGGGGAGGAGGGCCACGTGGCCACCCTCCCAGGCTACTCCTTGCCCCAGGGACCCCATCCCCCGGGGCCTGGCCTCTCGTTGGGGACCATGGGGGGAGCCCCAATGCCGGCCCCACCCGGCTCCCCGCCTCCTGCGGGAGCCGTCATTGCTTTTCCACACGGGGAGCTGTTGACATGCAGCTCCCCGTGTGGAAAAGCAATCTGATTTGGCTTTTGGAAGAGAGAGCAAGTTTCCTGCTCTCTCTTCCAAAATCCAAACCACAGTTTGCTATGGCAGGGCGGGAGCCGCGCCCTGCCATAGCAAACAGCAGTGTCCTGGCAGTGGGCACCCCGGGACATTGCAGGAGCCGGCCCTGGGGGGCTCCAGGAGGGGGGCAACGCGGCCTCCCTCTCTTCCAATGCAAAGCCCCGGGGAGGTGATGGTCCCTGGGGCTCGGGGGTCCCTAACGAACCCCAAATTTTCATTTTAGTGCCACAGGGAGGTGGCGGTCCCCGGGGCTGCGGGTGGCCCTTGTGCCCCCAACAAATATTTGATAAAAGCCCCAGGGGGTGGCGGTCCCCGGGGCATAGGGGGGCCTTGGAGGCCCTCCAAACATTAAAAAAACAAGCCCCGGGGGTGGCAGTCCCCGGAGCTGCGGGGGTCCCCCTGGGCCCTCGCAATTACATGTAACCATGCCCCCGGGACTTGGCCCACCTGGGGGCTAAATAATAACGAAGCGCCGGAGACCGCGCTTGTTTTTTTTTATTTTTACAGCAGGATTCGCGGATCCTCCACGAATTTTGCTGTTTAAAAAAAAAAATGCTTTTTTTGGCCCTGGGGGTCCTTGTGGGACCCCCTGAGCAGGCCTAGGGGGTCAGGGTGTTTCTACCCTGCCCCCTTTACTTGTTTTCCACGTTTTTTATTCTGATTTCCTGTGACTCGGTTCTACCGAGTCACAAGATGCCTGCCAACACTTCCTGGTGTGGAGTGTTGACAGCCAATTAGAGTGGTCGGGAGGGTCCACGGTTCCACCGTGCCTCTAAATATCGAAACTTTTATTTTTTGATTTTCTCAGCAACTGCTGAATGGATTTACACCATTTACAAAAAGGGCGCTTTCTGAATCTAGCACTAACTTTTTGCCAAATTTGGTGTAATTCCGTTCAGTAGTTCGAGCTGTAGCCGTGTGTAAAGTTTCCTATGGGAAATTCATTTTCCGACCTCTTTTTTTGCAATTTCTCAGGAACTACTGAACGGATTTACACCATTTAACAAAAAAGGGCTCTTTCTGAACCAAGGGCTACCTTGTTGCCAAATTTGGTGTATTTCCATTCAGCAGTTCGGGCTGTAGCTGTGTCTAAAGTTTCCTATGGAAAATAACATGGAGAAAACACGTTTTGGGACCCCCTTTTTTTCTCGGGCCCAGCTTTGCGAATCACCCCGAAACTTTCAGGATAGGAGCTGACCGGAGCTGGCCACATGGTTTGAAAATTTTGCGAAGATTCGTCAACTGGCGCCAAAGTTATTCGGAAAGGAAAAAACGTCCTAACTATAACTATCTACTGCCGACCGCCAGTAGATAATGTATATATGTGTATGTATTATATATATATATATATATATATATATATATATATATATATATATATATATACACTCCAAAATGCCCTGCTTGACCCAGTCTGAGGAGAGAGCTCACTCCAACTGAAAAGGTAGAACTTCCTCCCTTGCTGGTGCAGTGAGAAATCCCTAGGCTGCCTGAGTGCCTGCCAGAGCATTGAACAAAGGGGTCTTTAGCTTTTGCTTGTAATCCTGCTCTGACACCAACAGTCTACTGCTGAACCCCAACTGCAGGAAGAGCTTACTGTGCTGTGTGACCGCCTTACTACAGCTGATGATGCAGAATGCTGTAGACTACCTGGAAGAAAACCATTGGGTCGATTTTTAATTGGTGACACCTGTGAAACATTCCCTCCTTTGGCTGAAGGGTCCTGTAAATAGAAGAAGCTGTTGCTCCTCGAGAACAGGGACGTTTTCGCTCTCTGATAAACATTTTCGACAGATATTTGAAGCTACTGTGACACCTCTTGGAGCCCTTCTTGACAGGCAATTCCATATTTGAGCTGCTAATGACCATTGGCCTGCAGAAACGCTTTACCAGGATGAGCAGTGAACTTTTACACAGTTGCAGTCATTTGAGTTCGCTCCATAGGGCTGCCACACCCCATAGACTAACATTGTGTTTTTATATTAACACATTTTGTAATGTAACTGATTTTTATTGTTGCTGTCTCTTTTGATCCCGTGAAAAATAACATGGTTTCTTCAGAAATGCCTAACTACCTATTTGTGAATGGGGAGGGGGAAGGATTAATATGAAGAATCTACCTCCTGTGCTATTAATGCAATATAACTTAATACAGATAACAGAGAGGACCACAAATGTAGATGTTTTAAAATAATTAACAACAATAGGGGCAGATTTACAAGCCCCTTGCCACACTTTTACGCCGCCGGTGCGTCACTTTTGTGACGCAGCAGTGGCGTAAACCATGCGCCACATTGCGACTTATTTACAACGTGACGCATCTAGGCAGATGCATCATGTTGTAAAGCTCTGTGCCACATGAAACCTGCGACAGGTTTCATGTGGGCGTTCTGTCGCAGGGTGGGCATTCCCTCGCAGGAAAGCCCCGTAAAACTGACGCAGTGAAATCTACAAGATTTCACTGAGTCAGTTTTACGATGCTGCTGCGTCAAATCCTTACGCCTGCTTGAAGCAGGCGTAAGGAGTGACGCACCACATTAAGTATGGGCGGCCCCTGTGCATTGCAGGAGTTGCGTCACGCTTGCGACGCCACTCCAGCAATGCGCCGCCCGTACGCCACAAGATGCGTCACGCATCTTCCCCTCCTTGCACCATGGTGCGCCGCATTGTAAATGTGACGCATCTGTGGTGGCGCAAGGGGGGGATTACGTGACGCATCTGTTCTGGCGCATCCCTGCTGATTTGCAGAGATGCTCCAGAAGTTGTAAATCTGCCCCATAGTGTTTGATTGGTTTTATTTCAGTTTTAAGACATGATTATGAAGAATAAACACAGGTTAACAGGAGGTTTCTACATTAAAAAGTGTAAGGTGATGGCACAGTGCTCAAATGCAACCCACGTCCAAAAATATACAAGTGAGGTTACTCAATGGATTTTGGCTGTATTAAATGTTGGTGCTCAGAGCCTGGGGGAGTAACTATAGTACATGACTGTGTAATGCTTCATCCGCTAAAATATCAAAAAATCATATATTTCAATGTTTCAAAACCAACAGAGTGTTTTACTGGGCTTTTCACCTGTACTTATTCAATGACAGTCATTCAGTAGCCAACATCAGTCCAAACATGTATCTACACTAAGCAAGTTAGCTGTGCTTGAAGAGAAGGCAAACCTACCCCCTATGAGTTGAAGAAAGAGACTCAGATAAAATGTGATTCAGATGACAAAAACACGATTCAGAAAACATGAGTCTGTCAGTAGCTTAGTGTGTGACTTAAAGTCCTACCCAGGCTGGCAACCTTGTAAAGATGAAGAATCATGTGTCCTAAATGATTTACGTCCTTTCAGAATGACCTCAGAACATGTGTGTAGTGTGAGCAGAGCATGGAGTGTCTTACCCCATGAGATATGTACTCAAACAGGGTGGTAAAAGGCAGCTTAGTGAGTTAGCCCATGTCCAGAAGGTAGAGGATAAGTGGCATAAAATGTTTGCAGAGGTTCAGAGCTAGCCAAAAACAATAATAAAAAAAAGAGAGAAATAAGGAGTAAACATTATAGCCTAATGTCTACAGCTGATTAGTGCATCCATGTGAAATGTATTCACAACAAACACAGGAGTCACACTGGTAGCCATTAATGTAGTATTTTCCTGAGAAAGTAACCCCATTCCTGAATTTCATTCAAGCCTATAGCTACAGACTTGAGACATTGTATCCATTTACGTTTTCACAGTGTAAGAAAAGATGGTATAACATCACCTCAATTACTTGACAGTATAGGTCGTTAGCTGTATGGTCGAGGACTGTAAAGCATTGGACCAGTGTGGCATTCGATGTCTTGCAACGAATACTGCTTTTGTGCCTCATTATTCTTGATTTAGTTTTAACTTTTTGTGTCATATAACCTATATAGATCTTATAACAGAGACACACATTCACACATAATATTTATTGCAATTTGTGTTTTGACTAAGAAGGATTTTGACCTCTTCTTGTGTGACTGAAAACCTTGTGCCCGCACATTCCATATCTTTAATTCTCATGACAGGTGATAGACCCAATTGTGCTGCAATAGGGGGTTTATTTTCCATTATTTAGTGTGCTGACAGTACACAGTCTCTGATGTTTTAACACCACTTGAATGAAAGCACTGTTTTTACAGGGAACTGTCCAAATGTGTCAGAAGAATTTAGAGTGTAATACTTATTTAATTGGATTGGTTATTGACTATATCGAAAGTAGTTCTGATGATTAATCTACTCTGTTTGCAGATTTTTCTTTAAGGGATATGTAGAAAGTACCAAGCATGTTAACATGCATGTCTGAGTAATCTCTTTGGCTCCCCTCCATTCATTTGACATTAATTCAGATAAGCAATTCATTAAAGTAGTCTTTCCTTAACTTCCATTTACTGGTAGCCTCTGTACTTGAATGGTAGAATATATCATATATCACGCAGGTTTTGGCCGTTATATGTCAAGGGGACATTTTAGTTAGTGGGCTTCCTAAGTATAGTTGCTTAAAATTCACTCTTATATACTGTGATAAATTTCTCCAGAAAAGGTATTTACCTTTTGTCAGAAGTTAATGTGAATTGGATGTCAGGACTGGCTTCTGGATCAGGGTCACCTGAGTGCTTGATTGCTGCCACCAAAGCTCTTGTGCCTTTTGGAAGTTGGAGCTGAGGGCCAAGAGCTCCACAGCACACTTGTGCACACTGGGGCCAGCAATCCCCCTACAACTCCTTATCCTCTCTGTGGAAGCTGGAGTTTCTATGCTGGGGGCACTGAGGTGCAGGGAACCTGCCAGAAACTTTGATTGGGTGGGGAGCTGAGAGCCGTGGAGGAGATGAGATTTGGGAGCCTTTAAGGTGGCCTTCGTGGTGTCACCTGTCCACCCCGTCAACCAGATCTTCTGAGATGACAGGAACCCCCTGTCAGGCTCCCAGAACAGCCACGCCCTCATTTGCCACAACCGCCTAACCAAAGGGGCAAGGCAGGCAGAAGGAGAGGTGAGGTGGCATGGCAGCAGGGAGGGGGGGAAGACATGTATTGGTGCTGGAGAACAGCGAGAGCAGGAGGGGGGCCGTGTACGTGCTGCAAGCGCTGAGCATGACTGCTGTAGACTTTCTTTCATTGTCATTTCCGCAGTGGCCATCATTGCTCCTGTTGTTAACCGATTAAATCCAGGCAGTAGTCTCAATCTGGATCACATACCTGCGTTGCATTTTCACATTGCAACCACCCAGTAACCAAAGCTAAAACTTCAATAGCACTGCACAAGAGTGAGCATAACGCACTGAGCCATAAGCAAGAAGTTTAAGGGAGATAAGAGGCACCATCATGGGATCTAGGAGGCTATGGTCTGCCCCGCCGGCAACAGGAAGGAGGCAAAGAAAAACACCCCAAGGCAAATATTCCAAAAGTGTGACAGTCAATATAAGAGCAACACAAAATCAGATCCAGAGGCTCATGCACAGCCCTTCTACTCATTGTTTGACTTTTTAAATAAAATTAAAAATGAAGGCAGTGTTATTGCAAAAACAACCAACATGCAAGATCATGACAACCATGGGGGCATCCCATACTGCCGGCATTGCCAGAAGATCCAAAGGGGATATAGGGGGCATTAATAAACAACAGCAACCCAATGCTACGTCCAAAGTCCTGATGGATCCTTCTACATCACTAGATCTTGACTACAGTTCAGACCCAGCCTATGACCGTGACCATGACCTTGACCAAGACTGTGCAGGTCACTTTCATCCCCAATGGGGTTCATCTCCAACCCCAGCGCCTAACTTGCTCTGACCAACTGATGTTCTGGAAAGCAAAAACAAGGACAGCTGCCCCTAAAACCCAATACTTCAACACTAGGAGCTACACAACTCTCCCCGAACCCAGGTCCATCAGGGCTTCTGTTGTTCCTTCCATCAGTTCAGGCAAACAAGGCAGCCATGTCCCCCAAATGCGCAATGATTCCAGTGAAGGGAACTTATAATATGGAATGTTGACACACCTTTCTTGATACACTACACGCCAGTGTAGAAGTTATGAACTTCCACATGACAAATTTAGAGCTACAGGTTGACCTTTTAATTAAAATGGCAGTATTTATATCAGGTATAGATGGCAAGCTGGAATCACTAAACAAATTAGAATTAAACAAAACCCAACAACTACATACACCACTTGTCATTGCTCGACAATATTTTGAAAGTTGGCCAAGCTGCCACAATTCCTAAACGGCTTGGTGGCTGAACTGAAGAATAAAACACAGAGCAAGCATGGTGCTTCCGTCGAACAGCCAGGAAAGGTGGGTCAATCTAACGTACAATGAGGCTCCATCACTATCAAAGGTGATGCTAGATGACAAGGGTTAGTGTTACCCAACCCACAAACACATGAACTGATGCTGAAGTAACCACCACTGGCACAAGTGCCCTTTACAAGTCTCCACGCAATTGAATGTCGTCCAAGAGGCAGCACATCCAATAAAACTTGCCCCTCAAGGCACTGCTCACATAATACTAATGTACAGGATGAACACATGGTCGCTTTTAAACAAGAGGCCGCCCAGTCTTTCCCAGTGGTCCCTAAGCAGAAGGACGTCCCTATAACAGCATCCAGATGAATCAAGTGGCGACAGCTCTGGAAGTGAATGCAGTTTTAAGTGTGCCTACCGCCATGGCCCAGGGAAAGAAAACTCGGGGGGCTTGGATACAACATGAAGACACTCTTAGTACTGGTGATAAAGGCAATGCTAGGAGACCCTCGGGTCTGATGTCCAAGAGAGAGCACAAAAGGCTCTAAAAATGGAGGAAACATGCCACCCAAGGAATGCAAGTCACAAACAGGAAGTTATTTGCTATTGTCACAAAAAATCAGCCCAGCCCTTTCAGGAACCAGGTTGACGCAATCACTTGACCCCACAAGCCAAGCCTTAGTCTTGGCAGAGATATTCTATCAGGGCAAACAATACCGTCGCCATCCTCGCAGATGCTATCACTGGCAAGAACGGCGCACTGCTCGAGGACCACACACTGAGCCGAGCAAAGTAAATGACGAAACGGTTTGTGAAAGAACAGACATTTTGTTTCACAATATCTATCTATGGGACACCACAACTTACTAAATAGGGGCAACTTGATAAAACTTTACAAAAACAAGAGGACCCTAAAAAAAATAGGGCCATATTTACAATGAAAGTGACTCAGTGTGTGCCACAAGCCATTTGGCTGCGCCGCACTGAGTCACTTTCAAAGCACATGGATGCGACATATTTACAACAATCTGTCAAATCCCTGTGCTTTTCCCTGCACTGGCAGACAGTCAGCTACAATGCGCCAGCACAGGCACCCTTGCACCATGGTGGAAGGAGGCCTGCATCGTGGGGAGAATGTTTTTGTGCACGGAACGGATACCTCATGCACAAAAACTATCAATTGAGTTGATTTTCTCTTTCCATGCGTGCTTTAGAATGCAGCACGCATTGAAAGAGGAAAACCCACAGCAACATCCATGTCACACACCTTACACACAAATTGTTGCGTGACAAGGGGTGATACACGTAAAGCCACGCAGGTGTCATTGTAAATATCAGGCAGCAAGTTGCGCCAGAGGTGCATCACACAACGTGACGTACCAGCGGCGCAAGAGCTTTGTGAATAAGCCCCGTAATTGGGTGAATATTTCTTTGCAACTGATAGAGCATCACGTTATTCGAAATTTGTAGGGGTGCATCATATTCACTGTTAGTCCGCACCCACATATTAATCGAAGTAGTATTAAGGTGTGACTTAGAAATGTATGACTAGAATCTGCTTAACATAAGTGTGATTAGAAATGTAACCATGTTTTCATGAAGAGTAATGTCGTAGTTCATTGCAAATGTATTTTAGTTAATGCATAATGATTGGTTTCATGTAATGCAATGTATTGGGTTTAACGTGCACCATATTAAAGTTTGCACGTGTAGTCTGCTTACTCACGTATAAAGAGTAATGAAATTAATGCTTACAGTGTGATTTTAGGAGTGTGTTTAAACAGTGTAAAGGCCTGATCGCATATACATTTAAAGAGAAGGGCCTGTTTGTTTCTCATGTTAGCTACATGTTGTAGGCCGAAAATGATTTCCCTTGTTAAAGACTTTGGGTTTCAGGATGATAGAAAATCTTAGAGAATTGAAAAGTTTCTCGTTCTCATGTTTTTGTTGCAGGTGCAAGGACACTTAGCTCGTTAGAGAGACTAGGCGTTTGTTTTAGGAGTTAGGATGGTACGAGAAGCCAATATGGGAGTACACTGGAATTTAGGGATGATACTTTCAGCAGAGATGGTGTCTGGGACCCAAGGTCAAGCTAACTGTCGTTGGATGCAATACAAGTTTCACTGGAAAAGTACTGGAAGAAGACCTGGCTGAAGAGGTGTGCCGAAGGGCGTGTTCTATGTTTTTGGGATTTTGTATTAGGGACAGTGCCCCGAGGGTTGAGCAGTTTAGGCTTAGGTGGGAAGCTAGAAGGATCATCTTAGAGTGAGCTCTGACTAAGTGAGTGCACTTCTAAGGAAGGCTTCACTTCTGACACCTTTTTACTCTCTTGCCTGGGAGGGAAAATGCTAAGTAGGGATGTCACCTTAGAGATAGAGTAGGGACAGTCATAACAAGCTTTATTCGACAATGTGTCATAAAAGCACAATCCAATACAGAATAAATGACCAATATTGTAAAATTGATAAAACAGGAAATTTTTCCTCGATTCAAAAAGACCATAAAACAGATTAAAAAGCAACAGAAATAAGATTCATATTCTCGTCACCAGACTATATAACAATGTGCAAATAGTAGCAAACAGTTTACATTCGTAGGCAGGGTAACATGCATGGGTTAAAGTGGCGCCATCGCTTTTGATCTTATTATCCATGCCCAACCTAGAAATTTGGCTATAGCTATAAGAAGTGGAAGCCAAGTTTCGGTGCAAATCAATCTAAGGGCAACCTCACATTTTCGAGTATAAGCAGGGCACACAAATAGTAAATGAGCCAAATACTCCATAGATACATGACAGAGGGGGCAAGACGTATCAGCTGAGGTCTCCCAGCTTGCTGAAAAAGACTTGACAGGTAGTGTGCCAACTCTTAATTGGAACAGGAGCTTTCTATCAAGAGGCTTTGTGCTAGTGTCCCAATAGGCTTCTAGCCTTTGAGTTGGTTTAGCCATAAGGAATTGGCCTGTCATCGTCGATGGATCACTATTCCTAAAAGTGTTGGTTTCCACCCATCCCCAATATCTTTCCTTCAATTGCACTTTCGATGGGAACTGCTTTTTTTCTGGATTCTCCCAAAGTTCAGCCATACCAATATTTTCTATCATCGATTTAAGATTCCAAGGCCATTTCATTTTCTTGAATTGGTCAACTCTTATTAGGTCTTTAAAACCCTCAGCATACAAGGACAATTCTGGGGTTAACCAAATTCTTCGCCAGTATAATAAAGGTCGCAGTCAAGCACTGTCGGCCAATGCCTTCTTTCCTAGCTAAAGCTTTTTATGACTGAGTAGGGACAAACTAACTGCTTTTCTTTTAGGCTAATGACTTCTAATGTAGAGACTGGACTAATTATCACATTTCTTCTGTTATTGGAATTGATTATTCTTCTTATTCTGAGTCGAATGAGACTCCTGCGTAGGTTATATTTTGTATTAGTGCCCATTTCTTTCATTCACCTTGTATTGAGGTGTTTGTATGTGAAGTCATTCCTAGTTGTAATAACATCCTAAGAATTGAAATTTGGAGTTAGTGGTCCTTTGGAACTGAGATTTGATTCTGTTAATTATGTACTAAGAATTGAATTTCCTCCCCTCTACACTATTTAGCAGACAAAAAGATCCTGGTGGCCTGAGAGGATTCTTGGTGATGGTAAGGTAGACAAGAATCTGGCGTCATCACTACCATTCATAAAATCACCAAATGCACAAGTGACAGAATCCACCTTCATATCCCTGGAATCTGGTGAAGTAACAATAAAGAGTATTGGGTGAAATTTTTTAATTTTGCCACTTGGTCTAGGAAACTTGAGTCAATACATTTACAGAGAACTTCACACCAGTCTGTATGAACCATACCTAAACACCCTCAGGGCTGTATACAATTAAAGAGAGCAATTGTGAGAGATCAGCATATAGAAAAGTAGCAATTGATGCATAGTCCCTTTTCCATTCTTAGAAACCTGATTGGTGAAGAAAAACCCAACCAATGCGAACAAATATGGACAGATTTTACGATGGGACATTCTGTCCTGGAAGTCCTGTCCGTGGACCCTCATCCTGGGGTCCACACTCAACTCAGTCTGGTCGTGGCTCCCTTCAGTCCTGGCAGGACAAATGAGGACTATACCTCTATCTCCATCCTTAAGCGAGCGGAAAACTGCCATAAATGTTCAAAAGATGCTTTAATCCGCAGTTGCTCAAGAAATATCTCAGGGATTCCTAGAAAGGTTAATAACACAGAAGGGGTTGACTTTCTGAGGAATTTCCATCCCATATTGTTACAGAAGACGTGGGTTGAAGAATTACCATCCCTTATGGGGTATATGGAAATTGGCAAGAAAATGAACAGGTCAAGCACTAAAGGGCATCCAAAAGGGAGTCTAGCAATATACATTTTGATGCACCTCAAATCAAAGATCGCACAACTAAACATCCCTGAAAACTAGTTACAGGCAGCGATACTGAAGGACTAGGTGCAAAGGATAAGTCGCCTATTATTGCTACCGAATGTCTACATAAACCCGCTCTCAGGGCAAAATCAGCAGCCGTACCTATTTTTGTAACAACCCTGAATAAGCTATCAGCCCATAATGCACATTACATACTAATTACATGGGACTTCAACTCCAATTTATTTAAGTCACAAAAGCATGATGAAAACATCAAAATGTGTTGTGGAATATTCCATAACAAGCAATTCCACCATCAAGATGACATGACACGCTGGGCTCTTGCTAGTGTCACTGTTCAGTGCTTTAGCTCTACGAATTCTGAACGGGGGGTTTACAGGGGATATACCTGCTGCATGGACACATATCTCAAAAAAGGCTTTTACTATAATGGCCTAAATGGCCACCTTCCTGACCCTATTTGAATTAATTGCTGACTTTAGAATTGAAGTATGTGAAGAAATCACAGCCTGCAAATCTTCACCTTGAACCTAAATCCATTCCATCACTCTGCCACTAACATTGAAACATGCAAACACGCATCAAGTGCTTGTTTTGCTTTGAAGGCCTTTTCTATGCAGAGGGTTAGGGCTGACACATTTGAAAGTGTGCTCTGACCTGCTCGGAATCCACTTTGGTTTCAGTGTAAAGATGCAAGGGATTATGGATGCCCTGCTCTGTTTCACAAAACAGGGTAAACTTGAAATGAACTGTAAGAAAATAAAAATAGTGAAATTTGGTAAACAAATTCAAAACAACGGGATCAAGGAGCATTGGCAGGTTCCAACTAAACATCAAACTAAATGACTAACAACCAACAACATCCTCGGACTCATCAATCCAGGTTTCACAGCAACCACAGCACCAAGACTGCCCTCAGAGACGTCACTGATGACATCCACACCCTCCCCGATCAAGGCCACACTGCAGCCCTCATACTACTAGACCTCTCAGCATCCTTCAACACCATCTACCACCACACACTGGCTGCCAGACTCCACCACGCCGGTATCCAGGGAACTGCCTTAGACTGGATTCAATCTTTTCTCTCAGGCAGAACACAAAGAATAAGACTCCTGCCCTTCTTCTCTGAACCCCCAGAGATCAGATGAGTAGTACCCCAAGGATCCTCTCTCAGCCCCACGCTCTTGAACATCTACATTGCCCCCCCTCGCCACCATTGTCAGAAAACACGGAGTCAACATAGTATCATACGCTGATGACACCCAGCTCATCCTCTCCCTCACCAAGAAAGCCGACATCACCAGGCCTAGATTCTAAAATGCCATGAAGGACGTCACACCCTGGATGAGCAACAGCTGCCTGAAGCTCAACTCACCCTTGGGTCCACCCCCTCAGCATGGGACAACATCTGGTGGCCCCCCAGCCTTGGAAACCTACCCACCCCTACGGCCATGCCCGCAACCTTGGCATCATACTCGACTCCTCACTCACCATGAACCGCCAGATCAACGCTGTGGCCTCCAAATGTTTCAACACCCTCCGCATACTGATCAAGACCTTCAAATGGATCCCCCAACTCCAGAAAGACCATCACCCACGCACTTATCACCAGTAGACTGCACTACGGAAACATGCCCTATGCTGCATCAATAAAACACTCCTTCACAAACTCCAGACCATCCAGAACGCCACTGCCAGACTCGTCATCAGCATCCCACGATCGGAACACATCACCCAGCTCCTCTGCGACTGCCACTGGCTCCCTGTCAAGAAAAGAATAACCTTCAAACTGGTCACACATGCCTACAAAGCCCTCCATAACACCAACCTCAATACCTAAACGAAAGAATCTCCTTCCATGCCCCCAAGAGAAACCTCTGCTCCGCCAACCTAGCCCTAGCCACAGTCCCCCGCATCCACAGGGCCTACCACGCTCCCTTTTGACTACCCCTACGATGGCGTTTGTTTTATTTTTCAACTTTTGCAGCTGCTGGCAGGTAGGATGCTCCTCTGCCATAGCTGAGGAGCCGCTGCTGAAGCCAGGCATTATTGAGACCTAGGGCCATATGTAGGAAGCCAAATACCGGTCAGTAACGGCCGATTTTCTGTAAATATCCCATTACCGACCGGTATTTAGGCTTTTGGTATGTAGGGGCGTATTTCAGGATTCGGTAATTTACCGAATCGGTAAAATTACCGAATCAGTAATTTTACCGATTCGGTAAATACCGAATCCTGAAATGATATGTAGGGGGAGTGTGCCATTGGTGTGGGGATTCGTTATTTACCACCAACTAAAAGTTGATGGTAAATGACGAATACCTGAAAAAAGCAATTTTTTCCCTTTTGAAGTGTGCAATGTGGCAGACATACATGCCCTTAGGGCATATATGTGCGCCACATGTGCACACATGGACGAATCAGGAGTGCAACAGGGTGTCAATTAGGGGTGGGCGGAATTTGCGGAATTAACCTTCGCAAATTATCGCGAGAATGTTTAAAATTATCGCAAACAAGCAGAAATATCGCGAAGATGCGGAAGTTTTTTTCCGGCATGTTCGCGAGATTTTCTGCATGGTTGCGGGTCGCCAACTTACCCATGTGGTTGCTTGCGGGCGCGGCCATCTTGTTTTGAGTTGTTCTCGCGGTGCATGATCGCGAGAAGAAAGACGTGATCGCGCGACGCATGACGTCACTGCGGGCGCGAACTGTCGCGAGACAGCGCAAATGGCTAAAAACAATACAACATCTCATGGAGAACGCGACCGGATCAAGAAAACTTGTCGGCGAACGCAGGGATTCAGGTAAGGCGATCGCGCGCGCGCGAGAATGTATCATTTTACAGCGCGAGCAAGAAACAAATTATCGCCAAGCTGCGGAAACCGGAATTTTTGACATTTTCGCGCTCTCCGCGGAACGCAAAAATGTCAAATTATCGCAATTTCCGCGAACGGAACGAAATTTTTGCCCAGGCCTAGTGTCAATGTGACACCCTGCCACCCATGATGATGCCTCCCCCATTACCGATTCGGTATTTACCGAATCGGTAATGGTAACTGGCTTCCCATTCATTCCTATGGGCCTCCAGGCCCATAGGAATGAATGGGAAGCCAGTTGCCATTACCGAATCGGTAAATACCGATTCTAAAATACCGACAAATACCGAATCGGTAATTATTTACCTACATTACATTTACCAATTCATAAATACCGAATCGGTAAAATTCGGTATTTAAGAATCGGTAAATGTAATTTACCTACATATGGCCCTTAGTGCTTTGTGTTTCATTGGGTGTGACTAATGCTTCCAACTGAGTTATGTCTGTAGAGCCATAGGCACAGGGATTTGTTTTGCATGATCATGTGGAAGGTCTACATTTGTACTTACTCTCTGCTATTCTGTAGAAGGTTGGTAGTGTGTGGAACAAAAGGTTTCATGATAAAGTTAACACATTGTATTGTCACAAGGACACCCTGAAACTATTGGGCATCCTTGTGGTTTAGTTAGATTATTATCATTGTAGGCAAATCATGGATTACAAGTGTATGGATTCTAGAGAAGCATGTGTGTTTTTTACTCAGTACCACCTAGCTAAGTGCCTCATTGGTCACAGTTATATGATTACATATACAATTTCTATACGTTTGTTGCAATGTTCTTTCCTCACCAGTATCTCATTATTTTACTACTCATCCAGTAATACCATACCAGCCTCTCATAAACTGGTAGCTGGAGTTGAGGGCGACGAACATTCTTCTTTGGTAATGTCATGGCAGACATAGATTATTTTATTGTCAGTAGTCAATTCTCTGACTGTTATTCTCTCAAAGGCTGTAATTTTGCCATGGGTTTCCTTTGGTGAGGGACTGGAAAGAGAAGAGGAGTGTTCCTTAAGAAGTAACGAGTCAGTTTACTTTTACAAAGAGTTTTTGTACTTCCACCTTGATAAAGGAAAAAGCTTAGAACCAGGTTATTTTTTATACTAATTAGCGGTGGCGGCCAGCACTGATCGGTGGTGGTGCTGTGAGGCCAAGGGGATGGGGGGATGAAGGGTAAATAAAAAATAAAATTCAACTTACCTACTCGCCGCGTCCTCCCTCGCCGCGTCCTCCTCATCGCGTCCCTCCTCTGGCCGAAACAAGGCTCAACAAGCACCCAGGCTGAGGCTCCCCTGAGCCACGTTGTGATTAGTCTGAGCTTCAAACCATGTTGCTCAGAGGTGAACAGGAAGCCTGGGCATGTTCTCCACCCAGTCTGTAATGCAGCCGGGGTGGAGAACATGCTAAGTGCGCATGAATGTTTGGCCGGCCCAAGAGGGCCCTCCAAACATCCATGCACACTTTAGGGAGTGGAAACCACTCCTCCCCGCCCCTACACTGTCAGCAAGGCACACCCACCCCACCTCACCTGGCAAAGCTGCCGTGCCTGCAACAGAAAAAATAAAATGATAACTGAAAGTTAATATCATTTCATTTTTCCTTTCACTGCTGAAAAGCAGTGGGGAAATGCTTCTCTGCCTTAGTAGAGAAGCCGCCCCTGCTAATTAGAGACAGAGTATTCTGTGAGGGTTATCTAATGTTAATGTTAAGGACAGTTCCTATATTGCCCTTGGGGTGTGTGCTGATAATATTGATTATCCCAAAATGGATAAATGACTTTTCTGTAGTTTTGATGTACTTTTCAAATTTATCTAAAATTGTATTTTGGGTTTATAGTTTGATCATCCAAGATCTGTTGTACAAAGCTGGTAGGATAATTATCTTTAAGAGCCAATCTAAAGTTGCCGGGTCCTAATTATATCAAAGGGATCCCTTTACCTCTTGTGTTCTGGGCCTCCGTACTGTAGACCCTCAAACTAGTGACCAAGTATCCCTTTTAGCACGTGGCACTCTGGATAGTGAAACAGCATAGAAAGTAGGGAAGACCCTGTATCCCTAGGAACTTCAATAATTCTTGTCAAAACATTGGGGATTTCTCAGGAAATGACAAAATATTTATATGAGTAACCAGGATAAAACAGATTGCAATTGCAACTTGCTTTACAACAAAAAAAACACATTACAATAAAGTAGAGAGAAAAGGACTCAGCAGAAAACCTGGATGTTGCACTCACATCTAATATTAAACACGATACATTGTAGATGTGAATATATATATTTTATACTGGGTGCATGCGTGATGACAGTGCAGTGCTCATGATAATCACATGTGGGGCAAACTGAAGCACATATATAGAAAACAAATTCTGAAGGTTTTATGAATGAATAAAAAGAGGGATGGTTCTAGTGATTCCCTCTACAATAAAGTAGTCCATTTACAGTCCATAATGGCCAACTAGTTGACATTTCAGTCCTCATCAGCCAAAGAATTGTATCAAGAGGCAATGAGGAGAGTGACCTTTGGGTAATGAACTAGATTGATAGGAGTCCCTTACATGAAGGTGGTAAGGATGAGGCAACTGAACTGATTCATACAGCTGGTGGAAGCCAGGCTCAAGTTGGTCTGCATCGACAACTGGAACCATCTGGGTCTCGGAGTTTGCGAAGTTTGAAGCAAGTTTATGCAGTGATTGAAAAACTCCGATCACTCAAAATCAGAGCTCTCGTCCTTTCAAGTACTGCTAGGATGACAGAGTAGGCACATGTTTATCTTTCTAATTTTGTGTGAACCCTACATAAGGACTTCAGTTTTTTTGCATTCTACTAATTTATTTATTTGTCATCATCATCACAATATTAACTTTATTTAGTTTCAAAGTTTAAAAAACCCACAAAAGTTCATCAATGCATTAAAAACAAATATGTACATTAATACATTAAGATCCATATCAAATTAAGATGTTATATGATTAAAACTAAACCTTAAAATAAGATTGGTAACTTTCTTGGCCTCCTGCACAATTTCGAAATCAAGTGCCATGACAGCATAAGCCCTAGTTTTCATTGCCAGTAAAACCCTCTGTGCTAATCGCAGAGGATTGTCCATCCTTTATCCTAGGAACCTTTTCCTAGCACACCATATAGAAAAAAGAAATCTAGATACTGCGAATACTATCGCGTGGTGGGGTTCGTGTTTCAGTATTCTAAGAGCCCCCGAGGTTGTTAGAGATCCATAGGTTTCTACAGATCTGTACTATCCACATTTGTCTTTCTCTTTTATACAAACAGAAAAGTACATGTGCCTCGGTTTCTTTTGCTGTTCTACAAGAGGGGCATTTCCGATCAATTTCCCTCGACCAGGCTCTAGTCAAAGTGCACGGGGGTTAGCCATGCCTGAACTGCAGATACCACTTCATTGACAATACTGGCTGGATCTCATTTGGGAAAGTCTTGTATCAATAAACATTTTTGATCTGTATAAAAGTCCTAGTTAAGTTGCCAACAGTTGGAAACTTCATAAGAGAGGAAAGTCTAGAGGCACAGTAGCAATCAACAGGTTTCTTCTTGGAAATTGCCAGATAGTTTTTAGAGGGTCTTCCCATAGGGAAGCCAGTCCTATACTAGTCAGAGTGCCTCTGAGATGAAACAAAGGTAGGCTTTTAGCCCCTGACAACCCCTGAAGTTCTTCTGATGCTTATCTATATAGGGTCAGCTCTGGAGTCAACCAAATTGTCCTCCAAAATAGTCGAGGTCTTGAAGCAATGCCTTCAGAATTGGGGCTCAGCCCTGGATCTAATCAGACTGGAATCAGCAGGGTAGTAGGGGGAAGAACCACTAGGTCCCTAATACATTTGTTTTCTACCAGTACAATATCTTTTACAGACTTATGACCCCATAACTCTGCCCCATAAGTAATGGCTCCCAGAGATTGGGTCTTGTATATTTCCATCAAAGGGCTAAGAGGCTTAAAAAATGAAGAACTATAAACTTTGGCTAGGCCACCTGTACTCTGTGCTAATTTGAACCTCTGTTACCCTATGTGAAAAGCCCAGCCCATGTGTTTGTTGAGGGTGAGCCCACGATACTCAAAAATGGTGACCCTCTCCAGCAGAGTTCCATTCAACACGGGGTTGGTTCTGGTGGAATGCACAGAATTAAAAACTCTGAATTGTGTCTTGGCGACATGAACCTCAAGGCCCTGCTCGATGCAGAAAGAGTTAAACCCATCGAGTATACTTTGGATCCCAATGATTTTGATAAGAGGAGGGTATCGTTGGCAAACATCAGGGCTGGGATTTTGGTGAAACAAATCTTGGGAGAATTGTTGACACCAACCCCATTTAAGGTATCCACTAGCCTATTGATGTACAAGCAAAATAGGGTCAGAGTCATAATACAGCTCTGTCGTACGTCCCTGGTTACCGGGAAAGGTTCAGAAAGCTTCTCCAATTACCTATATCGAACTTGTGCAAAGTTCTTCTCATGCAGCCTCCTGATGATATTACAGAGGTAAGTGGGGACCCCCATGTTAGACAGAGCAGGTCAGAGTTTGGGCCTAGGAACTAGGTCCAAGGAGGATTTTAGGTCTACTCAGATCAGCTAGAAGCTGCCACCCTCCAGCACCACCATTTTTTCAGTAGAGGAGTTGGAGGCGAAATGCTTGATCAATGGTGGAAATTGTATTTTAAAACCTGCTTGTAGAGTGCATTTCTTTGTACTAGTTAGGTGTTTATTCCTTAATGTTGTGGTTGTTTGACTTGTTTGGCCTTTCCTCTGGGAATCTTGTGGCTTTAACAACCATGCCATCCAGGGTGAGACAGGCAATTCCGCACAGAAAGCAGTTTCATCTTTGTGGATAAGATTTTTGGAGACTATTGGAAACAAAGTAAATGAGATTGTGGACCCTCTCTCCCCTCTCTTAGCAATCCAATTTACAGCGTTGTAGATCAAAAGCTTCATTACTAAGCAAGGGACAGAAATACTTACAAGCATTCACAAGCCAGGAAGTGGAGTTTCCACACAGATAGGCTTATAAATAGTAGTGAAATTTACAATGAAACATATGTAATAATAGGGTTCATTGATAATTGTCCATTGGCAAAGTGTCAGAAAATAACTTGCCTTATAATAATAATTCAGCAGGTCAGAATTTGTGACCTTCTGCCATTGGATGTGAATGAAGGCTTGGAGGCCTACAAGAGATAACAGATCTCTGTCCCTGGATTTGCATCTGAAATGGCAACATCATTTTAAAAGCTGTCTAGGTCAATTAAATGGACAGATGCTGTTTTTAAAACATGTTTCTACTTCGAAAGACCTCAGCGGAGCAGGTAGTGGTAATCTTGACGTATCCCAATGTTGTGTCTTGTCTCTGTTGGGAAGATTGAAAAGTGGCAAGATGGGTGTTCCTCGTAAAAGTCAATACACTTCGGTGAACTTGAGAAAGTATTTAGCCCATGAGCAAGAGTCAACAGGGCTCTTAACTCCTGAACAACTGAGCAGGGTAGAGTTTAAAAAACACAATATAATCTTACATTGCAGTGTTGACAAAGACTACAAAGATCAATACTTCACAAGTTAAAGTAGAGTAGACTTTCAGTGTGATAGTGAACAGTTCTGCTAGATTCAGCCATGACTTTTTACTAGCACTTTTATTTATGCTGGGTGCCCAAGCTGCTTCAGTCCTAAAAATGCCACCAGACATCATCTCAGTTCAGGACGGCTCAAGTGAGCTAAGCATTGCATAAGCTGTACCTATATTGTTATTATACCTGTATATATTGCATGCATAGTTACTACTAGAACAAAGCACACACTAGAAACGAAAATATACCATGACATTGAAGAGCTGCGGAGCCGCAGCCATTGTTTTTAGGACTGTATTTTGATGGTGCAGATGTCAAACAGCTCTTTTGACTCAAACATTCCTACCATGGCCTTGTCTTCACTTCCTTCAACTATCTGCTTTTTTAATCACTGACTTTCGACTTAGTCAATCATGTATTGACTCAGTCCTTTGGAGTATTTCTCATCTAATGCTATTGTCTGTTTGACTGTATTCTTCTGATTTTGGTCATGTGCAATTATGCATACATTTGCAAAGCATGAGGAACACGTTTACATTTTGAAAGTAGACTCAGAACATCACTGCTTATCACATTCTTTTGTATCCCACATCAATTTGTGTATTGTTCTTTAGGGCAGTAGGCATTTTTTAAGCCCTCTCTTGAGCACTTGAGTTGGAGCCTGAACCTATTCTGGCTACTTGTTGGCTTTTCATTTTTATGTATTCGGATGACTGACCTCAAGCTAGCCAGGCAAGCCATTAGCACTTCTCTCTCTTTGCCCTGAATGTCAGTTCTGCCACCTACACCTGTTTCTCCCTCAGTCCTACCTCCTGCCCTCCCTTTGTGTTTCTGTTGGCATAATAGCTGTGTGCCCTCAATCCATTTGGTAGTCTGTAGCCGTAAGGTCTCTAAAACACTGAATAATGACAATAATAGTTAATAGTACCAGTAGAGATGGTACTGGTTCAGCAGGAGGAACTAAACTAAGATTACAGCCATTGATATGATTCTTGCTACCAAGGCTTGATTCTAAAGTGTATAGTCCTGGACGGTGCAGCACAGACTCTGGTAAGATAAAACGTATTTACCAAGGAAAAAGGTATTAGGGTGCATGGCCTGGCAGCACTGCAAGATGGCTTCCCACCCCTGTGGTATATGTAGCACTTATCCACAAATCTATATATTGTGGAAGCCGTACAGCGATTGGAGCCCAGGAATGCTTTCATGATGGAACCGGGCCCATGTGCAGCCAGGAACTTGAGATCGGTAATACTAAAACAGAGGTGCTGCCCATCCCCCACACATACCTACCAATTCCAGCCACTGCTGTCTTCACAAGTAGGGAGCGGAGAAGCCTGCAAAATCCACTGCATCATGGCCAAGTTCCCAGTTCATGCAGCAGGGGAGGCTGGAGGCAAGAAACTGAGCACAAACATGGGTATAGAATACAGATGCCTAGGGGTCTGCGATGAGGGGTTGATGTTGGCTGAGACTGTAGATAATGGCATCCTTGGAGGGAGAGAAGTAATAAATACAGAGCACTCAGACACATTTTCCTCAGGTGGTGGGATGGGCAAAGAGTGAAAGCCAATATGTTCGTGACCTGCCTAAGCAGGAGTGGCAGCTTGTTCCAGAATCTAGCCACTAGCACCTGGAATGAGTGCCCGCCGCGGTGGGCTCTGAGACACTTAGGAGTGACCAAAAGATGTTGGTGTGCTGACCTAAGGGATCTACCAGGAACATAGTATGAGACTCTTCTACGGATGTAATGCGCCCCCAAGCCATGCAGAGATTTGAAAGCCAGGACCAGAGCTTTGAAGAGTATTCTGCATCAGACAGGCAGCCAATGAAAATTCTTCAGATGGTGGGAGATCCGGTCTCTGGTACTGAGACTCAGTACTGCCCTGGCTGCCGCGTTCTGCACTACTTGCAGTCTGTTGAGTAAAAACTCCGGAAGGCCCAGGTAGAGGACGTTGGCATAGTCCAATCTGGAGTTGATAAGTGCCTGAACAACCGTCTTTCTGTGTGAGGTCGGTAATAGAAATAGAAACCTACGGAGCATTTTCAGGAGACCGTAGCACGTGCCCGCTATCGACTGTACTTGAGGTGTCATAGACAAGGCATCATCCATTTTCACTCCTAGATCTTTTACGATCTTGACTGCTGCCTGAGAGGGTGACATATCTAAGGGCCACCATTGTTTCCAGGTGTCCAAAGGGGGAGCGCCAAAGAAGATAATTTCAGACTTTTCTGGGTTACATTTGAGATGATTAAGTCTGAATCAGGTGAAAGTTTCTCTCAGACACATTAACCTTCTCTCCGTTGAACTCCTCTCCCTTCTAATAAGTGAACAGCAGTTGAGTGTCGTCGGCATAGGATATAATCATAGCCTCACCTGCTTCAATCAGGGTAGCCAGGGGAGCCATGTACAGGTTAAAAAGTACTGGGCTCAAGATAGATCCCTGTGGCACGCCTATGCTCAAAGGTGGCATGCTGGCTGAGAACGTGGGTGACCAGACCTCTCGATATCTGTCCTCCAAGAAGGAGGAGAACCATTTCAACACCGTGCCCCGAGTCCACATTCCCGCATCCTCTGTAGGAGGTGATTGTGCGGCACGGTGTCAAAGGCCGCAGAGAGGTCTACAAGGAGCAGGAAAAGCTTTGCTGCCTTTATCCAGGGTCTCTTTGATGGAATCAGAGATCTCCAGCAGCGCCGTCTCTGTGCTAAGGTTCTGCCTGAAGCCAGACTGACTCGGGTAAAGAAGATTGTTGGTTTCAGCAAAATTGCTAATCACCGAGTGGACATATTTCTCAATTGTCTTTGCAAAGAAAAACAGAGAGATGGGTCTGTAATTAGTTAAGACCATGGGGCCAACTGTAGGTTTTTTCAGTAAGGGAATTATTTTCGCGCTCTTCCAGCTTACCGGGACCTGACCGATAAGAAGAGACGCTTTCAACACACTATTCACTGTGGGGTTCAATATCTCCGCCATTTCTGCCAGGAATTTGGCAGGGCACGGGTTCACAGGAGCTCCAGATTTAAGGACCTTCATTATTGACAGTGACGTTTCTGAGGACAAGGGAGGGAAGATGGAGAGGGATCATGATTCAGAGGGGGCAGTTAGTAGAGAGGCCATCACATCTTTCCTGCTCCTGCCATCGAAAGAGGATTGGATTGTTATTACCTTTGTATAGAAGAAGATGGCTAATTTGCCGATCCAATCGTCTGAGGGAGGGGAAGGCCTAGTCGCAGCCCTTGGCGAGGAGAAGCGTTTAAAAATACTAAAAATATCCCTGCTTTTATTTCCTGCAGACTCAATTTTAGATGAAAAGACGCTCTTTTTGGCTGCCTGTATCTTTTTGTGGTAATCTCTTAAGGCCTCTTTATAATTCCTTTTATTATCCACGTTAAAATCCTTCCTCCATGCTCTTTCCTGGCATTTATAGTCTTTTCTACACTGTCGCAGGGCATCGTTGAACCAGGGGTCTGAGCATCTTACAATTTTGATAGAGCACGGTGTTAGGGGGGTGAGAGCTGAGGTTCCTTGCGCGATCCACTTTACAAGGGCCTCCGCATCCTGCTCTATATTGCCAGTCGGCGTGAGAGGGTGTTGGTCGAGTTCATATTTGAGGGCAGCCGGGGTGATCTTGTGAAAAGGCCTGAAAGTAGAAGATGACCGCTTAACCTGGGTGAGTGAAGGCTTTGTTAGTTTTGGTAATTTAAAACCCACCAGGAAGTGGTCTGACCATAGTTGAGGTAAGGGAGCCTCTGTCTGAATTTTGCAGTTAGCAAATATTTGGTCGAGGATGTGGCCTTTAACATGTGTAGGGGCTAAGACCTGTGGAGCGAGATTGAGCGCATCCAAGGATTCCCGCAGAGAAATGGTCTCAGGGATGCCCTGTTTATCCATGTGTACAATCAAGTCACCAAGACAAGAAAGTGTTTAAATCTAGAGGCCACAGGCACAATACATTTTTCATTTAAAAGATCCCAAATAAATAACAATTATTGTTTGAAATCCCCTAAAATACATAACAACATTTAACATTTCATAGGCAACTATACTTTTTCTGGTTATTTTTTTGTTACCATTGTTCACAAACACCCCACATGTATTGTTCTGTATGTAATTGCCTGTTAGAGTTAAGAGCATTTGTTGTGTAACCAATGTTCTTGTTAGATAGTCTGCTGAAACACACAAGCATTGTATATTTGACTGATCTACGCCACTTTCCAAAAAATCTGGTTGTTACCCCCTGTCTTCTGAATTCGTTTTTATTTGGGTTTAGAACTCTGTGCTAACCAGTGCAAAAGTGATTGTGCTCTCTCGCACAAACATGGTAAAATTAGCCTACACCTCATTGGCACATGCAATTTACTGGGAAGTCCATAGTAAAGTGGTGCTACATGTACCCAGGGCCTGTAAACGAAATGCTACTAATTGGCCAGAAGCACTCATTGTGCCACCCACCAAGTAGCACTTTAAAACGTGCGTCAGGCCTAACATTGTGGTCTTTAGTGCAATTTTAAACTGACAATATGACCTGGCAAACTAAACATTTTGCCAGGTCTAAAACTTCCCTTTTAAAACATAGAAGTCACCTCTAATGTAGGCACCGAACAGCCCACAGGGCAGGGTGCATTGTATTTGAAATATATAGAACAGATGTTTTGAAGTTTTACATGTTCTGGGAGTGAAAAACTACTGAAACAGTTTTTCACTTCTGTATGGCCTATCTCGCCCATTGGATAACATTCGGTTACCTTATTACATTAAATAAGTGCATACTTTTGATTGTTAACAGATATGAATGTCAAGTTTGGAACCAAATGAATTGAAATATAAAACCCTCTTTAATGGTAAAGTTGGATTTTAAGTCGCAATTCTAAAAATGGCACTTTTAGAAAGTTGGCACATTCTTGTTTTAACCACTTAATGCCTGCAACTTGTGTCCTTGGTCACATGGCTGAATAATTTGGCAGTTGGCCTTTGTGTATTCCTCCAAGACAGTGAGACATAAGGGGACTAGGTGTGGGTAGGATTGGAAATCCTGCCATTATGGGTGTGTTGTAGCTTTTTTTGTCCCACCTACATCTTAATGGGCTGCAGATAGCTCACAAACAAAGAGACAACACTATTATTTTGTCACTTTAGACTACGTGGATCCTGGGCAGTGGTAGGAAGGAACTTAACAGAATCTGATGTGGGGGTAGTGAGGATGTCACCCCAACTTCAAAAGCTGGCTTCAGCTATAAATATTGTACCTCCTGAACCACGTCTTCAGTATGAGTGGAAGACTCCAGAAGGACTGCCTTGTTCCCCAGACTTGTGCATCGTGCCTTGCTGCAATCAGCGGACTGTTCTGCTGCTACAAGCCTACCTTGACACCCAGAGGACTGTGCTGCTGCTTGAGGTTTGCCTTGATAAAGATGACCTGGGCCATCTCCTTGCTCCCAGGAGTGACTCCAAGGGTCAGTTAGCTGACCTCCTGTTCTGTCCTACAGGGACACAACAATCTCCAAGGGCCTCCCTGCAATGGCTCAACTGACCTGCAGCACTGGGCCTGCAACTGGACCTGCCAGAGCCTTGCAGGCCTCTGCTGGAGCCTACCCAACATGTGCCTCCCCAAATCCTGTACCCATAGGTAGCTTCAAACACCTGCACAAACTGCCGACAAGCGATGCAAAGCCTTGCCACACAATTGAAAGCTTCATCGCAAGCAATGCCAAGCTGTCCAATGCTTTGAAGCACAGTTAAAAGCTTATTGGGCTCAACACCAGTCTATGGAAATTCTGAAAAGCATCACTGCACAGCTACATGCTTCATTGGAAACAATGCTAAGTGGCATAAAGCTTCGCTGAACAGGTGAATGAGTCATTGGAACTGACTTTTAGTGACACAAAGCTCCACAAAACCGTGCCGCATAGCCTCATCAGACCCAACAGCAGACATAAAGCTTCGCAAAGCAACTACATGCAGACCTTGCATCAAGGACTTATGGTACAATACTCAACTGAAGACCATAACAGCATCTCCCTCACAGATTGCCTTTCTAGATTTAACCATCAAGCTTACACAGGGTCACTTCTCAACCACTATGTACAGGAAGGCGACCGATCGCAACAGTCTGTTACACTTCCACAGTCATCATCCCAGATCACTCAAGGAAAACTTACCTTTCGGGCAATTCCTTAGAGTCAGAAGAAATTGCAGCACATTAGATACATACAAAAGTGAATCAGCGATCCTCGCCCAGAACCTGAAAGAGAGAAACTACCCACAGAGGAGTATTACCCTGTCCAATAAACGGCCCGTAATAACAATAGGGAAGGACTCCTTGAACACAGAAATGACAAAACTGGTTCAGAAGCACTGACTTGTGTCACCACCTTCACACCGGCCTCTACACAATTGACCCGGGTGTTGAGAAAGCACTGGGACATTCTTAATACAGGGACCATGAACCTTGAATTGCCACGCTTTGCATACAAGCGATCCAAGAACATCAAGGATATGCTTATAAAAACCAGACCGAAACCCAAGACTAAGTCTTTACAGAATACACTTTGGCAATTACCTGCGGTGAAGGGACACTATCCCTGTGGGACATGTAGTGCATGTACATTTACATCTGTATACAAAACTGTCACACTTAACACCACCTTCGTTTGGGAATTGAGGTCCCATACAAACTGCAACACATCCAATTGCATCTATCTTCTGGTTTGTCCCTGTGATCTCTATTATGTGGGAATGACAACTCGCCCCATTAAATTGCGCATCTCTGAACACCGCAGCAGTTTTCGCTGCCACAAGAACAATACCAAACTATGTGCACATTTCCTGGAGAAGGGACACTCACCAGACTCTGTCAAATGGCTAATTTTAGACGCCAACCCCCTTTTCACTAAACCCAGTCTGTTCGCGAGAGAACAGAGATGGATACACCGCCTATCTTCTGACACTGGGGGTCTTAACGATGATATCCCTTGGGGCTCAATTAAAACCTGAATCATTCCAAACTGCATCATGTGTTTACCCGCTATGCTAGAAGTGTAACAGTCTCACTACCAGACTTTTCTCTTATTGGCACACTATCCTACATCCCGCACTCGGAGGGCTGTTGATGATTATAATTATAAGAACTTTTCCTTTAATTAACATACCTACACTGGTTAGAATCCCCACATTAAGTTTCATATGCCTTTATTTCAATAGCCAGTCCCCTGTTTAAGATGGCCGCCATACTAACGAACATCAGTGCCTAACTGAGCCATTTTCTCTTCCCAACCCATGATGGCCGCCATATCCACCTACACTTCTCACAGGCGCTCGCACAGCCCCCTCCCGTAGTCACATGGCCAAAATCCTCTACTAAATCCCTCTACGCTGTCGAGTGAGTCACCTTCCGGACTCGGTGGTGAGGGTAGGTCTGATCGTACGACATGAGCAACTGAAGACGTGAGTAATCCCGCGCCTTTCCTGTAACTTTGCCCTCTTAACGCTCGTCTTTAGTCTTTAAACTGTTAACTCTGCCTACACACGGTTTAGCGAGAGGACCAGCGGTACGTGTATGAGTTTCCTGAACTTGCTTAGGAGTTCTTACACTAACACAACTAGCACACGCTGTATTCCTCTCGATGACCCAACAAACAGAGTGGTACAGCACACTTTAACATATACGCGGAAACCATTTGACCTTTCCGCTTGTTTCCACCGGCGCTGATTGCGTCCGCACAACCAGAGATTCTCTCCATATCATACCCGATACAGTCGCACGGTTACTACTTCGTGCTCCGTATGCACATGAGGGACCTAGCATCATCTTTCCCTCTAGTACTATTAACCCTTCCACTCCTGTAATGATAGATAAACCGAGCTTTGCACACTACCTCAGTGCCCACTCGACATGTATCGGTTTTGCTTTGTTTTGTTTTGAATACTCTGTTTTTTCACTTTGCCTACTGACATCCAGATGAGTCTTAAGGTTTGCTGTCATGCACTTGTTATGACTTTGTGCCAACATTGTGTCGCTACCATATCTTTTCATGCCTTTTGTTTCACTTTTACTTATACCAACCCTTGGTTCCATGTGCAGTCCTACTTAATGAGGATTTGTAGCTCAATGTGCACCCACCGAGTACTGTTGCGGTCTGGACTGATACTGAATAGGGTGAGTCTCCCTAGATTATCTTCTGCTGCATTTTTACGAATTCGACACAGGTGCAATAGCCACTTTTAGTTCACCGTGGGAATCACCACCAATGATTATTTTCTGATGCATTCATGCATTGGAAGCCACCACTACCTGATTTTACGAACGCTTGAAGAGTCACGTTTTTGGCTGTTTCTCTATACCAATGTGTTAACTGTATTCCGTTTTAACTGGCATCATTTAACCTTTTTCCCTACAGGTAACACCAGACACCGACAGGTATTTTAAATAGGAGTTATTTACTCACTAGATACCATCCCACTGAGAATATTGTTACTACCACATTCTCTCAAGTTGTAGATAGTTTTTTGCATAGGTCCTGAAGAATCGCGAGTGATACAACTCCTAGCGAGAAACATGTTGACCACTTTTATATAGCTCACTCACATAGGAGACATTATACTCTGATGAGTGCCACACCTTCACGTTTTTAATCAGGGAAGGAGGCCCCCAGAATAAAACTAACTCTTAGATGGCACTCCTAACCCTGTTTTTATACCACATATTCACATCTACACTATTTAGGCCTCCTCACCCGCACTTCACCATACGGCTGTTGGATTGAAGATCTCCGACAAAGTGCCCCTTATTATGGGAGCCCGTTAGGCATTGCACCGCCGGCCCGACGAGGAGCAGCCCATATGATGAAGCATGACACCTGAAAGGGTGTGTGAGGGCATTATTATCCAACAAATGGATTACCAACTCTAAACACACAGTGTATGTAGTTGGTTCCAGCCTTCCCTTGACTCTTCTTCCTCTTCTCTCTTACATTGAGGAACAGCAGTAATATCCTTATTGATAATGGACAATAATCAACTGGCCAAACTTGGTATGGTGCCTGGTCTGCACTCCATCCTGGTTGGCCTGAAGTTACGATTGTGTCCTGGTCTAGCGCAACCACATACCCACAATTAGCCTCTTGCAATTATTTTTACTTGAACCTTTAAAATTCAGTTATTCTACTGATTGGATTTAATTTGTTTTGGTGTCATTGCATTTATTAAGATCTACTCTAGTTTTCTTGATTGGTGTGGGATTTTTCTTGTGTTGTGTTTTCACTTTATTACTGTTTGTGTGCTGCATACATGCTTGACACATTGCCTCTAAGTTAAGCCTCACTGATTTTGTGCCAAGCGACTAGAGGGTTAAGCACCGGTGATCTAGTGACTTTTGTGGTTTACTCCTTTTGTGGTTTACTCTGCCAAGGATTGTTGTTGTTGCTTGAAAAGGGTTCTCACCCTCCACAAACAATAATTCAATTTCTTGCATTGTTCTTAGGTGCTTTCTTCTTTAAGCAATCAGAAAAGGATGCAAACACAGCATTTACTTTTGACATTGGTAGAGTGTATCCAGGACACTTCAGGTTGTAATATTGGGACATAGCGCAATATGCATCTGAGAAATGTTCTAATAATATTGGAATATTAATATTGGACCTCAGCAACTACAACAAAAACTTTGCAAGCTGTACAGAATTGTGCAGCTCGCTTACTTATGAAAGTCCCCAAACGGTCATCAGCAAAGCCCTCAATTCGATTGCTCCATTGGCTCCCAATTCACGAAAGGATTGTGTTTAAGACTATGTGTTTGGCACATAAGTCTATTCACAACCTGGGTCCTCCCATTTTGGATCCTTTCTTTCATCGTTATCATTCGGTTAGATCTCTTAGATCTAACCAACGCAATCTGCTTGTTGTGTCAAAGGTCAGGCTGGCCCGTATGGGCAGCCGTCGACTCTCGGTCCTAGCAGCTAAAGAATGGAATAAACTCCCTGACAACATCAGGCATGAATCAAACTACATCGCCTTCAGGAAGCAACTAAAGACATTTTTGTTTAATAACATCCTCTAATGCCTGATAATGTCCTTGGGTCTGACAGCGCTGGGATGCTCTAGGGTAGCCATGCGCTATATAAGAAGGTATTCATTCATTCATTCATCCAAATAGTTTTACCTTTTCATTTTATATGAATTTCTGTATACATTGCATTTTTATATTTAGTTGTGGGACCTTTCTCAGAAATATAAAAACTGATCTTATGTTTGACTTAATGAAAGATTTCCAGGCCTGCTTCTCCATAGTGATAATTGCAGATATTGTTGGAAGATTGCTATTTTTAGTAGATCTTTTAGCTCATCATCAGTTACCACATATCATTTCCCTTATGTTAGAATTGAATCTTCTTTTATTATGTTTTTCATTGTATTTATATCAACATTATAGCAGTTTCAAAGAGAGTTGATTATATTGATTAAATTCAGAACTGGCAAATTAGAAAGTCCCAGTCCTAATCGTATCCAACAATGGAGAGTAGAGGATCTTAGATTGATAATTTGTCACATAAATTGAGTGAATAACATATCCAAGTTGCCTATTGTTTTATTTCTCGAAGTTGTTGCTCCGTATAAAAGTAAAATAATTATTTTGGCTATTAAGACCGAAATAGAAGAACCAATGCCCCCCTCCTTATTTTTTTGATAAAAGTTTGATGACTTGAGTGTCATTAAGCAATCTATTCAGTATCTCCTTTTCATGAGATGGCCAATTTAGGTTTGAGTCAATTTCTAAACCAGGATACATATATTGTGAATCTTGCCCTATTTATTTTATTTTTCAACATCCAGACATAACTCCGTTTGGTACACCTGAATGACATTGTATTTGTTTTGTTGAAGGTGATTGAAAGCCTATGTAGCTTAATGCATTCTCGTAAATGACCTACTTCTCTTTGTACGTCATTCTGTGTTTTGTATAGTAAAACAAAGTCATCTACAGACACTGAATAGGAAACTCGCTGTTGTCCAAATTTTGGAGTATCGCCATTACTTTGCTTAAGAGTTTGGGTAAGATCAGCGATAAACATTGAAAAAAGAAGCAGAGCCAAAATGCATCCTTTTTTTAGTCTGATATTAATAATGATTGTTGGAGTCAATCAGTTTCCATCAGTCAATTTTACTTGGAACCAGGGGGCAGATTTATGTTCCCTGGCGCATCCCTGCAAATCAGCATGGATGCGCCAGGGAAGATGCGTCACGCAAGTTTGCCCTTGCGCCACCGCAGATGCGCTGCATTTACAATGTGGTGCATCATGGCGCAAGGACAAGCAGATGCGTGACATATCTGCCGGCGTAAGGTTGGCGCAGTGCTGAAGTTGTGTCGCAAGCGCGACGCAACTTCAGCACTGTTCCAACCTACCCCATACCTAACATGGTGCGTCAAGCCTTACGCCTGCTTCAAGCAGGCGCAGGGTTTTGACGCATCAGCGTTGGGAAAGTGACTCAGTGAAATATTATAGATTTCACTGAGTCACTTTTCAGGGTTGTTCCTGCGACGGAACGCCCCGCCTGCGTGGAAACGCCCACATGAAACCTGACGCAGGTTTCATGTGGCGCAGGGCTTTACACCGTGACGCATCTCCATAGATGAGTCACGATATAAATAGGGTGCAACGTGGCGCAGGGTTTACGCCGCCGCTGCGTCACAAAAGTGACGCAACGGCGGCGTAAAAGTGGCGCAACTCCAACATAGATCTGCCCCCAAGTATTTGTATGGAGATCAATTAATAGATGCAATATAGCGCAAACTATTCCTCACGCAGTTTTGTATAAAGAGCACTTGTAACTACCTTGCCAAATGCAGTAGAGTAGTCCATTAAATATATATATAAATACTTTATGACCTCTATTTTGCAGTGAACAAAAAGCTAAGGATACTAATGTAACTCTATTTTCCATAGTTGAACAGTTTGCTCTAAAGCCCATCTGATAATGGCATGATAGTGGATAATAACATCTGCCTGATAATCTAAAAACGCATGAAGATGTTTTGCAAAGATCTTGCTGTCTGCAATTAATAGCTCAATTAAGCTTGCATTGCTGTATGCCATGGCCAACATTAGCTTTCAATTGTTGCACGTGTCAACTTTTTCCTGTAAAATGTTCTTCCAATAATTATCTGACAATCCATGTTTCTTACCTTTTGCACTTTATGGAGTTGATGTTACAACAGAGAAAATGAAATGATAAATATTTCCTAAATATTTGCCCACATGGGTATCCAGTTCATAGGCAGATTTAAAAAAGAAAGAATTGAGCTCAAATTATCCTGTATGGACGGATGTTCCTAAACGGGAATGAAACACACAATTCCAACTAATTCTCTTGTTTACCCTCAGAGTACTTCACTGCTTTAAATAGCACAGATTCCTATTTTATGTTGCTATCCTTATTATTGTCATTCCCTATCAAAAGTGATTTCTCAGATGCTACTTTGTTTTAACTATTTAATTTGTCACTTTAGCAATTTCTTTCAGTATTTTATTATCCTTTGGTTCAATCACATCTTCAGAATTGATCAATTTAATTTTGTTTTCTGTTGTATTTCCTGTTGTTAAGTTAAACCTATGAGTTTCCTGTGTTTTGTAGTTTATTTGTTCAGAATGTATTATGTCTTCATTTGAGGTAATAGGTTCTTTAATTTTTTTGATTTTGTCAAAGATTGGAAATAATATCAGATTTCTATTTTTTTATTCTATTTTTTTACCAGAGAAAGATTTTGATTTTTTTATGTTTAATTTTCTCAATTTCTTGACTTTGCTTTTTCTTCTAAATGTTTCAAAGCTGTCACTTTCCTGTGGTTCCAGCAATAATGTTCCTTGATGCTCTTCTGTTTCATAGTTGGTTTTGACAGATTTTGACTGCATCAGCTCACTATTGACATGTAGATTATTCATTATTTAATCAGAAGAACTATATATATAAGACTATGCTGTGTGGAGTTCGTAATGAGTTTTGCATTTTCTCTCTAATTGCAATTCGGTGGCTACTGGTCAATTTAGTTACCGCAAGATCCTTGTTTGTATTTTTTTTTTGGGCCTGTTAAATTTAAGCTGCTATTTTCATTGGTTGTATTTGTATTAAATCAATAAAGTTATCTATTCTTAAAAGAGGCTGTAATATTTGCAAAATCATTCAACACATCTCAATTGATTATTTGTTTGGTTTTTGTGATATATCAACTCCGTCAAGGTTTTTAATTTTTGGCCCTGTCTTTAAGTCTGGTTATTTGATCTGCAAGTATTATGGATTGATTAATTTAGGAATCACATATTCTTGCCAGAGAGTCACTATTCATATCTATTGCTGTTGACTGGATAACATGACTGTGTATTGTCATTATCACTTCCTAATTCCTGGTCAGTTTTTGGCTTCTTATATTCATTTAATACCTCATTCTACTCCATGTTTTTGTTCTATTTTTTGTAGGATACCAGATCTATCAAAATAGCTATCAAGTTTGAATGAAGAGTCTTGACTGAGGTCATTTTATGTATAATATTCTCTGTCATAAACTGATTCAGAGTTAGAAATTGAAACTTGTCTAGTCTCAGGTTAGAAGTCTATTTGATCCACTGTGGGTATTGAATATTTAGAACTGGTTGAAATGCTTGCCATTGTTGAGTCAATCTTACTAAAACTTGTTACTTTGTCAAAACATGATTAATCATTGGATCAATATCCTCAGTTGCAGCTTTATAGAAAAATAGCCTTCTATTGTGCTTGGTTTCATTACTCTTGTTTCCTTGACTGCTTTATCTTTAGGACAATTTTAAGGTATATTGTTTTGGGCTAGCCAAATGAGTGTTTGATTGCAGGTTCTCTCCTATACTAAATTTGTGACAGTTTCTGTATTATGAGGCATTTTTTTCCTGTTTCTAAGCCCATCTGAACTTTTTGTAATATGGTGATCATTCCTTTGATAGGCATTATGCAACTGATATGGCTACTTCTTGTTATTAATAATAGTTTAATATATATATATATATATTTGGTCTTTGCTAACGGATATTGAGTGGAAGGAGCTGGTAGCAAGTTTAAACTCATGCGAGCCAACAAAATCCTTTCCAGCTGGCTGCACGGAATTAGATAGATTCACTCAGTGCACGGACACTTCTGTACTCAAATCTGTGTTTGTGGTAAAGAAGGTATACGTGGAATTCTTAACCCACTTGAATTTAATACTCCAGTTTGAACTTGCATCCCAGAAAACCAGCACCTAAATAAAAAAGAAGATTGCCCAAACGTTTCCTGATTGGGATTGACCCCTTTAACAGAAGGCAGTTCTATTGCTAGCTCCCAGCTAGGGTACTTCAGTTAACAGTGCTTGTTGCACTTTGCTGGATGCCACCTGCCCAAATCACCCTCCTTTCTCTCCTTGTAGTCTTCTCCCAGCACTGTATGGCACCAGCTTCAGGCAGGCCTCAGAATAACCCACCTCAGTCTCCTGAACCTCCTCCAGCAATGCACCCCTCTCTCAATCCATCCTTATCCTATCCCTACTAACTCTCAGTCCTATGCTAGTCACCCCTCACCTGCTCAACTACCCAGGTGGGTGAGAAAGACCAGCACAACAGTAGCAGTGACAGGAACAAAAGCAGGAGGTTCTTAGATAAAGGTAAGGGCTACTCTGAGGACCTGTAAGAGACCAAGCAGGAAAACCAAGGTCCACAGCGTGGAATCAATCAAAATTACAATGAACAACAAAGTGTTTGTCTCTCCAGAGTTGCTGGTACAGCAGCGCAGAAGCTCACATGAGGATTTCTAAATTGGACTCAGCCATCCCACGGTAATCCAACCTCAGAAGAGCAGGAGAACAGGAGGAGAGCAGGAGAGCAAAAAAAGCTGAGGCTAGCACGGACACAGCCATAGCCTGGCAAAGTCAGTGTTTAAACTAGAAAAGATGATGGCTAGGGTTGCATTGTACAAATGCCTTACACATATGGGAAAGCACCTCTTCTTACAGATGCAGAAATCCGCAAAACACAATTTGTGTGAAGCCTTCAGGAAGGAGAACACGCAATTAGCAGCACACACACAAAAAGGCTTGATACTAACCAAAAGCAGTAAGCTTAAGGATGAATGGTTTGCAGTGGAGGCTGATGGCGACATTCAGAAAATGTTTGTGAAACATTGGATTGATGATCAGATGGATTTTGCTCATGCAAATCCAAAATTAGAGGTTTCTGAGTGCCATCATTTGAAGTTAGGCTGGAAGAGGTCTGGTAGAAGAAGGACAATCTCTGTCCAAGTGAGAGATGGAGCCACACAAAATACAGTCCTGGTCAAATCAACAACACCAAAAGGAAAGTTCATCCTTACCTCAGATTGGTCCGGATTTTTTACAGATGTTATCCAGGTATCGATAAAGACAAGGAATGGAATGGAGCCCATATAAAAAGATGTCCATGACCTGGTTACAAACTCAGGATTGTTCTTTCCTGGAGAATCAAGAGTTTTACCTTAAGGGGAATCATCACTTTTCTGTAATCCCAAGGTTGCCTTGGGCATTCTAGAAGATTGAATGAAACAAGTCAGGAGCAGAAAAGGCGGTCTGTGGCAAGAGGTGAAGTGTGTAGCAAATTAGTGAGCGCCTTGACAGACTGGTCTGCTGACCACCACTGAGTTGCATAACCTTATAAAAGAACTCAGTGATTGGCTTTGTTCCACTAAATGGCCTCAAAACTCCTTGGCAACTTGCAATACCCTTATATTAAGTCTGAGCAGTCAACTCCGCTCTGATCGCGGAGTTTACAGAGTTTTCCTAACTCCACGTTACGCAGAGCTCCGGAAAACTCTGCTTCACCTAGCGGAGTGTTTTTTTTTTCTTCGCTCACATTCGTCAACGTCAAGTTGGCGAGCGCGATTGAGGAAAATCCCCCTCCCGGGGAGATTTTTCCTCATTCGCGATCGTCAACATCAAGTTGGCGAGCGCGAGCGTGGAAAATCATCCTTACGGCAAGATTTCTCAACGCGAGCGGTCAGATTTCTTATTGCGTGTGGTCACGTATGCTGGTGACGCTCACGTTGAGAAACCATCAGTTCGCGTTGAGAAAGCTGCCGCTCGAGTAAAAATCTACTCGAGCGACAGAAAGGAAGCAGTGCCTGCTTGCACTGTGCATGGTGCCTTTCGCGATGATTGCACAGTGTGGACAAGCACGTGGCACTGAAAAGCACAGTGAACTGCATTTATCTAACGCACTCCGCTGCTCCCGGAGCTCCACGCTGTGTGGCAGAGTTTTTTTTGCACTTCACGGAGTTTCGCCTAGCGGAACTCCACGAACTCCGCCCAGGCTTACTTATAATGTATGGCAGGGGGTACATTATCCAATATATCATTTGGTATTGAGCATCAGGAGCCCACATTGTGGTCTACATCGACAATGAGCATTCCCAGTAAAATCTACATAAATTAAAAAAAATGTATAATTTCCTCATTTCAGAACATATAACCAGCTGATTGGCATGTTAAATAAAATCACGCAGTGCTAGCTGGAGGGGCTAGGCATTGTGATAACATTTGCAATCATTTTTATTGTGGTTGTGAATTGTTTGTATACAGATTGTTGCTTAGTGAAATTTGAGAATATTATTTCCTCATTTCAGAACATATATCCAGCTGATTGGCATGTTAAATAAAAACACGCAGTGCTAGCTAGAGGGGCTAGGCATTGTGATAAAATTTGCAATCATTTTTATTGTGGTTGTGAATTGTTTGTATACAGATTGTTGCTTAGTGAAATTGGAGAATAAAGAAATGAGAGCCCAGGTATTACTTTTGCTACTGTTATGGAAAGTAGCAGAAGTAGTGGTTATTAGCAGTAAGTACATGTTCTTATTCCTTGCAAAGGTGCCTGTGGCATCTTCTACTGAGCACGTAGTGTTGCAGAGATTCTGCACAGATACAGAACTGTGCGCAGGAAATGAGACCTTGATGTATAGGGACCGAGCCTTCCTACCACCTTAGGGGCATATTATCAAGGACGGCATTAAAAATTATCGCCGGTTTAGCTGCAGAAAACTGCCGCTAAAGCGGCGATAATGGGCTTGATAATATGCCCTTGAGAATTCCAATAGAAGCCTATGTTCACACCAGAACATGGACTTCTATTGGAATTCTCCAGGGCATATTATCAAGCCCATTATCGCCGCTTTAGCGGCAGTTTTCTGCCGCAAAACCGGCGATAATTTTTAACGCCGTCCTTGATAATATGCCCCTTGGCACCCCCAAACCCAGGACCGACTAGCTATAGTGCCTCACTTGCTCTCCTACTCACTCCCAGAAAACAAATGATTAGACACCCCAGAACACAATACTCCCAGATCTCTCCGAAATCGCGGTAAAAAGCCACACCTTTTTGCTCATTCTCTTGTACTCTTCCATAATAGGATCTGACGGAGACACAAAACAGTTTAAAATATTTAAGAAGAAGTATTATTACATAATAGAAGATCTCTGGGCTTTGTCAGCAGACCCCATACCTTAGCCTATAGATGGTAGATCTAAGTCATGGGTGCTCTTCTCCCTGGAAAGGTCCCTCTCCTATTCGTGCACCCTACTAAAAACCCAAGTACGCTGTCCAAAGAACAGCTGCATCAGAATGTTTTGTCTAGGGATAAGGACTGGCCAGAACAAAATAACAAGGGGCATTGTTGTTCGACCTTGCACATAATGTTCAGTCAAAATTCCAGGAACATTCAGAGAGCAAACACAGCGATGAGTTCTCATGTGAAAGCAGTCTTTGAAAATATTGCAAAAAATAAAGATGTGTAGTAATGTGTGCAAAGCAGCAGGCAAGCTGCAAGGAGCTAATATTAAGTTAGTGAAAAACGACAATATCCTTATGGGCCACAAAACAATAGGTGCTTATTTCTTTTCTGCAGTCCTCTTTATATCCCCATCTAGACAGCCACACTTATCTGCTCTATTACTAACTGTCATCAGCTTCCAGGTTATAAAATCTGATTTGTTCTCTGATCGTATTATGCAATCTCGGATTGCCCCATGTGATCTTTGCATAAAAGGTTTGGCAAACCAACCTCGTCATTCTTTAATGGGTTATCAGTGATAGAGTGGAAATCTCATTTCATTTGTAAGGGTGCATTATAATCACGTGTAGAGCGCACCCACATATAATCCTTTGTTGTAGTAACATTAAGTGTTAGAATTGTGAAATGTGTTAACATGAATACGTGACTTATATTAGGCCATTGAAGAGTAGCACGGAGATTCAACGTAAAAAGTAAATGTACCTAGCAAAAGAAATTAACGTGATGAGCTTGTGTTGTGCAACTGACACTGTTTATATATTAGATGTGCTTATTTTTTAAATAAGAAAGTAATCTTTATTGTCCAATTAATACAAATCATTACAATCAAGGAGCATATAAAAATATGACATTTCTTTAAAAAAGGTTGGTTAAAAAATAATTGGAGTAGCTATAGTAAATTTGCTGAATCAATACATTTTGAATGAATACATTACTAGTATTGAGGTAATTTAGGGAAAACATGCTGTACTAGATCATTGATATCACATAAACACATCACATAAGTAACATTTTGTTTGTGTCGTAGTTTTAACATTTTGTTTAATTTCATCATTAAACCTAGCTTATTCATATGCTGATAAAACCTTCCATTTGGAGAGTCATTAGTTCCATTCCCTGCAGTTTTTAAAGTGCCATCTTGCATTTAGTTCAAGTGAAAGTATATTAGAGTCACATTTCATAAGAAATTCAATTTCGAAGTTGGTCTGTGAAGTGCTTCCGTGCCCCTTCTCAGAGCTGAACTAACTCTATTATAATTCTGTATAATAAGACATTCAAAATAGTTTCCTGGATCTATAGGGTTACTCCGTGCTTACTTCCACTCCCTGCAGTTTTTAAAGTGCCATTGTGCATTTAGTTCAAGCCAAACTACATTTGTTAGAGTCACATTTCATTAGAAATACAATTTTGAACTTGGTTTGTAAAGTGCCTCCGTGCCTCTTCTCAGAGCTGAACTAACTCTATTATAATCCTGTATAATAAGACATTTAAAACAGATCCATTGGGTTACTCTGTGCTTACTTCACAAAAGATAGAATCTATTTCTCAATTGCTGGGGACATTGGATACAGGGACCTTAGAGGCGGTCAAATAAGTGCAACTGGAACAATGAAGTGTCTACATGCTTTCTTTCCAACAGTTATGTTAAATAAATATGCAATTATCTGTGGAGAGTCAGGTGGGTCGGATAATTCAAATGTTTAACAGTGACAGTCCTTGCTAGTTACAACAGGCAATGGGTAGGTAAAAATATGTCTATACCTGACACCCATTGCAACCCTCTGCATTAAAAAAATACAGATATGTCAACCTGATTGCTGGTCATAACTACTTTCAATTTTTTTAATCGAGACGAAAAGCCATCCTGGATTAATTTTATTTCAGCTACAAGGATGAACTGTACAAACTGGGTTGTTAGACGAGTAGATTTCCCAGAAAAGCAAGATATGATTGCTCGGCGACACTTTCTCCCTCCAATTTCCTTAAAGATGGGTTTTAAAAATGCGTGCCTCTCCTGTCGCAACTGGGGGCAGGTACTTATGATAATAGCGTTTCATTAACACAAAAACAAAGTCTACAACTGTGTTAACAAATTTTGTACCCATCTTGGGGTTCCGTCCTTTGTAGGATAATGGGCAAATCTCAGCGTGAGAAATCTATCCCTTAAAAATGGGTTTAGATAGGAGGATAAATATGGTTGGAGCTCAGTTTTACTAAATGAGTTAATAACTGACCAGACATGTTTTTTTTTGCAATCTCCTCCTTATCCATTATAGACGATAAGAAATTTGCTGATTGATTCAACATCTGTTTAAAAGCAGTTTTATTTCTATCCAGATAATCAAAGGTCAGGCACTTGAAAGTAGTTGGACTCCCCGTTATGTAAGATCACTAAGCACTTGCATACTCAGTTTTACTTACTTCCTGCCAGCACAGATTTGCAAGAGAGCCAGAATCAGATCAAAATAACGAGTAATAGCATTTTAAAACCTCAGATTGTCTCACTAAAGTTTGGATTGTCAGGCCAAATTCCAGTCTGACATTTGCATGTTCAGCGTTTCTCAGAACCCTCAAGGTTGAATTAAAACTTGTATTTGTAATTTATAGAGGAGTTTGGCATCTTTCCTTCAAAAGATTACTGATCTGTAAGTTAGTAAGGGAATCAACTTTGTCTTCATTACCTTAAGTAAATGGTTATGACTCAGACATAATAGCTTATCTCACAGTGTTCTAAAAGCAAAAGAAAGTGTATTGGCTTTGGTCTTTAAATTAACAAAATGATGGTTAAAAGACACTCTATCGTGAAACGTTGTTCCTAGATACTTATACATTTTTATTGATCTGTTTGTTCACCCATTAATTCTCCATATTCTCAGATCTGATCAGTTTTTGTAGACCTATGGCTGTATGACTAAGCAGTATAGTGTCATCAGCATACAGCAAATATTGTGTATTTGAACCAGCAAAGTTTGGAGAGTGAGCAATAACATTTTGCAAATGGTACGGTAAGTTGGCCATAAAATGGTTAAAAAGACATGGGGCTAGTACCCATCCCTGTTTAAGACCACTATGTGTTTTGATGTGGCGGGTTGTGCAACTGATGTCCCCCAGTCTGACCTGGACCCACGTATTTGCATATATGATCATCTCCTGCAGTTGTTTTTGTACACTCCACTCCGATGCTGATAACTTTGCCCAAAGTAAGGTGCGAGGAACAGAGTCAAAAGCCGCTTTAATATCTACAGAACATTATATATAGTTTTAGTTTTTTGTATTTTGCTCTCTCTGCCAAGAGAGTGAGGGACAATAATTTCATGGCCGTTGACTGTTACCTGCGGAATCCAGTTTGGAAAATTGGTATTATTTTCCTTAATGAGGCCCATTCTTCCAAGTCCTTGAGCAGACACGTAACAAAGATTTTCGCCTCTACGTCTATTAGGGCTATTAGTCGATAATTAGTGAGATTATCTGGTGGGCCACTTCGCAAATTGTTTGTATTACACTTCCTTGCCAGGATTCCGGGACCAGTTTGGTTTTTACAGCATCTTTGAACAATGGTGTTAACATTTTTTTTATTTTATTTATTTTTTTTATTCTTTTTATTAAACCATTTCGACTGAAATACATCAATGACACAACAGCAGGCGACATCAATTTCTATCAGGTTAGATTCTTTCATTCCAATATACATTACAAGCATCATTTCCTGGCGGTTAGGGGGTGCCATAACCCTCATCCTCAGTTCGCTGGCAAGATGGGGGACATATATTCCCTCTATACTGGTTCCAGGCTCCCCATATCTTGCTCCACTTCCCGGGGCACCCACTGGCTACAAACACCGATTTTTCCCTAAACATGCACCAATCTAAATCCTCTTTCCACCTCTCCAAAAGGGGGGTCCGGACTGCACCCCACAACTGTGCAATGTTCCTTTTTGCGATCATATACGCCAACGTGGCCCACTGCGTAGTATATGTGTTGAGGTCTGTGGGCTCCCAGACATTTAGAAGGCACCTCCGTGCCTCCGGCTGCATCTCGACCCCTAGCACTGCCCGCATAGTGCGGTGTATTTCCCTCCAGTACACTTCTATCCGTTGGCAGCTCCATAATATGTGGATAAAGGTCCCCAACTCTCCACATCCTCGCCTACACTCTCCACTCTCTGCCCGTCCCATGCGGACCAGTCCGGGACCCGTTACATATGTCATATGCACTATTTTAATTCTGACTGCAAACGCACTTTTCCCCCTCCTGAGGCGGAAGCCGGGAGGTCTCTTGCCTTTCCACTTTATTTTAGCTATTTTAGCTGTTTTTAAAAATCGAATTGTGTATTTTTCACTGTGGCTACATCTGAGCAGTATTTGATGTGCTGTGTCCCCCTGCGCTCAGTAGTGCTTCAGATCCCTTTCACCCCCTCCCCTCTTGCTCCGGTCCTGCTCTCGGCCGAGTGTTGACGCCGAGAGCAGAGCACCGGTTTTGGCGGCCATCTTGGGTCGGGTTGTGGTTCGTGACGCGATTGGCAGCGTCATAAAAACGGGCAGGGATGTCCCCGTGCAGCGGACGCGAGCAGCGGACGCGCCGGATCTGTGCCGGAGTCGTGCCAGAGTCCTGCCCGTCTGCGCCCGTCCGCGTCACGGCAGCGACCGGCGCGGCGGCAGACTCTGGCCATAGGCTTACCTACTCCGCAACGGATTTATTATCCTATAACTTGAATATTACGTCCTGTCGGCCTGTCTTTCCAGGCCGTTACAAAGGTAAATGTCGCTGCCCTGGTTGTGGATGGTACCCTAACATCTACCGGGTTTCTGAGGGACCCCACTCACTCCCCGTAAATAATTTTAAGTGTTTACTGTTAAATACCCGTTCTTTGCATAGACACGCTCTGGACATTTTTGAGCTATTGACCGTTGAGAAACCACTTTGTCTAATGCTTACAGAAACCTGGCTCAATGAGTCTTCTAACCCTGATATTGCGGCAGCCATTCCTCCCGACTATATAGTCTATAGACAGGATAGGGCACTGGGTAAAGGTGGGGGTGTGGCTCTTGCAGTTCAAAGATCCTTTGCTTGTGCAATCATTCCTTCCTCACCGATCTCTGGCTGCGAATCCCTCGCCTTCTCTATTACACTTTCCCCACACCAATCATTCTCAGGGTTTCTAGTTTATAGACCTCCTGGTCTGCGTGGTTCCTTCTTCGATGAGCTTCAATCAGCTATTTCCACTCTATGCCTGAAGGTGGAACACTGCATAATGCTTGGGGATTTTAACATTCACATGGATGTCGAGTCGGACAGTGAAGCTATTAAAATCACGGACATCACTGCTCCCCTTGGTCTAACTCCCTACATCTTTAGTGCAACTCATGATAAGGGTCACACTCTTGACCAAGTGTTCTCCACCATTCCCCTCATTATGTCCCGTCCCACTCCTGTTTTGTGGTCTGACCACTCCCTGCTCAGCTTTCTAATTCAAGGTAGAAGCAAAATCTCTTGTACTAACTCTGACCAACTGAGGCACCCCAGTAGACCCTTTCATAAAATTACTCAGGAGAGCCTTGTTCAAGCGTATCAAGACATCCTTGTATCCTATCCGGCCATCTCGAAAGAGACCTTGAAACTTTTCAGAAATGGCTTACGGATAGGCTTGATGATCTTGCTCCTCTTTCTACGCCTCGCTCATTCATTAAGCGTAGCTCGGCTCCTTCGTTCTCTAAATCACTGACTCTTGCTAGGCGAAACTGTAAGTTAGCCGAAAGACTCTGGCGGAAACAGTACGATCAGGAAGCTAAGTCCGCTTACAAAGCATCTATCAAATCTTATCATGCGGCTATCATAGAGGCCAAAAAGAATTATTTCGCCAACAGAATTGAAGCTGTGTCAAACTCGTGTAAAGAAATTTTTTCCATTGTCAAAGAGTTTGTTTCTCCTAAATCGAGTTCAGTCCAGCATAAGTTCTCTGAACCTTGGGTAAAGGAGCTGGCCATCTTTTTTAATATGAAAATCAAACTCATCCAAGAATCCTTTCCTCCAGCTGTCCCCAATGTACCTATGATTGATTCAAATCTGTTGTCTTTTCCATCTGATACGTGCCCCACTCTATCGGAGTTCCCACCTTTATCGGAATCTACTTCTTTGGATCTCCTAATCAGAATTAAATCAAGCTCTCCGCTTGACCCCTGTCCGGCGAGTTTTCTAGCTAGGAATGCCAAGATTCTTAATTCCCTGATCTACCCTGTCTTGAATTCATCCCTGTCCAGTGGCATGGTTCCGCCAGCATGGAAGAAGGCAATGGTTGTTCCCCCTAAAAAAACCAGGCCTTGATCCAGAGATACACGCGAACTATAGGCCCATATCTCTCCTGCCCAGTCTGGCTAAGATCGTCGAGAAGCACGTCCACTCTGTGCTTTCTTCCTTCTTGGAAGATCAGGGGTTACTCCACTCTACCCAATCTGGCTTCCGCTCCAATTTGAGCACCAAGACCGCTCTTTTGGAAGTAAACGAAGCCATTAAGGAAGTTCTCGACGCAGGGGGAAGAGCTATGCTGGTGATGTTGGATCTGTCGGCGGCCTTCGACACCGTCCCGCATGAGGCCCTCTTGAGAAGACTTCACGAGATTGGTCTCCGTGGAACGGTGTTGAGCTGGTTGAGATCTTACCTAGCGGGTCGTCGACAAGTGGTCTGGGCCCCGCCGTACTCCGCAGAGGTGCCGCCTATGGATGTTGGAGTCCCACAAGGGTCGGTGCTGAGCCCGACCCTTTTTAACATCTTCATGACTCCACTGGCGGTACTTGCGGAGTCCATGGGTGCCCAGATCATATCATACGCTGACGACACCCAGCTTCTCTTCACCTGCAAGAAGGGCATGGAGTTTGACGGGGAGAGCATCCGTGGTTGCCTGGGGGCTGTCTTCGACTGGTTTCAGCGAAGCAGCCTCAAATGCAACCCTGATAAATCTGAGGTGCTTTTCTTCGGCTGTCAAGCAGATCCACCGTGGCAGGAATGGTGGCCTGTGTGTATGTCACCCCCTTCCTCTTCCTCTGTGGTTGCAAAAAACTTGGGGATCAAAATCGACAACACCCTTTCACTGAAAACACAGATCACAGGTCTCTCCAGCACCTGTTTTGGTCTGTTAAAAATGCTGCGAAAATTTCTTCCTCTGCTCCCTTTAGTCCACAGGAAGCTGACGGTACAGGCTTTGATTTGCTCCAGGATTGATTACTCAAATGTCCTCTACCTGGGTTTACCGGACTACCTCCTGCACCAACTTCAGGTAGTTCAAAACTCCGCAGCAAGGGCGATCTTTGGCCTACCTCGACAAGCTCGGGCTTCAGAGCTGCTTTCTTCCCTTCATTGGCTCCCAATTAAGAAGCGGATTACTTTCAAGGCTCTCACTTTAGCCCACAAGGCACTCCATTTGGTTGGGGCCTCGTACATTCAGAAACGGCTTCTTTTCTATAAACCCACCAGATCTCTCCGATCTGAATGTCTTGGCCTGGCAACGGTTCCTCCCATTAGAAGGGTCAGGATAGGTGGTCGTTCCTTTACACATCTTACCCCAAAACTATGGAACTCCTTGCCTGTGGATCTGCGCCGTACTTCTAATCTGCTTGCCTTTAGAAAGGCCCTGAAAACTTGGCTTTACAAGCAGTAACTTGTTATGTTTGTGTTTTCTTCCATCTTCTTTCTCAGTTTGGGGTCAGAAAGCGCCAGGACACTCCCTGGAGTAGCCGTGCGCTATATAAGCAACCCCAATAACATAACATAACACTAGTCTCAGCCTGGCCTGGGTCGCCACCACCCTCGGGGAGGAGACCGCATCCTGCCAGTCCTCCTCATCCAGTTCCAATCCTTCACTGTTCCACTTGCCCTTAAGGATCTGAAGTGGATCTTCCATATTGTTAATTAACTTCTTATAAAGAAGGTAGATGGTTTTCTCTGGGATGTGTCCATCTAGCACTCTGTCCTCCAATGGGGAAGCCTCCGGCAGCCTCCCACCTCCAGGGACCTGCGTCATCAACGCATGGCGGACCTGGAGATACCGATAGTATTCAGTGTCCATCATGCTATACTGTTTCTGAAGAGAGGCGAACGGCAGAACCGTGTCCCCCGCAGACGTCTTTAATACGCGTAATCCCGATAAGATCCCACTTATCAAATCCCTTGGATTTCCAGAGGCTCCCCAGCCTCTCCGAGTTCCATAGTGGCGTGGCCAGCGTAAGCTTACCATCCCACCCCAAATGCTTATTGACAGCATGCCATACCTGGACTGCGTGCGCTGTAGGGCCAGTCAGCGGGAACCTGCCGGGTCTCGCATACAAAGCCCTTGTATATTCCCCCCCAGGGAGTAACCACTTATCCATGGCGTATCCGGGGTCGTCTGGGCTACTATATATCCCGTGGTTGATCGCCGCGAGCTGAGACGCCCAGTAGTATTTTTTAAGGTCGGGGAGACCGATACCCCCATCATACCAGTTCAAGGTCAGCTTTGAATACTCAATCCGGGGCTTGCCATCCCAGAGGAGCGTCCGTTGCAGACCCTCAATTTCCTTAAAGTAGGACCTTGGGACCGGATCCATCGTGTTTTGGAGTACATACAAGAAACGAGGGAGGGCCATTATCTTAAAGAGGACCGCCCTTCCCAGCATGGAGAGAGGAAGGGACCTCCAGCGCTCGACATCTGTTTTGAGTTGTTGCAGAGGCGGGTCCAGATTCTGAGTAAAGCGTAGTCTCGGATCCAAGGACACATAGATCCCAAGGTATCAAAAGCCCTCTGGTGCAATCACTATCGGACAATTCGGCGGTATCGCCGGCGGGTCTCCCGCCAGCACATAGAATACTGACTTGGACCAATTAATTGTAAAGCCCGACTATCTACCAAAAATAGCTAGCACGTCCAGTAAACAGATCAATGACGCCCTGGGAGTAGTAACGTAGAGCAGGATGTCGTCCGCGTACAGGGAGATCTTATCCTCCCAGTCATTGGTCCACCGCAGTCCCCGGATGGACCTATCCTGTCGAACCCAGGCTGCCAATGGTTCGAGGGCCAGCGCAAAGAGAAGCGGCGAGAGGGGGCATCCCTGACGAGTGCCCCTGCTCAACTGGAAGTCTCTGGACCTACGGTTGTTCACTATTACTCTGGCCATCGGGCCGGAGTACAGGAGACGGATCCAGCTCAGGAATTCCGGACCGAATCCGAATTTGCCCAACGCTGTGAACAAATAGGGCCACTCAACCATATCAAATGCCATGGTCGCATCTAATGAAACCAGAGCCACCTGTTCCAGTATAGTTGATGTCCTGCTCAGTATTCCATGAAGGCGGTGCAGGTTGAGGGCTTTGTTCCGGCGTGGCATGAAGCCTGATTGATCTGGGTGAACAAGTGTGTTGATCACCTTAATCAGCAGCGTAGACAACAATTTCGCCAGGATTTTAGGCTCCGCATTCAGGAGCGATATTGGTCTATATGCAGCGCGACTCATCCTAGGCTTGCCCTCTTTATGGATGACTGCTATGTTGGCCACCCTCTGGTCGTACGGAAGCACTCCCTTCTCCCTACTCTCCTCCAGCATAGCACGGATGCGGGGGGCGAGTGCCTGAGCTTTAAGCTTGTACAAGTCTACAGAATACCGTTTGGGCCCGTGGCCTTCCCGGACCGCACTCCTCTGATCGCCTGCACCACCTCGTCATCTGTTAGTGCAGACTCCATGTATGCCCCATTCTCATCTGAGAGTGCGGGGAGTCTTATGTCTCTTAACATAGCGCTGCTTTCGTCTTCCGTGTAACTCCCAGAGGTAGTATACACGGATTGATAGTAGTCTGCGAATGCGCCTGCGATGGCTTGCGGCTCAGTAATAGGGGCCAAGTCATCCCCTTGTATCTCGGGTACCAGGCGTGACGCCCACTCCCTCCTGTCTAGCCACGCTATCAACTTCCCGGCCTGGTCTCCCATCTCATACACTCTGCTCTGAACCCCCCTCCATTGCGCCCTAGCGCCGTCTGTAGCTAAGCTATGGAACTCCTCCTGTCTCAATTTCAACAGGTGGAGGCCCTCCGGGGTCTCCCCCTGGGCCATCTCCTCCTCTGACCTCAACACGTCCTCCTCCGCTCTCACCAAATCCGCCTGTCTGGCCCTCTTCATGCCGGCTATCGACGAGACAACTTCTCCTCTGATGACTGTTTTGTACGCCTCCCACAGGGTCTGCGCGGAGTCGACCGAGCCCCCATTTTCCCGAAAATAATCATCTGTGGCTTTGATGGGTTTTTTTGCGGATATTTGGATCCCTCAGGTACCATGGGCTAATTGGGGCTACCCTGCCGATGGTGGCGCGACCCATCTCCATGCGAAGCCACACAGGGGAGTAATCAGAGATTCCCCGTCCCAGCTGGCGAATCTCTTGGATAGTGTGGGCCTGTACCGCTGGGACTAAGATGTAGTCAATGCGCGAGAGACTGTGATGCGCGCTCGAGATATGAGTGTATTGTGCCCTGTCAGGATTAAGGGTCCGCCATCCATCCACCAACCCCATTGTTTCTAGGAAGTGTGATAACCATCTCTGGGAGGGTCGCAGCTCTCGCGGTGGGCGCCTATCTATCTCCCCGGATACCACTGCATTGAAATCTCCCCCCATCACCAGGGTGCCCAGCGTAAATGTTAAAAAGATGGAACCCAGGTCGTTAAAAGTGTCAACTTGCAGACCGGGTGGGACATATACAGAGATAAATGTGGCTGTCTTCCCCTCCCACAGGCCCGAAACCCCGACATACCGGCCACGGAGATCAGTCCACAAGGCCTGTAGCGTGAAAGGGAATGAGTTCTTAACCAATATGCCCACCCCTCTGGACCCAGACGTGAACCCCGAGTGCGCCACCAACCTATACCCACCCCTATGTAGGGCCGAGCATTTATTCCCGACTAGATGTGTTTCTTGTAGGAGGACTACATCTGGGGCATGCCTCTTGATGAACTGGCTGACCATCCCCCGCTTTAGTTTATCTCCCAACCCGTTAATGTTCCAACTGAGGACTTTGACCCCCAACCCATGCTCATTACTACTCACCATGTCGTTTTGGAATTCTCTCTCGCTCTGCTGGCCAATTTGACGTCGTCGAAAAACACAGTACAATAACAAATTCAACTGTAATACAAATCTCGCATTTCCCCCAACAACCCCCCACCCTGCACCCCTGCTGATTGGGTCCACCCATAACAAACTGGCAGAGTGCCTGTCGCCCTATACCCTATCTCTAACGAAAACTAAATGTAGTACCGAGGAGGCAGCCCAACCACCTCCCCCAGGACCTCAGTTTCTAAGTTAACTGTCCCATGAATGTCTCTCCGCAGTGTGTCGCAGCGCTGTCCAATTTCTACTGCCCGTGCCCCCCATACGGGGTCCAGAACCCCCATACCCTGCCACAATTACATTGTCCACTGGTCCGCTTGCTGGCTTCAAGTTCCTGCACCGCTTCCTCCTCGCCCACTCGGCGCACTCCAGTTCCATGAGCATACCGACTGTCTATCCAGTCCGCGGCCATTTCCGGGGTATCAAAAAACCACACCCTCCTCTCGTACTCAACCCGCAAACGTGCCGGCAACATCATGGCATATTTAATCCCCTTGTCTCTTAGCTGTTTATTGACTGCCAGGAAAGTCTTACGTTGTTTCTGCACCAGCTGGGTGAAGTCCGGGAAGAAGGAGACGGTGGCATTCTCGTACCGCAGTGGAGCCGACGCACCGGCCGACTGCAGGATAGCGTCTCTGTCTCTGAAGTTAAGAACACGCACGATCAATGGGTGCGGGGGCGCTCCGGGTTTGGGACGCCCACCTGGAACCCTGTGCGCCCGTTCGATGGTGAAGAATTTTCCCGGGCCCTTGGGCTTGAGGTAGGTGAGAATCAGATCCTCCCCAAAAAGGTCCGGCGCGGGCCCCTCTGATTTTTCGGGCACTCCCTAGATATGGACGTTATTTCGTCTGGACCTCCCTTCATATTCATCCAATTTACGTTCGGCCAGTGCACTGAAACCCTTGAGGTCGTGGACCTCTCGCTGGAGTTGTGACACCTCTTCTGACAGGCCAGTCGTTTTAAGATCCAAAGACTTGACTTTCTCATTCACTTTAGTAAGGTCTGCCCGAATTAAGTTAACCTCTATGGAGACTGTGTCCAGCTTTTGCTCCAGGGATTCTAGCTTTTGTTCCAGTGAGGACTTGACCCCTCCTCTAGCGGCCATTACATCTTTCAGGGTCAGCTCTGGCGAGGAGCTCAGGGGATCTCTCTCGGCCCGCGGTGCCTGTTAGTCTGTATTTGCCTTGTCCCTTTGTTGACTCGAGGCTGGGACTTCTCGGCCTCCGCCTTGCTCTCCATTCCTCCGGTGGGCCTCTGCCGTTACCAGCCAGGGCCGGGTTTCGCTTCCCAGTGGCACGGTTCTGCTGAAATTACGCTCTCCCCCGGGCCTGTGGTAGCAAGGGAACAAATGCGCCTTTCGGTTTATGACCCCGGCTACAGGAGGTCGCCTCCGGGGCCCCGGCCGCGTGGCGTGCCAACAGCTTCGGCCGCCCGACTCCGTACCGGCCTCTCCTCACACCCCAGTGTACCGGACCGAAAGGGGCCCGCGGCGCGTCCCGCCTCACTGTCAATACTTGCCGTGGCACCTCTCTCCTCCACCGTCTCTGCCTGCGGTCCTGCAGTTGATGGCTCCTCTATAGCCGGCGATTTCCGGCCCGAGTCCCCGGTCTTCCACCACGCCTCAGGTGCCTTCACTGTGATACTGACCCTCAGACCAGACCCACGGGCCGGCGCGAGCCTGCAGCAACCTGCGGTCGAGGGGGGCCGGGCCGCTATTTATCATCAACCTCCGCCCGTCTCCAGGCCCCAGCTCAGCGCGCCCGCACCAGTACGGATACTTCCTCCGTGCGTCGCGATCTCCGCCGACACCCACACACTGTCCCCTGAGGAAGGTCCCGGCGCGTGTTTGCCATGGGAGGGGGGGGGAAGAGCCTCCGATCCCCCAGTCGATGTCAGCCGAGTTCCGAGGAGCGGCGACGCCCCGACCGGGGACTTCCGGTCCGCGCTGCCGCCCTCACCTCACTTCCCCGAGGCTTTCTCTGGACTCGAGCCCCTATCTCAGGTTCCCCTTGCAGGCCCCGGCGAGCGACTCCGAGAGCTCCACCATCCGGGGGGGCACAGGTGCCGGAGTTGCAGGATTCGGCACCGCTTCGATCAACGCACCGATGTGCGAGTCATTTGGGCAGGATATTAAGCAGGATTTAAGGTCCCGGGAGTGGCGACCACGGAGCCCGGAGATCAAGCGACCATCTTGCTCCGGCGCTTGGCTCCTCCCCCGGTGTTAACATTTTTGACCAAAGATCTGTTTTAGCTTCAAAAATGGCTTTGGCAATCCCATTCGGGCCTGGCCCCCAGTTTGATCTGATCCTGCTTATACCTCTTTTTACTATTTCCTCTTGTAACGACTCAATTTCTAATAGTTGATCATTGTGGGGATATTCATCTCCTTTGTTTTCACTGCTTTTGTTGGTTAGCAGGGCTGACATATTCTGTTTGATGTAAAAATTGGAGTCATTTACAAAAGAGGCCCTGTATAGTTTGAAGATGAAGGGCTCCCAACCTACTTCAAAAATAAACTCACTATTGGCTCTCCTGCTGCCATATAAAGATCGTTAATTGTTCCCCAGATTGCTCTCAAGTTGTTGATTTTGCTGGTGTAATACAGTTTGTCCATATTCCTTCACAGTATGCCCTTTTTGCCTTCCAAATTTCATTTTTATAAGTTCTTCTCACATGTTTTAATGAGCACAGTTTTAAGAGTTTAATAGCACTGTTTGGTTGTTTATAAATCACTGGTGATGCTTTTCTTTGAAGATGTAACCTGTGCGAGTACCACCTGGTTTTTGCTGGCCTAATAGGGTTTCTCCTAGTTGTTGTTTTTACCAAAAAGCAATCTACTAATAAGGAACAGAAACAGGGCCAAATTTCCACCGTTCTTTTCCCATGTCGTTATTCACTGAGTGCTGATTTTATTGTAGGATCTAGAAAGGCCAAGATCTCCGTTTATTTTGTCAGGTGCCAAGCCAGCCTTTTCAAGTTATCGGCGATTGATCCAGATTCAAGAGTTCTTGACTTTGGTAAATAATCGACTGTGAGCATAAATTATATAGTTTCAGGGTTATAGTCACTATCCACTCTAGGGACCACTTGGTACCCAGTGAAATTGGCTGCTAATGCCTTTGAGATGATGGGATAATTGATAGTAGAGTGTTGCCTTGAATTTCTTAATGTGGGAGCGCTTATGATGTTATGTTGATTATCCTCCAGGAGCAACAATCTATCAAGAGAGGGCATTAGAAGCAGTCTGGGGTCTCATTTAGCTTCTGAATATCTTACAAAGAATCAAAAAGGAGTGGAGCCCTGAGGCCTCGAGGGATCTTGGTAAGAAATGTGTAGGACCCTCAACAGCCATTTTCCGCCTTTGTTCTGTCTTTGGCCATCGGCATAGGTATGGTTGGTAGCATTATCATCGGTCCGTGTTGGCCTCCACCAGGAGGTGATCCCGAGGAATAGTTGGGATCTACTGTGCAAAAAAGTGAATTAAAATTACCTCTTTATCATAGAATTAGATGTATCCAAGACAATGATAAGGGTAAGGTTAAAAACAAAGGTGGATGTGAAAAATAGGACATGTAATGTGTCCTTCACATCATTTAGAAAAGATCAAAAAATGGTCTACATGTTTCAGCTGACATTCACCCTTTCCGAGTCGATGGCTTTCGTCAGGATCAACTTTAGGGGAAAAGGATAATCTCCCCTTGTTAGGTCAAGCCTAGGCAGCACGCATGCGCTGTATGCAAGACCTGTAGTAAACAGTATACGGAGTGTAATCCCGCCTGCCTCTTGGCATTGGTTCACTCCGGCGTTGCTCTACTTTCCTGGCTTATTATTGGCTGACTCTCCGATATGTCACTTTAATTTTGTAAGAAGCAGCACCGACCAACTACAGTTTAGCTACACTGTAGGTCTGTATGTCTTTTGTTTTGGGACTACTTCATTTTTCTATTTATTTGAATCACTATGGCGCACACTTCACAGGTTGCCATGTGCATAAATTTAATATACAGAGTAACCATGGGGCCACTTTCATTATTATTACTATGTCGGATGCTTCAGGGGCCGCAATGCATCTACTGTTTATGAGCACGAGCGGTGTGCTTTCTTTCACTTTGAGCCCTTCTCCTTCTTTGCGTCAGGTAGGAGGCTGCCATTTACTGTTGCTGTGGTTGTTGAGTGGGTTGACTGGTGACTGGAAGCTTGGTTGGGATGTTTGTACATTTCTCCACATTTACATCTTTAAGGAATTATTTTGGCCAAGGGAGGTAGCTGTTGCCTCCTGTGTCCACAGGAGTGGGTTATTAACATTGGTTTGGTCTTCTGTGTGACGTGGCCACTTTTCTAAAAACTAGTATGTGTGCAGAGTTTGCTGCGGTCTCATGGCATCATTTGCAGCTTCACCTGAGGTAATTAGAACATCCTGAAGCAACCCAGAATCCTGCAGCTGTATATAGGGGTTTGCGGTGGCGTATGTTGCTCGATGCTGAAATACAAGACCCACCCTCTGGTCGCTTTGTACTCTCACTTACTGCTAGAGATTTTATGGCCATTCCCTTTGCCTCAAGTGCCTTTCACTCTCACATGCCCATGAATTTTGGTGTTTTATGCCTTGACTTTGATTGCCTTGTAATGTCCCCTGATTGATTTGGTGTTCCAAATGCTGATGGAGAAGATTACGAAGACCATGACTGTTTGAAAGTCACTGAGCTTTGCACAAAAACAAGACCTGACATTGTTGATGAGCCATTGTCTTTTCCCAATCAAGTCCTTTTTGTAGATAGTTCATGCTTAAGAGAGCATAAAAGTAATTTGAGAGCAGCGTTTGGTGTCTGCACCATCTCTGGAGTTGTGGAAGCTACTTGCTTACTGGGAGTACATTTCATACAAGTGGCTTAAATCATTGCATTGACCTGTGCATGTTAAGTTTCTGAGTTTCTGAACAGATCCGAGTCACCAACTGTACCGATTGCCAGTACGGTTTCGGTGTGGTTCATGATTTCGTATGTCCATGGTTGCAGACAGGGTTCCTAACATCATCAGGTTCTCCAATCAGGAATGGGGAATATGTGATATAAATGCTGGAAGCTTCACAATTGCCAAGAGAAGTTGCTGTCGTGAAGTGTGCAGCCCATGGAAGGGAAAAAAGGGAGAATAGCACATTTCGGTGCTATTCATGCATGCATCTTCAATGGGGAATATATTGGCAAGAGTTCAGAGAAGACCGTACTCAGCATGATGCTAGCTGTTGCTGACACATAGGATGAAGTGAGATGTTTGCAAATGGAAGCTACAGACATGGAACAAGCAGGTTGGATCAGAGCAGGTTGTGAGAAAGGAGAAAATTACATTTGGGCATCCATTGATGGCAGGGCGGTATTACCAGATTTTCTGTTACACCCAATGCAAGGCAAATTCATGGAGCAATGGTGAGATTGTTCAGACAGACTTGGTTCAATCCGAGGTTTCGTGTGGCTGCAGAAGCGGTATGTCATCGGTGTGTCGTGTGAATCCTGGGAGAAAGACTGTTGTTGCCTTTTTATCACATTGGCAGATCAGGGGGTCCCTTCAATCTGATCCAGAGAGATTTTGTTGAAATGCCTGTGTATATTGGGTTGAGATACATCCTGGTTGTTGTGTGCATCTTTTCTCAATGGGTTGAAGCCTATCCAACTAGAAGGTGTGATAGTCTCACAGTAGTGAAGTTATTGTTGAGGGAACTAATTTCTAGATTTGGATTTCCAACGACATTGAAATTGGATAGAGGAGCACACTTCTATAACAAAGTCATGAAGTTGTTGTGCACCTTCTTGAGTGTGGATTAAAGACTGCATTGTAGTTACAGGCCAGAGGCATCAGGCATGGTGGAGCAAATCAACGGTGCCTAAAATTCAAGACTGGCTAAAGCGTGTGCTTCGACATCCTTGAAGTGGCCTGACTCATTGGCTTTGGTGCTAATGAGTTTACGCAGTATTCCTGACAGGAGAACTGGTTTGTCGCCACATGAGATACTGATGTGAAGGGCAATGCCTTTGCCTGCTGTGACTGCCACTGCATTAGTGAATATCATAGATGAATTGGTCCTTGATTGCAGTAAAGGATTGGCTGATGTGGTTTGTTCTGTGTCTCATCAAGTTCAAGCAGCGACTGTGCAGACTTCAGTAGACCTCTGCCATGATTTGAATCCAGGTGATTGGGTGCTGATCAGAAAACACATCAGAAAAGCCTGTCTTGACTCTCGGTGGCGTGGACTATACCAAGTGACACTGGTGACCAACACTGCTGTGATGTATGGCGAAATACTGAACTGGGTTCACACTTCCCATACCTGAGGAGTCACAGGTCACTCCATTGAAACAGCTCCTCTCCCAGAAGTATTTCCAGTCGTGACCGCAGGGCCACTGGAGAGGATAAGCCAAGCTGTGTAGGTTCATGAAGAGCTGGATACATAGCAGATCAATCTGAAGGGGGTCAAGAGATACAAGACCTGAGTATAGACTCTGAAGGAGACGGTAATGTTGCGAGTGATCTATAGTCTGACTCAGCAAAAGAGACTAGAGTGACACGTGTGTGCAGTTAAGGAGGAAAGATGCTGCAGGTGAAAAGTGTAACGTGAGACAGAGGAGAAGAAGTCTGAGACTTGCATCCGAAAGAGAACTTGCACCGATAAATGAATCTTCAGAGTCTGATCTGAGTGAAACTGAGCAAACGCCAGAGAGTGCTAAAAGGCCCGGGAGGGCTCAAGTCCTATGTCGTAGATATTCCTCTCTCGAGTGGACTTATCTGGTTACAAATGCCAGTGAGAGCGTGGTCCCTGATTTCGATCCTGATAGTCGAGATCTTACTGAGAGTTCCTGGAATTAAACCTAATGCATTTCTGTCATCGACTATGCCTTTCCCACCAAGGTTGAGTGGCTTACGAACTCTGATGTTGGAGGATATCAAATTCCCAAGTTTCGGAGCTTCACAGTTTCCTCAAGAGATTTCAGCATTGAGAGCTAAACTGTTACAAGTTATTGAGGAGGTTGGCTTTGATCTTATAAGGGATGTAAATTGAACTTTTGAACTGTAAGTATATTTCTTGAAAGACGACAACCTAGGCCCGAGTGGAATAAGAATACACATAGGGACTTTCATCTAGAAGAAGAAAGAGGGCTAGGGAAGTCTTCCAAGCTGTGTAAATACTGTATAAGAGATTTTTAAAGGAACTTCTCCAGGATTTCAAAGTAAGGGTTGCTCAAGAACTTTGTCAAACATAAATAAAAGGCAGAGAAAAGAGACTATGTGTGTGTTGATCCTCTTAGAAACTATAATCTCAGCTGCTTTGAGAATGGAGTCTGGAAATTCGAATCATAGGCACAAATGTATTATTAGTACATTCATTGTAGGAGTAATCATAATAATGGCTGTAGTCATTACTGAGAAACATGGAATGGGGATACATGGGACATCGACACCTACCACTGCTGCGTCAAAGGAGGGTACATTAGGATCTGACAAAGGCTTAATAGAACAAACTAGTTGCTTCCTTCATGATGATTAATCTAAAGGAGATTAAACACTGAATGCTTATGCTAAGCTATTGTATGAGTATGTTGATACTATGGAAGTGTGAGAGTGTAATGTGTGTATGCAATTGCCTTCTTCGGTTGAGGAAGGGATCGCTACCAATACCTACCCTTGACATATGGCATTGGTTGTAGTTTACATCTTAGTATGTTCCATGGAAAAGGTCATTATGAGTACTATTTCTCAAATTATGATATGGTACTCTCAGAAAAATACCATTCTATAAATGATTACTATAGGCATATAGAGAGAACGAAGAATAATTGTGCACCTACAGTAACATTAGACACTGCTTACGCACATTGACATAACCTAACTTGCATACTAACAGACACAGAGAAGAAATGTATAAATCAAGTAGAAGATGAACGTACGGGTTAGTTAAGTCTGATAATAAGGACAATAATCTTGAATGGACCAATTAGGGGTTAGCACAAAAGGCTAAAGGAAGTTCTGGTATTATAGCCTTAGATTTGGAAAGAGGCAAGCTTTGCAAATGTTAAGTTCAGAGCCTGTATGATACTGTATTTATGGGACACACTGTGTCTGACCACATCTTTCTACTTAATGGTCTTTGGAAGATGTTCCTGCAAGAGTCAGTTTCAATGGCGCTAGGAGTGTATTTTGTGAGTGGGAAGAATGCATATGTTCGACTTCCGAGCACATGGTATGGTACATGCTATGTGGCAGTTGTGTTTCCAAAGATATACCATGTGTAAGATTTTGAGGGATTAGAAAGAAAATCAAGCAGTAGGGAAAACATGGACTGAGTGCTGGTGAGGTTGTGGGAGATATATTTGGTATTATGATAGCTAGTCCAGGAGTGATGTTGTTTGACATCAAGATCAGGAAGTTGTCTACTATTGTGGATAAGTTGTCAGTTAACACAACTCAGTTTTTGCCACTTATAGTTGGGGAAATGGTGTTTACGATAAGGGTAATGGTGACGCAGAATCATCTTGCATTTGATGTGTTACTGGCAACGGAAGGCGGAATCTGTCAGATGCTGAAGGCGGAATCTGTCCGATGCTGGCGGTCCAGCAGTGTTGTACTTATACCCCTGATAGAAGGAAATATCTGAGGGGATATCAAAATAATATCACTGATATACATCATGAGATACAAGATCTGGTCACTGAAGGAGTTTGGGATAAGATTGGAAAGGGATTTGGTGCAGTTGGAAGTTGGTTTGCAAACTTAGGAAGAGGAATATTTGGATAAATATTGAAGTTATTAATAATTGTTGTAATCTGAGCATACAAATGGTACAAGGTGAGGCAAGTGGAGAACTACTTAAGGGAAAGAGAGAGAAGAGTGGAAAGACTGCAGGACAGTTATTTTGAGAATTTGAAGAGATTGGAGGAGTTCAGACAGAGATTAGCTACGACATCTGTTTAGAGCTGTCTACTCTGCAGGGATTTTGGAGTGGTTTGTGATGACTCAACATCATCAGAGGAGGGAACTGATATAGTGGAAATCCAATTTCATTTGTAGGGGTGCATTAAAATCACGTGTAGAGTGCACCCGCATATCATCTTTTGTTGCATTAACGTTAAGTGTTAGAATTGTGAAATGTGTTAACATGAACGCATGACTTATTTTAGGCCATTGAAAAGTAGCATGGAGAATCAACGTAGAAAGTGAATGTAACTAGCATAAAACATTAACGTGAAAAACTTGTGTTGTACAACTGACACAGTTTATGTATTAGATGTACTTATTAATCATATCATTTCATAAATAAGTAAATTCATTAGTTGAAATTGCATTAATGTTGTGTGAATTCATCAAGCTTATATGATGCTTTCTTATGTTAGTTGAATTTCGCAGGCCTGATGTGCAAGTCCCTGGAAAACTCTTGCTTTATAATTAAAAGTGTGGATCTCATGTTCTCAGGTTTTTTGTTCCCAGTGAAAAAGCGCCCATATTAGATAGACTAATGTCTTTGTTTTATTAGCCAGTGTGAGAAGCTGGCCTGGTATATGATGTCCACTAATGGAAGAGGGCACCTTGCACCAGACCAGACAACCCTTGTGGTGATTTAGGAGGTCTCAGACAACCGTAGAAAGCTATCAAAGTGGTAGTTGTGGAGAGCAGCCTTCAGGATTAGTCTTGAAGGAGTGTAAAGCAGCTTGTTTTACCAGAATGTAATCTTAAAGTATAGATTAAATGAACAAAAACCACACAAAGTTTGTATAAAAATATGTATTTATTATAAAATCCTCTTTTGTATGTTACAGTATCTCCTACACGGAGATAGACACAAAGCACACAATACTTTAGCAAATAAATCACAGTAAGTAGCACTAATACAAAGTGGGCCCGGGGGGGGGGCAACCCATATACAAAGAAAGTGGTATAAGAACCACGACTCATGTCAGGACAATGTCAAGAGGACGTAGAATTGCTGGGGGACCACAGAACCACCCAAGGTGAGTATATAGGGACCCCACGGAGAGTGTGTGCAGGGTGTGAACATGACTGCATGCTCCGTACAAGTCTACGTGCAAATCACAGTTGGAATTTTAAAGATTAGGGAGCCTTCCCAGTGTACCCTGAAGAAACCCTGTGACAGACAGAAGGTTGGAGAGCCACCCCACCCGTGGATACCATGGTACCCAAGTTAACTATCCCAGGGAAGCCTGGTGCAGAGGTGTGAAGTGGCATTGGAAAACCGCAGTCGAACCGCAATGGAGGACTTCAGGAAAGTGCCGCTGCTGGAAGAGGAGAAAGTTTCCGGAGGAATCCAAATGTGGATTCTTGATGAGGAGTACCTGAAAGCAGAGGGGACAAAGTCTATGTCACTCAGGGGTGACCAAGAGACTTGAAAGAAGAATGCCCTCTACTGTCGGTGCTTCAGGAAGGATGACGGTGACCGTGACTCTGCGGCTGCGAGGACCAGGCGATACTGAGGACAACCAGTAACCGGATACAAGCTATCAAACGAAGGATATGAGTGCTGAGAGGGTCGGTGTCCGGCAGGAGCACCAACAAGCCTTGGCAAATGCAACCCACGCAGGAAATCAAGAAGGTGCTCGGTTGGGACCAGCAAGATCCAGGATAGCCACCACAAGCAGGAGAGTCAGGACAGGTCCGAGTAATCATGGGAGACCAAAAGAAACAAGTGTGACCCTCAAGTGGACCAACGGCACTGAAGTCACAAGAGGACCTCAAGCCGCTCACCAAAAGATGCAGGCCGTGATGCACACGATGCAGTGTGGCCGAAGATTTTGGTCACCGGATGTGCTCGAGGTTGGGGCTACTTTGAGCCCGAAGATCTTTTTGCAAAGATGTCAACAAGCCTTTGTAACTGCAAAGGGACACGGTACCCAGTAGTTTGTTTATTACAACCCCCACAAAGACTACTAGCCTCAAACTTGGTGAGAGGGTAGAGTCGGTTTCCAGAGCTGAGGAAAACCACCACCTGTGTTGCAGAGCCCACAGAGTCCAGAGTGGTTTAGGATCTGAAGACCGGTCATCTTCTTTGCAGTGTCTACGAATGCAGGGGAATGACTCCTTCACTCTAAGGGAGATTACTTTGGTTGTCCTTGATGCTTCACAGGCCTTGGAAGGTTCCTGTATGATGCACAGGCACAGATGATGTGGCAGACTGGTAGGGAGACGAAGTCAGGCCCAAACGAAGTTTAGAGTGCCTAGACGGTAGAAGTGCAGTGCTTTCAGTGCTGAATCTTATCCCACGATGAATCTATTGACCTGCACCCAGGTAAGCTCTTAAGTACCCTACGGAAAAGGTTGGGAAGATTCAGGGGACCCTCCCAGGGGAGGGTTTGGACAGTTAGGAGGTTACTCCCATGTCCTTTGTTCAGTTTTGCGCCAGAGGGGGAGCCAAAGGCTCCCAGGACTGGTTTGAACTGAACTATGCACAGGGACACCAAATGTGCCCCTCAAACATACTTTCAGGTGCTGGCAAGCACACCCACCCAGCCCTAATACACTAAATCCTGTCTGGGAGGTTTTCACACCTTCCTGTGACAGGATGCCTATTGTTCTGCCTTCCCCTGCTCGAGCTTGGCTCTGCAGCACGAGGGCAGAAATGTGTCTCTGATTGGCAGCAACCAGTTTGTGCTGTCAGGGACTAGAAGGCTGGTACCGGGAACACTGAGAGCCTAACGGAGGGCTCCCCCGGTGCTTGAAATCATACCTTCTTACACCGTTTATGGTGTGGGGGTATGATTCCAACATGTTTGAAACCCAACATGATAGGATTCATTGCAGCCATTTTTTAGATGGCTATCGCATGATTATGCGATGGCCCTCTATATAGTATATGGCTGCTTCACTGATAACATGGGAGAATGGACTCCGTAGGCTGCAAGGGAGTCCTGCTCATGCAGGGGAACTCTTCCACTGAGAACCAAGCCCCCTGCCCTCAGGATCGTAAAGGCCTGCAATAGGGGTGACTTATAGGTTTTAAGTGCAGTGACCCTTCGATATAGTAAACCTATATCTTTAGTAAGTGGTGCATGCACCAACTTCCACAGCTGCAATGGCAGGCCTGAAGTTCCATTTTGAATGGTCTCTTATGGGTGTCATAATGCATGCTTCAGCGCATTGGAGACCTCTGGGGTACCTATGACCTGCATCCATGGGTGCCATATACTAGGGACTGATAAGGGTACACCAGTAACCAATCTGGGATGTACCTAGGTACTGAACACAAAAGTTTAGGGAAAAATCAGATAGACTGGGGTCTTGATTATCAGAATCCCAGTAGGACAAGTCAACAAGCATTGGCATAGCCAATAGGTCTCGCTTTTGGGACCTTATAAGTATTTAGGTATGCAGCACAATATCCTTGGAGCAACAACATCAACTGTTGCATGGCTATATAACGTCCCAAAGGTGAGACCTATTGGCTATGCCAATGCTTGTTAGATTTTTTGCCAAGATAGGGAACTAGCCAATAAGAGAGATACTGACCCTTTATAAGAGCAACTATATCTCAGGAACTTGTTATGTTGCTGCACTATGCGTAATGGCTAATTGTGTCCCACTCCAAACATACAAGAACATCTTCCTCAGGAGACTATTAGCTGTCCCTAACTCATCTCCTTCTTATATAGTACATAAGGAGCTAGCAGCTCCCTATATTGGTGATCATATTTGTGTAGCCTACTAATTTCCTGGCATGGGATCTGGAGTAAAAGTGAAACCAGATTCACCCAGGATATTATAACTGATTGCCTGGGCCTTGATTGCAGAAATAAAATCCCATGGTTGGCATATGTTAATAAATTCTTAAAAGAGTTTGTTAAGAACATTGATATTAATGCTTCTGTGCAAATTCTATGCTACAGTAAGAAGGAACTGAAAATGGGGCTCATAGGGGCTAGGGAATTCTTAAGGGAAACCAGCAAGAGTTCAAAATCAAGGCAAGAGCGAGGGGTTATCTGAGATAGATACGCAACAATATCTGTTTTGGGTACCAAATTTGCACATAGATTTTATCTCACTAGATTAAGACTGGGTACTCTTCATTTCCTAATAGCTTTCCCCAATATAGGTAAATGGAAACAAAATTACCAAGTTGCCCTTGCAATGGAAAGTCAAAACAGCCATTCCTACATTTTATTCTTTTTTGTAATTTTTATAAGGACATTAGGAAAAGTATTTTACGCCCCTTGGAAATCTATACTCCTACAAAGCTGCTTTTAATTTTATTCGCAGTCTGGAAAACAAGGGAGTATGCTACACTGTGGTTTCTTATATACAATTAGCGATTAAAAGAAGGAAGGCTTATTCACATCTTCAGGACTTACTATATGAAACTACATAGGATATATACTCATAGGGTGATCTTTATGTTGCTATATCCTATACTGCTCTTGAACAGGTCTAAAAATATTATATGCTGCCATTTATATGCATTCTATTGTTCTTTTATTGTATTTTGCTGAAATTGTTTTATGAAATCCTGTATAAATGTTATTCTGATTTTCAATTTTAAAACGTGATGTTGATAAACTGATGCATCATGCTTGATTTATTTTTAGATTGCTTTTATGGTTGCGTTTTAACCGAATAAAGCTAAATCGAATGAATGGACACAGCAACTGTAAAATATCTGTCTTTAGGTCCCCTTCACAATGGTTGAGTACACATCAGTGACACATGATCATTAGAGTATGTGTCCTAAAGATTTCTTGAACAAAACATCTGCTTTCATGCATCACGTATGGTATGTAAAATCCTCGCTCAAGGGTTGCCTTAAAGCTAAATTACCTTCAAATTGGCTGAGCACACATGCTTGATACATGATGACGTGTAAATTATGTGATCATCAGATCTCGCAGGGACACAGACATGTCCAGAGCAGCTGAACACACTTGTGTGACACTTCCCATGTGTAGCATGTGTCTCTAGGATCACATGAAAGCATGAAATCTTCCACAATGGTTGAACACACTTGCATGGCACATGACCGGTAAAATATAGATGCCCTGAAATCATTCAAAGCAACATAATGTCAGAATGCACTTGTGCATGAAAGATGAGCTATAAAACGTGTGATAGGATTTGATAAAAACACCAGGGCCTTTAAAATGACTGAACATATGGATTGTTCCTGACTTGTAAATGAAGAGGCTGAGTCTTTAACACTCAGATCCCCACAGATTACCTGAGCACACGCGGCACATTACCCCCATCACGTTTCCCGAAGAGATCATGATACATTTATAACTTCACAATTGCTGTACACTCATCCATTACACATCTTGTAAAGCATTGCACCCGAATGGCATCCAGCACTTAATTCCGTATGTGCAGTGCTCCTGAATTCACTTATATCCCTGGTGCCTTCACAGGGGCTGAACACACTTCCTGTGTTGCTGTCTAGTAAAAAAACATTCTTTTAAACCCCAAATGTCATCAAAATGTACACATACTAAATACACATGCAGTGCGTGTCTTATCAGAATGGTAGCAAACACGGAGATAATATCAGACTGTAAATTGCATGTTTAAGGGCCATTTAAACTGTGTAAAGCCTGAAAATGTCTTAACACTCATGCTCTCCTACTGGCTTGTAATGCATGTGGTGAGATTATTGGCATTACAAAGTTATCACAGTGGGTATGCACAGTCACAGTAAACGTCAGGTATTGTGAAAGTGTGTGGCAAATGGTTGCACAGGCAGACACACACACGAACTCACACATACATGTGGAGGCACACACATACGCACACAGAAAGCACGTACACACACCATTACCCCTGACTTGCAAAGCATGTGTACTGAAACCTTAAACCCTCATGTCTTTGGAAGGATTGGACACTCATGCGTTGCCTAATACTTTCAACGTGTGCGTCTCAGGCCTTCATTCAATCCCTTTTGTCATACAAACGCAGAACGAGCACACCGCAGCCTTTTCTTGTAAACCAGAGTTTAGTGTCACAACACAATGCCACCTTCATTTTAACACCCTGCTCTTGGTCGTAATGCATGGTTACAGGGGAGTCATTTGACATTTAACGCCTTCAGTATCTCTGAAAACAGTGTACCACAGCTGTCCCCTGGTCTCAGTCAGTCCCTCCACCCTCACCACCAATGCTCTCAACTTATGTCTAAAGATGCACGCAGAGTACCTTTGTGGTAATACCTCGCCCCTTCCTGTGTGGTAGCATATCAAATCTGTGGTCTCAACAAACGTGTGAATACCCTCAATATATTGCAGAAGTCGCATGCATCATCTCTGTGTGGTAAGACATGAGCTCTTCCTTTGTGATAATATAAAAAACAAGCGGTCGTGGGGCCGCGAAAGTGATCGCGATCAAAGCGGCCGCGAAAGTGAAAGTAATCGCGGTCAATCGCGGCCCGCGCACCTGCGCACATGCACTGTAGCTCTAGGCTGGCCTGGTAGCACTTTTTGGAGCCCTCTCAAAAAGTCTCGCCAGACCAGCGCATGCGCTGGGTCAGGCGAGACCTAAAAACAGCATCACATCAGTCAGGCATGGTGCGAAAAGGTTACAATTGTGTGGCTTGAGTTGATGAAGAAGGGCGTTGTGTTTCACACAGGAAAAGGCCTGGGAACCAAGGGCAAATTGTAACATGGAAGGTACATCATCGTCACCTGCAAAACTACCTTCAGTACTGTACCCAGAGCAGATGGCTTGATTCACACTGCACCCTTTGAATGCTACCTGCGGATAACTGTTGATGAATTCAGGGATAGTAGCCCCACTTCTTCTTTGCCTACAGAGTAAGAGCATCTTAGGTCAAGCTCTCTGTCTTGGTAGCTTTATGCTACATGACCCATTGATCATGGAGAGGCTTCATAGAAAGACCCCACGTGCTGACACCATTTACTCATTTTCTGAAAATGCAGGGATGTCATCTTAGTGCTAGAGTAGGGATAGATTTATGGCTTGCAGGGACATTTGGACTCATGCTTCCTGATTTTCTGTATGTTACTTCTTGAATTTATTGTGTTGCTTATACTGCATCGTTCTAAACTGGATACGCCGATTTGGCTTCATGCTGATTGCTATGTATTTGTACACCCTCGTGTTGAGGTGTCTTTATGTTCAGTTATTTTTGGCTTTGTAATAAATCTAACTAACCTTAAGAAGTTGTCCGTGGGTTGCTATGTATCCTAGAGAATAATTGACTAATTGATTGGCCTCCTTACGACTTTGCTCCTTTGCAGCTGGCTGCATGGAATTGGATGGATACGCGCAGTGCACAGACACTTCTGTACTCAAATCTGTGATTGTTGTAAAGCAGGTATATGTGGCATTCTTAACCCACTCGAGTTTGATACTCAAGTTTGAACTTACATCTCAGAAATCCAGCACCTAAATAAAAAAGAAGATTGTCCAAATGTTTCCTGATGGGGATTGACCCCTTTCACAGAAGGCAGTTCTATTGCTAGCGTCCAGCTAGGGTACTTCAGTTAACAGTGCTCGTTGCACGTCGCTGGATGCCACCTGCCCAAATAGTTCTCCTTTCTCTCCTTATCATCTTCTCCCAGCACTGTATGGCACCACCTTCAGGCTGGCCACAAAATAACCCACCCCAGTTCTCCTCAGCCTCCTCCAGCAATGCACCCCTCTCTCAATCCACCCTCGTCCCCACTATCTCTCAGTCCTCTGCAGGTCACCCCTCACCTGCTCAACTACCCAGGCGAGTGAGAGAGACCAGCTCAATAGTAGGAATGACAGGAACACAAAAACGAGGATCTTAGATGGAAAGGTGGGCTGCTCTGAGGACCTGTGAGAGACGCAGCAGCAAAACCAACGTCTGCCGTGTGGAATCAACCAAAATTACAATGAACAACACAATGTTTGCCTCTCCAGATGTGCTGGTACAGCAGCGCAGAGGCTCAAACGAGGATTTCCATCGAGGATTCCTCAATCCGACGGTAATCCAGCCTCATAGGAGCAGGAGGAGAATAGGAGAGCCAATGCTGCCAAAGCTGAGGAGGCAAGAAGCAGGGACACCGCCATGGGGGCAGGCACCGGTGCAAGCTTCGGTCTCAAAACCTCCAGCTTGATAGACTGGCAGAGGCAGTGTCTAAACTAGAAAAGAAGATGTATATGCATTTTGGTTCGGGTCGCGTGGTTCAAATAGCTTATACATATAGGAAAGCAGCTTTGGAGTGCAACAAATACAATTCTTACAGATGCAGAGATCAGAGAAACACTGTGTGCATGAAGCCTTCAGGAAGGAGAACTAACAGTTAGCAGAACACACGCAAAAACCTGATACTAACTAAAAGCAGTAAGCTTAAGGATGAATGCTTTGCAGTGGAGGCGGCCGGCGACTTTCACAAATTGTTTGTGAAACATTGGATTGGAGATCAGATGGATCTTGCTCATGCAGACCTACAATTAGAGGTCATATGGTGCCATCATGTGAAGTTAGGCTGGGAAAGGCCCTGTAGAAGGACAGTCTCTGTCCAGGTAGAGATGGAGCCACCCATGCTGCAGGCCTGGCCACAGCACCAACAAAGGAAAGATCGTCTTTACCTCAGATTGGTCCTGATTTTTTACAGATGTTATCCAGGTATCGATAAAGACAAGGAATTCAATGGAGCCCATATAAAAATATGTCCCTGACTTGGGTGCAAATTCAGGAATGTTCTGTCCTACAAAATTGAACATTTTCCTTAAGGAGAATCATTATGTTTCTGTAATCTCACGGTTGCCTTAGGCATTCTGGAACATTGAATGAAACACGTCAGGAGCAGACAAAGGGGTCGAGGCAAGAAGTGAAGGGTGTGTAGCAAATGGGTGCGCCCCCTGGACAGACTAGTCTGCTGACCACCACTGATTTCCATCACCTTATAAAAGAGCTCAGCGATTGGCTTTGTTCCACTAAATGGCCACAAACCTCCTTGGCAACTTGCAATATCCTTATAATGTATGGCCGGGAGTACTTTATCCCATATATCATTTGGAATTGAGAATCTGGAGCTTGCGGTCCACATTGGCTATGAGCATTCCCATCAAAATAGAACAAGATATAAAGAATTAATAATGACATAATTTCAGAGCATGCAACCAGCTGTTTGGTGTACTAAATAGAACCAGGCAGTGCTAGCTGAAGGGTCTAGACATTGTGATAGAAGTTTCAATCAATGTTACTGTGGTTGTGAATTGTTTGTATGCATGTTGTTGCTGAGTGTAATTTGAGATTAGAGGAATGAGAGCACATATATTACTGCTGTAATGGGAAGAAGTGGGTAATAGTATTAAGAGCATTGTCTTATTCTGTGCAAAGGTGCGAGTGGCATCTTCCACTGAGCACCAAGGTGCCTATTACTGTTCTGCAGCCCTCTTTTCATCCCCATGCAGGCAGCCACACTTATCTGCTCTATTACTAACTGTCATCTGCTTCCAGGTTATAAAATCTGATTTGATCTCTGATCGCATTATGCAACCTCTGATTGCCCCATGTGCTCTTCGCATAAAAGGTTTGGCAAACCCACCTCATCGTTCTTTAATGGGGTTATCAGCAACATCCCTCCTTGTATCTCTTGCCCCTGAGAGACATCAAATAAAAAACATGTTTGTTTTCTTCGAGATAATGTGGAGAGCTCCGAGGTCAAAGATCTAACAAAACAGACAGGACGAGTTCCCAGCAACCCTAATATAATAAATATCACAACATAACATCCCTGTGAACTTTATTCAGAAACAAAATGCAGATTGTAATATAATATCCATGGAAATGTTGAAAATACACCCTTCGTCACAGCTTTAAGAGCAGCTCCAGATGTTATTGTGCTGGCCTTGCAAGGGCCCTTCCTGAGCGCTTGGACATACAGATGGAAAATTACAGCAAATGGATCTTAACACACATTGTCAAAGCTAATAAGTCTGGCCTGAATGTGCTAAAAGGTATGAACACAGTCATTCGCTGTTGCTGTTTATGTGCATTGCACATACAATTGTTGGGGCCGATTCACAGAACTAATCTGAGATAAAATCCTTAACTTACTACTTTTGGTATTCACAGCAGGCATTTAGTAGTAGTAAAGTTAGGACCGCTTACTTTACTACTACTAAACTGAGACAAAATCCTAACTTTACGGCTTTTGGTATTCACAAACGGCATTTAGTAGTAGTAATAACTTTACTACTACTAAATGCCTTTTGTAAATAGTTAAATAGTAAAAAGTGATTACTACTACTAAATGCCATTTGTGAATACCGAAAGTCGTAAAGTTAGGATTTTTCTCAGTTTAGTAGTTTCAAATGCTTAAACTGCTCCCGAGTGTGCCCCTTATTCAACAATTGATTTTAGAACACTAATTTGCATTTTGGCTCCCCTTGCCCCTTTAAGGAACTATGGGGCATATTATCAAGAAACGGGGTTAAAATTATCGCCGCTTTAGCAGCAGAAAACTGCCACTAAAGCGGCGATAATGGGCTTGATAATATGCCCTTGAGAATTCCCATAGAAACCCATGTTCTGGTGTCAACCTGGGCTTCTATTGGAATTCTCTGCTGCATATTATCAAGCCCATTATCGCCGCTTTAGCAGCAGTTTTCTGCCGCTAAAGCGGCGATAATTTTAACGCTGTGCTTGATAATATGCCCCTAAGGATTCATTTATAATTTGGCGGACGGCCCATTTTCCACCAGGGGGACAGAGTAAATTACTCCATCCCCCTGGTGGAGGGACCGCCCACCAAATGTATAAATGACCGCCAAGCAGGTGGTCCTGTATAATGCATTAGCAGAAACCGCTGTCATGCTGGTTCCTGCCAATACATTTCCCTTTTAGGTGCAGGGCTATGTCAAAAAGACGCAGCCCTGCAGCAAGCAGTTTTATTTATTTTATTTTCAAAAAGAAAATTCTGAAATATAATTTTATTTTTGAAAACAAGAACGGGCGGGGGCATTATTTCTATTATACTGTGCCTCACCGTCAGGGCTTACTTGGCAGTGATGGTGTGGTTGTGTGTATAGGGGGAAGTGTGTTGTATGTATAGAAGACACATCAAAATAATAAAATAATGAAGCTGATTTGACACAGCCTCTTTTTCAGGGTTAATCCTAGATAACAGTGACTGCCAAGAACAAAATTAATCAGAAATCAACATGCAGGTGATATCATAGTATCATGCAGCATCCAAAGCAATGAATACTGTTGACCAGAGGTGCACCTTCCCTACCACTCTAACAGGATGCCATTAGTGAACCAAGAGGCACAACATTTGTCATGTTCATCCACGATGCAGCCTATGTTTGTGAAATGGATGGAGCAAAATTATAGTCAATCAAAGTGTTGTACAGTGCACATCCTGGACTGATGTATTTCAAGGTGCTCTCAAATGTGATGGTGAAGGGACTAGGGGTATAGTGGAATACGGTAATTGCCTTAAATCACAGTTTGGTCACATATGGAGGTCGGGATTCATCCCAGTATTCCTGGCTTCACAATTCAGTCACAGGGTGAGTACCTCTCTATCCTGTTCAGATGAAAGGTTAATTCTTTGTCAGGTGTTGAAGCAGTCTTCAATATCAAATGTCTACACCACAGAAGGCATCAAGCCCCTTTAGGCCCCCAACATTCTTTCCCAAACACTAGCATCTGTTGTGTCCCCCTTCTTCGATTGTTCACCCACCATGTGGTGTTGAGTCCTTCTTTCACAGCCCATGTCTACTTTGATCTGTAGGTTTAAATACGGCATGTTTTAGACCTGTCAGCCTTAGAGTGATCTTCCCCCAAATGTTTTGCCTTTTCCCCTCCTATTTTTGCTGAATAAGTATTTGTTGGCCTTAGGACTGTACGTACGTTACCACTGCCAACCAGTTGTACATGAACAAGACCAAAATCGTGATCTTCGGTAGGAGCACATCACCATGCGACTCACCCTGTTGTCCAACAAAGCTAGGACTTACCCCCACCACCCATGCCAACAACCTCAGGATCATCATTAACAGCAAACTCAACATGACCCCCAAGTCAGTGCTGTTCCCACCTCATGCTTACATACTCCAAAGATGATGAACAAGATTTGCAAAAGGCTCCCAATCAGCACCTGGAAAACCATCACGCATGCCCTGGTCACAAGTAAGCTAGACAGTGGGAACTCCCTCTATGCTGCGCTCAACAAAAAACTCACCAGAAGTCTACAGACCATTCAGAAGTTTGTGGTCGGAATCACTCTCAACCTTCCATGCCACACTCACATCACACCACACCTGAAGGAGATCCACTGGCTTCCCATTCACAAACAAGAACAATGCAAGCTCCGCACCCACACTTTCAAGGCCCTACATAACACTGGCACAGTATACCTCAAAAACCGCATCTGCTTTCACTAACCTACCAGACACCTCTGCTCATCCGGACTCCTACATGCACAAATCCCACACATACCAAAAACCAGATCTAGCGGTCGAGCCTTCTCTTACATTGCTCCTAAAGCATGGAACGAACTGCCTCTATGCATAAAAGACTCCTGGTTGTATGTTCAGGACAAGTTTAAAGCGCAAAGGGCACTGATGGAGAGGTAGTGCAGGCATTAGCAGACAGGCATTGGTATTTCAGGGTATACACCTCATGATTTATATGTTAGGTTTATTGAATGTTTCTCCTTGTTTTGGGTAACTGACTCTGGTTATTAATGGGCCTCCTTTACATTACATACCCCTGACAAAGGGCTTTTTTTATCCCAAAATGCATTGGGTGGATGCTCAGGAATAACGTGTATTCTGATGGGCTGCAAACTAAGGCTTGATGGGCATTTCTGCAGCAGTTAAAGTGTGGAATCACGCAGTCTCTGGGTAAAACTTGGTAACCATGTTGAACATTGGAATAAAATGGAAGATAAAGGACACATTGGAGCAAATTGTTTGAATCATTGCAACTTTTGCGAATATGGCTGTTGCGGCTTGTGTCTGGTACGAGATGTTGCACCAGCCAGTTTTTGAAACCTTATAGAACTGCACCTAGTGAAAAATAATATCAACATGATGCATGACTTCAATTTTCAGTTGGAGGACACTTCCAATAGAGACTCCAGGTTACTTAAGGAGACACTGGCACGCCTTGGGCTTCCTCAGTTGGTAATTGCCCCTGCTCACGTAGCAGTACATACCCTAGATGGGATTTTTTCCAATGACCCCTGACTGCCAGTACATGCTTCCTTTCAGATGGTCAGACCACAGAGCAGTGCCCTTTTTACTTACCCTACCACCTTTCCAAAATAAGGACACTCACACTAATATCAAGCCCTCCAGAAGGAAGTGGAAGGGGGTTTTAGTAGAATACTTTGCAAGTGCTCTTAGAAACAAACCTCATACTGACCATGAAGATGTAGACAGAGGGGGGGGGGGGAGGATTTCTCATCCTGGTTGTGCTCTGCAGCTGATAAGGTAGCACCCATATGGGAAATCAACCACTGGAGAAAAAACTGCCTATGGTCCACTGGTTCACAGAATGATTAAGGCTCTTCAGACAGGCTTGCTGTTGCCAGGAATGTGTCTGGAGGAAACAGCATGAGGTGCAGGAAAGGTACTCATATAAGATAGCTATTAAAGATTACAAACTAGATATCAGAAAGGAAAAAGTTATCTACGGTACTAACCAAATTTAGTCAACCAACTCTTCAAAAGAACTTTTCAAAATCATTCATCACTTATTCACGCATCCGACCCTCCCAGTAGAGGGCTCATAAGAGTGCTGCAATAAGTTAGCAGATTTCTTTTAATTGAAAATTTCAAATGTCTATAAAGAGTTTAAGGCCCCTCATTTGTGTAAGCAGACGGTGGTGAAGCCACTATTCAAGAAGCCCAATCTTGATCCCAATGAACACAAGAACTATTGTCCTCTTTCTCTAATTCCGTTCACATTTAAGATCCTGGAGAAACACCTCAATAGTCACTTGATAGCTTATGTGGAGAAACAGAGTCTGCTGCATGTATCACAGTTCAGTTTTAGAAGAAATCACAGACAGTATCAGATGCTAAGTCGATGCAGGGCAGGCCACTGGCTTGATCCTTTTAGATCTTTCTGTAGTCTTTGATAGCATTTCCCCAACCCTGCTGACCAAATGGCTACAGGATTTGGGTATTAAAAATCGGGTTCTGAAACTGCTGACTTAATTTCTTTCAGATAGACCCATTTTCCCTGCCATGTGGGGTGCCACAAGGTCGCCTCTGAGCTCCACACTATTTAATCTTTACTTCTCCCCAATTGCCAGGCTCATATGCCCTTTCGGGCTACAGGGTGTGTCGTATACCGACGCCACGCAGATAGTCATGTTGATTACAATAGACAGGGATGCCACTGCAGCCAATTTCAATAAATGCATGATGGCAGTGGCCAGGTGGGTGGGCAAAAACTATTGGGAGCTAAACTGTGAGAAGACAGAGGTGCTGCTCTTTGGAAGAACAACTCGACCAATCAGAACAGTAAACAGTGTCCTGCAGTGTTGGGTACCTTACCTATTCCAACAGATATAGCCAAGAATCAAGGTGTTATCCTGGATAGCAAGCTGTCATTGGACCCGCAGGTCAATTGTACTGTGACAACCTTGTTTTGCATCATTAGAATTCTGAGGAAAATATTTTGGTTTATCACACATAAACAAGTAGCCCTTATCACGGATTCATTATTTTACCCTGCTTTACCTGGAGATCAACCTGATGACTCAAGCAAAGCTGCAACTAGTGCAGAATGAGGTGGCAAGGCTGACCTTGGTATCCCCAAACATCATTTGGTGTCCAAAGAACTACATGAACTGCACTGGCTTCCTGTAAAAAGTACATTATGTTCAAGGCACTTTGTATTGTGCATAAGGCCTTTTACCATGTCAGTTTGGATGGAATAACAGTCATGTTTCATTGGTATACCCCTTTGAGAAATCTCCATTTGGCACATCATAATTGGGTAACTGTACCCCGAGTTTGGAACAAGAAATGTGGAGACAGAACTTTCTCGGTCATGCCAGCAAAGCTTTGGAATGCTCTTCCTTGTCACCTCACATGTCTGAAGCTACATTCTCCCTTCAGGAAAGTCTTAAAGACCTGTCTTTTCACCCTGTAGGGAGACCTAGTTCCTTTGGCACCTTTAGCCTTTAGGAACCAGCATATTGCTGAGCGGCATTGCATGACTTTAGCACCTTGACACCTAAGGGCATTTGTTGCACTTCTTATAAATCGTGTGCATTATCATATTACATCATATCATCCTCACTTTTTGAATTCCACAAGAAGCTGAAGACCTGGCTTGTCGAGTAGTCCCATTAGGCTCTAGGTGTGCCTAGACTCAGTGGAGCTTAGTAAGGTGCATGTGGGCCCTATTTACAAAACATTTTGCTTGTATTCAAGTGCACAAACTGTGCTTTTTGAATTTTGGTCTGTGGGTCTTTATGGTACAATTCAAGTTTACCACTTTTGAATATCTGCAGGTGCAGCATTTTATGAATTTGAAACACTGGAGCATCTGGTGTGTTTGGATGTTCCCAAAGAAGGAATATGAAGTGTCTGTTAGAAAAACGGAACATAGGCAGAGTTGTAATCTTGTGGGCATTCACCAATGCTCCAAAAGATTCTTCACACCCAGATTGAATACCTTGACTTGGTAACCTAATTGCTGAACAAAGTGTAATGAATGTGCATTGCAACACAGTCTACAAACAACATATGTGATTACTGCTCATTACTTACAAATATTATCTCTGTAAATGATATCTCTGTAAATGATATCAATAGCTTCACAAAGTTCAAATGAGATAAAATATGTCACGTTATCACACATTTTTGAAGACCAAACCAAAGGTGGTTCATATTTACTTGTGAGAATGCTTTGGAGCTGGCAGTATTTAGCACTGGAAAAAGAGACACTAGCTATCTGCTATATTAATAACTAATAATCATTATTATAATTAAAAAGTTGGAAAAAGGCTTTGCAACTTCCCTCTTCTGCCATTGCTTTGTTGAAGTTTGGTTAACATTCTGGTTCAGCCCACAGTTAGCCCACATTCAGTAGGGGAATGGGTCAGCTGCCTTCGGCTATTGCTATTTTAAAGAGTTAGTCAACTTTTTGATCAATCCACAGGAAAGCCATTGTTTGTTTGGAGTTTCAGCCATCATTAGTGACAACAATCTTTCTGTTTACTTCCCTTCAGAGTCCGCATTGTGAAGGGTGAGCAGCAGAGTAAAGAGATCCCATTTCAGCCCTTCCTGTCAGAGCTGCGCCCACAGAACTGATTACTTTGTTTGCAGTTCCTCTCTTTCAAATACAGCTGGACCACTCTACCGCCAATAGGGCTTAAGCTAGTGTTGGCAGTGTCCCTGCACCACTAATTGTCCTGTGTGTTGCTGTACTGCTTGTAGAGTTTGAGTCTGTGTCAGCAGTGGTCATGCCTCCTTCTGGATGACTGACTGTCCCATGTGGGGCTCCTGCTTACTGCTTGGCTGCTCTCCTGTCCATAGGTCTTCAGCTGGTGTTGGCACTGTGGCTCCAGCACTGCTGACTGCCCTGTGTGTGGTACATGCCACTCCAATGCAGCACGACTACTCTCACACCTGTAGGTCTTGAGACTTTGCTAGCATTGCATCCCTGCCCCTTTCTACAGCACTGACTGTCCCATCTGCCAATGAAACACAACTCTTACCTGTTGCTTTAAATACTGTTTCAGATTCCATAACTGGGGAAGTGAGATACATGACCAAACCTTACTTTTTCAAGAAGCTCTCAACTGGAGACCATAAATAAAGTGCTCCTCAATTGAACTCCAGGACAAAAATGAGAAAGGAATGAGAGAGAGAGAGATAGAGAGAAAGAGAAAGAGAGAGAGAGAGAGAGAGAGAGAGAGAGAGAGAGCAGCAGGTTTGAGGTCTGCTTTCTTCCTGTAACTCAGTTTATATATTAATTACATATACTTCTGCAGACTGTTTGTCTCTAATAATCCACACTTACCCATGCAGGTAAGAGAGATGGGGCAGTGGGGGCGGGGATTTTGTCAGATGACGACGAGGGAAATGTAATTATTTATTTAATTTTCCCTCGTGGTTGTCCGTCGAATCCCCCCCAAACCTGTCCCCACCACTCTTACCTTCATAGGCCATTGCTGCTAATAATGTGTAAAGCAAACACAAGGAGATGATGGATTGAGCGCTGAAACTTTTCAGACACTCACCCCCAGTCACAGATCTGGGTTGAATCCATCATCGTTCTTTAGCTCACTTTGCCACCTCAGTTCAGACCCAGCTATATGCAAATCAGTCTTGACCCTGTGCCTTATGGGAACAGTCCCACCCGAACTGCAAAGTCAGGTCTCCCCTGAACCGGAAACAGGCATCCTGGGACCGGTTTCGGGATAACACCCTTCATCAGCTAGGCAAGCTTGAATCCAGTGGCAAAGTGAGCAAGGGACCCACGTCTCGGCATACCCTGCCAATTTAGGGTGAACAAAGCAAACACAAGGAGATAATGGACAGAGTGCTGAAACTTTTCAGACACTCATCCCCAGTCACAGATCTGGGGTGAATCCATCATTGTTCTTTAGCACGCTTTGCCACCTCAGTTCAGACCCAGCTATATGCAAATCAGTCTTGTCCCTGTGCCTCATGGGAAAACTCCAGCCCAAACTGCCAAGCCAGGTCTTCCTTCAACCGGAAACAAGCATCCTGGGACCGGTTTCGGGGTAACACCCTTCATCAGCCAGGCTAGCTTGAATCCAGTGGCAAAGTGAGCAAGGGACCCACGTCTGGGCACACCCTGCCAATTTAGGGCAAACAAAGCAAACTAAGCTGCTAATAATGTGTAAAGCAAACACAAGGAGATGATGGATTGAGCGCTGAAACTTTTCAGAAACTCACCCCCAGTCACAGATCTGGGTTGAATCCATCATCGTTCTTGAGCTCACTTTGCCACCTCAGTTCAGACCCAGCTATATGCAAATCAGTCTTGATCCTGTGCCTTATGGGAACAGTCCCGCCCGAACTGCAAAGTCAGGTCTCCCCTGAACCGGAAACAGGCATCCTGGGACCGGTTTCGGGATAACACCCTTCATCAGCTAGGCAAGCTTGAATCCAGTGGCAAAGTGAGCAAGGGACCCACGTCTCGGCATACCCTGCCAATTTAGGGTGAACAAAGCAAACACAAGGAGATAATGGACAGAGTGCTGAAACTTTTCAGACACTCATCCCCAGTCACAGATCTGGGGTGAATCCATCATTGTTCTTTAGCACGCTTTGCCACCTCAGTTCAGACCCAGCTATATGCAAATCAGTCTTGTCCCTGTGCCTCATGGGAACACTCCAGCCCAAACTGCCAAGCCAGGTCTTCCTTCAACCGGAAACAAGCATCCTGGGACCGGTTTCGGGGTAACACCCTTCATCAGCCAGGCTAGCTTGAATCCAGTGGCAAAGTGAGCAAGGGACCCACGTCTGGGCACACCCTGCCAATTTAGGGCAAACAAAGCAAACTAAGCTGCTAATAATGTGTAAAGCAAACACAAGGAGATGATGGATTGAGCGCTGAAACTTTTCAGAAACTCACCCCCAGTCACAGATCTGGGTTGAATCCATCATCGTTCTTTAGCTCACTTCGCCACCTTAGTTCATTCCCAGCTATATGCAAATCAGTCTTGACCTTGTGCCTTATGGGAACAGTCCAGCCCGAACTGCCAAGCAAGGTCTTTCCTGAACTGGAAACACGCATCCTGGGACCGGTTTTGGCTTAACACCCCTCATCAGCCAGGCTAGCTTGAATCTAGTGGAAAACCGAGCAATGGACCTACGTCTGGGAATACCCTGCCAACTTAGGGCAAACCAAGCAAACAGAAGGAGATGCTAAACTTTTCAGACACTCACCCCAGTCACAGATCTGGGTGGAATCCATCATCATTCTTTAGCTCACTTTGACACCTCAGTTCAGACCCAGGTATATGCAAATTAGTCTTCACCCTGTTCCTCATGGAAACAGTCCAGGCCGAACTTCCAAGCCAGGTCTTCCCTGAACTGGAACACGCATCCTGGGACCGGTTTTGGCTTAAAACCCCTCATCAGCCAGGCTAGCTTGAATCCAGTGGAAAAAAGAGTAATGGACCTACGTCTGGGCATACCCTGCCAACTTAGGCTGAACAAAGCAAACACAACCGTCCATCAATTGTGTGTCTTTTGCTAATAATGTGTAGGCACAACCTATGATTGCCCTTAATCATCTTGACTGCATGCCCCCTGAAACGCGTAAACATCTTGTTAGATATCTTGAACCAGTTTCCTGATTATATATCAAACTCACATACTATTATGTCATGATATTTTATAGCAACACTGAAAGTTCTGGTATTAAACCAGAAGTCATAAAATAAATATACTGAAAAAAATGATACGTTCAAAGGTCAAGGACTATTAACTCCATAGTTCTTAACATCAATTCACATTCCTTTTATTGTTCCTGCCAGTGCCTGAAGGAGAATCTCATTCAATATATGTGATGCTTATTTCATGCACAAATGCAGAAGAAAGAATCAAGATTCTAGAAATATGCCCAATTACCAGGTGAGGTACCTGGCAAACAGACAGAAAACTGCTTCCAGAACCAGTTCTACGACAAAAAATGTGTTACTAGATACCCCAATAGAATTTGAGAGGCAACTATGAACAAGGGCACACATAAACAACAGTTATGGATGAAGACTTCACAAAAAGTTCTTTCTAACTATCACAGCTGTGTTTCAGTCCTTCCCTCCGATGTCTTTGCCTCATCTGCCAGTGATTGCTTTCTAGTTTAATTTGCTTTTGGGCTAAGCAAATACGTACAAAACAAGCACATTGTCCCATTATACTTGCTTTTTAGGTTTCGCCTAAAACAGCGCATACCCTGTAAGTTGCAAGATAGCTTTGGTGTCACTCTCATTTGCTTGCTTCTATTCCTTAGCTGTGTGAACTTTCCCTCCTCTTATTGTTTTTGCCCCACTCCTGAAGCATGGATGCATCACTATGTCATTCCACTGGTCGCTTTTTCAGGCACTACTTTATTCTTTTGGTTTAGGCTCCCTATGAGAGTGCATGTGCTTTCCTGCTGTCTCCCACATGTGCTTCTCTACCCATCAGCTCTGTGTTGCTATCTCTCACCTGTATGCTTCTCCCCCTTTCCCCTGTGTTGATTTCCCACCTGTGTTTTTATCCCTGCCAGCTTTCTGTTGCTCTCTTTTGCCCATTTGATCCCCCACCTATGCCCTTTGTGTTGGTTTTCGCCACCTGTGCCCTTGTGTTGCTTCCATTCCTCTCCCCGTGTTGCTTCCGCCTGTGTTTCTCCACCCTGCTCAAATACATCCCTCACTTGCACCATTGGTGCTTCTGCCCCTCGTCCCCTGTGTTGCTTTTGTTCCCCCATGGACTCCCTTATGATGCTACCTCCATGGTGCTCCCCCTATCTTTTTATGAAAAAACACTGTTACACTTTTTTTGTATCTGATAGAGACCTATGGCTGCAGATTCAATACCTTTGAATTTCCCAGGCATCAGGCTGTATCCAGAAACTTTTGCTGAGCAATACCCCTTGTGAGTGCCATAGGGTGGCTCCATTCTGCTCCAGGGGAAGTAGTCGGCATCAGTAGCGTTTGTTATGACGTTGCGGTACCTATATAGGCGCCACCCAGGCGGGCAAACATCAGTTCTTTTCTTTCAGCGCCAGTGAAGCGCCGATCTGAAATGAGCTACCACTCTGTCACATTTTGACGAACTAGTTACCTACCTTTGGTAACGCATTATCTGGTAGACTCTATCTAGCTGCAGAATCCTTACCTTTGAATTTACCAGGTGTCAGGCTGGATCTGGAAACATGTGCTGAGCAATACCCCTAGCAGGCTCCATCGAGTGGCTCCATTCGGCTCCGTGTGATGTCCTCAGTAGAGTCGGTTATGATGCTGCGGTACCTATATGGGCACCACCCAGTGTAGTGGAGACGGGGTTCTATGTCCACACATTGCTATGTTAGCATAAGCGCTTTAGATGTAAAACGCCATCTTGCCATTTTGCTGCTTTTGCACAAGACACTGCAGATAGCTTTTATTACAAGAAAACTGCTTGCTTGCTTTTTCTTCACATTCGAACGGTCTGTTGTTCACATCCCTAGACGTACCTTAGTCTGAACACTGTGTGCAGAAGCCGTCAAGGTCAAATAACTATGTATGCTTTTGAATTCTGGTTGATCGGCCCACACTCTAGCCATAACACGCACACAGCTGCAAATATCTGAAACTCGGGTGCCTTCAATATTGCATTTGCATGCATGATTCAGACACTTGGAGAAAACCTTTTCCAGACACAGAGCAGTGCTGATCCTGTGATGTGATTCATCTAAGCTGATATTTACGGTATGGGATTCCCCATTCAAGCCTAGAGACCTTCTATTAGTTTCATAAAACTAGCTTACTAGCGAAGGGAGTGTGGTTGTTTTCCACTATCATTTGTAATATGATTTCTCCCTTCATTTTTTATGGTATTGTAACAATGCTGATGGTTTTGTTTTTAATCATTTGTCTGCTTATGTTAGCCAAAGTACTGCACCTTAGAGCACGTAGTTAAAAATAAACATTTTAAACATTACCGTGTCTCTAGTTTCTCGCGTTGTGGATTGATATGAGAAAAATAACAAAAAGGTGTTTTTGATTGCCACCATTCCTGAGAGTACTCTAAGTCGCTTTTTCTGAGTTGTCTTATCATTGGTAGCCTCGAGATGATACGGAGAATGAATGAGACACTGATATGCTAGTCGGATAGGGGTTCTGGGTACTGAGGTGAATTTTTCGTACACCACAATTCACTGAGATCCTGGTTTCCTGCGCATAGTTCTGTGCATGAGCAGAATTCCTGCAACACCAGGTGTGCAGATGTCAGTACTTTTAGTATTTTCCACGCCAGAAGCACAAAGCCACGAAGTAACTGATAAAGTCATGTGCAAATCTAGGGCGCTGAAAGGATGAGTAACCCTAGTCCTACAATATTAGTCCATAAAGCGGGAAGGCATGGGTGGGGCTGTAAGGAATCTGCAGCTAGATAGAGTCTCTACCAGATAATGCGTGACTGAAGGTAAGTAACTTGTTCAACTGATAGAGACTTCTACCTGCAGATTCCTTACCTTTGAATTAGATACTCAAGCCATACTATCCCGGCAGTGGGCTGTGGAACAATATCTTAAACTAGAAAGTCCTGCGGGACCGATCGTCCAAAGTGCCTGTCCTGGCTAACCTGAATATCCTGGCAGTTTTGAAAATGATGCCCACATTGCCGCCTTACAGATGTCTTAGACTGGGACACACTGAGTCAAGGCCATAGCCACAGCCTTTCCTCAGCTGGAATGGGCCCTTAATCGCTCAGGGGGCTGCTCCTTTGCCAGGGCATAGCAGATCTTAATGCAGAGAAGGATCCAGTGATAAATAGTCCTTTTCTGCACTGCCCATACCTTCTTTGCTCCCACGTACCCCACAAAGAGTTGGTCATCCACCTGGAACTCTTTTGTGTGGTCGAGGTAGAACGACAATGCTCTTTTTGAGTCCAGTCGGTGGAGACGTTCCTCTTCCTTAGAGGGATGCGGGGGAGCAAAGAAGGTGGAGATGTCATTTGTGATCCACTAGGTATCGATGGCTGAGTTCATCCTCCCTGATGATCAAAGAACCTGCCAGGTGTTGAACAATAAGGGTTATGCCCCGCTGTTCCAGCCATGTCCAGAGATGCAGGGCCTCTCTACAAAGGGTCCACAACCCTACCCCGCCCTGCTTGTTGCAGGACCACATGGCAGTGGTGTTGTTCGTGAACACCTTCATTAGCTTCCCCTTGACAGAGGGAAGAAATGCTTTCAAAGCCAATCGAATCACTTCAAGCTCCAAAAGATTTATGTGGAGCCCTGAGTTGACTTCCCTGGAGACCAGTGTCCCGTGATCTCCACCTCTGGTAGATGGCTGCCACATCCCAGAAGTGACACATCTGTCACCACTGTGAATTCTGGTTGGGGAAGGAAGAGGGGTCTGCTGTTGACCCACTCGCGGTTCATCAACCACCTCTGCAGATCTCTCACAGTTCCTGCTGAGATCTGAACCATATCAGTGAGATTTCCTCAATGCTGTGCCCACTGGAACTTCAGGTCCCAGTGCAGAGCCTGCATACACCACCTGTCATGCTTTACCAAACAGGATGCAGGAGGCCATGAGGTCATGAGGCCCAACATCCTCAGAGTCAGTCTCACTGAAATCCAGGATAGATGCCGAAACATCAGAATCATAACCTGAGTATACTGGACTCCCTGCTCGGGAGGATAGGCCCAAAACTGATGAAAGGAAGCATCTGAGAAGGAGTCAGGCATGACTTTGGCACGTTGATAGAGAACCGCCATAGTCTGAAGGTGGGAGACGACTGCCTTGGGCAAGGACGTCTTCAACATTGAGTCATTGAGGTAGGGGAAGACTGACACACCTAACTTGCGCAGATGAGCTAGACCACCGGCATCACCTTGGTGAACACCCGAGTGTCACTGGTAAGGCCAAAGGGGAACACGGTAAACTGAAATTGCTCACAGCCTACCTTGATCTGCAGGTAACATCTGTGGCCCAGCAGGATGGGGATGTGAAAATACACATAATGCAAGTCCAACGCTACCATCCAGTCTTCTTGGTCTCGGGCAGACAAAACCTGAAGTAGAGTGAGCATCTTGAACTTCTCCTTTTTGAGAAAGAGATTGACGGTCCGAAGATCTATAATGGCCCACAACCCTTTGTACTTCTTCAGAATCAGAAAGTAGCGGGAATAACAACCACTGTCTACTTCTGAAACCGGGGTCCTTTTGCATAGCTCCTTTGGCCAAGAGAGCTGTAACTTCCTCCTGAAGCAATTTCAGGTGATCCCCTGTCAGCTGTTTCTGATTTGGCAGAATGGGACGAGGAAAAGTAAGGAAAAGCAGAGAAAAGCTCTCCTGAATGATCTATAATACCCACTTGTCCGATGTTATGGATCTCCAGTGGGTGAGATGGTGATGAATTCTCCCACCTACTGGGGTAGTGTGGTCTTGCAGACTCAGAGTAGGAGTGCTTGGAGGCTGTGGCTGCCGGGGGCAGGGTGTCCGATGACATCTGGCCTCCATTACTGGATCGTAATGCACCGCATACATGTCCTTGCACGGCTTGGGCAGTCTGTGCAAGACGGTGGCTGCGATAGGGCTGACGCGGCTGGAAACCCTTTCTGTTGCCACAAAAGGAGTGAAAGGATGACTGGCCACGAGGAGTAGAGGAGAGGCCCAAGGATCTGGTCGTACCTCGAGAGTCCTTGAACCTGAGAAGGGCTGAATCTTAAAGATGGCCTATAAGCCAGGGTACTGATCCATTCTCAATGACAATTAGATTCCTTGCCCTTAGAGGTGAATGCTACATTCAGGAACTTCTTTTCATCATCACAAGTCACAGGAGATGGTGAAGAGACAGAAAACTGTGAGGAGGCCAAGTGTGCAGGAAAGAGAGGCTGCAACTTTGGGACCACTGTCCCCAGGAGCAAACAGCCTCCTGAAAAGAGAGAAACAGAACCTTCAAATTCTGATGATAGAGGATGAGTAGAATATATTGAGGATTATGTGATAATGGTCACTTTTGGCATTGCTCCTCCAATCATTCCTAGAGCAAAAGGTGAAACAGAAGTCACAAATCTCCAATACCTGAAGCTCTTACTAGATGTCCCTCTTGGATCAAATCCAGCTGCTTGAAGTCTTCCCAAAGCTGAAAGTCATTAATAGATGTCCCTCTCAAGCCAGATTCAACTGTGTTAAATGTCCTTGTCAAAGCTGAGGGTGTGTGGTTTCAATATAAAATTTCATATACACTTTTGCTTGTCTAACTAATTGTGCCTGTTTTCATTAGAGCAAGTGAATATGCCACTGTTTTATGATGATGATGAGTCAATATTGCAACTTGGAATAAGTCACTATTATTATGGAATATTTGGGATGATAACCTACTATACATAGGTACTAGCATCCATTGCAAAGTGGTTTTTAACTGTTACTATACTTGTCTGCCAATAATTGCAGTTTATTATGTTAAACTCCAGAACCTATGCTTTGTGCTGTGATAGGAGAAAGCAAAATGTCTGTGTTAATTGAGCACAGCAAAAGATAATAGTAGCTATAGTTAGGTCTGCGTTTCCAAAGGAAATACCTTTTTTTGGTTCGCTAATAACTTTGGCACCGTTTGATGAATCTTCAGAAAACTTTCCAAAAAAGTGATGATTTTTGCTTAGTTTCTTCATGGAAAGTTATGGGGTGATCCATCAAGTGGCAGTCACAAAAAGGGGGGGTTCTAAAAATGCAAAATCCCCATGCTTTTGCATAGATATGTTTGAAAAGGTCTACAGCAAAAATGGCTAACAGAATTACACCAAATTTGGCAGGAAGCTAGATCTTGGTACAGAAAATGTGCTTTTAGGGATTTGGTGTAAACATATTCAGTGGTTTATGGGGTATCAAAGTTTAACAGATTTTTATGCCTGGATGGTTGGGTTCTAGGGACTCACCAGTCTGATTGGTCATGTGGGCTATTTTTCCCTTGGACCATCTCGCTCCCGCAGGATTGAGGGTACCAGGGGAGCAAGCGCTATGATCAGCTGGTTGCAACATGAACAAAAATGTTATGGTGGGCATTACAGAACTCTGTGGATTTAGTCCCCTGTCCTGAAAATGTGTAAAAAAAAACAAGAAAGATAGCAGGGTATGGATACCCTACCCCACTAGCCCTCGTAGGTGGGCCAAAATGTAAACAAAACAATGTCTGCAATCCTACAGTATTCCTGAGGAATTGTGGGGAAAAAAGCAGCTGACATTTCTTTGTAAAGTAAAATTACCCCTGGTTAGGGTCAAGGGCTCAATTAAAATATATATTGGGAAAGGTGTGCGTGTTTGGCCAAACTTCCTGAGCTGATTACAGCCCCAGGGACCCCATCCATTGTGGTCTGGGATCACATTGAAATGGAAGGGGGCACACGTGCTTCCTTCACGGCCTCCATTTCTCGAGCCAATCACACCCCTGGGGACACCATTTGCTGGGGTCTATTATCACTTTGCAAGGGGAGTGAGCGCGTTACCCCCGTGCCTGAGCTGATCATGACTCCAGGGACTCCATTCCCGGGACCCAGCATCACATTGAAAGGTGAGGAAGCATGTGGGCCCCCTCCCTGAGCCTCTTAAGGCCCTAGGTACCCCGTCACCTGGGGCCTGCTCCACTGTGGTGTCCGGGGTAGCCCACCTGGCACATTGTTTCCTTGCCTGCAAGATTGTAGGAAGGGAAGGCTTGTGTGCTTCCACCCAGAGGGAGCTGCAAAAATACTCCAGCCGGGTGGAAGCAGATATTTTTTCCCCTGTTCTTGAAGGTCGAAAATGCTGATTACTCCCACCCAATGGGAGCAATGAAAAATACCTTCTCTTGTTGGTCAGTAGCAATGCCGGTTCGCACTGCACCCAGCATGGGTGCATGCATGCAACCGGTGGGGCTTCAGGGGACCTGGAACTCCTGTCTTGTGGGTGCCCCAAATGGGTACCAGGGCACTCACCTAAGTCATTGGTGCCCCCACCTGTAAAGGCTTGCGAAGGGGGGCTGCATGCTCCCTCCCCTTAAAAAAGAAAACAGGCACCCCATGTAAGCCACAAACACAATTTATAATGTGGATGTCCCGTATGGGCACTGGAAAAGGTACAACAATTTTTTTTTAATGAATATAAATGAGTGACTGGAGCAGCTCATTTATTATTCATTGTTTCTTTGAGGAGTGCCCCATAATGCAAGATGTATTTAGATATTTTTTTTGAGCTGGGTGATGTCCCTAGAAGGGCATGAGCACCCTCAAGTATTTGTTTTAATGTTGTGGTGGGCTGCAGGGAATGCAGCAGCACTATGCAACATTAAAGAAGAAACCGTAAGTCTCCTGGGTCATTAAATCCTTGATGCCAGGAGAAATCGCCACATTTTTCAAAATCTTGGTTGTTTTTATGATTTGCATTTTGTGGGGTGAAAATGGCAAAATATGAAAAACTCAGAGATATGTTGATTTTATTTTACTTTAAAAAAACATTTCTCAGAGTCTTACTTTTAACACTTTTCAACCCAAAAATGCAATCAAAAATTCATGTTAAATGAAAGACTCACAGACAGGTTGATTTTTTTATTGAAACTTTATAAAACATCTTTATAAAGTTCACTGTTATTAAATAATGCTTTGTGTGAATTTCTGAAACTGACATTTGTTTAAAAATTGGTGATTTTTTGACAAAAACGACATATCTGCTTAAAATATATTTTGATATGCTCAACCAATGATAAAGCCAGCAGGCCTACTTTTTATATTTTGGTGTTGTGACTTTAACGAAGTCAGTAAGTCTGCCCGAGTGAGTCCAGGACCTGCGAGACCAACCGCATGCTGCACATGCCAGAGGGCGCCGTGCCGGGGACGGGAAGAGAGGGCTGTGTACAGTGGGGTGTTGGCTGCCCGTGTGGCCAGCCCTACACTGTGTGGGGCAGTAGGCTGTGCACTACAGGCGTTTACCTGCCTGTAGGGGTTGGAGGCCCGCCGCCAATCCCACACCACTCACAGCTGAAAGTCGTACATACACGCCGTGGGTTTGGCTTTACATATGATATTAAACTATCACTTTACATTAAAAGAACCTTAGAAATTCACTGAAGAAATCAAAGATTATAGTTAGGTGAAAATGGCAGTGACGGACTACATCCTCCTCGAAGACCTGAACTTCCACCTTGAGAACAACAACAACACCAACTCCATCACCCTGATCGACAACCTCGCCAACCTCGGACTCAGACAACTCGTCACAACACCCACCCACTCAGCCAGCCACACGCTTGACCCCATCTTCTCTGCAAGCCCCCACGTCTCCTTCAACCGCACCACCGAACTCCACTGGACCGACCACCGGTGCATCCACTTCCCTTCCGGAAACCCGCCACGCACCACCACACCCACACACAGAAGACCAGGTATACACCACCCTCGCCCAGAGCCCACCCTTAGACCCCACAGACTCCAACTCCGCCACCCGCAACCTCAGACAGTGGATATGACAACTGCCCCGCTCAAGAAACCCTCCAACAGCCACACCAGCAACAAAGCCATCTAGTTCACTGAAGACCTCCAGGCCTCCAAGCAAATCTGCCGAAAGCTAGAGAAGAACTGGCTCCGTGAATGAACACCGGAAAGCTACACAGCCCACAAGAATGCCACCCGCAGACACCACCATCTCATCAGAGCCACCAAAAGGGCCTCCTTCAAAAACCGCCTAGACAACAATGCACACAACAGCAAAGAGCTCTTCAACATCGTGAAGGAACTCTCCAACCCCAACTCCAACATCAATGACATCCCACCTTCGCAAGACCTGAGCGATTCACTGGCCACCTTCTTCCACCGCAAGATCGCAGACATCCACGACAGTTTCAATGCCACGACCACCCCAGCAACCACTGAGACCACTGCACCCACGACCACCACCCGCACAAACCGCCTGCTATCCTGGACCAACATTAACGACGACGACACCATCAAGATCATGAATACCATCCACTTCGGATCCCCGTCAGACCCATGCCCACACCACATCTTCAGCAAAGCCAGCACCACCATCGCACCCCATCTCTGGAAAACCATCAACATCTCCTTCGAGACAGCAACCTTCCTGGAGAGCTGGAAGCACACCTAGATCAACGCCTTACTCAAGAAACCCAAGGCGGACCCCAAGGACCTCAAGAACTACCGGCCCATCTCCCTGCTCTAGTTCCCGCAGCCCTCATCCTCCTGGACATGTCAGCCGCATTCAACACGGTCTGCCACCGCACACTAAGAACACGCCTCCAAGGCACCGGGATCCAAGAGAAGGCCCTGGACTGGACCACCTCCTTCCTCTCCGGCAGAACACAGAGAGTCCGCCTCCCCCCCTTCCGCTCCGAAGCCACCGAGATCATCTGTGGCGTACCCCAGGGCTCATTCCTCAGCCTTACCCTGTTCAACATCTGCATGGCAACGCTCGCCCACATCGCCCGACTGCACGACCTCAACATCATCTCTTACGCCAACGACACCCAGCTGATCCTCTCCCTCACCAAGGACCCCCACACCGCCAAAACCAATCTCCACAAAGGAATGAAGGCTGTCGCCGAATGGACGAGGAACAGCCGACTGAAGCTAAACTCGGACAAGATGGAGGTCCTCATCCTCGGATCCACCCCCTCGGCCTGGTACGACTCCTGGTGGCCGACCGCACTGGGAACAGCTCCAACACCCACTACCACTCACGCAACCTAGGGGTCATCCTCGACCCCACCCTCTCCATGACGAAGCAGGTCAATGCCATCTATTCCTCCTGCTTCCACACCCTCATGATCCACAAGTGGATCCCCACTGAAACGAGAAGGAATGTCACCCAGGCCCTCATCAGCAGCAGACTGGACTACGGAAACACCCTCTACGCAGGAGCATCGGCCAAACTCCTGAAACGGCTCCAACGCATCCAGAACACATCTGCAGGCCTAAGCCTCGACATCCCTCGCCGCAGCCACATCACACCCCACCTGAGAATCCTGCCCTTGCTCCCCGTCAGCAAGAGGATAACCTTCAAGCTCCTCACCCACACACACAAGGCACTCCACAACACCGAACCAGCGTACCTCAACAGCCGACTCAGCTTCTACACCCCCACCCGCCAGCTCCGCTGACCGCGCTCTCGCCTCTGTCCCCCGCATCCGAAGAGTGACCGCCAGCAGCAGATCATTCTCCCACCTCACCGCCAAGACGTGGAACACCGTCCCCATCCGCCTACGGCAGACCAAGGACCTACTGACCTTCAGAAGACTCAAAACCTGGCTTTTCGAACAGTAGCAGCACTCCCCACCCCTAGCACCTTGAGACCCTCACGGGTAAGTAGTGCGCTTTACAAATGCTATGATTGATTAATTGATTGACAGCGCATGATTTTAAACATTAAAAAAACACTGAAATTATCACTATCTAAAGTAACAATAACTTATGCACTAAAGTAACTATAACTCATGTCCTCGCCATGCAGTACTAATTACCCTAAATTGTACATCACTCATAACAACATCTATGACCTCATTGATCACATAACTGTAACATCTGAAATAGCATCATTGATGATAAGACTAGGCATGCTGTAGGTGCCAGTTATGGTAGTTACTTTAGGGCACAAGTTATAGTTACTTGAGATAACGATAACAGGTGAATTTCAGTGTATTTTTTTCATGTTTAAAATATTATGCTGTCTCTGCCATTTCCACCTACAACTAATGAATTTCTGTGCTTTTTTTAATTTAAAACATTGTTGTCACTGACATTTTCACCTAACTGTAACATTACTTTAACCTTTCTTATTTTCGGTGGGAAAAAAAAAAAATATATATATATATATATATATATACACAAACTCCAATCTCCAGTTTCCCCTCCAAACTGGACATCGACACAGCTGACTTGGTCACAAATTTCCACACTCTTTTATTTAATGCCTGCTGTTACGTGTTTTAGCAGTATCTGCTGCCTTACTCACACACTGAGCACCGTTGCTCCCCGTTCTTTGTTAAGAGCAGTCGGTCACATGATGCAACTGACATAAAAAACATACTTCAAAGCCAAAAAGGTTACTATGCGAACAATTGCCAAAATCATTGCATTTCCTACTATGTTTCTTCTTACAAATGCAAGCTTTTTAAAAAACAAAAATTGTTATAATTCATTTTATATATTTTTTCTTTTGTAATTTATATAATTTTGCAATTTTTTTAATATATTTTCCTGACATTGTAAGCACCTAGGGCCATATGTAGGTAAAACGTGTTTTGCGATTCTCTAAATGCAATTTTTAGGGAATCGCAATTAGAGAATTGCAAAACGCAATGTAGGTAGGATTAGCAAAATATTTTGCGATTCCCACCTATTCCTTATTTGCGAATCCCAAATTGAGATTCGCAAATAAGGAATACCTTGCCATTCATTCCTATGGGCTAGTAGGCCCATAGGAATGAATAGGAAGACGTTCTCAATTTGCGATTCTCAATTAGAGAATCGCAAATTGAGAATGCAATTTCAAGGTTGCAAGGGTGTCAATAGGACACCCTTTTGCACCCCTGAAATAAACATGTGTGCACATGTAGCATGAAGGGCACTTTGAAAAATGCAAAAAAGTGCATTTTTCAAAGAAATCGCAAATTACCACCAACCTGAAGTTGGTGGTAATTTGCGATTCCTTAACCCCTTGCATGCTCATGACGGAACCACTCCGTCATGAGCCACGGGCGTGCTGTGCTCATGACGGAGTGGTTCCGTCATGCTGCGGCCGTTGTCGGCCGCTCCGCCCACGCGGCGCTGTTTCCCCGCCTGTGCGGGCGATCAGCGCAAGTGGGTGGAGTCATGACGGAACCACGCCGTCTTGAGCACAGCTCGCCCGTGACTCATGACGGCGTGGTTCCGTCATGAGCATAGCGGCGCCGCGCTCACCCCAAACCCCCCCAGTGCTGCGGCGGAATTCGCGCCGCAGCGAAGGGTTTAAGCCAAAATCACACAACTTGGGTGTTTACTAAATTGCATTTAAGGAATCGCAATTTGGGATTCCTTAAATGCATTAGCAAAATAAGGAATCGCAAATTTTGCGATTCCTTATTTTGCATGTGGGGTTTTGTGTGCTACATAGCACACTGCCCAAATTGCGATCACAAACGCTGAAATTCGGCGAATTTCAGCATTTGCGATCGCAATTTGGCTTCCTACATATAGCCCCAATTCTCTTAAAACAATATCGTTATAATTTACACCAGTTGTTCTCGAAAATATTTTATCTAATGCTCAATGTACATTCATGTTCACTGTGATTGATGAAAAGTGCAAGTGCTCAGAGATCCAAATTGCTCAATTATGACAAAACCATATGACATTTGTTGTTTGTAAAGTACACATACATACAGGATACGGTCCCTCGATATTGCACTAACTCATTTCTATTGGGTAATAAAAATGAAAGAAAGATCTTCCCGGGGCCAACCAGTATATCACTTTAAACTCATGTCCGATGTATGTGCTTTGTCATTATCACATTTCTCTACCATAAAGTGCTTTATGCAAGTGCAAAATGGAGCATGACTCCAATTTAATTTATGAATATGCATTCCATCCAGTTACTGCTAAATGCCCGTATCACTCATATTCACTTCTCTCCCTCACCGAATTTTTAAATTGCAAGTGCCAAAAGGGGATACAAATTTACCATATTGCACATATTACCCAAGTTCATAATTCAGAAGGTTTTTAAAGGGCCTGTGCCTGAAATATGGAATGTTCTACAGCTCTACAGTATATCTCTACACATTTAATCTTGAGACCTTAAATGACGTGAAGAAGGTGAGATATAAAGTGCTAGTCCATTATTGCAATAAGCTGAATCCTACTATAATTGCAAAATAAATGCAAGTGCATATAGCTATTTATCATCTAACTCTCTATTCTATTGTTAGATATGTGAATTTCGTGAGTAAAAGAAAAATACATATGTGAGTGTTTTTTTCTATTTCACCATTTTGTATAACCTCATGTATTCTCCTACTACTAATCACTGGCCTGGGGAGAGACTGCTGTTAGATGTGGACATACATGTCTTCTTCTGAGTTGAGGCCATGTGGTATCATCGTGTTGAGCAAAACTATGTATCTTGACTCTAACTGCCTGAGTTTTGATTCTCGGTTTCCCCTCTCCTGTTTTTGGGAACTGAGTCAATTACAAAGGGAAAAAGCTCATTGATATTTCCACCATGAACCTCATTGATATGTCGAAGTAGGTCATGTCTTTGTTTTTCACAACACTTAGGTGCTGGCGGATTTTTACATACACCATATGAATCTAGCTCACCACATATATTTTAGGGCCCGTACATTGTAGTATGTAAATTACATAATCACTTCTACAATTAAAGAAGCGAGGGATCTTCTTAGGCCTTTTAAGCAAGGGTGATCGAATTTCCTTCTTATTTATGCCATGATGGCAAACCTTGCATTTCAGGCATCTCGCAAATCCTGGGTTGGCTTTTAACCACCCCTCCGCTTCTCCCACTTTGGGGCTGCCAACCACCAATTGTTGTCTCATTGACTTCTCTCTCCTAAATGTCAAAAGAGGTTTACGTGATACAGTACTGCCCATTTTGGGGTAATTCCTTACTAGATGCCAAAGTCTTTTCATGCAATCCCTCACCTTGGCATGGTAGGCATTGTATCCCTTGATCATTCTTATATCATCCTTGTTTTTGTGTTTTTAGTTCCTCCTGTTGTATTTGGTAATAATGGTGAATCCATCGGGATTGCCTCCACCTTCCTTGGGCTTGGTTCAGGACCTGATCACTATATCCTCTCTCGATGAATCTCTGGGACAATTTCATCTGAGCATCTCTTAGGGAGGACAGCTCTATACAGTTTCTCTTCATATAAAGGTGTTCCGCATAGGGAATGCTCTGTTTGAGTTGCTGTGGGTGGAAGCTACCAGAGTTTAAGATGGAATTCCCTGCTGTTGGTTTCTGTGGGTACAGGTGTGTATTCTCTCATTCTCCACAAAAACTTCAAGGTCAAGAAAACCGACCTGGGAATCACTGATGGTACTTGTGAATCATAAATTCAAGGAGTTTTCATTGAAAGCTGACACAAAGCTCATTGCTGTTTCCTTCGATCCCTTCCAGAGTGTTAGACCTAGCACCATTGGTGTTTTTGCTGTATGTTGGACTTCGTTTTACTGGTCTTTGGGCACTTTGCCACTGCTGTTCAGTGCCAAAGTGCAAGTGTTCCCTTTGTAAATTGTTGTGATGGATTGGTGTTTCCATGATTGGCTATTAGATTTACTAGTCAGACCCTAGTACAGTGCTATATGTGTTCCCAGGGCCTGTAAATCAAATGCTGCTAGTGGGCTGCAGCACTGATTGTGCCACCCATGGAGCCAGCCTGTAAAATGTAACTCTGGCCTGCCATTGCAGAGCCTGTGGGCAGTCTGGGACTGCCATGTCCACTTGGCAAGTGAACACACTTGCCAGTCCCTAAACCTTCCCTTTTCTACATGTTAGTCACCCTAAGGTAGGCCCATGGTACCCTTGTGGCCAGGGTGCAGTGTATGTGAAAGATAGGACATGCCCTGCTGTGTGTGGCATGTCCTGCTAGTGAATTATTGCCAATTTCGTTTTTCACTATTGCAAGGCTACCTGTTCCAATAGGACAGAATGAGGAGTTTGTTTATAACATCTTATCCCATCAAAAAAAGGGGGGGGGGGGAGGGGGGGACCGGTACACGTTTTATGGGCTGTGTTTTGACCGCATAGAGTGCCATTAATAATAAACCTCCACTCGGGACGCCCATGCTCAGGGGATTACTAGCCCCGGTTTGCGCATGCACAGTAAGGGCGCATTTGCACGCATGCGCTTTTGCAACTTTAAGCATGGCACGCCCCGGAAGTAGGATTTATCGAGGAACCTACGAGTTTAAAAGCTCCGTCCCGCTGCCTCCAATGCATTACTGGCTTGGCGGTTGGACGCGTAGGTGTAAGAAGTACAGGCACCTGCTATCGACAGTGAGTACCCGATGACGATTGGGGATAAGGTCACGTAACCTATGTCTTTGGATGTGATGACAGCACCCCCCATTTCACTTGTGCTTACTTTTTGTCATGCCTTGATCTCAGCAACCTGACACGGTGCGGGCGTCTAATCGCCAACAGCCATTGAGGTGATTTGTGCTCATTTAGAGGTAAGCATACCTCAAGGGAATTTGTTTGTTGGATGTCTAGTAAAACTTGTCTGGGATCTCAATAAGTGGAGAAACCCCCTTTTATAATGGAACGTATATCACTACGAATAGGGAAACTCTCCGCTCGTCATACAAGAGGGTTTCCTTGTAATATTGACACGCCACGATACACCTGCCTTGGTATCCTCCATGTTTTAAGTAAACAACAGACAAGGGAGTTATGTATCCCCACTTTGTCTCGTCCTTTTTCCTCTTTTCTTTGTATGACATTGGTATGTGGTGCACACGACTGTGGCACACTACGTTGCATTAAGCCAGTCTAATGCACGTCCTTTGTAACTGTATCCTTTTTTGTTTCTGTGTCCTAGGTTATGTTCAGGAGCAGTACAATTGGCCCGCCCTGACATATATTGTGGGTATTTATGTTTCAAGTTTATATTCACGCACACACTCATGTGCATTTCACTACCTTTTGCACTTCTTTGGTCCTGATGAAGCGCCAACGACTTGAATAGCGACAGAGGCGCGAAACATGTTGACCGTTTTTAATGACACCGAGGTACAATGTGTCCTTGGGGACCATACTCTAAATTAGAGTTTTTTATTTTTGGCAGGAGGGTTACTACATCAATATAACCCCCAGCCATTTTTAATTCACTTCACACACATTCTAGCGACCCTCATTTAAAACCCACACCCCACACACCCTCATACACCATCCGGCATGCCTCAAAAGATCTCCGAGAAAGTGACCCTTCGGGGGGCCCGTTGGGAATTGCAGCGCCGGCCTGACGAGGAGCATAGCCCGATGATGAAGCATGACACCCCTCGGGGTGTGTGAGGGCATCAAGAGGCAAGACATGTGCTTTCCCCCTTGTGGTGGGTCTGTTTAACCTGGGACTCCCATCTTTTCTTTGTTGTCTTCTGTATAAGACATATGGGTCAATCTCTGGACCCTATCTTTGGAACAGTGCCCAACCTTTTTTGTGGTAATATAATCTTTGGGAGCGTGGACACTGGACCATTAACTGGCTCCTTGGTCCCCCCCCCCCCCCTTTTTTTGATGGAATATTTGCACGGCAGTTTTGCCGAGGGACCGTTTATCTTTTCTTTCCCTTCTGTTTTCCATTTCCTTTCATACATGAGACCTATATATCCTCAAAATGTAAGGCTCCTAGGCTTGTATATGAGTGATACTTTCTCCTTGTAATGTGGGTTCAGTGGTGGAGGCCCCCTGTTCTTTTCATTCCTCTTATCTCTTTTTACTACCAACCAATTTCTGTTGCAACAATACACAAGATGTAGTAATTTGATTATCCAAGATAAATACGTGGCATGGGCTATACTCCACTTACCATTATGGGTATGCCTACTGTGATCTACGTTTAGAGTTTAGTAGACGCAGTCATTAGGAGGACTTTACCTACCTTTTACGACCAGATCGCTTCACCCTGGCATTGACCGGTACACGTTTTATGGGCTGTGTTTTGACCGCATAGAGTGCCATTAATAATAAACCTCCACTCGGGACGCCCATGCTCAGGGGATTACTAGCCCCGGTTTGCGCATGCACAGTAAGGGCGCATTTGCACGCATGCGCTTTTGCAACTTTAAGCATGGCACGCCCCGGAAGTAGGATTTATCGAGGAACCTACGAGTTTAAAAGCTCCGTCCCGCTGCCTCCAATGCATTACTGGCATGGCGGTTGGACGCGTAGGTGTAAGAAGTACAGGCACCTGCTATCGACAGTGAGTACCCGATGACGATTGGGGATAAGGTCACGTAACCTATGTCTTTGGATGTGATGACAGCACCCCCCATTTCACTTGTGCTTACTTTTTGTCATGCCTTGATCTCAGCAACCTGACACGGTGCGGGCGTCTAATCGCCAACAGCCATTGAGGTGATTTGTGCTCATTTAGAGGTAAGCATACCTCAAGGGAATTTGTTTGTTGGATGTCTAGTAAAACTTGTCTGGGATCTCAATAAGTGGAGAAACCCCCTTTTATAATGGAACGTATATCACTACGAATAGGGAAACTCTCCGCTCGTCATACAAGAGGGTTTCCTTGTAATATTGACACGCCACGATACACCTGCCTTGGTATCCTCCATGTTTTAAGTAAACAACAGACAAGGGAGTTATGTATCCCCACTTTGTCTCGTCCTTTTTCCTCTTTTCTTTGTATGACATTGGTATGTGGTGCACACGACTGTGGCACACTACGTTGCATTAAGCCAGTCTAATGCACGTCCTTTGTAACTGTATCCTTTTTTGTTTCTGTGTCCTAGGTTATGTTCAGGAGCAGTACAATTGGCCCGCCCTGACATATATTGTGGGTATTTATGTTTCAAGTTTATATTCACGCACACACTCATGTGCATTTCACTACCTTTTGCACTTCTTTGGTCCTGATGAAGCGCCAACGACTTGAATAGCGACAGAGGCGCGAAACATGTTGACCGTTTTTAATGACACCGAGGTACAATTTGTCCTTGGGGACCATACTCTAAATTAGAGTTTTTTATTTTTGGCAGGAGGGTTACTACATCAATATAACCCCCAGCCATTTTTAATTCACTTCACACACATTCTAGCGACCCTCATTTAAAACCCACACCCCACACACCCTCATACACCATCCGGCATGCCTCAAAAGATCTCCGAGAAAGTGACCCTTCGGGGGGCCCGTTGGGAATTGCAGCGCCGGCCTGACGAGGAGCATAGCCCGATGATGAAGCATGACACCCCTCGGGGTGTGTGAGGGCATCAAGAGGCAAGACATGTGCTTTCCCCCTTGTGGTGGGTCTGTTTAACCTGGGACTCCCATCTTTTCTTTGTTGTCTTCTGTATAAGACATATGGGTCAATCTCTGGACCCTATCTTTGGAACAGTGCCCAACCTTTTTTGTGGTAATATAACATCTTATCAACATGCCCTGACAACAAGGTATAAAAACAAAGTTTAATATGCTTGAACCTAGAATGTTAAAGTGCATCTTTTAGTGAGGTTGATTTTTACATTCTGTGTTTGAAAATACAACTTTTAGAAAGTAGGTATTTTCTTGCCTAACTATCCAGTGTGCCTCTGCTAGGTTTGTGTATTGCATGTCTGGCTTTTGGATGACAGTGGCTGGAGAGGGGCAGTGGCTCCAGAGGTCTAATGAGTCAGGGCTGGGCTGAATAGACCTGGTCTGCATTTAGAGTAGGGGGAGTAGGGGGAGGAGATTTATTTCACCTGAATTGGCCTGGTCTGCCTTCAACAATGCTGTCTACTCTCCACTCCCTGCCAGGAAGCTGCACCAGTGAGTACAGAACTGGTTTTGGCTGGGTACAGACACTCTCTGCCTTCAGAGAACAAAGTATTTTGGTGTATAAAAAGAGGGGCCCTGACCCCAGACTTTTAGATCACTTCTGGGAAATCAAGAGGAACCTTTGCCAAGGAGAAGAGCCGGAGAAGCTGAGGAGGAATACTGCCCCTGTGCTGTTTGCTGTTTGGGGTTGGCCTGCAGTGGTTACTTGCTGCCAAGAAAAGGAGAAACAGACTTTGCTGCTTTCTTTGTCTACTGCTTGAAGAAAAAGATCTACAAGGGCTTGAACTGAGCTTGCCCCCTGTTCTAGAGGTCTCAGTAACAGCAAAGACCTCACTGTGTCTGTGGGAACCTTCTCCGGTCGTCTCCGCAGAAGGAAAGGGTAACCGACCCTGTCACAGGATTCTGTGTCCTGAAAGCAACCCTGGGTCATTAAATCCTTGATGCCAGGAGAAATCGCCACATTTTTCAAAATCTTGGTTGTTTTTATGATTTGCATTTTGTGGGGTGAAAATGGCAAAATATGAAAAACTCAGAGATATGTTGATTTTATTTTACTTTAAAAAAAAAATCTCTCAGAGTCTTACTTTTAACACTTTTCAACCCAAAAATGCAATCAAAAATTCATGTTAAATGAAAGACTCACAGACAGGTTGATTTTTGTATTGAAACTTTATAAAACATCTTTATAAAGTTCACTGTTATTAAATAATGCTTTGTGTGAATTTCTGAAACTGACATTTGTTTAAAAATTGGTGATTTTTTGACAAAGACGACATATCTGCTTAAAATATATTTTGATATGCTCAACCAATGATAAAGCCAGCAGGCCCACTTTTTATATTTTGGTGTTGTGACTTTAACGAAGTCAGTAAGTCTGCCTGAGTGAGTCCAGGACCTGCGAGACCAACCGCATGCTGCTCATGCCAGAGGGCGCCGTGCCGGGGACGGGAAGAGAGGGCTGTGTACAGTGGGGTGTTGGCTGCCCATGTGGCCAGCCCTACACTGTGCAGGGCAGTAGGCTGTGCACTACAGGCTTTTACCTGCCTGCAGGGGTTGGAGGCCCGCCGCCAATCCCACAGCACTCACAGCTGAAAGTTGTACGTACACGCCGTGGGTTTGGCTTTACATATGATATTAAACTATCACTTTACATTAAAAGAACCTTAGAAATTCACTGAAGAAATCAAAGATTATAGTTAGGTGAAAATGGCAGTGACGGACTACATCCTCCTCGGAGACCTGAACTTCCACCTTGAGAACAACAACAACACCAACTCCATCACCCTGATCGAAAACCTCGCCAACCTCGGACTCAGACAACTCGTCACAACACCCACCCACTCAGCCAGCCACACGCTTGACCCCATCTTCTCTGCAAGCCCCCACGTCTCCTTCAACCGCACCACCGAACTCCACTGGACCGACCACCGGTGCATCCACTTCCCTTCCGGAAACCCGCCTCGCACCACCACACCCACACACAGAAGACCAGGTATACACCACCCTCGCCCAGAGCCCACCCTTAGACCCCACCGACTCCAACTCCGCCACCCGCAACCTCAGACAGTGGATATGACAACTGCCCCGCTCAAGAAACCCTCCAACAGCCACACCAGCAACAAAGCCAGCTAGTTCACTGAAGACCTCCAGGCCTCCAAGCAAACCTGCCGAAAGCTAGAGAAGAACTGGCTCCGTGAACGAACACCGGAAAGCTACACAGCCCACAAGAATGCCACCCGCAGACACCACCATCTCATCAGAGCCACCAAAAGGGCCTCCTTCAAAAACCGCCTAGTCAACAATGCACACAACAGCAAAGAGCTCTTCAACATCGTGAAGGAACTCTCCAACCCCAACTCCAACATCAATGACATCCCACCTTCGCAAGACCTGAGCGATTCACTGGCCACCTTCTTCCACCGCAAGATCGCAGACATCCACGACAGCTTCAATGCCATGACCACCCCAGCAACCACTGAGACCACTGCACCCACGACCACCACCCGCACCAACCGCCTGCTATCCTGGACCAACATTAACGACGACGACACCATCAAGATCATGAACACCATCCACTTCGGATCCCCGTCAGACCCACACCCACACCACATCTTCAGCAAAGCCAGCACCACCATCGCACCCCAGCTCTGGAAAACCATCAACATCTCCTTCGAGACAGCAACCTTCCTGGAGAGCTGGAAGCACACCTAGATCAACGCCTTACTCAAGAAACCCAAGGCGGACCCCAAGGACCTCAAGAACTACCGGCCCATCTCCCTGCTCTCGTTCCCGGCGAAGGTCATCGAGAAGGCCGCCAACAAACAAATGACCAGCTACCTCAAGGAGAACAGCATCCTGGACCAGTGCCAGTCCGGGTTCCACAGCAACCACAGTACCGCAACTGCCCTCATCGCCGCCACTGATGACATCAGGACCCTGCTAGACAACGGAGAAACCGCAGCCCTCATCCTCCTGGACATGTCAGCCGCATTCAACACGGTCTGCCACCGCACACTAAGAACACTCCTCCAAGGCACCGGGATCCAAGAGAAGGCCCTGGACTGGACCACCTCCTTCCTCTCCGGCAGAACACAGAGAGTCCGCCTCCCCCCCTTCCGCTCCGAAGCCACCGAGATCATCTGTGGCGTACCCCAGGGCTCATTCCTCAGCCTTACCCTGTTCAACATCTGCATGGCAACGCTCGCCCACATCGCCCGACTGCACGACCTCAACATCATCTCTTACGCCAACGACACCCAGCTGATCCTCTCCCTCACCAAGGACCCCCACACCGCCAAAACCAATCTCCACGAAGGAATGAAGGCTGTCGCCGAATGGACGAGGAACAGCCGACTGAAGCTAAACTCGGACAAGATGGAGGTCCTCATCCTCGGATCCACCCCCTCGGCCTGGTACGACTCCTGGTGGCCGACCGCACTGGGAACAGCTCCAACACCCACTACCACTCACGCAACCTAGGGGTCATCCTCGACCCCACCCTCTCCATGACGAAGCAGGTCAATGCCGTCTATTCCTCCTGCTTCCACACCCTCATGATCCACAAGTGGATCCCCACTGAAACGAGAAGGAATGTCACCCAGGCCCTCATCAGCAGCAGACTAGACTACGGAAACACCCTCTACGCAGGAGGATCGGCCAAACTCCTGAAACGGCTCCAACGCATCCAGAACACATCTGCACGCCTAATCCTCGACATCCCTCGCCGCAGCAACATCACACCCCACCTGAGAGTCCTGCCCTGGCTCCTCGTCAGCAAGAGGATAACCTTCAAGCTCCTCACCCACACACACAAGGCAATCCACAACACCGAACCAGCGTACCTCAACAGCCGACTCAGCTTCTACACCCCCACCCGCCAGCTCCGCTGACCGCGCCCTCGCCTCTGTCCCCCGCATCCGAAGAGTGACCGCCAGCAGCAGATCATTCTCCCACCTCACCGCCAAGACGTGGAACACCGTCCCCATCCGCCTACGGCAGACCAAAGACCTACTGACCTTCAGAAGACTCAAAACCTGGCTTTTCGAACAGTAGCAGCACTCCCCACCCCTAGCACCTTGAGACCCTCACGGGTAAGTAGTGCGCTTTACAAATGCTATGATTGATTGATTGATTGACAGCGCATGATTTTAAACATTAAAAAAACACTGAAATTATCACTATCTAAAGTAACAATAACTTGTGCACTAAAGTAACTATAACTCATGTCCTCGCCATGCAGTACTAATTACCCTAAATTGTACATCACTCATAACAACATTTATGACCTCATTGATCACATAACTGTAACATCTGAAATAGCATCATTGATGATAAGACTGGGCATGCCGTAGGTGCCAGTTGTGGTAGTTACTTTAGGGCACAAGTTATAGTTACTTGAGATAACGATAACAGGTGAATTTCAGTGTATTTTTTTCATGTTTAAAATATTATGCTGTCTCTGCCATTTCCACCTACAACTAATGAATTTCTGTGCTTTTTTTAATTTAAAACATTGTTGTCACTGACATTTTCACCTAACTGTAACATTACTTTAACCTTTCTTATTTTCGGTGGGAAAAAAAAAATATATATATATATATATATATATATATATACACAAACTCCAATCTCCAGTTTCCCCTCCAAACTGGACATCGACACAGCTGACTTGGTCACAAATTTCCACACTCTTTTATTTAATGCCTGCTGTTACGTGTTTTAGCAGTATCTGCTGCCTTACTCACACACTGAGCACCGTTGCTCCCCGTTCTTTGTTAAGAGCAGTCGGTCACATGATGCAACTGACATAAAAAACATACTTCAAAGCCAAAAAGGTTACTATGCGAACAATTGCCAAAATCATTGCATTTCCTACTATGTTTCTTCTTACAAATACAAGCTTGTTAAAAAACAAAAATTGTTATAATTCATTTTATATATTTTTTCTTTTGTAATTTATATAATTTTGCAATTTTTTTTTATATATTTTCCTGACATTGTAAGCACCTAGGGCCATATGTAGGTAAAACGTGTTTTGCGATTCTCTAAATGCAATTTTTAGGGAATCGCAATTAGAGAATTGCAAAACGCAATGTAGGTAGGATTAGCAAAATATTTTGCGATTCCCACCTATTCCTTATTTGCGAATCCCAAATTGGGATTCGCAAATAAGGAATACCTTGCCATTCATTCCTATGGGCTAGTAGGCCCATAGGAATGAATAGGAAGACATTCTCAATTTGCCATTCTCAATTAGAGAATCGCAAATTGAGAATGCAATTTCAAGGTTGCAAGGGTGTCAATAGGACACCCTTTTGCACCCCTGAAATAAACATGTGTGCACATGTGGCATGAAGGGCACTTTGAAAAATGCAAATAAGTGCATTTTTCAAAGAAATCGCAAATTACCACCAACCTGAAGTTGGTGGTAATTTGCGATTCCTTAACCCCTTGCATGCTCATGACGGAACCACTCCGTCGTGAGCCACGGGCGCACTGTGCTCATGACGGAGTGGTTCCGTCATGCTGCGGCCGTTGGCGGCTGCTCCGTCCACGCGGCGCTGTTTCCCCGCCTGTGCGGGCGTTCAGCGCAAGTGGGTGGAGTCATGATGGAACCACGCCGTCATGAGCACAGCTCGCCCGTGACTCATGACGGCGTGGTTCCGTCATGAGCATAGCGGCGCCGCGCTCACCCCAAACCCCCCCAGTGCTGCGGCGGAATTCGCGCCGCAGCGAAGGGTTTAAGCCAAAATCACACAACTTGGGTGCTTACTACATTGCATTTAAGGAATCGCAATTTGGGATTCCTTAAATGCATTAGCAAAATAAGGAATCGCAAATTTTGTGATTCCTTATTTTGCATGTGGGGTTTTGTGTGCTACATAGCACACTGCCCAAATTGCGATCGCAAATGCTGAAATTCGGCGAATTGCAGCATTTGCGATCGCAATTTGGCTTCCTACATATGGCCCCAATTCTCTTAAAACAATATCGTTATAATTTACACCAGTTGTTCTCGAAAATATTTTATCTAATGCTCAATGTACATTCATGTTCACTGTGATTGATGAAAAGTGCAAGTGCTCAGAGATCCAAATTGCTCAATTATGACAAAACCATATGACATTTGTTGTTTGTAAAGTACACATACATACAGGATACGGTCCCTCGATATTGCACTGACTCATATCTATTGGGTAATAAAAATGAAAGAAAGATCTTCCCGGGGCCAACCATTATATCACTTTAAACTCATGTCCGATGTATGTGCTTTGTCATTATCACATTTCTCTACCATAAAGTGCTTTATGCAAGTGCAAAATGGAGCATGACTCCAATTTAATTTATGAATATGCATTCCATCCAGTTACTGCTAAATGCCCGTATCACTCATATTCACTTCACTCCCTCATCGAATTTTTAAATTGCAAGTGCCAAAAGGGGATAAATATTTACCATATTGCACATATTACCCAAGTTCATAATTCAGAAGGTTTTTAAAGGGCCTGTGCCTGAAATATGGAATGTTCTACAGCTCTACAGTATATCTCTACACATTTAATCTTGATACCTTAAATGACGTGAAGAAGGTGAGATATAAAGTGCTAGTCCATTATTGCAATAAGCTGAATCCTACTATAATTGCAAAATAAATGCAAGTGCATATAGCTATTTATCATCTAACTCTCTATTCTATTGTTAGATATGTGAATTTCGTGAGTAAAAGAAAAATACATATGTGAGTGTTTTTTTCTATTTCACCATTTTGTATAACCTCATGTATTCTCCTACTACTAATCACTGGCCTGGGGAGAGACTGCTGTTAGATGTGGACATACATGTCTTCTTCTGAGTTGAGGCCATGTGGTATCTTCGTGTTGAGCAAAACTATGTATCTTGACTCTAACTGCCTGAGTTTTGATTCTCGGTTTCCCCTCTCCTGTTTTTGGGAACTGAGTCAATTACAAAGGGAAAAAGCTCATTAATATTTCCACCATGAACCTCATTGATATGTCGAAGTAGGTCATGTCTTTGTTTTTCACAACACTTAGGTGCTGGCGGATTTTTACATACACCATATGAATCTAGCTCACCACATATATTTTAGGGTCCGTACATTGTAGTATGTAAATTACATAATCACTTCTACATTTAAAGAAGCGAGGGATCTTCTTAGGCCTTTTAAGCAAGGGTGATCGAATTTCCTTCTTATTTATGCCATGATGGCAAACCTTGCATTTAAGGCATCTCGCAAATCCTGGGTTGGCTTTTAACCACCCCTCCGCTTCTCCCACTTTGGGGCTGCCAACCACCAATTGTTGTCTCATTGACTTCTCTCTCCTAAATGTCAAAAGAGGTTTACGTGATACAGTACTGCCCATTTTGGGGTAATTCCTTACTAGATGCCAAAGCCTTTTCATGCAATCCCTCACCTTGGCATGGTAGGCATTGTATCCCTTGATCATTCTTATATCATCCTTGTTTTTGTGTTTTTAGTTCCTCCTGTTGTATTTGGTAATAATGGTGAATCCATCGGGATTGCCTCCACCTTCCTTGGGCTTGGTTCAGGACCTGATCACTATATCCTCTCTCGATGAATCTCTGGGACAATTTCATCTGAGCATCTCTTAGGGAGGACAGCTCAATACAGTTTCTCTTCATATAAAGGTGTTCCGCATAGGGAATGCTCTGTTTGAGTTTCTGTGGGTGGAAGCTACCAGAGTTTAAGATGGAATTCCCTGCTGTTGGTTTCTGTGGGTACAGGTGTGTATTCTCTCATTCTCCACAAAAACTTCAAGGTCAAGAAAACCGACCTGGCAATCACTGATGGTACTTGTGAATCATAAATTCAAGGAGTTTTCATTCAAAGCTGACACAAAGCTCATTGCTGTTTCCTTCGATCCCTTCCAGAGTGTTAGACCTAGCACCATTGGTGTTTTTGCTGTATGTTGGACTTCGTTTTACTGGTCTTTGGGCACTTTGCCACTGCTGTTTAGTGCCAAAGTGCAAGTGTTCCCTTTGTAAATTGTTGTGATGGATTGGTGTTTCCATGATTGGCTATTAGATTTACTAGTCAGACCCTAGTACAGTGCTATATGTGTTCCCAGGGCCTGGAAATCAAATGCTGCTACTGGGCTGCAGCACTGATTGTGCCACCCACGGAGCCAGCCTGTAAAATGTAACTCTGGCCTGCCATTGCAGAGCCTGTGGGCAGTCTGGGACTGCCATGTCCACTTGGCAAGTGAACACACTTGCCAGTCCCTAAACCTTCCCTTTTCTACATGTTAGTCACCCTAAGGTAGGCCCATGGTACCCTTGTGGCCAGGGTGCAGTGTATGTGAAAGGTAGGACATGCCCTGCTGTGTGTGGCATGTCCTGCTAGTGAATTATTGCCAATTTCGTTTTTCATTATTGCAAGGCTATCTGTTCCCATAGGACAGAATGAGGAGTTTGTTTATAACATCTTATCAACATGCCCTGGCAACAAGGTATAAAAACAAAGTTTAATATGCTTGAACCTAGAATGTTAAAATGCATCTTTTAGTGAGGTTGATTTTTACATTCTGTGTTTGAAAATACAACTTTTAGAAAGTAGGTATTTTCTTGCCTTACTATCCAGTGTGCCTCTGCTAGGTTTGTGGATTGCATGTCTGGCTTTTGGATGACAGTGGCTGGAGAGGGGCAGTGGCTCCAGAGGTCTAATGAGTCAGGACTGGGCTGAATAGACCTGGTCTGCATTTAGAGTAGGGGGAGTAGGGGGAGGAGATTTATTTCACCTGAATTGGCCTGGTCTGCCTTCAACAATGCTGTCTACTCTCCACTCCCTGCCAGGAAGCTGCACCAGTGAGGACAGAATTGGTTTTGGCTGGGTACAGACACTCTCTGCCTTCAGAGAACAAAGTATTTTGGTGTATAAAAAGAGGGGCCCTGACCCCAGACTTTTAGATCACTTCTGGGAAATCAAGAGGAACCTTTGCCAAGGAGAAGAGCCGGAGAAGCTGAGGAGGAATACTGCCCCTGTGCTGTTTGCTGTTTGGGTTTGGCCTGCAGTGGTTACTTGCTGCCAAGAAAAGGAGAAACAGACTTTGCTGCTTTCTTTGTCCACTGCTTGAAGAAAAAGATCTACAAGGGCTTGAACTGAGCTTGCCCCCTGTTCTAGAGGTCTCAGTAACAGCAAAGACCTCACTGTGTCTGTGGGAACCTTCTCCGGCCGTCTCCGCAGAAGGAAAGGGTAACCGACCCTGTCACAGGATTCTGTGTCCTGAAAGCAACCCTGGGTCATTAAATCCTTGATGCCAGGAGAAATCGCCACATTTTTCAAAATCTTGGTTGTTTTTATGATTTGCATTTTGTGGGGTGAAAATGGCAAAATATGAAAAACTCAGAGATATGTTGATTTTATTTTACTTTAAAAAAAAAATCTCTCAGAGTCTTACTTTTAACACTTTTCAACCCAAAAATGCAATCAAAAATTCATGTTAAATGAAAGACTCACAGACAGGTTGATTGTTTTATTGAAACTTTTTAAAACATCTTTATAAAGTTCACTGTTATTAAATAATGCTTTGTGTGAATTTCTGAAACTGACATTTGTTTAAAAATTGGTGATTTTATGACAAAGACGACATATCTGCTTAAAATATATTTTGATATGCTCAACCAATGATAAAGCCAGCAGGCCCACTTTTTATATTTTGGTGTTGTGACTCGTCACAACACCCACCCACTCAGCCAGCCACACGCTTGACCCCATCTTCTCTGCAAGCCCCCACGTCTCCTTCAACCGCACCACCGAACTCCACTGGACCGACCACCGGTGCATCCACTTCCATTCCGGAAACCCGCCACGCACCACCACACCCACACACAGAAGACCAGGTATACACCACCCTCGCCCAGAGCCCACCCTTAGACCCCACCGACTCCAACTCCGCCACCCGCAACCTCAGACAGTGGATATGACAACTGCCCCGCTCAAGAAACCCTCCAACAGCCACACCAGCAACAAAGCCAGCTAGTTCACTGAAGACCTCCAGGACTCCAAGCAAACCTGCCGAAAGCTAGAGAAGAACTGGCTCCGTGAACGAACACCGGAAAGCTACACAGACCACAAGAATGCCACCCGCAGACACCACCATCTCATCAGAGCCACCAAAAGGGCCTCCTTCAAAAACCGCCTAGACAACAATGCACACAACAGCAAAGAGCTCTTCAACATCATGAAGGAACTCTCCAACCCCAACTCCAACATCAATGACATCCCACCTTCGCAAGACCTGAGCGATTCACTGGCCACCTTCTTCCACCGCAAGATCGCAGACATCCACGACAGCTTCAATGCCACGACCACCCCAGCAACCACTGAGACCCCTGCACCCACGACCACCACCCGCACCAACCGCCTGCTATCCTGGACCAACATTAACGACGACGACACCATCAAGATCATGAACACCATCCACTTCGGATCCCCGTCAGACCCATGCCCACACCACATCTTCAGCAAAGCCAGCACCACCATCGCACCCCATCTCTGGAAAACCATCAACATCTCCTTCGAGACAGCAACCTTCCTGGAGAGCTGGAAGCACACCTAGATCAACGCCTTACTCAAGAAACCCAAGACGGACCCCAAGGACCTCAAGAACTACAGGCCCATCTCCCTGCTCTCGTTCCCGGCGAAGGTCATCGAGAAGGCCGCCAACAAACAACTGACCAGCTACCTCAAGGAGAACAGCATCCTGGACCAGTCCCAGTCCGGGTTCCACAGCAACCACAGTACCGCAACTGCCCTCATCGCCGCCACCGATGACATCAAGACCCTGTTAGACAACGGAGAAACCGCAGCCCTCATCCTCCTGGACATGTCAGCCGCATTCAACACAGTCTGCCACCGCACACTAAGAACACGCCTCCAAGGCACCGGGATCCAAGAGAAGGCCCTGGACTGGACCACCTCCTTCCTCTCCGGCAGAACACAGAGAGTCCGCCTCCCCCTTCCGCTCCGAAGCCACCAAGATCATCTTTGGCGTACCCCAGGGCTCATTCCTCAGCCTTACCCTGTTCAACATCTGCATGGCAACGCTCGCCCACATCGCCCGACTGCACGACCTCAACATCATCTCTTACGCCAATGACACCCAGCTGATCCTCTTCCTCACCAAGGACCCCCACACCGCCAAAACCAATCTCCACGAAGGAATGAAGGCTGTTGCCGAATGGACGAGGAACAGCCGACTGAAGCTAAACTCAGACAAGATGGAGGTCCTCATCCTCGGATCCACCCCCTCGGCCTGGTACGACTCCTGGTGGCCGACCGCACTGGGAACAGCTCCAACACCCACTACCGCTCACGCAACCTAGGGGTCATCCTCGACCCCATCCTCTCCATGACGAAGCAGGTCAATGCCGTCTATTCCTCCTTCTTCCACACCCTCAGGATCCACAAGTAGATCCCCACTGAAACGAGAAGGAATGTCACCCAGGCCCTCATCAGCAGCAGACTGGACTACGGAAACACCCTCTACGCAGGAGCATCGGCCAAACTCCTGAAACGGCTCCAACGCATCCAGAACACATCTGCACGCCTAATCCTCGACATCCCTCGCCGCAGCCACATCACACCCCACCTGAGAGTCCTGCCCTGGCTCCCCGTCAGCAAGAGGATAACCTTCAAGCTCCTCACCCACACACACAAGGCACTCCACAACACCGAACCAGCGTACCTCAACAGCCGACTCAGCTTCTACAACCCCACCCGCCAGCTCCGCTGACCGCGCCCTCGCCTCTGTCCCCCGCATCCGAAGAGTGACCGCCAGCAGCAGATCATTCTCCCACCTCACCGCCAAGACGTGGAACACCGTCCCCATCCGCCTACGGCAGACCAAAGACCTACTGACCTTCAGAAGACTCAAAACCTGGCTTTTCGAACAGTAGCAGCACTCCCCACCCCTAGCACCTTGAGACCCTCACGGGTAAGTAGTGCGCTTTACAAATGCTATGATTGATTGATTGATTGACAGCGCATGATTTTAAACATTAAAAAAACACTGAAATTATCACTATCTAAAGTAACAATAACTTGTGCACTAAAGTAACTATAACTCATGTCCTCGCCATGCAGTACTAATTACCCTAAATTGTACATCACTCATAACAACATTTATGACCTCATTGATCACATAACTGTAACATCTGAAATAGCATCATTGATGATAAGACTGGGCATGCCGTAGGTGCCAGTTATGGTAGTTACTTTAGGGCACAAGTTATAGTTACTTGAGATAACGATAACAGGTGAATTTCAGTGTATTTTTTCATGTTTAAAATATTATGCTGTCTCTGCCATTTCCACCTACAACTAATGAATTTCTGTGCTTTTTTTAATTTAAAACATTGTCGTCACTGACATTTTCACCTACCTGTAACAATACTTTAACCTTTCTTATTTTCGGTGGGAAAAAAAAAAATATATATATATATATGTATATACACAAACTCCAATCTCCAGTTTCCCCTCCAAACTGGACATCGACACAGCTGACTTGGTCACAAATTTCCACACTCTTTTATTTAATGCCTGCTGTTACGTGTTTTAGCAGTATCTGCTGCCTTACTCACACACTGAGCACCGTTGCTCCCCGTTCTTTGTTAAGAGCAGTCGGTCACATGATGCAACTGACATAAAAAACATACTTCAAAGCCAAAAAGGTTACTATGCGAACAATTGCCAAAATCATTGCATTTCCTACTATGTTTCTTCTTACAAATGCAAGCTTTTTAAAAAACAAAAATTGTTATAATTCATTTTATATATTTTTTCTTTTGTAATTTATATAATTTTGCAATTTTTTTTATATATTTTCCTGACATTGTAAGCACCTAGGGTAAAACGTGTTTTGCGATTCTCTAAGTGCAATTTTTAGGGAATCGCAATTAGAGAATTGCAAAACGCAATGTAGGTAGGATTAGCAAAATATTTTGAGATTCCCACCTATTCCTTATTTGCGAATCCCAAATTGAGATTCGCAAATAAGGAATACCTTGCCATTCATTCCTATGGGCTAGTAGGCCCATAGGAGTGAATAGGAAGACATTCTCAATTTGCGATTCTCAATTAGAGAATCGCAAATTGAGAATGCAATTTCAAGGTTGCAAGGGTGTCAATAGGACACCCTTTTGCACCCCTGAAATAAACATGTGTGCACATGTGGCATGAAGGGCACTTTGAAAAATGCAAAAAAGTGCATTTTTCAAAGAAATCGCAAATTACCACCAACCTGAAGTTGGTGGTAATTTGCGATTCCTTAACCCCTTGCATGCTCATGACAGAACCACTCCGTCATGAGCCACGGGCGCGCTGTGCTCATGACGGAGTGGTTCCGTCATGCTGCGGCCCTTGGCGGCCGCTCCGCCCACGCGGCGCTGTTTCCCCGCCTGTGCGGGCGATCAGCGCAAGTGGGTGGAGTCATGACGGAACCACGCCGCCATGAGCACAGCTCGCCCGTGACTCATGACGGCGTGGTTCCGTCATGAGCATATCGGCGCCGCGCTCACCCCAAACCCCCCCAGTGCTGTGGCGGAATTCGTGCCTCAGCGAAGGGTTTAAGCCAAAATCACACAACTTGGGTGCTTACTACATTGCATTTAAGGAATCGCAATTTGGGATTCCTTAAATGCATTAGCAAAATAAGGAGTCGCAAATTTTGCGATTCCTTATTTTGCATGTGGGGTTTTGTGTGCTACATAGCACACTGCCCAAATTACAATCGCAAACGCTGAAATTCGGCGAATTTCAGCATTTGCGATCGCAATTTGGCTTCCTACATATGGCCCCAATTCTCTTAAAACAATATCGTTATAATTTACACCAGTTGTTCTCGAAAATATTTTATCTAATGCTCAATGTACATTCATGTTCACTGTGATTGATGAAAAGTGCAAGTGCTCAGAGATCCAAATTGCTCAATTATGACAAAACCATATGACATTTGTTGTTTGTAAAGTACACATACATACAGGATACGGTCCCTCGATATTGCACTGACTCATATCTATTGGGTAATAAAAATGAAAGAAAGATCTTCCCGGGGCCAACCAGTATATCACTTTAAACTCATGTCCGATGTATGTGCTTTGTCATTATCACATTTCTCTACCATAAAGTGCTTTATGCAAGTGCAAAATGGAGCATGACTCCAATTTAATTTATGAATATGCATTCCATCCAGTTACTGCTAAATGCCCGTATCACTCATATTCACTTCACTCCCTCATCGAATTTTTAAATTGCAAGTGCCAAAAGGGGATAAAAATTTACCATATTGCACATATTACCCAAATTCATAATTCAGAAGGTTTTTAAAGGGCCTGTGCCTGAAATATGGAATGTTCTACAGCTCTACAGTATATCTCTACACATTTAATCTTGAGACCTTAAATGACGTGAAGAAGGTGAGATATAAAGTGCTAGTCCATTATTGCAATAAGCTGAATCCTACTATAATTGCAAAATAAATGCAAGTGCATATAGCTATTTATCATCTAACTCTCTATTCTATTGTTAGATATGTGAATTTCGTGAGTAAAAGAAAAATACATATGTGAGTGTTTTTTTCTATTTCACCATTTTGTATAACCTCATGTATTCTCCTACTACTAATCACTGGCCTGGGGAGAGACTGCTGTTAGATGTGGACATACATGTCTTCTTCTGAGTTGAGGCCATGTGGTATCTTCGTGTTGAGCAAAACTATGTATCTTGACTCTAACTGCCTGAGTTTTGATTCTCGGTTTCCCCTCTCCTGTTTTTGGGAACTGAGTCAATTACAAAGGGAAAAAGCTCATTAATATTTCCACCATGAACCTCATTGATATGTCGAAGTAGGTCATGTCTTTGTTTTTCACAACACTTAGGTGCTGGCGGATTTTTACATACACCATATGAATCTAGCTCACCACATATATTTTAGGGCCCGTACATTGTAGTATGTAAATTACATAATCATTTCTACAATTAAAGAAGCGAGGGATCTTCTTAGGCCTTTTAAGCAAGGGTGATCGAATTTCCTTCTTATTTATGCCATGATGGCAAACCTTGCATTTCAGGCATCTCGCAAATCCTGGGTTGGCTTTTAACCACCCCTCCGCTTCTCCCACTTTGGGGCTGCCAACCACCAATTGTTGTCTCATTGACTTCTCTCTCCTAAATGCCAAAAGAGGTTTACGTGATACAGTACTGCCCATTTTGGGGTAATTCCTTACTAGATGCCAAAGCCTTTTCATGCAATCCCTCACCTTGGCATGGTAGGCATTGTATCCCTTGGTCATTCTTATATCATCCTTGTTTTTGTGTTTTTAGTTCCTCCTGTTGTATTTGGTAATAATGGTGAATCCATCGGGATTGCCTCCACCTTCCTTGGGCTTGGTTCAGGACCTGATCACTATATCCTCTCTCGATGAATCTCTGGGACAATTTCATCTGAGCATCTCTTAGGGAGGACAGCTCAATACAGTTTCTCTTCATATAAAGGTGTTCCGCATAGGGAATGCTCTGTTTGAGTTTCTGTGGGTGGAAGCTACCAGAGTTTAAGATGGAATTCCCTGCTGTTGGTTTCTGTGGGTACAGGTGTGTATTCTCTCATTCTCCACAAAAACTTCAAGGTCAAGAAAACCGACCTGGCAATCACTGATGGTACTTGTGAATCATAAATTCAAGGAGTTTTCATTCAAAGCTGACACAAAGCTCATTGCTGTTTCCTTCGATCCCTTCCAGAGTGTTAGACCTAGCACCATTGGTGTTTTTGCTGTATGTTGGACTTTGTTTTACTGGTCTTTGGGCACTTTGCCACTGCTGTTCAGTGCCAATGTGCAAGTGTTCCCTTTGTAAATTGTTGTGATGGATTGGTGTTTCCATGATTGGCTATTAGATTTACTAGTCAGACCCTAGTACAGTGCTATATGTGTTCCCAGGGCCTGTAAATCAAATGCTGCTAGTGGGCTGCAGCACTGATTGTGCCACCCACGGAGCCAGCCTGTAAAATGTAACTCTGGCCTGACATTGCAGAGCCTGTGGGCAGTCTGGGACTGCCATGTCCACTTGGCAAGTGAACACACTTGCCAGTCCCTAAACCTTCCCTTTTCTACATGTTAGTCACCCTAAGGTAGGCCCATGGTACCCTTGTGGACATGCCCTGCTGTGTGTGGCATGTCCTGCTAGTGAATTATTGCCAATTTCGTTTTTCACTATTGCAAGGCTACCTGTTCCCATAGGACAGAATGAGGAGTTTGTTTATAACATCTTATCAACATGCCTTGGCAACAAGGTATAAAAACAAAGTTTAATATGCTTGAACCTAGAATGTTAAAATGCATCTTTTAGTGAGGTTGATTTTTACATTCTGTGTTTGAAAATACAACTTTTAGAAAGTAAGTATTTTCTTGCCTAACTATCCAGTGTGCCTCTGCTAGGTTTGTGTATTGCATGTCTGGCTTTTGGATGACAGTGGCTGGAGAGGGGCAGTGGCTCCAGAGGTCTAATGAGTCAGGGCTGGGCTGAATAGACCTGGTCTGCATTTAGAGTAGGGGGAGTAGGGGGAGGAGATTTATTTCACCTGAATTGGCCTGGTCTGCCTTCAACAATGCTGTCTACTCTCCACTCCCTGCCAGGAAGCTGCACCAGTGAGGACAGACCTGGTTTTGGCTGGGTACAGACACTCTCTGCCTTCAGAGAACAAAGTATTTTGGTGTATAAAAAGAGGGGCCCTGACCCCAGACTTTTAGATCACTTCTGGGAAATCAAGAGGAACCTTTGCCAAGGAGAAGAGCCGGAGAAGCTGAGGAGGAATACTGCCCCTGTGCTGTTTGCTGTTTGGGGTTGGCCTGCAGTGGTTACTTGCTGCCAAGAAAAGGAGAAACAGACTTTGCTGCTTTCTTTGTCCACTGCTTGAAGAAAAAGATCTACAAGGGCTTGAACTGAGCTTGCCCCCTGTTCTAGAGGTCTCAGTAATAGCAAAGACCTCACTGTGTCTGTGGGAACCTTCTCCGGTCGTCTCCGCAGAAGGAAAGGGTAACCGACCCTGTCACAGGATTCTGTGTCCTGAAAGCAACCCAGAGTGCAATGCCTCACTTCACAATGCAACCCTGGTCTCACTGACTCTGTCAGCAAGCCACTGCTTGCGCTTCATCCTGAGGGCACCGTACTCTGCAACCCTTCGCTACACGCTGCAAGGACGGCACTGAATCCGTCGCTGCCTGACCTGAACATCGCCTGGCTCTGTCGCTGCACCGTGACTTACCAGCACCGCAGGGAGCACCATCTCTCCCTTCAATGCAAGCCCTGGTCTCACCAACTCCATCAATGAGCCGCTGCCTGCACCACATTGTGAGGACACCACCCGCCACAACACTCCACTGCACCACACAACCGCAACTTTTGCCCCGACCGACTCGCACCGATGTGTTGGTCGCAACAAGAAAGGTACTGTGTCCTTGTGGGTCGACGCTTTAGCTGGCCCATATCAACGTGGTCGGCTGGAATTGTTAGAATCTGTCGTATTCAGTATTGCGGTAGCCCAAGGAGGAGCTACTGAGTCTGAAGAACTGTGTTTTATTGATTATTCCTGCAATTTAAAGGTTATTTCGCACAAGAACTATTTTTCAAGAGTGTTGTATGTCGGATTTTTATCGTATTTGGTCTTGCTAGTTTAGATAAAGATTTACTATTTTTTTAAACTGGTGTGGTGTCCATTTGTAGTGTTTTCACTGTATTACTGTATGTGTTTACAAATGCTTAACACACTGGCTCTGATATAAGCCTGTCAGCTCGTGACAAGCTACCAAGCGGATGAACAGGGGTTATTTTAGGAGTGTATCCCCCTTACCCTGACTAGAAGCAAGGGTCCCCATTTGGACAAAGGTACCTACCTCTGCCGCATAGAGGCCCCCATTTCTAACACAGAGGATGAACAAATCATCTATAAATCTTGTCCAGATGACTACATTCTCCCTCCATTGTACTCCATACTCGACCCTGAACACCTGCTCCTACCTTAAGCCCATGTGCAAATTTGCATAGCTGGGCGCAAAGCAGGTGGCCATTGCGATTCCCCTCACCTGCCTGTATGTTTCTTTACCAAACAAGAAGAAATTGTTCTTGAGGCACAGCCTAGTCATTTCAAGTATGATCTCTGAGTGTTGATATAGTTTAATGGGTCTTGTGTCTAGAAAATGTCTGATGGACCTGAGTCCATCTTCATGGAAAATGCTATTATAAAGGGTAGCTACATCAAGAGTTACTAAAAGATGTGTCTTCTACCAGGTCACATTGTGTATTTTCCTTAAAAAAATTCCTGGTGTCCTGAATATAGGAAGGAAGTTCCCTAATAAATTCTTGTGAGAAGTAATCTATATAACTGAAAGTTGCCTCAAAAAGACTGCCTATTGCTGATATTATAGGCCTTCCTGGGGGGTTTGCCTGATCTTTATGAATCTCTGGAATCAAATAAATTATCAGTATTATGCAATCATCACCTTTCAGATACCGATACTCTTCCTGTGTTATAAGGCCTATACCTCTCCAATTTGCTAGGACCTTGTGGTATTTGTTTCAACTTCAACCAGATGACTCTGTGGGACTCTTTGATAGTACTTGGTATCTTTTAACTGTAGCTAAGCTTCATTATCATACATGCTCAGGGGGCCATAAGACTATATATATAGCTTTCCTAGAAACTAGAACCTAACTTAGGATTGGTTTATATATATATATATATATATATATATATATATATATATTACCTACTGGCGGTCGCCAGTAGGTAGTTATAGTTAGGACCTATTTTCCATAGGAAATCCGCAACATTCTATTCCCAATAAGTCTGGCGCCGGTAGACGAATCTTCGCGAAATGTTCCAAACTTTTGGCCAGCTCCGGTCCGCTCCTATACTGAAAGTCTCGGGGTGATTCGTCAAGCGGGGGCCGAGAAAAAAGGGGAGTCCCAAAACGCGTTTTCTCCATGCATTTTCCCGTAGGACCTTTAGACGCAGCTACAGCCCGAACTGCTGAACGGAATAACACCAAATTTGGCAAAAAGGTAGTCCTCAGTTTAGACTCGTGCCTTTTGCTAAAATGGTGTAAATCCGTTCAGTAGTTCCTGAGAAAATTAGAGTTAAAAGAACATATATATCTATGGCCTCGGAGGATCCGCGCACCCTATGCGCACCCTGAGCGCACCCTCTGCGAACCGTGCGTGCCCCCTCCCAATCACGAGCTGAATGCTAATTGGCTGTCAAGTGTCTGTCAACATTCGAAAGCAGGAACTGTTGGCAGCCATTTTGTGCCTCGGTAGAAGCGAGGCTGAAGAAGTAAGGGAAATAAGTGTGTGAAAGATATAAAGGGGGCAGGGTAGAAATACTCTGACCCTCTAGAGTTGCTTAGGGGGTCCCAGAAGGACTCCCAGGGCCCCTTCTTTTTTTTAACATTGCAAAATGCGCGCAGCGTGCGCGGATCCGGCCGTAAAAAAAAAAAAAATGAAGCGCGGGCTTTCGCGCTTCCTTAATAATTAGCCCCCGGGGGGCCAAATCCCGGGGGCAAAATGCGTAAAAAATTAGTGGGGGGCTCAGGGGGACCACTACCCCCCGGGGCTAGAAAATAAATAGGGTGGGGGGGCTGAATGGCCCCCCAAGCCCCGGGGATCACCACCCCCTGGGGCTTTATTTATTGAGGGAGGGGGCTGCGTGGCCCCTCTCCTGGAGCTTTGAGGGCCCTGGGGTCCACCACCCTCCAGGGCCAGCTCCGACAGTGTCCTGGGGTGCCCAACCCAGGACACTGTTGTTTGCTATGAGAGGGCGGGAGTCTCCCGCCCTCCCATAGCAAACTCTGTTTGGATTTTGAATGAGAGAGCAGGGAAACCTGCTCTCTCTTTCAAAATCCAAACCATATTGCTTTTCCACACGGGGAGCTGCATGTCAGCAGCTCCCCATGTGGAAAAGAAATGCCGGCTCCTGAAGGACGCAGGGAGCCGGCTGGGACTGTGGGGGCGTTGGGGTTCCCCCCACAGTCCCCAACGTTTTTTATAAGCCCCAGGGGATGGGGTCCCCGGGGATAATAAAAATTTGTGATAGGGGCTATTTTTTTTGTTACGATAAAATTAGGAGTCGCGCATCCTAACGCGTCGGGTGCACGATTACTCTCGTGTGGGGTGCGTGGTTCCTAAAGCGTTGGATGCGCGACTCCAAGGAAAAATCATAAAATCATAAAATGGCGACTATGTTCCGCACAGGGATCGAGAAAGGTGCGCATAGTCTGCGCGTATCCCAAAAAAACTTGTAAGAAAAAATAATAACAAAGTATTAAAAATATAATTTAAAAAATATATATAAAAAATATCAAATTTTTGTTTACAAATTTTGTTTTTAAAAAATTCATTAAATACAATAAATATTTATTAATTTTTTAAAGAAATTATTAAAAATAAAATGTAAACAAATCATGAAAAACAATATAAAAAAACATAAAGGATTTGATACACTGAAATATAAAGATTTAGAAATCCTATGAAAATCATTAAACATCATAGGTTTAGAGATAAGTTATAGATAGGAATTAGCATTTAAAAAATCTTTGAAATTCTCTTAAAAACCATAGGTTTCAGGTATGTTATAGTTAGGAATTAGCATTTAAAAAACCTTGGAAGTTCACTGAAAAAACCATAGGTTTCAGGGGTGTTATAGTTAGCTGGACATTTCCCTCGTACAAAACCGTAGAAATAATCCCGTTATAGTTAGTTCAGCTAACTATAACTCGCGCCCCCGCAATGCACTGCTGATGACGTCACATATTACATCACTAATGACATGGTCAGTGACATCACTGATGACATCTCAAATGACATCACTGATGACATCACTGATGACGTCATTCATGTGATCATTTGATGCATCTTATCACACCCTAATATAACCTTTGATACACCCACTCTAAATTACATAGTGCCACTCTCAAAACCATAGACACTCCAACACCAATAAGTACATACCCCATCACAGAGGCTTAGGTCTAAACACCCATCCACTCACTCACCCGTACAGTCACTCATACTTATGGTCACTCAGTACAGGACTATCATACACACTCATACACCTATATAGGCACTCCCACACCGCTACTCATCCATAGAGTTACTCACACATATACTCAGTCATGCAAATAATTAATCACTCTGCCATTTACTCACCTATACAGTTATACACACACAAGCTCAATTACTCATACAAATACTAGCACATTCTTATGGTCTTATACAATCAATGATACAAGCACACACTCATCCATACAGCCTCTCACACTATCACACACTCTCAGTTATAGTCTTTTCTGTACTCCAACATACATATATACTGCCGTTCACATATGTAGTAAATTACACATGTACTAATGAAATATATATTCACACACTAACACAACCATACACATATTCACCCACCCATACAGTCCATTACAGACCTAGTGTTGAAACCATGCACCCAGTGAATCACCCACTGACACATCTATGTTCAGAGTCACACACATCCCACCCACACAAACACTCAGGCACCCATACAGATACTCAGTCACTTAGACAACCAATCAATAATTTATATAGACGTTCATGTACTTATTCACAAAACCATGCATCCGCTTACACACCAACAGGCAGACGCATACAGACAATCACACAGTTTAGTCATTACCCATGCATTCAGTAAGATACGTTTAAATACTCACTTATAGAGTCAGTCACGCACCTACTAAAACATCCATTCAGACACTTATACACCCACTCATTTGTCAATACGCCTTTCCCTATATATATTAAACATATTTTAAGTTTTCAGAAACACACAGTCACTGGATGATGTCATCAGTGATGTCATTTGAGATGTCATCAGTGATGTCATCAGTGATGTCACTGACAATGTCATGAGTGATGTAATATGTGACGTCATCAGCAGTGCATTGCGGGGGCACGAGTTATAGTTAGCTGAACTAACTACAACGGGGGAATTTGTTTTTTCAGTGAATTTCTAAGGTTTTTTAAATGCTTATTCCTAACTATAACGTGCCTGAAACCTATGTTTTTTTTCAGTGAATATATATATATATATATATATATGCATATATATATATTTATATATATACAGACTAATAACGCTAGAAGCATAATATGTCAGCGGATGCAGTTCGGGGGCAGGAAGCAGTGGCAGAGGAACTTTTCAGCAACCTGCCCAGAGCATCCACAGAGCGTCCACAAGTGGCCAACATCCTAACACCACCATTACAACCAATGAAGGGGATGCCAAAACACTTTTGAAGAAACTAAAAAAGTGTATGAGGAATGAGATAAAAAAATGATGGGAACACAAATCGCTCACCAAATATGAGGAAGCAGGACACTTTCCACGGGGTTTAAGAATTGTATTAGCACCGAGTTTTGACAACCCTAATCCGTCCATGTTGAAAGAATGGGGGGGAAAGCAATCTGTAAGCATCTATGAACCTTGTGAAAATACTGGTAAAATATGCTGAAATTGACCGACAGGCATTGATGGTGGAGATTGACAAGATTGACAAGATTAATGAGCAGCTCAGCAAGTTGGAACAAAGTGAGCAACGTGAATTCATTGGGAAAACAAGGAAAGAAATCCGAGAACGTCTTAACAAACAAGAGGAAAATATCTAAATTTGTAAAGCGGACAAGTTCTCGTGCGTCAAAACTGATTATAAGCAGGGGCGAATTTTTACGTTCGCACGTAAATATGAGAATGCCAAAAAAATGGAATTGAAGACAAAAACCTCAAATGCAGATGGAAGTTTGGCGCAACGTTCTGAGAACATAGAGAATGAAACCGCCTCCTATGTAAATGGTGACTCACTCACGAGTGACTTGTCCTCAGAAAATGGCAGCATGAGCAGCATCGGAGGATCAAGTGATTTGAGAAAGCTAGACTTGGGAGAAGAGATTGATTTTTTAGCCTCAGATTGCCGCCAAACCCAGAGACCTCGAAATCAGAAGAGGTCAACAGAGTTAGAAGAAATGCCAAGCGGAGGGAAAGGCGCAAAAGGAGGAAACGCAAAACCAAAAAAGACACAATGGCGCAGAAAATGAACATAGACGATAATACCATCATCAATCTTTCCTCCCACAGTACTAACAGAGGCAGAAAAACAACTACTGTCATTGGGCTTATCCTTCTGTCCAATGAGTGATTTTAATTATGTACGCACAAGAGTCGACGTATTTTGCTTTATTCGCAAGTTGAAATTGAACACATTATTTGCCATAAAGGAAGGGTTAAAGGAAACACAACAGAGAAAAACAACAATGTGAGACAATAGCAATGACCTTCAGGCCGCAGACATTTTGATGCTATTCCCCCTTCAAGTTCTCAGTGCAAACAGAAACACTACTGAGCAGGACTTGGTGAACAATCAATTGACACAAGAAAGGCTTTCTGATGCAAACATCAGACAACAGGGAGCAGGCATGAGTCCTTTTAAGCCCAAATCAAGCTTCATTCCATCAATGCCTAAAGACGCAATAGACATCTTCCATGAAGTTGTCACGGAGGAAATTAAAACACTGTACCATCAGGACAGACACAAAAAACGTATTAAAATTCCCATGAATCACAATATGCCAATTTGATGAAAAGACTGAGCGCCAATCATGAAATAGTGGTCACAAAATCTGATAAGGGAGGCAACATTGTGATTGACCTCGAACACAATATTTATTGGAAGCCAGCAGGCATTTGGACGACCTTGCTTGCTATGAGAAAACAAATCACCATCAATAGAACATCCAGTAATACCCAGATTATATTTTATCCCCAAAGTCCACAAAAACATGACCCCGATACCAGGCAGACCTATCATCTCAGCCATAGGGAGTGTGGGAGAAAGAGCTACTGAATATGTGGACTTTTTTCTTCAAGATTTTGTGAAACAACTTCCACCCTATGTGAAGGATACAGGAGACTTTTTGAATAAGGTGAATGATATCCAATGGGCAGAAGATTTTATGTTTATCACCTTTGACATAGAATCTTTATATACAAGTATTGAACACACTACTGGTCTAGCAGCAATCAAATATTTTTTGGACACTAGGGGGTCCATTACGATGGCGGACCGCAACGGAGCATGGGACCACCCGCCGAAGTTGCGGCGGTCCTGCAATGCAAATTAGGATGCGCCCGCCACACTGGCGGGCACATCCTGGGCATTTGACATTGTGGGTGGATCTGCTGGCTGCAGACCTGCCTGCAATGCAAATGCAGTGCCTAAATCATTACCATGCACTATATGGCAGGCACCACGTGGTGCCTGCCACGTAGTGCATGGCAATGAGGGGGGTACCATGGGTACCCCCCATGTGCACCCCCCCGACACCCTGGGGTCCCGCAAAGGGCCACCAATGTCAGCCACTGCATGCCGCATGCATCCTGATATGGATGGTGGTGTCATGTCCCTTTTCCGCCCGGTCGACGAGTCAACCGGCAGAAAAGCAACGGACGGTCTTCCCATCCACAGCGCTGCCCCTGCCATACTAGTATTGCGGGGGGAGTTCCAGGGACATTCGGTGGGTGGATCGCCACCGCCGGCCGGGCAGTAGCCACTGCCAGCCCGGCAGTGGAGATCCGCCCGACATGCTAATGGGGCCCTAGGTCGCTGGACTGTTACAATCACAACAAAATGTTGTTAAGCTTAATCTCATGGTGCTTGCATAACAATTTTTTTCATTTTTGGCAATGATGTGTATTTACTATTTACAAAAGAGGGGTGTGGCGATAGGGGCCTGCTTCTCTCCCAGCTATGCATGTTTACATGTAGGCTGGTGGGAGGAGCAGGTCTTTAACCCTTTCGATGCGCATGATGGAGCGGTTCCGTCATGCGCATCGGTCGCGCTGTGCGCATGACGGAACCGCTCCGTCACGACCCCGCCCGTGCAACGAACCTTCAGCACGGCGCGGTAATCCGCGCCGCGCTGAAGGGGTTAAACACACATACTCTGCAGAATTTGCTAATCATATACAACACTGGCTAAGGTACATCGATGATGTTTTTATTGTGTGGAGGGGAGATGAAAAAAGTGTCATGGATTTTATTCACAAGATTAATGTAAATATGCCTAATCTTAAATTCACCTCTCAAGTCAGCAAGGAAAGCATAGAGTTCTTAGATGCTAAGGTGTATGTTAAAGAAAGAAAATAGCCACCACATTACATAGGAAAGTGACAGCTGGCAATTCTACACTCCATGCCAGCAGTGCTCACCCAAAACATCTTATTAATAATATTCAGTTTGGAGAACTTTTACGAATAAAAAGAATTTGCAGTACCCAAGAGGACCAAGATCGCTGTAACCAGGAGGCACTTGACAGATTTAGAAGGAGAGGGTACATTGAGAAAAGCCTGCAGGAAGCAGTTAGAAAAGTAAAAGAGAGACCCAGGGACTCCCTACTGCACAAAGATGAGATGAATACAGTATCTTCACCAGTGGAAGAGGCCCCCAGAGTCATCACAACATTTAACAGACAGGAAAGGAAAATTAGGTCAATTATTAAATGGAATTGGCCTATTTTGCTGATGGATGGGGTGTTAGCTCCGAAACTTCATAAACAGCCAACCATTACTTACAGAAAAGGTCACTCCATGCAATCACAAATTGCCAGCGATAGCCCTGAATTATCAACTTCTCAAATGTGGCAATCACCAAGAAAAGGATTCTTCAGATGTACGTCATGCAGAGCGTGTCAGTTTGGGGTTAACACCACCCAATACTCCACACCATACAGCCCCAATATGATTACCATCAAAGGCAACTACAACTGTAGAACCGTGTTTGCGGTGTATGTTCCGACATGCACCTGTGGCTTGAGATATGTGGGGAGCACCAAGCTGCAGGTGCATGTCAGAATATTGCAACATCTTCGAGCCATTGTAAATAACAATCCAACATATCCTGTGGCACGACATTTTAGATGTGAGCGCAACAATGATCTTAAATGTTTGAACTACTTTGTTGTGGCTGCCATCCCCAAACTGAGAAGGGGCGGGGACAGGGAGAGGATGTTGAGACATCTCAAATCCAAAATGATCTTGGAGTTAGATAGCAAGTCTCCCAATGGGCTTAACAACACAGAGGACCTACATTATTTCCTGTAAATCTGTGTATGGTGAGAGTGATGTAACACATAAGAAACATGACCACTTATCTCAGAGGTGAGGATCTCCAACTGGACGAAGGCAGCAGATAGTTGTTGATTATAGATCCCATATGCCACGCGCTTATTCCATCAGAGCTTGTACTATGAATTTTTAAGTAAACCACGTGTGTAGTTTTACAAATTGGTTGAGCATTGGCACTGGCACTTTATCAGATCAGTATGACCTGAGGTAGCACCTGAGGTAGCACTTAATTAGGCACATAGCACTACTAAAATCTGCGATTTCTGCACATTTCGTTTTGGCTGATGCAGTTGGAATTTATATGATGAATAACATCTGTCAACAAGTTAGTAGTGGCATATCTCAATGCATTCATGCAGATATAATAACCACTGTGATTTTTCCCTAAATTTGCACTTCCTAAGTTTTTACATGGTTTTATTGCAATTTTGCACACTGTCCGCTTATGAATTATCATTAAGCTGATTGAAAGTTTATTGGTTTTATACATATGACTTTAATGCTGTACTAATTTTAAGGTGTTATATTTATTAAGCCTGGGCGTTGAACTACGCTCCGTTCGCGGCAACTTCACGATTCGCGTAGAGCGCAAAGTTGCAGATTGCTTCGCAATCTAGTGCGTAGCGTAGTACTTTTGCTTCCTCGCGCGCTCAATATTCATTCTCGCAAGCACGGTAACGTCTTACCGTGATTCTGTGATCGCCAACTTGCTTTTCTGTCCGTTCGCGAGCGCCACGAGGTTTGTAATATGGCTGCCCAAGCCCGCGAGAGTGTGCGATCGCGAACACGTCATTCGGGCGCGCGAGCTGACTTCCGGCGGCTGTCTTGGTAGTTGTTTTTCTCTGCAATTTCTGCCAGTAGGGTACCCATGGGTCCATGTTTCGTGGTGTCTGTAGAATTTTCAACATCATGTAGGGCATGGATGGCATAGGATTGAAATGCTAAATGTGGCTGTGGTGTATTTGACTTTTGTTGTGTGTGTGTGTGTGTGTGAAATACCTTTGTTGGATGTGTGTGCTTGATGTGTAACTTCTTTCCAATCCTTTCGTAGCCCTGTTGATGTTCATTTTTGGATTAAAGCTGTGTTGTTTAGCAGGCCTCCTTTGTCCCGTCATCTATTATAGGCCTGCTTCAGTTCATTTTTTTCCATGGCCTGTTGTGACTGTGAGTGCCCAAGTAGCTTGTGGCAATTTTGTGGTGGTAGTTTAGTAGTGTGTGCTTCTTTTTCCATAAAGGCCTGCATTTCTTTTCTTTATTCCCCTTGGCTTATGCTTGTTGTTGTTGTGTCCTCCTGGCCATGTGTGTGGCGGCCATTTTGTGAAGGCAGGCATTGTGCTTTTGCCATAGGCTTACATTGACTGTTCCAAGCTTGTGGCCTAGTCTGCCCGTAGGCCCAGAGTTAGTCAGCCTCAAATCTTTGGTGTGTTATTTAAATTTACAGTTTGTGTTGTCTGTTGATTTTTTTTTACACCATGGATGGCTTTGGGTTTCATTGCAAAAGGTTTTTTTTTGGGGTGGGATAGCAGTTTTTGGGTGTGTGTTAAATAAATAGGGCTTTTCAGCCAGCAGGGATTCAGCTCGCATACTTTCGGTAACTCTGCACAGCGCGACAACGCGGACTTAGGGCCCGATTCACAGAACAAACTTAAGACAAAATCCTAAACTTAGTACCATTTTGGTATTCACAGAATGCACTTACTACTTCTGGTGTTCACAGAATGAACTTACTACTTTTGCGATTCACAGAATAAACTTACTACTTTTGCTATTCACAGAATGGATTTACGACTACTAACTTTACGTCCGCACTCCGGGCCGGAGGTGGAGCTTCCGGCCCGGAGGCGGAGCTTCCGGCCCGGAGGTGGGGTTTCCGGCCAGTGGCGGAGATTTAAAATCTCCACCTCTGGGCCGGAAGCTCCGCCTCCGGCCCGGCAGCCCCGCCTCCGGGCCGGAAGCTCCGCCTCCGGGCCGGAATTTCCGGCCCGAGTGCGGACGTAAAGTTAGTAGTCGTAAATCCATTCTGTGAATAGCAAAAGTAGTAAGTTTATTCTGTGAATCGCAAAAGTAGTAAGTTCATTCTGTGAATACCAGAAGTAGTAAGTGCAATCTGTGAATACTAAAATGGTACTAAGTTTAGGATTTTGTCTTAAGTTTGTTCTGTGAATCGGGCCCTTACATATTCGGCATTTTCGCGCTCTCAATATGCGTGCTGATATTGTGCATTTTGTTAAAAAACTCCTCAGGTTGTCATTCAGCTGTAGTTTTGGAGCACCGAGAAGCTTTTATTTTTTTTAAAATATTTTTTATGAGAGTAAGTAAGTCCCACAGACATTACAACTTCCTGTTCCTGTCCTTTGTAATCACTTTTTGGTTATTATTGTGGTGGGTGGCCTGAGCATGTGTGGCGGCCATTTTGTGGAGGCAGGCATTGTGCTTTTGCAATAGGCCTGCATTGTCTGTCTTATATTCCTGACCTTTTCTTGTTTTTGTGAGTGGCCTGGCCATGTGGTGGCAGCCATTTTGTGGTACCAGCCACTGTGCTTTTTCCATAGGCCTCCAAGCTTGTGGCCTAGTTGTACAGTAGGCCCAGGGGTACTACTCATCAATCATCACGGGTGCATGGAATTTAAACAACTGTTTTTGTGTTGTGCGTTAAATTTCAACATCATGTATGGCTTTGGATGGAATTGTAAAATGTGGCCTTTACTTTCTTTTGGGGGTAGATTTCACTTTTTGGGTGTTGTAAATAAATGCCTTTAGTTTTTATTTGTATATTTTCATTGTTGTTGCTCTCTGATGCTGCATCCATCCCATAAGATGAACACATTTTTATTTAGGGCAAACAGGCTAGACTACATTTATGTTTTTGTTCTTTGCTATTCTTCTTCCTGAGTGTACACAGTACAAATACACCAGGATCCCTGGCCTTGTCAGTCTCTTTAATGGCTGCCTATACTGTTGTTGTTCACTGACTTCATAAAATTTAATAATTGTGACCACCCACCAGACACTAAGAAATTATATATTATATTATTGATCTTTTGACTTATGTTCTTCTGGCTTTTTTGCTTTTAGGTGCACAAAAGACAGAGGAGGTGTGTCATCATCATCGACCGTTGTGGTGCCAGACCGACGTCCTGCTGCTGTACACGACGTGACGTGTGAGTGACCTGACCAGGCATCTCTGCAACTTGTGCAACTGAGTGCTGTTTTGACATCTGAAGAAGATGCCCCCAAAGAAAGCAGATAGCTGGTCCTCCGGTACCAAGAAAGTTGCCATGGAGAAGAAGGAACAGAAGAAGTGTTACTTAAGTCTGGTGTGCCTCCCAAAACCTTTTTTGGAACACCAAAAATGACGCCTGCAGCAGCGGTGTCGGGGGGCCAAGCTGGGGGCAGCACCTCCACATCAGTGGGCCCAACCCACCAACCCAGGCCCAAGCAGATGAGTGTGGATGAGGTTGCCAGCCTTATGGTGGAAAGCAGTGATGTTGAGACTGAACTAAACTTATCGCTATCTCAAAGTAGTACACAATCAACGCAGGAGGGAACACAGCAGATAAGTGGTCAACAGCCGCAACCACCGCCTGCAATAGTACCTTTAGTTCCTCCCGAAGTTGGGGCAGTTCAGGAAATTGAGCCTCATGCAGAGGAAGAAGAGGAAGCCACTCCTTTAGAAGTTCCATTGGCTTCCAAATCCCCAGCAAGGAAAAGGAGGGTTAGTACATCAAGTTCTTCACCAAGCTTCCCTTCTGATGATCTAGATGCCACTTGGAAGCCACGAACTGAGTCTGAGAGGGAAACACGTCACAAGAGCAGGCATGGGAAAAGGAAGGTTCCAGAAAGCCTTACACTTATGGAGGTTGATGTAGAAGAGCAGGAGGATGATGATGATGATGATGGTGAGCCAGTCATCACGAACATCACTCCCGGGCCTGAGGAGATGGAGACCAACATTTTTACACTATCCAAAATCACTGCGAGGGATGTAGCACGTATACCTCCAACACAAGTAACACCAACACGACCTCCAGCTTCCACATTTACATTAGCAAAGGGCCGGCAGCGTCCTACATCCAGCACAAGCACCACCTCAGCAGAAGTAGGTAGTGGTACTGCACAGAGTCAAATTCAACACACACCCTCCAGTTCATCCGGCATTGGAAGTGGAAGTGGCACCTCTAGCAGGAGACAAAAGTTAAGCTCCCCAGTGTGGGACTTCTTTACGGTTAGCGGAAAGGAGGAGAACATTGCTATATGCTCCGTTTGTCATACCTCTGTTAGTCGTGGTAAGCTTGGTACAAACTATGGTACCGGAGGCCAAATGACCCATCTGAAAAAACACCACGCAATCCAGTGGGAGGAGCACCTTAGTCGCATGAATAAAACTGGAACCATTGCTGTTGGGCATAAACGAGTAGAAAGTCCGCTCACGGTGGAACAGGAAGAAGAGGGAGACATTCTCTGTGCTAGTGGTACACAAAGTAGCCCTATCCCCAGCACTGCAGTGGTAACACCCACATCCTCAGCCACATCTCATTGGCACAAGAGTAAGAGTCAGCCTGAGACACCAAGGAGTACTGCTGGCCCAAAAAGTGCGACGTTGACCACAGGAAGGAATACCATGCAGCCTACCATTCTTAGCATGTTTAGTAGGCCGGAGGGGCAGTACGAACGCAACCACCCAATAGCACGTTTGTACAATGCGAAGCTGGCTAAAATGTTAGCACTGGACCTTCTCCCTTTTTTTTGTTGAAGGGGTGGGTTTTCTTGAATTTGTGACCACCATCTGCCCAAAATGGAAAGTTCCCAGCCGCTACTATTTCGCAAGAGTTGCTGTTCCAGCACTACATCACGACGTGCTGGAATTGCTTGGTAAAGCCTTAAAACAGAGTGCTGTTCAGAGTATACACCTGACAACAGACATGTGGACCAGTTGCCAAGCCACTGATTACATGTGCATCACTGCACACTGGGTCTCTTTTTTGGGTGTTAAAGATAAGATATCTGATGGTCTTGTTGACACCGCTGAGATTTTTAAAGACACTCGCAAACATGCAACTGTAGCCATGTTTGCTATGGAGAAATCTCATACTGCTGCAAACATTTTGGAGTGTTTGAGTGGCTGCGACCAAGAGGGCTTACCATTGGTTTTGTTGCCACGGACAATGGCAGTAATGTAGTTAGGGCCATGAAAGATGGTGGCTATTTCAGGGTCCCATGTTTGGCACACTGCATTAACATTGTTGTTCAAGACTTTCTGAAAAATGAAAGCAAATTCAGCAGCTTACTGACCATCTGCAGAAGAATATGTACACATTTCTACCATTCTTTTAAAGTCCGGAAGCAGCTGAGGGTCATTCAACGTGAGCATAAAATGCCAGTCAAAGCACTCATCCAGGAGGTGCCAACACTTTGGAACTCAGCGTATTACATGCTTGAGCGTCTGTTTGAGCAGTACATACCACTTAATGCTTATGTCATGAAAAGGTCAGGGGATCCTACTGTGAAAGGCATGAGAGTTGAGATGGCCCAATGGGACCTCATCAAATGCCTGACAGTGATGCTACTTCCTTTTGAGGTCTTCACACGTGAAGTGAGCAGGGAGGACTGTACTATGGGCCAAGCTATCCCATTGTTGTACAGGCTAGAGCAAGAGCTGAAGGAGGTGTCAGAAATATATGCAGGTGTGGATGACAAAGTAGACGCATATTATTTGGCAGACACCTTAGTCGCTCGCTTATCTGACAATACAAGGATTCAAAATAACATTTTGTCACATCCACATTACATTACTGCCTCAATTTTGGATCCACGTTACAAATTATTGCTGCGCAGTAATGAAGTAATTCCTTTTTCAGAAGTGGATGTTGCCCAGTACAAAACTTTGATAGCTGAGGAAGCCACTGACTTTGAAAACGAAAGGATCCTAATTAGAGGCCCGCCCCCCAGGGCAGAAAAAGTACTGCAGGGCATCCAGAGTCAAGTTCTACTTCAGAGGCCGAGAGCAGTGCGTTTGCCTCCCAGCAGTCAACAACACTGCCAGCAATAACATCAACAGCACCAACAGGATCATCAGGCACATTTAAAAAAATGGCAGGTGATTGGTTTCTACGGAAAGGGTTTTGTACGTCCATGACTGATGCAAAGGCAAAAGAGGCCAAGCAAATCGGAGCACCCCTGAACATTGAGCGGATGGTTCAGGCCTATCTAGATGACACAACAGAGGTCTTCATGGAGCAAAACCCATTGGTGTATTGGTATGGGAAAAGAAGCCAATGGCCAATGCTCAGCAGGCTGGCGATAAAGTGCCCTGTTGCAAGTGTCTCTTCAGAGCGTGTTTTCAGTGCTGCTGGTGCCATTGTTACTGTCAAAAGGACCAGACTCTCATCCAAAAGCGTTGAGAGGTTAACCATGATCAAAATGAATCAACACTTTATACCACCGGAGTACAAAATACGTGAATCACAGCAGGACGAGGAGAGCGACTTCAATGACATAAGTAGTGGGTTGTTAGACGTACTTATGTCCGAACCACCAGAGTTTGAGGACGAGCTCCTCTTCCCTGACAACAAGGCTTTCAAATTGTTCTCCCTTCCTTTATTTGTGTGTGACTGTGTATCTGTTTTTCTGGTTCAAAATCTAATCACAACAAATCCATCAACAGTCTCCTCTTTTTATTTCCCTATTGGAGTTGCACGTCTGTGCATAACTGTCCACTCCACTCCTCAGGGTCCTGCTCCATCTTCCTTACTCTCCCTAAGTACATTTCAAGCAAGCCAGACATTGGATGGAGATGTAGAATAGTACAATACATGTTGCCTCTAACAGTCCCTCCATAAGAAGTGAAACGTGACTCCAGCTATATTCCGTTTTGTTTCCAAGCCGAAAGAAACTCATCACTGACTATCAGAAGGCTAGGCAGGCATCAGATCTGACAGCCAAAGAGAACAGCAAGACAGGTAATGAGTGACTAATATTGTGAATGATAGCATGCATTGCATTGGATGCTGGGTGACTACGAATAATTGTGCATGCCATGAAGTAGAACTATACTAGTTTATCGGCAAAGTAAAAGTGACTCAGGTGTGGTGACAGTCAATGTTTCCTTGTTGTTTAATAATAACCACATTGTACTCCTACCACTGCAGGTGCTGGCCAATATCCGTTGCAATTTTGTAATATGGAATATACTATACTTAATCAATCACTACAGACTGAGTTGGTGTTGGAGAATACGTACCACACGGTCATCATCATGATGCTGCTGAGCATACTATCTTTGCACACAGTCAGTTGGATCGGAGAAAATTGATGGAATAACTGCGTTTCATGGGCTGACTTAAAAGGTAAACAGTTTAAACAAGAACCACAGCAGACCTAGGCTAGATGTCCGTGTAGTGGTAAGGACTGGAGTAGAGTGTAGTGGTATGAGGGACAGTGGCGCATTGATTTAGTCACTTCATTTGGAAAATGCTAGGTTGCTGCAGTGCATATGACATTTCTCTGGCTCGGTCAAAATGTAAGTAAGGGGTAGGGTGCCTGGCCTGTGCCGCGGTTCTCCTGTTCTGTGGCTGTGCTGGCTCCTGAGTCCTGTCCCGTTGTTGTTGTAGCTTAATGCTGTAGAGTAGACACTATGTATCCTATCCAAGCTGCCTCAGTCTGAAAGTGTTCTCTCCAGAGTCTTGTCTTCTCGTCTTGCACTCCACTGTAATTGAGTTTATTGTTTTAAATGCAGTAATTTTTCAATACCCCGTTTGTTTTTCCATCTACACTTACAGGCCGGCCTTTAACCTGTGCTATAGTGGGAGAAACGACTCACACTTACCTTACCAATCCGCATCAGGCAGGCAGTGGTACCCAAGATTGATGTGCGGAGTGTCCATGGAAGGGAGGACCAAGAGGAATGACAAAAATGATGCAACTCCACATTTGGACCAGGATAATACAGTAACTTTAATATCATTCATCATTCGTCTTTAAATTTATTTGATTGCTTTTTTCTCTTCAATCATTACGACTGTGTGTTGTGGTTTGTTTGGTAATTGATCCCTTCAACTATTTTTTAATTTGCTTTGCTAGCTTGAAAAATAAAAGTAAGCCCGGTACAGCATGTAATTTGGTTCGGTCTGAGCTCTGAGGGCGGCAGACAGGCAAGGCAAATTCCATATTAATAATTTCTTACCTGTACTGTCTCTTTGGGTAATAGTAGTTATAGTAAGTACAACTCATTATCATTAACCATCAAGTTCTCTTCCTCAGCATGCATGCATTTACTTTTTCTCACTTTATACTTTGATTTCTTTGATAATGGATCATGGTCGTCTTACAAGATTGTGTTTTACTTTTGTTGTGTCCATGCATACTGTCTGTTTTTCTTTCTCAAACCTTTCCCAAAACCCCACTTCCCATCCATTCATCAATCCCTAACCCTCTTTCCCCGGGCTGTGGGATTTATATTGAGGTGTGATGTGATGACTACATTAAATGTACACCAACAATTGATCACACGCTTGCTGTGGCAGATGTGGTGAAAGCAACACTAATTGAATTTCATCTAAGGCAGGGCAAGGATCTTCTTCTGCTTGCCCACCCATGCTGTAGTTTACTTTGTGTTCTGTTCTACTACTCCTCCCACAGTCTCTCAGTCAAGTGACTTTCTCTTTCTTTTTTCAAATGCTATTGCCAGTGTCTACTACTACCACCACAATAATGGCATCTTCTCTGTTAATTTGGGAAACCAACCATGCAGCCATCAGTGTGCCGAACTTCATCATCAATCACAGGTAAGATAAGTTTGGTGGGAGGTATTGACTAGGAGGAGAGACTGACAGTACTATTATGACAATTAAAAATAACTCAGTGAGGGGTACTGTATCTATAGGTTTGTGTGTTACAAAATCAGCAGATCTTTTAAATCAAACACTGGCTGTGGGCATGCAGCAGCACGGAAACAAAGAAACAAACCATGTAACTTAGATTGAATTCTGAGAACTGTAACCCACCACAAAACATTAACATTGTGTAAGTAAATAGAATAAAATGTAATATCCCCTAACAAAAATAAACTATCCCACTCTGACCTAACCCACCCCCCTCCCTAACCCCAACCAATGTCCAAAACGAAATGAAAGTCCAAGATTCCTAATGTCCGAACGAATCCCCAATGCCCAAAAACCCACCCCCCAACAATAGGAATTAAAAAAGGGGCAAATGACGAGGTCCTCTATTGTCGGCGGGCCTTGAGGTGTTTGTCCACTAGGATTTTTACCCGCTCCTCCAGGTTCTCCTCTAAGCAGGCCATCCGGCGAAGCAGCTGGCGGCGAAATGCCCTGCAGTTACATGCAGGGTGTGTGGCAGCAGTGCTTGAAATGGAGGCGCGGCGGCGGGCGGCTGCCGGACCACGGCACCGTGAAACTGGAGCCAGGGCCTGACTGGGGCCCAGGGCATTGGAGGAGGCTGCAGCTGCAGTCGCCTTCTCCTCCTCCTCCGCCTGAGCCACCAGCCGGCGATAATGTTCGCAGATGGCCTCCAGTTTACGGCGCCGGGCCCTAGCGACCAACTCCTTCCAAGATGGTTTTGTTGATGTGGAAGCACAACTGGCCCCCCCCCCCCGGATGGGACGCCTAATAGGGATATGTATATTAAGTATGGTCTTTCTTCTATAAAGTACAGCGCATTATGGAATAAATACACTTGTAAGGATCCTGAGTTGCGTTGGCCTATGTATGGGTCATTTGATTTTTGGAAAATTGAGTATGTGGAACAATGTATGTTTAAGCAAAAGACTAGGCAAGAGATGTTTGATTGTGTACGAATGTGGGAGAAAAAGTACGTGAATGAATGAATGTGTTGCTTTCTTGGATGTATCATTTCTTTTGTATATAATCAGCCGGCTCCCCTAGAGGGGATACTTAACTAGGTTTAGGTATATAAAAGTATTTCTTCTTTGGTGACTAGTACCCCGAGGAACTAAAAATGTACATAAAAGGATCCTGGTCTGTGCACTTAGTAACATTCATAAGTGATGAGATGCGGAGCGTTTTTTCTGGTGTTCTGCCAGCCAAATCTAGTGAATATGACTTGCAACTAGCATTTACAAATGGTTTGGTTTAAGTACAGTCTGTGGGCAAGTCTTTTGTTTCTGTCTTAAGTGTTGATCTGTGGGTTAAATGTGTGTTTAAATGTTATGGTGTGGTAAATTGTGTTTTGGATGTTGCTAGCACTGGAAAAAGCGTGTGATTGAATGACTGTGATATGTGAAAGAATTCTGAGAAGTGAAATTGTTGAGGAGTAAATTTAATTTGGTCTCATCACCATCAATAAATCGCAAAAGGAAATTGAGAGGGGTGTAGCTAGAGAAAGAGCAACCCCTGTGATTTGATGACACCCTTAATGTACAAAAGTATTAATGAAGAGTAATTAGGGACCGGTTAAAAGTTTAGCTTGAAAAAATTGTGGGTATTTCGAATTTGCAAATTGTTCCTATGCAGCTTTGTGTTCTTGGTGGTTCAGTGAGCCAATGTGCTGGGTCCACAGGGTTGTAGGTTCTAATTTAAGCTGAACCTGCTAATCTGAGAATTGAAAATAAACTTATGACCCCTGTAAAGAAATTGTATATCAAAATACATTTTTCCATAGGGCCAATTATTGCAGTTTAGATAAAATTAGGAAGGCTTTTTGTCTTCGACAGCTTCAGGGCTGGGCGAGGCAGATTTTGACCTTGCAGCCTGTAAGGTGGGGGCTAGAAATAGGAGCGAGTAAACCAGGAGGTGAAATCATTGCTTAGAAAGCTTCTCTGACATGAAAATGTGTAATGCTTGCAGCAGGAGAGCCTTGGAGAGAGGTGGGGGCCAGGAGTAGTCACTGTGGCCCGGTTCTGCGCTGAGGGGCTATTTTTAGCTTCTCCGATAAGACAGTGCAGCTGAGGAACAAGTTAGACTTTCCATAGAAAACTGTTTTATTTTTTAAAACTGTTGCATTAATCCTAGACAAAAAGTAAATTGATGCTCTTGCTTGAAATTTTAAGGGCTATATGCCTATATAAAAACGATTTTCCAATTAAGAATTAATTTTCTCAGTGGAAATTGTGGCCCAAGGCTAACATGGAATATTAGATAAGTAATTTTACTTTTAGAAAGTTAAAATTAAGATGACCTGTGTGTCAGAAGCGACACAGTCAGTTCCGCTGACAGCTGGTCATCATAAAGATGACCTACTGTCAGATGGGGGTGAGTAAGGCAAGAAAATCAGTTATTGATTTTAAGCCTGACAAATTAAGCCGGCCAGAATATTTGACTCTGAGCTGTAGGTTCAGTAATTGCGCATCACTGCTCATTTATATATGCTATTGTAATTTGTCTATGCTTTCTGTGCTTGGTATACTGATTGGATATTATGGAACCATTATGATTTGTAGCCCCTGCAAAAAGGTGACCTGAATTTTTCTAAAATATCGCACTAGCTAAATCCTGTTCTGTTTCTTTGGAAGTGTATAAGTAAGCCTTTGATCCCTTAAAGGAAATCAGGTTTCCTTTTTCATATTCTTTATATGGGGATAAAAGGCCTAAAAAAAAACGAAATTGTGTGTTTTACAATAGATTAAATTCAGATACAAAATGTCACAGCATTTATCCTTTTGTATAGGGTATTCAAAGGCATTCACATTATACAGAACGACAGAGTTGTGTTGGCTTGAAAGCTTGACTTGAAAGGCGTGTGAATCCGACGCCTTTACGTGTCAAGCAGCTGTGTCAACTTGCACTGGTAGGCCTAGCTGAGGCCTATTTTCTACAGGAGTATCTATACCAAGAAAGAAAAAGAACATGTTGTAGCCAATACTCTTAGCAGAACAGAAACACTAAAATCATTCAACACATAGTGTCACAGTATCACTAGCAAGCACAGTTCATAACATTTGTGATTTGGTGGTAAGTATCTCTACTCCTACTTCCTTGTAAATGTGTAATGTAATGTAAAAGAAATTTGTAAAGTGCGACGTTCACCGTGCGGTTTCTTGGCGCTAAAAAATAAGCAGCTAAACCTGGGGAGGAAGGGAGGGAGAGGGGGGGAAGAGGTGGAAAGGGAAGAGAGAGGGAGAAGGGAAAGGAGCGAAAGGAAGAGGGAAAAGTTAGTTGTATGCAAGACGGAAAAGGTGAGTCTTAAGAAGGGATCTGAATTGAGTATAAGACGGGGCCAGTCTTATATCCAAGGGAAGAGTGTTCCAGAAGGAAGGGGCAAGAAACGAGAATCTAAGACCACCCCATTTCTTGCGCTTAACTCTGGGAACTTTGAGGAGGGCCAAGTGGGCCGAACGTAGATTACGGGTAGGAACATAAGGGTGAATCAGAGAAGAAATAAACACAGGACTAAGACCAGCCAAAGATTTGAAAATAAGGCACCCCATCTTGAAATTGCAGCGTTCAGAAACAGGGAGCCAATGCAAAGATTTTAACAAAGGGCGAGTATGGCCATGCCTAGGTTGATGGAATATGAGGCGGGCTGCCTGATTCTGGACAAGTTGCAAGCGTTTTAGCTGATAGTCGGGGATGCCAACATATAAGGCATTAGCATAATCAATTCTGGAAATGACTAAGGCTAAGAGGGCCAGAGTAAGGGCTTCAGTAGTAAGGAAGCGGGCAATTTTATGGATTTTTCGCAGCTGAAAGAAACAGACAGAGACAGTGGCATTTATTTGGGGTTTCATTGAGAGATCTTTACTGATGATGACTCCCAGACTTTTAGCCGAGTTAGAAGGACAGGGAGGCAGGCCCAGACTGACGGGCCAGAAGTTGGAATTCCAAGGATTGGAAGGGCCTCCGACGAGGACCAGTTCGGTCTTGTCGGGATTCAGTTTCAAATGATTTGCCCCCATCCAATTGCTGATGTGACAAAGGGTGGATTGAAAGTCAGCAACTGACTGGTCCGAGGAGTCGATGTTAAAGACTAATTGAATGTCATCCGCATAATTAAATGCGGAGACATTTCTATCTCGGAGAGAGCTAATCAGAGGAGTGAGATAAAGATTGAAAAGTAGGGGGGACAGGGACGATCCCTGAGGCACACCACAGGTCAAAGTGACCTTATCTGCGGTGAACTGTGACAAACGGACCGCTTGTTGGCGGCAGGAGAGAAACGAGCGAACCCAATCAAGGGCAGTGCCCTCGATCCCAGCCTGTCTGACACGGTCAACCAAAATCGCGTGGTCGACTGTGTCAAAGGCGGCCGACAAATGTAGGAGAACCAGAGCCTGGTGGATGTTAGAGTCAGCTCCTCTTCGAAGTTTTTCCATGACGGAGAGTATGACCATCTCGGTGGAATGAGCAGGCCTAAATCCGGCCTGTTGGGAGTCGAGAAAATGAGAGCGCTCGACATGGGAGCTCAAAATGTTGGTAATATGGGTCTCGAGTACCTTCCCAAGGTAGGGAAGGAGAGAGATGGGACGAAAATTACTCATAACTGTTGGATCGACGGTCGTTTTTTTAAAAATAGGTACCACTTCTGCTGACTTGAAGATACGGGGAACTTGACCGGAGGTAAGAGAAGAGTTCAAGAGAGCCAAAGGGGGGGCGGGGCAGGCCAAAAAGGCCTTGCATAGGATCTTGGGGGGGCAACAGTCAGTGGGGGATCCTGAGGAGACTTTACTAAGGAGAGCGGGAAACTCCGATTCCGTAATGACAGGAATCCGTGAGAGGGACGGGAAGGAGAAGGGGTCTACACAAGGAGAGACTAGAGACAGAGGGGGGGGCAGGAGGAGCGGAGCCTGGATGCTGTTTTTGATTTTTGCAATTTTCTCAATAAAGAAGAGATTGAGGGAATCGCAGAGTGTCTGAGAAGGAGAAGGTTTGATGGATACTCTGTCGGGGTGGGATAGTTCCTCAACAATCGCGAAGATGTTTTTGGCTTTATTGGCTGACTCCTTGATTTTATTGGAAAAATTTGAGATTTTAGCAGACGTGATGGCGGATTTGTAGCCTTTGAGAAGGGACAGAAACTCTGCCCTGGCTGCAGGTGAATAGTTTTTACGCCACTGGCGCTCTGCTTGCCTAAGGCCGAGTTTTAAAGCTTTAAGATCCTCAGAGAACCATTTCTGTGCGTCGTGGAGACGTCTAAGTTTGATCCGCCTGAGGGGGGCGACCACGTCGCTGGCAGACTCGAGCCAAAGATTTAGGTTTTGGGCGAAGATGTCTAGGGAATCAGATTCCAGAGGGATGGTGGTCCTGAGTAGGTGAAAAAAGTGATCTTTGTTGGCTTTGTTCCAGTTGCGTGCGGAATGGTTGGAGTCAAGGGAATTGTTTGGGGGAGAGGGGATTTTGAGAGAAAAAGAGATAGAAAAGTGGTCGGACCAGGCACATGGCGAGATGAGAAGGGCCGAAGACACAAGATTGGAGGTCCAGACCTGGTCCAAGATATGTCCTTTGGTGTGAGTGGCAGTATTGACAAGTTGGCGGCAGTTTAGGCTACGCAATAGCTCAGAGAAGGCTACCGAGCAAGGGCTTTCCTTCTCATCCAGAGGCCAATAATTGAAGTCCCCAAGGACAAGAATTTTGGAGTTGTTGATGGTAATCTGGGAGAGGAGATCTCCAAACAAGGACGGAAAGTCTGGCATAGGTTGTGGAGGACGGTAGACTAAGACGCAAATGAGGGGAGATACAGAAGAGTTCAATCTGATAACAAGACAATCAACCTGGGGGATACAAGAAGTGGAGACGGCGGAGAACCTGAGAGGATGTTTGATAATGGCTGCTACGCCACCTCCAGATTTACCTGAGGCCCGGTTGCATTGAACGATATAATAGCCAGGAGGAATGGCGGCCAGAATGTCAGGGGAAGAGCCGTCGTGCAGCCATGTTTCAGTGAGAAATAAAATATCGGGACTGTCAGTGTCAAGGAGGTGAAAGATTTCTGTTTGAGGCTTTGCTAATGAGCGAGTGTTAAGGTAGCATACTTTGAGTTCCAAGTTGTGGGGCAGGCGACGGGAGGGAGAAAGGGGAGAGGTGGGAAGGGCAGTGACATGTGTACGAGCAACTATCTCAGGAAAAGAGCGACGCGTACAGGCTAAACCCAAATGGTTGAGTTGTAAATATGTAGAGGGGGCCAGCGGCCATACTGCATGCAGCTTAAGAATGTCTGCCGAAGAGTATTGAGTTACAATGACAGGACGGGCAGAGTAACTGGCCCCGGGCCCCGGTCGGCCGCGGACGGGCGCAGACGGGCTTGCCTTTGGCGCGCCCGCTGCGCGTCCGATGGAGGCACCTAATTTATAGGCAGAGAGAGGAAGGGAGTTTCCGACATTATAAATATAATCGTACTATGTACTCCGGTACACCAGTCGTGTTGTTCTTATCTGTAGTTTAGACCAATTACACAACCTTGTTGTAGCCGGCATGCCAGCTCAGTCAGCTAAGCTTGCACCCAAGAGAAACAGATATGAGCCACATGATGCAGACTCACGTTAGTTTCATTTACTACTACTGTCTGCAGGTGGGGAAGATCATATTTTTGTATGACGCCTTACGGCCGGTGGCACTGGCCATTCTCTGTCTGTTACATGAGGGCAAATGCACAATTTCACTTACACCCTGCCCTGGGAACTACAAAAAGGCTTATTATTAATCTGATCCAATGATCATTGCTTATATTCATATTATAGATGCTAATACGATACAACATCAGGTCAGTAGCGGTCGGTGGTGGGAGTGCTGCCGGGCGGTGACGTGGGAAGGTGCAGGGTGGGGATAGTAAACTATGGATTAAGGACAATCACAGGTAATTAAACAATACATTAAAAATATAATATAATTGTCAATATAACCACTGGAGGACTTACTGGGGCCAGCAGCAGGAGCCTCGGTAGAGGAGCGGTCTTGTGGTTCCCCCGCTGACTCCGACCCCATCTTCTTACCCCTGGGAGGTGCTGATGATCATGTAAAATATAATAAAGAAAGACAAACATTAAGGAGTGCTGTGACACAAATAATAATAAATCATTTTGAAAAATAAGTCAAACAACATTTTAGGAAACAACAATTGCAATAAAATTGACCTATCTAATCAGATGGATCGACTACTGGCTTCTTCCTGCATTCACGGATCGTCTACTTATTTATGAACAATCCAGTGTTCCATAATCATTCTGATTACAATACGAAGCCTAGTATGTACCACCTGACCTACACCACCTATTCCAGACGGGCCAATTGTTCACTAAGTCTGCATTTCCATTGTTTTCAGCCATCAAATGCATAGATGAGATGGAGGACACATGCATACATTAGTGCATACATACATACGACAAATTGTGGGTTGGTTGCATGATTCTGATCTAGTTCTGATACTGACTGACCATGCTAAGCCTACCACTCACTAAACAAAGTACAAATGGTTCGACGGAGGACTGGGGTAAGCAGCAATCAGTGACAGAGGAGGCGTCACACAGACCGCATAAAACAATTATTAACTAATACTAACAAACTAAACCTAGTATCCAATATCCATCCACCACTATTTCACAGTAGGACAATGGAAGGACTAGAGTCTCTCTAGCAAATCGCATTACCTAACTTCAGTTCTGTAAAATAAACTTACATAATCAGCATCAGCAGCACAAGCTAGTGCAAACTAACCTGCAAACAAGTAAGAGTACCACTGAGCACCTGGGTCCTTGGCTTAAATCAAAGAACATTTTGCTTTTTGGAACGTAATTTACCAGCAACGCTTGACACGCAGCAGTAATGTTGTTGTTCATCAAATTTAATATACACAATCAGTTACTCACCAAGCCCGATGACCTCGACACCTAGCAGGTCCAACAGGTCCTGCTCCCGGTCCAGGATGTCGGACCACCGGTGGGCTAGCTGATTGTGGGTGCGCCAGACCCCAGAACACCTGAACACGGCCCGGCGCACCTTCGCCCACCGACGGTGCCACTCCTGGGTAGCGTACCCGGAGCCGGGCCTGCGGCCTGCTGCCAAGGTCAAGGGGAGGAGGCGCTGGATGAAAAAAACAAGGGCCGCCACCTCCTCCTCCCCAAACAGTTGCCGGGCCTGCACCCCTGCAGGACGCATTCTGCCGCAAGGCAGGCGGCCCTTCTCTGCTCCTGCAGGTCCCTTGCCCTTGGCACTCTGACTTGCTGTGCCCTTGGCCATGGATCTGGAGTGGGTGGGAGGCGGAAAAGAAAAGTTAGAAGGGGAAAAAAAAGTTAGGGGGACGAAGATAGAAAGAACTTTATAAAAGTAACAAAAACATAGTAAAAGTAGAAATAAAATGCAAAATATAAACTTAGGCAAAGAGAGAGATAGATAATAACTAAAATAAGTCAGAAAAAATGCTTTAAAGACAAAGGATTGCAAAGATAAAGGGTAGATACAAAAGTAGGCCCAGAACCATAGCATAGAGTGAAAAACAAGATGGCCGCGCCCATTCGCGACCCCGTGGGTAAGTTCGCGCGATATTTCTCGCGAACATGCACTATTCATCGCGAACAAGTAAAATGCGCTCCCGAACACATCAATGCACATCGCGAACACGCTATCCACGACCTGGAACAGGAAATAGGTATCGCGAGCGGGCGGGACAATTGAAAAACAAGATGGCCGCGCCCGTTGGCGACCGCATGGGTAAGATCGCGAGATATATCCCCCGAGCATGCAAACAGCTCCCCGAACAAGCTCACCGCGCTCCCGAACAAGAAAAAGCCATCGCGAACGGGTGCCCCAAGCAACTACGCAAGCTCGCGAAGCTACGCGAAGGTCGCGTAGTGCAAGTACATCTTCACGAAGCTTCGCGAAGCGCGGCTACGCGAACTACGCCCAGGGTTAATATTTATGCTATGAGTTTAACAATTGCAAATTCATGGTTAAAAACTTTCTATTGTCCCACCAACAGTTTTAAATATACACAAACGCGAGTAGATGTTTTCAAATTTATTCGGAAGCTGAAACTCAGAAAACATTTTCAACTAAAAAATGCAGTGGATATTGCATCTCAAGTCAGGCCTCCTCAAGGACTTTGTTCCAATTTACAAGAATCAGATAAAGGCACCCTTTTAACCGCATAATCATTGGCTAATGCTAGCGAAATACCAGCTAATTCTACGCTGGAAAATTTACGTGAAGCTGGCATTATATGCAACAGTCCTATAAATAGCCCATTCAGACCTCCATCTACTTTCATCCCAATGATGCCTAGGGATTGTGGTTGAGGACTTAAAAAAGCTTAATTGTACTGTTATGCAACAAAATAGGCATCGTTAATATTCTGAAACTCAATACACTAAACTCATCCACAAACTGCAAAAACATACGGAAGTAATTATCAATAAGGCTGACAAGGGCGGGAACATTGTTTTGTGGCCGAAGTCATTGTATATGGAGGAAGCATTACATTATCTTAATGATACAAATTGTTACAGAAAAGTCAGCTTTCCGGAACTAAGACAGATTAAAGATATCGTCTTTACAGAATTGGCACAATGGAAACGAGTGGGATTGCTAACTAACAATGAATACAGTTTTCTAAAAAATGAGTATCCCATCACTCCTATATTATACTTTATCCCTAAAGTGCATAAAAATGTGGTAGCAGTTCCAGGCAGACCAATCATTTCAGCTCAAAAAGGTCTATTGGAAGCTATGTCCAAATATGTTGACCATTTCTTGCATGAGTTTGTAGAAAATCTGCCTTCATTTATTAGAGATACTGGTCATTTCTTTTGTGGTAAATATTTCATTACCGGTACTATTTTTTATGCGGCAAAATCTAGTAAGAATAACTCAGTAAATATAAGAGGCAGAATCCGTGGTATTAGAGGTTCTAAAGGCTTTATTCCTTGACAAAGGAAATACAATTCGAATTGCAGGCTTCAAATTCCATCACCACGAAAGTTCAGGAAGGAAGGGCATACTATATATACTGCTAAACAGTACAGATACACTGCTGAAACAGTGCAGACCGGATTTGTGTACCCAAACCCGTCTTGACCGGCACAGACTATGTGCACGTTAAATGCCTCCCCGGTAATGGTACTCACCGGGTAGCTCGGAAACGGAAGGCCTCGGAACGGAACTGAAACTGGACCGGACTGGACTCGACTCGACTGGACTCGGAGCTTCGGAACCTGGTGGGCCTCTGTATACCTCGGATCTTGCTCTCTCAGCTAGGCTCTGGTCGGGATACTTCGCACTTCTCACCGCCTCGTCTGGGTGTTGATCGCAGCCTCAGTCGCCCCCGCTTGGCCGGAGGGAGATACAGGAAATCCTGCGGGTACGCGTTTTTGTCCGTTCAGCTGTAGCAGGAGACCGGGCCTGCAACGCACCGCCGGCGCGTGAGATGAGAAAGTGTCCCTGTTCGGGCGCCAATTTATGTGGTAAATATTTCATTACCGGTACTATTTTTTATGCGGCAAAATCTAGTAAGAATAACTCAGTAAATATAAGAGGCAGAATCCGTGGTATTAGAGGTTCTAAAGGCTTTATTCCTTGACAAAGGAAATACAATTCGAATTGCAGGCTTCAAATTCCATCACCACGAAAGTTCAGGAAGGAAGGGCATACATTATTGACAGGTAATCGTATTTATATGGAAAGCATTACATTGAGATAGATGCAAGAGGCGTAACAGCTGATAATACAGATAAAATAGGCATACGTAACTAAAAAAGGCGGACATATAGGCGTAACTTTATAAAACGTCATTATACATGATGTCACAAGTGGGTGGATCCATAAGAGAATCCTGCAATGTCAGCAGAAATATTTGGCAGAGATGCGCGCGCAGCCGCATGACGTGTGATTGACGTGCAACTAGAGGGTGAAGGGGACTTGACATTTAACTCTACATGTGGAGACAGAAGTCTGGGGGTTATGTCAACCTAATCCCAAATCATATCTAATATCCTATGTTTAAAGAACTGTGTTATCCACAAGGAAAGGTCTCTAGCATAGAATCTATTCTATACTGACTGTTAGTGCGTGTACAAGCGTCTAAGTGTCTGTATGAGATGCGAGGGGGCAGGAATCTTCCATGGTAACAGGGGCTATGAATTACTTGCATGAGGACAGCGAGGCCTGGCCCTTTGCATGGTAGCTGGAAGAATGTTTACCTAAACTACTAGACAGGAATGCATCGGATGAGGAGCGAAGCAGATAATCTTGAAGGTGAAATACAGTTTTTGGCAGGCAACAGGCTGGATCAGGCACCGTTAGCCGCGCAGGGAGTAGGACAAAGTTCATGGGTACAGATGCGGGCTTGGACTGGAGCTTTCAGAGGCAGAAAGCAGGAAAGGTTGGATGACAGAATTCAGGACCTACTCGCCTGAATCTGTAAAATGTGGAAAGTGAACCACATAAAGTCGGTGGCCTTTCATACTTAGGAATGGAATATCTGACCCATTCATGGCGGATCTGAGAGAGGACATGTTGACGGTGGACGCACATGTATTTGCGTCTTCAGAGCTAGAACTTAAGGGAACATACATGTACTTATAGCATGCACATGGAGCCGTTGGGGTCTACGATAGGGGACATAACTGATCACAAAATTCATAATTCCTCATTCCCTCCTTGTCCCCTACGGACCCTCAGGTGATATCGATCTTCATCAATCCATCGATCTGTTCATATAGCATCATTTGTTCTTCTTTCTTCTTCCGGGACTGTGAACGAAAACTTGAAGGTGGGATACACGACGTGGCACACAGGCCGCAAATCGCTGGCCCACATTGTAGACATAAGCAGCAACTGAATAGTATGAGGAAGCCAATACCTAGGAAGGATAGGATCCTCCATCCCCAGGCTGACAACACGCCCCAGAACCAACCGGACCAAGTCCAGGTGCCTGGACTCTGGTGTATCTGGCTTATAATCTTATGAAGGCGGGTTATGGCTTTATATACTGACGGCGAATTTTCTGGTATGAAAATGCAGCAACTTGATCCGATGACCCTACATGCTCCGCCCCTATCTGCCAGGATGACGTCAAGGACAAGACGATTTTGAAGCACAACAATCCGCATAGCAGACTGCTCTTCTGTTAAATTGCCTAAGGCGGAAGTAGTCTCGTTCACTACTGCTTCAAGGGTTCTAGTTAATCTACGTATCAGCTTACTATTAGTGACTGTACCTATATAGGGAAAGAAACCTTTATTGAAATCTGTGTATTGCTCCCATGCTGTTTCAGTGTAATCGACAATTGGGAGATCTCTCTGCTGTCTATTGTGTACTAAATGGGTATTTCTGTGATAATCAGGAGGGGCTAGGAAAACAGGTGGCAGAAGGAATGCTATGTAACATTTACCATCCCAATCTAGAGGTAGATGTATATATGCAGTCTGGCCACATATGAAGTAGGAATGACGGGAAGCTCTAAATGTAGACTTGCCTTGATCACTGAATTTTATTACAGTGGTGCATTTACTATGGCCCATGTGTATGGAACCATTCTTTCTTACACATAATTCCCCTTTTACTGGGAATACTGACATGGCGGGCAAGATTGGTGTAGCTTCGGATTCAACGTTCAGGATCATGAGGTTAAGTGTAAAATTACCTAATCCATATACTTCATTTTCTAGATCAGTTCCTGTTCTTTTGGGAAGTCCCTCCTTGTTAGGATAGCAGACTTTAAGCAAAACTAGGTTCAGGTTTCCCCATACCCAGTTGTCTTGATAAACTGCGGAATTTGAATCTAGGGAATTAATCAAACTAAACCATGCTCCACAGGAGCCATTGTGTGTGAACGGATATGGAAAGAGGGGCAAAACTCCCTTGTAGTTCTGATAGGGAGGGAGTCGGCCACATATCCAACAATTTGTGGCATTGCTGGTCTGGTGGGAATGATGTAACATACTAATGAATGTGTTGTTGCGCAGCGCAAATCTATAGGACAACTCATGCGGAGGTAATTCACTAAAAGAGTGTTCTGCAGTTACATTGTGAGCACGCTTAAAAATAGGGTAAAACATATGCAGTAATATACTAAAAACGATGATCAGAAGACTTAGAAAAAACAAAATTAATAATGTTACTGTACAGTGACTACGAAGTGATTTACAATACGCATGCTTTTTAAGCTGCATCTGTTGATTTCTTTCTCTATTCCGGTCTAGAGGATACATGTCAGAGACAAATTCAACCGATTCACCTTGGAGAGGACTTAAACAATCAAATTGTCTGACTTACTAGACCTTAATTTTAGTTTATAAAGTTCAGTTTTCATGGGTTCAACCAAGGGGAGCTTTGAATCAGTCTGTGAGGAAATGTAGGGCTTAATGTCCACACTGGACGATAGTCCATAAAATTTCTTGATATGACTCGAGTGCAACCACCCTTTACGTCCCTCGATCTTCACGGCTGTCCTTGTTGCCAGTAGAACAAGCTTAGGCGATTTCCACCTAGGCTCCAGTTGGGTCTTCCGGTCGAAATTCCGCACTAGGACCATATCACCTGGAACCACGTCATGGGGCTTTACTTCAGTGTTATCGGGAAAAGCTGCAGCTACCTGTGAACGACAAGATTGTAGTGCAGACATCAAGGAAGCCAGGTAATCTGTCAGCATATTACAGTCAACATCAGTGATTTTGCGAGGTATAGGCGTCCCCCACATATTTGGCGGTCTACCGAAGATCACCTCGTACGGGGATAGCCCTGTTCGAGAATGTGCTACCATTCTCATGTAAAAGAGCGCAACTGGTAAGGCTACTATCCAATCGACACCTTTTTCTCTACATATTTTGGACAATCTAATTTTCAGAGTTTGATTATGGCGTTCCACGAGACCTGCTGCCTCGGGATGTCGGACACAGTGGAATTTCCATTGATAGCCTAACAAAAGGGAAACATGTTTCGTAAGTTCGGATGAGAATGGTTGGCCGTTATCTGAGTAGACAACACGTGGCAAACCATACCGTGGGAAGAATTCTCGAACTAACTGTTTGGCAGTAGTTGGGGCAGTGTAATCTGAAACCGGGTAGGCTTCTGTCCAACGGGAAAGAGCACAGACAACTACGAGAACATATTTGAATCCTCGACATCGTTCCATCTGGATATAATCCATCTGGAGGACTTCAAAGGCATGATCGGGAGGATGAAATCCACCCTGTTCTATGGGGATGCTTTTACCTGGATTAAACTGACAACATATCATACAGGTACGAACGTTTTGTTTAGCTGCGGCTCGTAGATGTTTGTTGAACCAAATGTGTTGAATGCTGTCTAGCATAGCTTTTTCTCCTAGGTGCGCTGGACTATGTATTGTGTTAATGATGACTTGAACCATGGAGTCGAGAAGAAACCATATAGATTTTTCCTTCGTCATCCATCCTTGATCCGTTTGGATCCCTCCTAATTCAGTCCATTTCTTTATTTCTTCTGGTGTAGCATGTGTCTGTATGTCAATTACATCAAGGGCGGGATCCTTAACTGTCATGCAATGTGTTGGTGTCGGAACTATTGTCTTTGTCGTGTCAGTTGTGTGAGTCTGATTCTGAGCAGTCTGTTTAGCTGTTCTGTCAGCTAGGTCATTACCCTGAGAAATGATATCGGTAACTTTTGTGTGAGCTTTGCATTTCATAATCGATATTGCAGTAGGTAAATGAATCGCGTCCAATAGGGCTTGAATGAGGGGTCCGTGTTGGATGTGGGCACCGTGAGAAGTTAAATAACCTCTCTCTCGCCACAGTACGCCGAAGTCATGGACGACTCCGAATGCATAACGTGAATCTGTGTATATGTTGACTTTCTTATCTTTGGCTTGAATACAGGCTTGTGTCAGAGCGATGAGCTCTGCTGCTTGAGCTGACAAAGTGTTAATACAATTTGTTTCAATGACTTCAGTGTCTGTTGTAACTGCGTAAGCGGCCACTAACTCTCCTGTACTTGTTCTCATACATGACCCATCTACATACAATGTCAAGTCTGGATCTGACAAAGGGATATCTGTCAAGTCTTGTCTGGGTTTCGTCGTGATAGTAATGACTTCGACACAATCATGTGCCAATGGATCTGTTCCGCCCACTGGTAACAGTGTGGCAGGATTCAACGTATTACAACGTCTGATTTCTATGTGTGGCTGAAACAATGTTAATTCGTAACCAGTGAGTCTCGCTATAGTCAAGTGTTGTGTTTGTGTGCGGTTCAAGAGAACCTCTACTGCGTGTGGTACTTGTACTGTCAGTTGGTGTCCTAACACTATGGCATCGCTTTGTATGATTGCAAAAGCTGTTGCTGCCACCGATTTCAGGCATGCAGGAAGAGCCTGAGCTACTAGATCTAATGTATTAGAGAAATAAGCACATGGTTTGTGTGATCCTGCTTGTTCCTGAGTGAGTACTGACAAGGCAGTACCTTCGCGTTCTGTAACAAAGAGTGTAAACTGTTTACTGTAACATGGTGTTGCTAAAACAGGTGCTTGGCATAAAGCTTTCTTTAAGCTTTCAAAGGCATATGTGTGTTCTTGAGTCCAAGGGAGGACAGTCGAAGTGGCTGCCTCCTGTGTTGTCAACTGGATGAGTGGTTTAGCTAGAAATGCATATTGAGGGATCCACTGCCTACAGTACGAGGTGAGGCCTATAAAAGCCCGCACCTCCTTTTGTGTCTTGGGTGGTGGCATGCTAGCGATTAACTGGATGCGGTCGGGTGTAAGCTGCCTTCCCTCCTTGGACAGCGAGTGCCCAAGGTAGACAACTCACGGGACACAGAATTGCAGCTTAGAAGGGGACACCTTGTGCCCCTTGTCAGCCAAAAATTTTAAAACCGTCAGTGATGCTGTTTCACATTCAGGTTCGCTTCGGGCGGTGATCAACAGATCATCGACATATTGAAGCAAGGCAGTGTTAACTGGCATGGGGATACTGTCAAGTTCTCGTTTCAGTGCTTGGCTATAGATGCTGGGGCTTTCTGTAAATCCTTGAGGTGCGCGTGTGAATTTAAAACTTCGTCCATTTAAACTGAATCCGAACAGATATTGACTTTCCGGATCTATTGGGACGCTAAAGAAAGCATTCTTAAGATCAATTACAGTGAAGAACGTTGCTTCTGAATCAATAGCAGTTAGTAATGAAGAGATATCTGGGACTACAGGATATTGTGGTACAATACATTTATTTAGTTCGCGCAGATCAATAACCAATCGATATACTGGTGGTGCTTTTGGATCCGTTCTTTTAAGAATCGGAATTATTGGGGAATTGCATATATTGGAGTCGGTTTCGACAACCACTCCTTGTGCAATGAGCTCTTCAATGATTTGCAGCAAAGCCACAACAGCATCTGGTGGTAACTTGTATTGTCGCATTCGTGGTAGTACTACTCCTGTTTTTAGTGTAACTCGATATGGTGTAATGTTCATGCAACCAACATCAATGGGGCCTTGTGCCCATAAATGCGTAGGTAAACTCTGCAGCCGGTGATCCATGTCTCTGGACACGTAGTGACCTTTAAAATCACGTAAAAATAATCGTACTCCTTCCGGAGAACAACATATTATAGCTCCTAGAGCTTTCAATGTTTTTATACCTAACAAGTTTTCTGGACATGATTTAGTAAGCAATAAATCTGTAGTACGTGTCAATGGACCAACCGTGAGTGGAAGAGGTTGTGTTACGTCATTAATTATAGGTTTTCCTGAGAATCCAAGGGAAATATTCTGTGAGCCTGAGAGGGGTGCCCCTGGAACTTCACTGCGTCTTATAGTTGTTCTGCTTGCCCCTGTATCAAGTAAAAACTTTCTGTCTTCCCCTAATAGTTCACTATGTACATAAGGTCCCTCCTGGTCTACAGGAACCTCAATAAGGGGTAAGCCAACTTCCCTCTCTAGGCTATTTCATGTGTATCGCTGATAATCGGGATAATCTGCTTGTGCATACTGATACATCTGTTGCGTTGTTGCTTGAGTGGCAGCAATAGGCTGCGCTTGTGGTGGTGCTACGGTCTGTTGTGGAGCTGCCTGTTGCGGAGCTAGTTGTTGCGGAGCTGACCTAGGTTGTACATGCTGAGGGATTTGTTGTTGATTCTGATCCTGTCTAGGTGGACGTGGTCTTTCCTGGGTTCTACCTGTGGCAATGTTATGTTTCAGGACTGGACAATCGTGTATATAATGACCTTGTTGTTTACAATAGTTGCATGTCCCTTTCGTTGGACCTGCGGAATCACCCTTTTGGTGACCATCAGCTGGAACTGACTGAGCAACAAGCATTTTCATTTTTGTATCTTTCATACGTCTTTGTTCATGTTCTTGTTCTTCTCTAATTCTATTGTGGTGATATTGTAACATCTGTAACATCTGTGACGGGGTATTACCTTGCCAGGTACTCTCAAATTTCAATACTCTATTCTTAACTTGCGGCAGAGAATTTTCAACTAATTTTGTCACAAACAGATGTGGATATGACTCGCTACTTGCTTTTATGCCACTATTGATACCAAAACATTTTTCAAATCGGGAATAAAAATCACTAGTGTCTTCATCTTGCTTTTGTTTACAGGCTGAGATTGCACCCCAGTCCTCCTTTTTCGTAGTTAATAAACGTGGCAGTACCTGCACTAGTAATCCTGGTAGTGCTGTAGTCTTTTCCCCAAGCCCTGCTCCTGCAGCTCGGGCCTTCTCTTCGTTTTCTAATGCTGTCCAATCTATCTTTTGGTCTCCCACCTCCCATTCTTTTTCTTTGAGTTTCTCGTAAACACCGGCAGGCATTAATACTTTCAATATTTTCATAATGTCGGGGTAAGTATACTCTCCCATGAGTAACATGTCTTTTATCTCACGATGGAAACCTGCTGGATCCTTGTCATGGCTGGGTACTACTTTCTTCATTTCTAATAATTCAATTTTAGTTATAGGCGTGTACACAAACACGCGTGTAAAGTTATTACCTTCACCCTGATTGGGTGTACTTCGCGTAACGGATTCTGTCTATCTATGTGATACATTTTTCTTCCCATAATGGGAACTGGAACGTGTTCTGGGCACACGAAAGTTATATACTGGTTTCGAAATTCTAGAATTTCTTTAATCAAATCAGTACCTGAACCTCTCCATGTATTCGTGAGTAGTTCTGTCAATATGTCAGGTAAGGGTCCTGGATCGGAGTGTTGGCTTTTATATAATATAAGGAGGTGTTGAATCATGTATATACTAGCTAAACGTTGTTCGTATGGGGTAAGATTCAGAAACGTGTGTGCTAGTGCATCATCATTGTATTCGCTGGGACTGTCAGCCCATTGTACTGCTGACCTGGCTAATTTTTGTTCGTCCATGGAATCAAGCATATGGTACCCCCTTCGATCTCGGAGTAGTTTATCAGCGGCTTGGAATAGGTGTTCAGGGGATCTTGTATTTAACATAGGGTTTGTAAAATGTCTATTACATTCCGGACGCATCGGACGTATCGGATCATTAAAGCCTCTAGTATTATTATGGGGTCTTCCTCTACCTACGTAAGCTATTGTTTCTAATTGCTCTGATTCTTGCTCCTCCTCTTCCTCTGATTCAATTCTGTCTGCGTCTCGTCTTTCTTTATGTATTCGTTCTATTTCCTTGCGGATCTTTCGACACATAACTACTATGCATGACTGTTTATCATGTTTCTCTTCTGATATGTTCTGACCCCATTTGGCAAGTTTTTGCATGGTATCATGATCTGCCCCAGGCCTGTCTTGGTTCCTAATTACGCAATTTATGAAAAAGCGTAGTAGTTGTCTTTGTACATCCACTTTCTGGTATTCCATAGCTTCGTTAATACTTTCTGGACCTCGCCCTGTTTGGACGAAGCGATATATATTGTCTAGGTGTTCAACCATTCCTGGTATCGTCATTAAATACAATGTAGCTCGTCGTATACGTAGTGATGATATGAGCAACTTGTCCTGTCTACCTGGTACTGGGTTGTATCTACAATCCACAAGCTGTTCTTTAAACATGTCGGATGTCGCTAGTTGGGGTGTACGCTGGAGTGCTAAATCTCTAAGGGTCTGTTTATTTCGCGGCGGTGTGGCAAACATGTCTGTCGTACCTCCTGTAGCACCATCTGAAGTGCTGGGCAAGAAAGGATTCGTTGGACGTAAGATAGAAATCGTAGATGCGGGAAAAACTGTAGAAACGGACGGACCTGTGGGAACTTGTGTAGGAGTTTGTAGTTGCGGGGATACAGACGGATGCTCTTGGTGTTGAACACCATCGGCAAGCGGTGTGTGTGGTATGGCATTAGCATACTCGGGAGCTACGTCATCTAAATAGGAGGAAAGGAAAACGTCCTTTGCTGTTTTGGGATGTGTTTTGGGATGTGCTTTTATCGGGAGCAATGGAGGAGTTAAGTCTTTTGGTATTTCCGGGGTAGCCTTAGGTAACCCTTCGGCCAGAAGAGGATACATACCATTCATAAGAGTGTTTCTTTGTCTATCTACTTGTTCTGATTTTACTCGGGTACCTTCCTCAATTAATAGATTTTCTCGGGTTATATTTGAATTCTCTCTACCTTTCTCTTCCTGTCTGAGCGCTTTTTCTGTACGTCTATATGATTCTTTACGCCATAATTCAATGGCATCTTTCTGTGACTGTCTGGCTTTCTTTTTCCATAATTCTTCTTCTACTCTCATGATGCAATCTGCATCCCAGGTCCCCGTTGCGGGCCACCTCTGACTTTCTGGCAAATCCTTGGTGTAGTCCACCCATAAATCAAGAAATAATACGGCATCTAGGCCATGCTTATGATACATAAAGTACCCTGGAGTGTCCCTAGGTGGAATGGGAACAGCTTCTTCGAGTACCCCTTTTCTGGTTTTGATCTGTCTTAATTTCGAAAAGAGCGGCATTTTTAGACGGTTACTAGAACACACTTTATACAATAAACACAATAATGAACAGTCATTCACACTACAATATATATAAAACGTATTAAAACATTTAACACTTAACAGTTTTACGAATGATGATAACTAATAGAAAACTAGTTACTGACATAATACTGACACTAGATAATACCTTTTTATATGCAAGACATACTATATATACTGCTAAACAGTACAGATACACTGCTGAAACAGTGCAGACCGGATTTGTGTACCCAAACCCGTCTTGACCGGCACAGACTATGTGCACGTTAAATGCCTCCCCGGTAATGGTACTCACCGGGTAGCTCGGAACGGAAGGCCTCGGAACGGAACTGAAACTGGACCGGACTGGACTCGACTCGACTGGACTCGGAGCTTCGGAACCTGGTGGGCCTCTGTATACCTCGGATCTTGCTCTCTCAGCTAGGCTCTGGTCGGGATACTTCGCACTTCTCACCGCCTCGTCTGGGTGTTGATCGCAGCCTCAGTCGCCCCCGCTTGGCCGGAGGGAGATACAGGAAATCCTGCGGGTACGCGTTTTTGTCCGTTCAGCTGTAGCAGGAGACCGGGCCTGCAACGCACCGCCGGCGCGTGAGATGAGAAAGTGTCCCTGTTCGGGCGCCAATTTATGTGGTAAATATTTCATTACCGGTACTATTTTTTATGCGGCAAAATCTAGTAAGAATAACTCAGTAAATATAAGAGGCAGAATCCGTGGTATTAGAGGTTCTAAAGGCTTTATTCCTTGACAAAGGAAATACAATTCGAATTGCAGGCTTCAAATTCCATCACCACGAAAGTTCAGGAAGGAAGGGCATACATTATTGACAGGTAATCGTATTTATATGGAAAGCATTACATTGAGATAGATGCAAGAGGCGTAACAGCTGATAATACAGATAAAATAGGCATACGTAACTAAAAAAGGCGGACATATAGGCGTAACTTTATAAAACGTCATTATACATGATGTCACAAGTGGGTGGATCCATAAGAGAATCCTGCAATGTCAGCAGAAATATTTGGCAGAGATGCGCGCGCAGCCGCATGACGTGTGATTGACGTGCAACTAGAGGGTGAAGGGGACTTGACATTTAACCCCTTCCATGCTGCGCAGATTCCGCCGCTGTGCTGACGGAATCTTGCGCGGGCGTGGTCATGACGGAACGGTTCCGTCATGAGCACAGCTCAACCGTGGCTCATGACGGAACCGTTCCGTCATGAGCACCGAAGGGGTTAACTCTACATGTGGAGACAGAAGTCTGGGGGTTATGTCAACCTAATCCCAAATCATATCTAATATCCTATGTTTAAAGAACTGTGTTATCCACAAGGAAAGGTCTCTAGGATAGAATCTATTCTATACTGACTGTTAGTGCGTGTACAAGCGTCTAAGTGTCTGTATGAGATGCGAGGGGGCAGGAATCTTCCATGGTAACAGGGGCTATGAATTACTTGCATGAGGACAGCGAGGCCTGGCCCTTTGCATGGTAGCTGGAAGAATGTTTACCTAAACTACTAGACAGGAATGCATCGGATGAGGAGCGAAGCAGATAATCTTGAAGGTGAAATACAGTTTTTGGCAGGCAACAGGCTGGATCAGGCACCGTTAGCCGCGCAGGGAGTAGGACAAAGTTCATGGGTACAGATGCGGGCTTGGACTGGAGCTTTCAGAGGCAGAAAGCAGGAAAGGTTGGATGACAGAATTCAGGACCTACTCGCCTGAATCTGTAAAATGTGGAAAGTGAACCACATAAAGTCGGTGGCCTTTCATACTTAGGAATGGAATATCTGACCCATTCATGGCGGATCTGAGAGAGGACATGTTGACGGTGGACGCACATGTATTTGCGTCTTCAGAGCTAGAACTGGAGGGAACATACATGTACTTATAGCATGCACATGGAGCCGTTGGGGTCTACGATAGGGGACATAACTGATCACAAAATTCATATTTCCTCACTTTAGCAAACTTAATAAGGTTAAAATAAGGGTGGGCGGAAATTGCGTAATCGCGTTACGCAAATCTTTGCGAAAACGCAAAAAATTATCACGAAGACGCGGAAATATCGCGAAGACGCGAAAGTTTTTGTCCTGCCCGTTTGCAATGTTTTTTGCATGAGCCCGCGTTAGAAATGTGTCGCCAACTTGCCCATGCGGTCGCTAATGGGTGGAGCCATCTTGTTTTCACTTGTCCCGCCCGCTCGCATTGCTATTTCCTGTTCCGGGTCGCGCAATGCATGCTCACGCTTGTTAGCGTTAGGTATTTCCTGTTCGGGAACGCGTATTGCGTGTTCGCGATGCTTTTTGCGTGCTCGGGGGGAAAATATCTTCCGAACTTGCCCATGCGGTCGCAATGGGCGCGGCCATCTTGTTTTTCACTCTATGATATGGTTCTGGGGCCTGCTTTTCAATCCTTCCTCTATCTTTTCAATCCTTTGTTTCTGAAAACTTTTTTTTGATCTTTTTTATTTATTATCTCTCTCTATTTTCCTGACTCTATATTTTTTGTTTTTGTCTACTTTTTGTGTGTCTTTTAACTACATTTTCACTCTTTTTCTATTACCTGCTTTTTTCATTTCTTTTACTTACCTTTTCAATTTTTACCTTTTCTTTTCCACCCCCCGCCTACCCCAGAACCATGGCAAAGGGCCACAGGGGGCATCGCAGCCTAAGCCGCGACCGCCTTCCTTGCAGAAGGCGGCGCCCACAAGGGGTGCAGGCACGGGCCTTATTTGGGAAGGTGGAGTTTGCTGCACTGGTTTTTTTTGTGCAGCGCCACCTCCCCTTAACCCTGGCAGCAGGCGGCAGGCCTGGGTACAGGTACGGATTTCGGGAGCCTCGGCAGCGGTGGCGAAAGGTGCGCCAGGCAGTGTTTCGCTGCTTGGGTGCCCGGCGCAGCCAGAACCAGCTGATGCACCGGTGGTCCGATATCCTGGACCGGGAGCAGGACCTGCTGGACCTGTTAGGAGTGGAGGTCCCGGGTCTCAGTGAGTAGCTATTTAATTATTACTACTTTGTGTCTTTTCTTCTGCTCTGTGTTATATATTGCGAATATATATTTTTTCCGACCAGCTAGAATGCTGCTGCTTACATGCATTGCAGGTAATTCACGTTTAAAAGTCTTCTGTGATTGTTATGACACTGGTGCTCTGCGCTACTAATCTTGTTATTTGCAGCTTTGCATTTGCGCTCGTTTTGCGTGATTATGTAAGAGTTTATTTTAGAAAACTTAAGTTAGGTAATGCTAGAGTGACTCTAGTCCTTCCTTTATCCTGTCACTAAGAGATAGGGGTGGATTGATTCTTAGGTTTAATTACTTATTATAAATTTGCAATTTTTTAGTGGTCTGTGACGCCCTTTCCATTACGTCATGTGCTGCTGAGTGCTGCTAGTGGTGCTAGTGCTTACCTCAGTCCTTAGTAGAACCTTTTGTAGTTTGTTCAGTGAGTGCTAATAGGCTTAGCACTAGCAGAACATCTGTAACAACCAACCAAAAATTTAGTGTATGCAAAAATACAGGCATATGTCCTCCATTTATGGATTTTTGAGGACTAAAAGAAGTGGAAATGCTTACTTAATGTACAATTGGCGCGCCTGGAATAGGTGGGCTCGGTCAGGTGGTATGTACTATTTAGGCTTAGTTAGTATTCTGGAATCAAAATGGAACACTGGATTAGTGTAGATACATAGGGCCTCATGTAGGTAAATTACATTTACCACTTCATAAATACCGAATCATACCGAATCGGTATTTATGAAGTGGTAAATGCAATGTAGGTAAAAAGTCGGTAAATATTACCGAATCGGAAAAATTTGGTAATTACCGAATCGGTATTTACCGATTCGGTAATGAGGCATACCTTCCCATTGATTTCTCAATGGGATGGTATGCCTCATTACCGAATCGGTAAATACCGATTCGGTAATGGGGGGAGCACATTCAAGGGTGGCAGGGTGTCACATTGACACCCTGTTGCACCCCTGATTCCTGCATGTGTGCACATGTGGCACACATACATGCCCTGCTTTTTTTCACCTATTCGTCATTTACCACCAACCTTTAGTTGGTGGTAAATAACGAATCCCCACACCCACGACACACTCCCCCTACATCTCATTTCATGATTCGGTATTTACCGAATCGGTAAAATTACCGATTCGGTAATTTTACCGATTCGGTAATTTTACCGATTCGGTAAATACCGAATCATGAAATGAGCCCCCTACATCTCAAAAGCCCTAATACCGGTCGGTAACGGTATATTTACCGAAAATCGGCCGTTACCAACCGGTTTTGGGCTTCCTACATGAGGCCCTTAATAACTAGTCGGTTCGCGAATCCCCAGATACTACTTGTCGACCAGATTAGATAGGTCAATTTTATTGCAATTGTTGTTTACACAAATGTTTTTTAGAAAATCTTATAAAATTATTTTATTTGTTTCACACCAATCATCAATGTTTGTCTCTTTCTTTCTTATATCTTTCATGATCAGCACCCAGGGGCAAGAAGACGGGGGCAGAGTCGGCGGGAGCAGTTCCAGTCGGACAGGAGGACCAGAACGAGGGCTCTTCTGCTGGCCCCAGTAAGTCTTCCTGTTTTTATTATTAATTCTTATTCACTAACTTTTACTGCACCGTATTTTTTTTCCCGAACTATTGTTTCCGTTTCCTAATGCTATTTTTTACCAACAATTACCCTTCGATCTAGACTATCTGTTTCTAGATTCTTGTTATCCCTGCCTCTAACTGCCTCTGCTATGACTCCCTGTACTACTACTATTAGCCTGTCTGTAGCTAAGCATGCCCAGTTGGCCACTCTTTATTTAAAAGGTTTTAAATAAAACTCAGATTCACCAGTAGCTCTAGCCATTGATGAGTCCAGTCTTTTGGGTTGTCCTCTTGTACTCCTTCTATTCTTCTTAATCTTTGAGGCTTTATTAATCTTGATGTTTTTCGACAATACCCACCAACAAAATGCCCAACCAGATTTTACTATTTTGATAGGATAGGACATACTACTACTGTTGTAGGGATTTCCCACATACAGAACATTGCACAAGAAAATAGGATGTTGGTGATGGGAGGTTGGACCTTCCTCACACTCACACCTCACTCAGAACAGAACCCACCACAATCCCCTGCCCGACTAGTTATAATAGTGTTTTTTTACTATTAGCTCTCAGAATACCCCCCCCAAGATACCCAATGAGTAGACAACCCAGAACATAACACTCCCGACCTCTCAGTTGTGGAAGCAATGCACATGGACAGTTTGAACACCCTTCCTTTAGCTCGCTTACTCGTGTAAGTCCATCCACACCAAATACCACTGAGTCTATGTAAGTTCAAAAATGTTATTTGCATTTTGCAACTGACAAGCTCTGTACGTTGTTCTATAATGCAGCACCAACAGCAAAATGCATAAGATTAAAACTATACACATTGTTGCACTTAGTTACACTTACAACAACTGCAAGTCCATAGAACGAAGGAAAAAAAAGCGAAATCATGATTAATAAGTGAACAGTGGTGGAAGCACCACCATCCCCTTAGTAGCAATAGGAATATAGTTTATATAAAATTATAAATGAAGATCTGAGCGAATTCTGTGGACCCCTCACCTTAGAAGAAGCTAGTACTGGTTACATCATTAGCTCTGCAAAGCTCTGGTTCGTTGAATGGAATCTTCCGTCTGTTAGGAAAAAAATGGTGCGCGTTAGTATATTGCAAGCATTTCGCAGTCGTGGCAAAAAGTGTAGCATTTTGGATAAGCAATATGGACTAACACCCGAACTCCATAACAAAGTGGCTTGTTTTGATTGACCTTGTATGCAGCGCTTAGACAGTAGCAGTATGAGCTTATGTGGGCTCAAAGGCGTCACTCTTTATACAACAAGGTGTTAGGTAACGACGCGTGTGCTAAAATAAAAGACACAAAGGTAAAGTGGTAGCATGGCTTGGGCTAACTAAGCAAAGACTAGAATGACTCTAGGGACCATATAACTACTAGTGTCTACTCTACTACTACCTGATTTGTATTTTATACTAGTGATGTATGTTGTATATGTATGTATTACTATTAACTCATTTTTCAATCTTGCTAGTGAAAAATAGGGGGAGGTGTATATGACACCTAAAAAATGTGTAATGTTTTTTCAAGGCGCACTACCAACCACCAGTGCCGGGGCCAGTGGTGACGCGGCTGCTGACGGATGAGAGGAGGAGGCGGCAGTTGCAGGAGCAGCTGCAGGGGGTGAGCCAGCAGCAGTGGCGGGCGGTGGTAAGTTAGATTCCAAATCCTTACTTATTGACATTTCACTCACTGCAAGGGTGTACTGTATAATACTGTACATTTGACTTACTAAGTAAGAGGTTGTTGTGAACGGTTGAAGACACCCTTTACTTAGCATTAGTAAAAGCATTAGTGGCGGGAGTGTTGAGTAACCAATGGCCTCTTCTATCTGATGATTTCAACTCAGCTGTGAAAGTTTTATGGAGAAGACTAAAAGTCAGATCAGATGACCTTGATGGATGGGTTGAACGAAAAGGGAAAGAAGAGTGGAAGGAAGGAGGATGGGCGAGATTTAAGATTTATGACTGGCAGAGAAGGATTCATGGGATGCATGCAGCATGCATACTGTCTGGTGGCTGATAGGAATCAGATGCATGGTTGGTTGAATGCCTGAAACTCCCACAAATGTTAAAGTCCAAGAAAGTGGGAGGATAGATAGTACATACCACAAATGTTATGTGCTTGCTAGTGCTACCGTAACACTATGTGTAGAAATATTTGTCTTACTGCTTTGCTAAGAATATATTTTGCAATAGCCTTGTTTTTTCTTCTTCATATATAGCTACTCCTTCCAAGGGAAAACCTGACCGGAAGGAGTTGGCAGCCAAGGACCGGCGCTGGAAACTGGAGGCCATACAGACCGAATATCGTCGGCTGGTGGTCCTGGAAGAGGAGGAGGAGGAGGCGGCAGCAGCTGCAGCCTCCTCCAAAGCCCAGGGCCCCAGTCACCGCCCTCCAGTGGTACGGCGCCACCGTCTGGCAGCTGCCTCCCACCGCCCCTCCATCAGTGCTGCCCCCCGTGGATGCAACTGCCGCACATTGAAGCGCCTTGTTGCCCACCTGGAGGAGCAAGTTTGTGTCCTCCTGAAAAAAGCCCGCCGAACTTAGACCCTGTTATTATTGCCCATTTTTAATTATTCTTGGGTTTTCTCTTTTGGACAATTGGACATTTTCTGTACAGACATTGGTCGGGGTTAGGGAGAGGGGTGGGTCAGGTGTGGGCTTTTTTTTCCATAGTTTATTTGTGTTAGGGTATTAAATAATATATTTCTACTTAAGTTTACATACGATGTTGTTAATGTTTTCTCGGTGGGGTTACTGTTTTACATCACACTGCATCCTTCTTTCCTTGCTGGTGCAGTGCCGCCCACAGCCAGTGTTTGATTTTAATAATTGGATGACTTTGTAAGACAGAAACAGATAGATGCGGCACCCCTCACTGAATGACTTGTCCTACTAGTACTGTCAGTCTCTTCTACTCTAGGCACTCTGCAACTGGACTCAAAGGGGTGTCTGAAATTGAATTAACGAAAACATGTCCATTATTAATTATGCCTCCCACAAACTTCACTTACCTTTGCTTGATGTTTAACTTAGGCACAGCGATGGCTGCATGGTGATGATGGTTTTCTTTCCTAACATGCCATGGTTGTGGTGGTGGTAATAGTAGTTGTAGACACTGGCAGCAGCATTTGCCAAAAAAGAAAATGAGACAGTCAGTAGCCTGAGAGAGACTCTTTGAGGAGTAGTAGAATGAAGTACAGTACAGAACTTACTGCCAAACAATAATATGCCCAAACATAACAAAACATAATGGTGGTGGAGATACCCTAGTAGTACACAGAGCTATAAACTCTAGTTGTGTCGAGTCACTTGACTAGGCCTACAGTACAGTGGACACAAGCGTAACTGTTAGTGCTGTGTAGGAGGATGACAACAAATGAAATCCATTAATCCAATCAATGCCGGGAATTAATGCTGATGTATTAGCCGGTTCCTTTGGTAAAAAAATTACCTCACAAAGATACTGCTCATGGATGGGCAAGCAGAAGAAGATCCTCACCCTGCCTTGAAATTGAAGTACTGTTGCTTTTGCCACATCCGCCCCAGCAAGCGTGTGATAAATTATTGGTGTACATTTAATGTAGTCATACCTCAATAAGTCACACAGCCCGGGGGAAGAGTGTTAGGGTTTGTTGAATGGTTGGGAAGGGGGTTTTGGGAAAAGGTTTGAGAAAGAAAAACAGTATGCATGGACAAACATCAAATGACAGAATCTTTGTAGACTACCATATCCATATCAATATGTTAAGGGAGAAAAAGGAAATGCATGCATGATGATGGATGATAAGGAGAGACCCGGATTACATACAGTTTGTGTTCAGTGTTACCGGGCTTACTTTTACAGACAGCAAAGAAAATTTTAAAATATCTATAGGGATGAAATATAGACAGAGAGTAAACCTAATGATAATAATAGTAATAACAACAAGAACACACTGTTGTAATGATTGTAGACAAAAAAATGTATCAAATTATTTAAAAGATGTAGAAAGTTGATACTGTTACTGTGTTATTCTGGTCAAATGGTGAGTTGAATCTCGGCATTCCTCTTGGTCCTCCCTCCCATGGATGCTCCGTCCATCAATCTTGGGTGACGCCACTGCCTGCCTGGCAGATGTAGATTCATTGGTAAGGTAAGTGTGCATTGTTTTCCCAAGTATAGCACAGGGTAAGGCCCGGCCTGTAATTGTAGATGCAAAAACAAAAGGGATATTGAGATTGAAACCAAGTTGGAAAAAATGGACAAGTTAATGGTATAGTGCAACAAGAACACTTTCCGAGGCGGCATGGATGCATCATCTCTACTCTAGTCTGTTTCCAGCATTAACCTACAACACCAACAGGACAGAGCAGGCCCACGGTGACGGCACCCTTCGCACCCATTTAGCGTACATTTTTTGAAAGAGTTGGACAAAGCACATATCCAGCAACATATCATTTTACAATTTACCGCAGTCATACCACCGCTACACTTGACTCCACCGCTACACAGACCTTTAGGTCTGCTGTGGTTGTTGTTTACTTGTTTACCTTATATGCCACTCATGAAACGGCCTGACTTATTCCATCAATCATCTCCGATCCGTGTACTGAGTGACTGTGAAGAAACTATGTCACTGTGGTCATCATGATGGTGTTTTTCAACTCAGTCTGGGTGTACCGAGTGAGTCTCCTTCCTATATTCAAAAATCAATGTATCGGCCTGCAGTAGAAGTACAAATTTGGTATTAAAAATACAAGAAGGCAAAAGGGACTTGAGTTACTTTTAGTGTGTTGATTATTACATAAAGTACAAAATTAAGTAACTTCATGCACAACAAACAACAACAAAATCACTCAGTCAGCGTCCAATGCATGGCATCATTCAGTACCTGTTCCTTCTCATCTTCAGTTAATGGGCAGTTTCTCTCGGATCACAAAGGAGGATAGCTATAGTAGTCATCATCAATCATGGTCCACTTATTTTGGAGGGACTTGGAAATATTTTTTCTTTTTTCTTCTATTTTGCATCATCCAATCATCATGTGACTTCTTGAGGGCAATGGATTTATGGAGATTCAGGAGGATGGAGGAGCAGGATTTTGAGGAGTGTACTGTGATATGCACCCAGCCGGAACTTGTATATGGCAATAAAACAATTAGAAGACGGTGGTGATGGATTTGTTGTGATTCAAAGTTTCTAACCAGAAAAACAGATACACCAATAAAAGAAAATAAGTGAGGAAGACAGTAAGAACTGGAAGTGCAAGCCTAATTGTCAGGGAAGTATAACTTGTCCTCAAACTCTGGGGGTTCAACCAGAAGTAGGTAATCATCATCTAACACACTAGTTCCATCACCTGAGCCGCTGTCCTCATCTTCATCCCTTGATTCATGTATTGTGTAATTCGGTGGTATAAATTGCTGATTCATTTTGATCATTGTTAACCTCTCCACGTTTTTGGGTGAGAGACTGGTCCTTCTCAGTTACAATGGAACCAGCAGCACTGAAAACACGTTCCGAAGAGACACTTGCAACAGGGCAAGCCAGATAGTTTATCGCCAGCCTGCTGAGCACTGGCCATTGGGCCCTTTTCCCATGCCAATACCTCAATGGGTTTTGATCAATGTACACCTCTGTTGGGTCGTCTAGATAGGCCTGGACCATCCGCTAAATGTTCAGGGGAGCAAAACTTTTTTCAGGCTCTTTTCTTGTTGCATCAGCACTGGACTTAACAATGCCTTGCTGTAAATACCAATCCTGTAACGGTTTTACTGGGCCTGAAGATACAGTTCTTTCTGTTGTAGATAGTATGGGTGAGTGTTCTGAGCCAAGCGCACTGCCCTCAGGCTCCCAAGTTCAACTTGACGCCGGATGCCCTGCTGCAGTACTTGTTGTGGGTTTATCTAGCGGGCTTTTAATTAGCAGCCGTTCATTTTCCAACTTTCTCGCTGACTCAGCTATCCACGTTTTGTACCGGGCAACATCCATTTCTGAAAAAGGAATTAATGTCTTCAGTGCCCATTTTGTCAGTGGATCCAAAATTGTGGCACAAATGTAATGTTTTTGTGACAAAATCTTATTTTGCACCCTTGTATTGTCAGCTAAGCGACGGGCTAAGCTCTTCACCAACTCATATACTTCTTTTTTTTCCTCTACATCTTTGTATTCTTCAGACACCTTCTTCAGCTGATGCTCTAGCATTTGCAACAATGGGATAGCTTGGCCCATAGTAGAGTCCTCCTTGCTGACTTCACGTGTGAAGACCTCTAAAGGAAGAAGCATCTCAGTCAGGCATTTAACTAGGCACCATTGGTCCATCTGAAGGCTCATGCCTTTCACAGTAGCATCCCCTCTTCGCATGACATATTCACTGATTGACCTGTACTGCTCAAACAGACGGTCAAGCATGTAATAAGTTGAGTTCCAACCTGTTGCCACCTCCTGGACGAGTGCTTTTGACTGGCATTCTATAGTCACGTTGAATGATCCTCAGCTGCTTCCGTGCTTTAAAAGAATGGCTTAAATGAGTGCATATTCTTCTGCAGATGGTCAATAAGTTGCTGACTATGGCTTCTTCTTTCAGAAAGTCTTGAATAATAATGTTAATGCAGTGCGCCAAACACGGAACCCTGAAATAGGAACCAAGCTCCATGGCCTTAAGCACATTACTGCCATTATCCGTGGAAACAAAACCAATCTTAAGCCCTCTTGGGCACAGCCATTCAAAAACCTTGTTCTCAAACTTTTCCAATATGTTTACAGCAGTATGAGATTTCTCCATGGTGAACATGGATACAGTTGCATGTTTCCAAGTAGCTTTAAAAATTTCAGCTGCGTCAACAGCACCTTCAGATAGCTTATCTCTAACCCCCACAAATGAGACCCAGTGTGCAGTGATGCACATGTAATCAGTGGCTTGGCAACTGGTCTGTTGTTAGGTGGATATTGTGAACAGCACTCTGCTGCAAAGCTTGTCCAACCAATTCCAGCACATCATGATGTAGTGCTGGAACAGCAACTCTTGCGAAATAGGACCGGCTGGGAACCTTCCATTTAGGGCAGATGGATGACATAAATTCAAGGAAACCCACCCCTTCCACAAATGAAAAAGTGAGAAGGTCCAGCGCTAACATTTTAGCCAGCTTCGCATTGTACAACCATGCCGTTGGGTGGTTGCGTTCGTACTGCCCCTCCAACCTAAGCATGCTGTCAATGGTAGTCTGGATTATTTTCCTTTGTGGTGCAGTTTTCTTTAACCCATTTAGGCTCAACGACGCACTTTGTTTCATAACCATTGCAATACTACTTGGTCGCCTTGGTGTCTCAGCCTGACTCAGACTCTTACTGCGGTGCCACTGAGATGTTGCTGAGGAGGATGTGGGCGGTACTACTACACTACTGGGGACAGGTATAGAATTGTCTCCCTCTTGTTCACCTTCCACCGCGATAATATCGTCCCCTGATTCTTCATGCCTAACAACAATGTGTTGAGTTTTACTTTGTTCTAGGCGAAGTATGTGAGCCTCCAACACGATTGTGTGGTGTATTTTGAGATGACTTGTTTGGCCTCCGGTAGCATAGTTTATACCAAGCTTACCCCGCCTAACAGCATGTTGACAAATTGAGCATATAGCAATGTTCTCCTCCTTACTGCTAACCGAAAAGAAGTCCCAAACTGGGGAGGAGAACTTTCTGGTGCTGCTGGATATGCCACTTTCAATACCAGATGAACTAGAGGGTGTGCTTGGAATGTGACTCTGAGCAGCTACACTGCGACTTCTACCACTACCTACTGATGGGTGGTGGTGGTTGAGCTGGATGTAGGTCCCACTCCCTGCCTTTCCTTTGCAAATGAAAATATGGAAGCTGGAGGTCGTGGTGGTGTTACCTGTGTTGGTGGTATCCGTGCGACATTCCTTGCAGCCATTTTGGATAGGGTAATAATGTTGGTCTCCATATCCTTTGGGCCGGGAGAGATGTCCGTGATGATTGGCTCGTCATCATCATCATCATCCCCCTCTTGTACATCTACCTCCATAACTCTAAGGCTTTCTGGTACCTTCCTTTTCACTAGCCTTGTCTTGTGGCATGCATCACTCTCAGACTGAGCTGGTGGCTTCCAAGTGGCATCAAGATCATCAGAAGCGGGGCTTGAAGAAGAAGATGATGGAATACCCCTCCTTTTCCTTGCTGGGGGTCTGGAATACAATGGATCTTCTGAAAAAGTGGCTTGCCCCTCTTTGTCTGCAGGAAGCCCGATTTCCTGAAATGCCCCTACTTCAGGAGGAACAACTACTATTGTGAGCTGTTGTTGTGGCTGTTCTTGCGGCTGTTCTTGTGGCTGCTGCTGTTCTTGCAGCTGCGCCTGCTGTTCTTGTGGCTGCGCCTGCTGCTGCAGACTTATCTGCTGAGTTTCCGCATGCGTTGATTGTGTACTACTTTGCGATACTGACTTTTCAACATCGCTGCTCGTTAGTAGACTGGGTACCTCTGCGACACTCATGGGCTTGGGCCTAGGTTGGTGGGGTTGGCCCGCTGGTGCAGATGTGCTGCTCCTAGCTTGGTTCCCGTCGGACAACGATGCTGCAGGCATGTGTTTTTTGGTCCCAAAAACACATTTGCCGGCACACCAGTCATGGTTAGTGCCTCTTGCTTTTTCTGTTCCTTCTTCTCACCAGCAACGTTCTTGGTACTGGAGGACCTGGTACCTTTCTTTGGGCCCATTTTCTTCAGAGGTCAGACAGGGCGCAGGTGCACAAGTTGCAGAGATATCTGTGGTCACAGTTGGACGTGATGTGGTGCGCAGCAGGACTTGTGTCTGGAAGTACAACGGATGATGTTGATAGTTACCTCCTCCTCTGTCTTTTTGTGCACCTAAAGGCAAATAAGCCAGGAGAAGAACATCAGTGAAATGTTGCATTTGTTGTTGTGGTTCACTTACTACTAGTAAAAACAAAAAATAGAAGATATAGTGTAGCCATTTGTGAGACTTTGGCAACAAGGGCTATGGTATACTACTTACTGTGTACAGTATACACACACTACACTCTCAGGAAGGATAGGAAAGACTAAGAACAACCCCAAAAATACAAATGTAATGGAAGGGAGCTGCTGCTGGGAAAAGGGATGGATGGAAGCAGTAAGCCAATAGGAAAACCATGCAGGCCCATATTAACTCCCACCAGAAAAGGCCACAAGCCACATGGACACTCACAAGCAACAAGCAGGAGGCCTGGGAAACAATGAACTGCTAAAAGGCCTATAAAAGAAGCCAGGCAAAAGATGCATGCTAAACCTCACTGCTGTGCCTTTTTAATGCAATAAAATGCAAAAACAAAAATCCACAGGGCAAAACAAGGTCTGCAGGGGGCACACCAACACACCAGGCACACACAACAAAGGAATTTCTTTAACACACCTCCGAAAACAGAAATACCCCCCAAAAATACATTTTCCAACTCAATCCAATGCCATCCATGCCCTAACTGATGTTTAAATTCAACAGAACACACAGATAAACACTTGTTTAATGCACTTGTGGCTACCTGCACTGAGCCTACTGGATGAAGGCAGGCCCGTGGGCAGACAAGGCCACACAAGCTTGCAGGCCTAGGCTTCAAAATGGCCGCCAGCCACATGGCCAGGCCCACCCAACTACAAGAAACAGAAGATAGACAATGCAGCCCTGTTGCAAAAAACACACTGCCTGCCTTTAAAATGGCCGCCAGCCTCATGGCCAGGCCCACAACAAGAAGCCTAGGCCGCAAAGGAATACCATGCAGGCCTATACATGGCAAAAGCAGCACACTAATAACTCCAACCAGAAAAGGCCAACAGCCACGTGGACACTCGCAAATCACAAGCAACAAGCTAGAGGCCTGCCAAAACAATGAACTGCCAAAATGCCTATAACGAAGCCAGGCAAAGGATGCATGCTAATTCACACTGCTGTGCCTTTTTAATGCAATAAAATGCAAAAACAAAAATCCAAAGGGCAAAACAAGGTCTGCAGGGTGCACACCAACACACCAGGCACACACAACAAAGGCATTTCTTTAACACACACCCAAAAACAGAAATACCCCCCAAAAACACATTTTCCAACTCAATCCAATGTCATCCATGCCCTAAATGATGTTTAAATTCAACAGAACACACAGATAAACACTTGTTTAATGCACTTGTGGCTACCTGCTCTGAGCCTACTGGATGAAGGCAGGCCCGTGGGCAGACAAGGCCACACAAGCTTGCAGACCTAGGCTTTAAAATGGCCGCCAGCCACATGGCCAGGCACACCCAACTACAAGAAACAGAAGACAGACAATGCAGGCCTGTTCCAAAAAACACACTGCCTGCCTTCAAAATGGCCACCAGCCTCATGGCCAGGCCCACAAAAAGAAGCTTAGGCCACAAAGGAATACCATGCAGGCCTATATACGGCAAAAGCAGCATACTAATAACTCCAACCAGGAGTTACCTCCTCCTCTGTCTATAAAGAAGCCAGGCAAAAGATGCATGCTAAACCACACTGCTGTGCCTTTTAATGCAATAAAATGAAAATCCACAGGGTAAAACAAGGTCTGCAGGGTGCACACCAGGCACACACAACAAAGGCATTTCTTTAACACACCCACAAAAACATAAATACCCCCCAAAAAACACATTTTCCAACTCAATTCAATGCCATCCATGCCCTAAATGATGTTTGAAAAACATTCAACACACACCAAAGGAACAGTTGCTTCATCATGCACCCACCCATGACTAGCTCTGGGCCTACTGCCTACCCCCTAACAATTTAAAAAAAAGAATGATAAGTACCAAAATTGTAGTTGCAGCAACTGCAATGCCCCCAATCAAACAGACACAACACCAACTAACTTGTAAAATATCAAATTCAAAAGTCCTCAAATCCAATGATAATGATGCAGCAGACACAAAGAGTGATCCTTTCAGCTGAAATCCAAAGGTAGGACTCCTTGCACAAAAAAGGACAGTCAAATGTCAATCAAAGGAGTTTTTTTCATCCAAATCATCATTTAGAGAAGGTTTTATGCAGCTAGAGTTAATATTCTTCTCCAAATCGAAAATTTGGCGTGTTCGCGATCGCGACCTTCACCACACTTCCGCCGGATGTCGATGGCGCGTCCAAAATGACGTGTTCGCGATCTCATGCTCTTTGTCGCGGTAGAGATTGACGTGTTTCCGACCTCACGCTCTCTCTCTCGCGGTGGAAAATGACGTGTTCGCGATCGCAGACTCTCGCGGTGTCTGATGGCGAGGAGAATGAGGTGATCGCGATCGCGAACTCTCACGGGATAACGCGACCGGCTATCAACATCTCGTGGCGCACGCGAACGGATTGGAAAACTCGTCGGCGAATGCAGGGATCCCGGTAAGGTGAACGCGTGCGCGAGAACGCATTTTCAAAGCGCGAACATGAAAAAAATCTTCGCAACGCGGCAAATAGCGGAAATTTTGGCATTTTTGCGCTCTCCGTGGAACGCAAAAAAGTCAAAATATCGCAATTCCGCGAGCCGAACGGAATTTGACGCCCACCCTTAGGTTAAATGGGAGGATGACTATTACTTAGTAGTGATGGATATCTGTTCACTATATACCAGTATCCACCGTACTGATGGCATCAAAGCAGTTTGCTACCTTTTGGAAAAAAGAAGTATTCATTTTTTTAATAGGGAAGTTTTCCAGCAGCTGCGTGGAGTGGCGATGGTGGCATGCTTCTCCCCTAGCTACTGTGGTAAATAAATTAATTACCAGGTCTGAATTTCTATAAATTATCAATATATATGAAATAATGAACTGAGGAGTCCGTGGTGTAAGAGTTAAATGGGCCTTTATTCTTTAACTCGAGTTAAGGGATAAGGGAGAGCTCCTTCACCAGCAAGTTCAGGAGTGGTCTGACACTTTATTCACTGAATACAGTTTTTATACATTTCACATTATACATTTCACAATATACTTCAAGTCATTGGGAAGAGCCCTCCTAGTTCGTAGTAGAAAGATGTTGCAATTTAGCATTGCGCAAGGCATATAAGCAAAACACAGATAGACACGTACTTTTCAAGGAAGCAGCTTGGGTTTTCGTTTATCAGAGGGTGGGGGAGCTGGTGCGTAGGTTATGAACAGACAACCTTGGAGGGGGCTGAAAAATGTGACAATCTGCGGGCCTCAGTGAATGCTAGGGCAGCTGGCTTCGAAGAGATACTAGATAAGCCTTTTTTCTCTGAAAAGAGAAGGCTGGTGGGCCCTTTTTCAGAATCGGCTTAACCACAAAAATGTGTATGTGTAACTGACCAAGAACTTGTGCAACCTGAGGAGATACGTGAACTGGCTGATGCTGGGCAAGCTGAAATGAATTCCTAAAATGGATGCTGTGTCCAAAATGGATGCTGTATAGAATGGTTTCAGAGCACTAAAGAAAAAGAAGTGTGCGAGGGGACAGAACTGAGAACTGAGAACGCGATCTTTAATTTTTTATTTCCTCACTACACGTGTTTACACATGAGCTGGTGGGAGGAGCATGTCCTGAGGGCCCCTCACAAAGCCCTGTTTGACCAACATGTACTCCATTGGTGAAGATTCATTGACGACGTCTGTCTAATTTGGAAAGGGTCTTTGGAATCAGCTAATAACTTTGTGGACATACTCAATGTTAATACACTAAATCTTAAATTCACATCTGACATTAGTAATGTAAAGGTACAATTCTTGGATGTAGAGATCTATATAAAAGAGAATAGGATTCAAACGAGGTTGCGCAGAAAGTCAACAGCAGGAAATTCTGTACTACATGCGAATAGCTCACATCTCCATCACCTCATTCGAAGCATTCCCTATGGAGAATTTTTAAGAATTAAACATATCTGTAGTCATGATGATGATCTTAAGAACTGCCAGGCTGAAGCTTATGAAAGATTTTTAAACGGAGGTTACAAGGATAATGAACTGAAATTAGCTCTTGATAAAGCCAATGGTGTCACCATAGATGCTTATCCTCTGCCAAAACTTAAGACTTATATATTTTCCAGACAGACCAATGATGATACTGTTGCCACAAATGTAGAATCTGTTAACAACATTAGGCTTATAACAACCTTTTGCCGACAGGAGAGGCAAATTCGTAAGATTCTATATAAAAATTGGCCGATAATTCGGTCTCACTTAATAATGTCACAAATCTTGCCTGAGCTTCCAACACTAACATTTAGAAGAGCACCATCGATGAGGGATGCACTTGTTAAGAATAGCCCAGAGATTATAGCATCCAACACTTGGTTGTCAGCTAGATCAGGCTTCTTCAAGTGCAGCTCATGTCGCGCTTGTAAATTTGGAAAAAATGTTTCTGAGTATGTCACTGCCTTTAGTCCTGAACCTATGAAAATACAAGGACACTATACTTGTAGGACGGATCATGCCATAAACACCACTTGCCATTTAATGTATGTAGGCAGCACAAAACTGCAAGTTTATAACAGGATCCTTCAACACCTTAGAGCGATGGTTAACTCAGATCCCAATTATCCTGTGGCACGACATTTCAAATTGGTCTATAACAACAACCTCAGCTATTATGTTATAAGCTCAGTGCCCAAAAATAGCAGAGGGGGAAACAGAGAAAAAAGATTGAGACAATTGGAATCAGAGTTTATTATGTTACTCGACACCAAAATGCCAAATGGTCTCAATAACAGTGAAATTACATAATTTCCTATGATTAATGATGGGGCCAGTAATACCAGATATGGTGAAGATTTTCAGGATTGTTTTTTAACTGGTTTTTATTCTTGCTTCAGCCGGGTTTTAGTCTAGGTTTTCCTAGTTTTTATCTGGTTTTAGTGGAGGATATTACCGGTTTTAAAGATCCTGGATTTTATTCTACCATATTTTTATATTATGTCATTATCAAATTATATGCACTTTAACTTGATGGCTGCTATATTTATGTATCTATTTTCATGAATAGTGAGAAATATAATCTGCAATGTTTTTTATCTGGTTGGATCTTGGTTTTACTTGGTTTTATCTGAGTTTTCTCTCGGGTTTTACTGGGTTTTAGGGAGCTTTGACCGGTTTTTAACATTACAACACCAGTTTTATCAACAGAATTGGGACACTGGTCCACAATTTAAATATCATGTTATTATTGATATTATTACTTAAAAATGATATACACACTTTTGTTATGTTTACTCTCTTCAATGGATTATTTGGTTAATTATGCTTGAATAGTGGGGTTTTCCACTAAAATACACATCTGCCAACTGTTTTTAGGCTTTGGATTATGACTAAATATATGATGGGCGTTTGCTAAAGGCTGCTATATATTTATGTATATATTTATTCTGAAATTAGGCACTTTAATGCTCGCAATTTTTTGCACATGTTCTACATATCAGAAAGTTAGTGATATATCAGATGATTCAGAGTATAATCAAACTATGCCAATGGATTGATGTCCATACATGTTGATCGATATGGCTCTTCTAGCACTATGTTATTATCACAATTTGAGACATATGAATTAGAACAATTATTTGTTTTTTTCTTGTATGTTATGAATCTTTAAGCACTATGCTTTTAGGATGTATTTGTTGAGCCAGATACCACAAATGTATTTTGTGTGTAGACAAATACCGTTGGGTTCAAATATCGGAAATAAGATTGTCTGAATGCTTATACTCCTCTCCGAAACTAATTTACATATTGTTGCATCATGTGTTCACTTTAAATCACTATATATATGCACTGATATGTCCAGCGCGTCATGTGATCAAGACTGCCGTTCGGCAGTCGAAACGCGTCAGGCTGGGCAGTACTCGCTTGTAATCTACATGCACCTGCACTTGCACATGTAAATCTGCAATAAAGAATATCTACCTCCACGTCATGGTCTGTAACTGCTTTGATCATGAATAAGCCTGGGCAAAGCACTACGCTACGCTCGCGTAGTTTGCGAAGTTCGCGCTACTTCGCACTACGCGAATTGCACATAGAACAGTGCAAACACGCGTAGCGTAGTGTTGCGTAGTGCTGCGGTCATTTTTTGCTTTCTCGCGGTCCTCGACATCAAGTTGGCGACCGCGAGCAAGCAAAATGACATCCCGGCGAGACTTTTTCCTTGTCCGCGATCAGCAACATCAAGTTGGCGATCGCGAGCATGAAAAATAAACCTCCCGGCGAGATTCCCAACGCGAGGAGGTCAGGTTTCTCATTGCGAGTGGTCGTGTATGCTCGCGACCGCTCGTGATGAGAAACTACCAGTTCGCGTTGAGAAAGCTGCTGCTCGAGTAAAAATCTACTCGAGCAGCAGAAAACTACAGCTCGCACTGTGCAAGATGCCATTTTCAATGATTGCACAGTGCCGGTTGCTTATCCGCACTGTGCAATCATTGAAAACGACATCTGGCACAGTGCAAACAAGGTACTACGCAGTTCGCGAAGTGCTACGCGTAGCTCGCGTAGTGCGAACTGCACTTTGCGTAGCTTCGCGAAGTACTACTTCGCGAACTACGCCCAGGGTTAATCATGAAACGATCAATCACAGGATTGTGGTTACTATATATATATATTTTACCTACTGGCGGTCGCCAGTAGGTAGTTATAGTTAGGACCTAATTACTATAGCAAAATGGCAACATTCTATTCCCAATAACTTTGGTGCCGATTGACGAATCTTCGCGAAATTTTCAAAACAAATTCTTTGTTGAGATCAGCTCCAATGTTGAAAGTTTGGGGGTGATTCATCAAGGGGGGGCCGAGAAAAAAGGGGGGTCCCAAAACGTGTTTTCTCCATGTTAATTTCCATAGGAATCTTTAGACAAGGCTACAGGTTGAACGGAATTACCCCAAATTTCGCTGGGAGAAGGGTCTTGGTCTAGAAAGCACGCTTTTGTTTATTAGGTATAAAGTCGTTCAGTAGTTTTTGAGAGCTATCAAAATTTACAGATATCGATATTTGGGACTTCTGCCATCTGATTGGCTGAGGCGTTACGAGCACGAGCTTGTTGCTGATTGGCTGCGAGCGGTTGCAACTAGAAAGTGTTGGCCGCCATTTTGTGGTTCAGTTGAAGCGAGTAAGGTGAAAAAAGGAGGAAAAAAGTGTGAAATAGGAGGGTAGGAGCACTGTAACCTCTGTGGGGTGTTTAGGGTGTGCTATAGAGGGGGTGCGAAGTATTTACCCCTACCGGTGTGTAAGTGGTGGGCTACAGAAATTATGTGAGGTATTGGGAGTCTGATGCGGGTAAGGTGAGCTGGTGCGGGACTCGGTGATTAAAGCGTGGGCCCAAATTGTGTGTCTTATGCTGTGAAGTCATGTGCCATGGCTGCTGCACTACAGTTGTGGAAGTAGTGTCTGGATGTGTTTATAACTACTAGGACAAAACTACTGACCCGTACTGGTATGAAAGTCCTGGGGTACGGAATATATGTGAGGTATTGTCTAGAGTCTCATATTGCTAAGCTGAGCTGCTGCCGGAGTCAGGGATTAAAGTGTGAGCCCAAACTGTGTGTCATATGCTGTGAAGTCATGTACTCTGGCCGCTGTGCCACATCTGTGCAAGTAGTGTCAGCATGTAGCTATAGGTACTTTGGATGAACTTTTGTTTAGAACATTGTAGCTTGTGTATGGTGCTTAGGTGGTGTTGTATAGGGAGTGCGAAGGTAAATCAATATGGTATTTGTAGAGCGCAAGCTACTCACCTCTATGGGTGAGTAGAGCTGGGGATCAAAGCGAGAGGTCTGTGCTGCAAAGTGAGATGATCTGGCCGCTGCGCCACAGCTGTGTGCAGAATACATTTTGGCAAGGGTGCTGGAGTTGGCGTTATCTGACCCTAAAATAGTGGGCCTAAGTTGTAAGTTATAGGGTGACTCTAAAAAGAGCCCTTGTGTTCATTAGTTGGAGCTACATATAAGTGCGGATGCACAGCTTCAAGTTATTCAGGAAAACTCGGATTCCCTGATCTGTGAAGTGTACTCCATCACTTCTGTATATATCCGCCATATCAAAACGTATGTTGTTGTTGTATATGGACCCTATTTTGTGGTCTCTGAGGTATGCAGAGACAGCTTTGTTGACTTTTTTCCGAGATTTTCAATCTGAGGACAAAATTGTTTGGACCATTTCCACTTCTGTCTTTGGCATATATTGGAATATACAAAGACAGTTTGAGGCAAAAGTAACATCAATTGTTCAAAGGTGTCCTTCATAAGCATTTCTAAATCTACCCCCATTCAATGTGCCTAGGTCGTTTCCACCACAGTGCACAATCATGAGGTCAGGGTGTTGGAGATGCAAACAGGTTTCAACCAAAGGCAACAACTGGTGCCACTTCAATCCACTCTGTCGAAACCATTTAATGTCCACATTTTGTAAACCTAGGTCTAAGTCAATACGTCTCTGTTCTGCATACCTCTTGCACCAGAAAACATAGTCATGTCCTACGATCCACACTAGCATTTTGAAGGTATGGCTGGAAGGTATGGAAAGATGTCTGTAGCTCATGCAGTTCCTTCGTAGAATAAGAGATATGTTTAAAGATGGGGGACTTGTTTCTTTTTGCATACAAAACGGTACCTGATTGGGAGATGAAAAGCATTGTTTTTTAAAAGTAGGATGTACATTTGTTTTGTGGAAAAGTATGTTTGTGATTGGTTAAGAAAAAGCAGTTTGCACGTACATATTATAGTACATATTATAGGATAAAATTTGCTCAACTCAACCACATCTGCTACTTGCATTTGGAAGGCACTGTTCGAACTTAAAACAATTGTGAACTTTTAACCTGTACGTGCCATTAAATGTTCGAGAAAATATTGCAAAAAAATATCGTTAGGTTTAAAAAAAATTATGAACTTTTAACCTCCACGTGTTGTAGAATGTTCTAGAAAGTGTGTTGATAGAATACGTTGCATTTCTGACTTCGATGTGTACTTGAATAATAAAAAAACTATTTATATGGAAAAGTAGAAAGACAGTAATAGAGAGAATTTTTGAAAGCTAAAAGAAACAAGGAACTATTGTAATTTGTTCTGGATTACCTACTTGCGGTCGACAATAGGTAGTTATCAGTGTTAACGGTCTGAAAGTGCGGTGTTGCTCAGAGTGGCATGGTGGTGATATGATATGGTGCTACACTCGGGTATGAAACCGAGAGTCTAAACCGTGAGGTCATTGCTGTAAAGTGATGTGGTCTGGTGCTTGTAGCATACGTGTGCAAGTAGTGTTAGTAGGCGTTTATACCATACAGGGAGTGGGAAGCGAACTACTGACCGCTACTGTGGAGAAGTGTGGCTCAATGATTAGAGTGGCAGACCCTGATGCAGAGGTCTAGCCCGGGACCAGGTTTCAATTCCCCGCCTCGGCGGGTCTTGGGCTCAAAAATTCCACGGACCTGATAATTCTCGCCTCGGTGCCATTCTAATCATGGAGTCCCACTCTGTAACTCTGGGCAATAGCTTGCTTAATCTCCACAACGGCCCCCTCAACGCTAAGGATGCCTGGCCTTCACCTTGGGGGTGCCCAGGAGTGGACGCCTCACAGGGAATAGCCAGGATGGGTTCCACAGCGGTATTCGTACAAGCGCCGAGAGGCCTCCGGGTAGTCGTGCGCTATACAAGTATCCATACATTTACATTTACATTTACATACTGTGTGTTGATAGTATACCGGAAGAGGGAAGCGAAGTAGTTACGGCTACTGGTGTGAAGACTTGGGGATGAAACCAAGCTGATTGCTGTAAAGTGATGGGCTCTGGGCGGTGTAGGATACTAGCCGCTGTAGTAAAAGTGTGTAAGTAGTGTTAGTATGCGTTTATAGTATATAGGGAGTGGGTAGCGAACTACTCATCCCTACTGGTTTGAAGACTCGGGGATTAAACCATGAGCCTAAATTGTGAGCTCATTGCTGTAAAGTGATGTGCTCTGGGCACTGTAGCATATTTGTGGAAGAAGTGTTAGTTTACGTTTATACAATATATGGAGTGGGAAGCGAAAGTCTTACCCTTACCAGTGTCAAGACTCGTGGATGAAACAATGAGCTCATTGCTGTAAAGTCATGTGCTCTGTGTAGTATTCCATTGTAAGTCATAGTAGAAGGTTAGTGTGTAATTCTACTAGAATCTAAGGGGAATATTATCAAGGAATGGCGTTAAAATTATCGCCGCTTTTGAAATTCAAAGGTAGGTTTTACAGACGTTATAGTTAGGAATTAGCATTTAAAAAACCCTTGAAATTCACTAAAAAAACATAGGTCTCAGGGACGTTATAGTTAGTTGAACTTTTAAATCATATAAAACCAGAGAAACTCACTTGTTATAGTTAGTTGAGCTAACTATAACTCGAGCGCCCGCATTGCATTGCTGATGATGTCACATATTACATCACTCATGACATGGTCAGTGACATCACTCATGACATCACTCATGACATCATCCATGTGACAATCTGATGCACATACTGATGCTCTTATATAATCTTTGATACACCCATTCTAAAATGCTGTCTACTATTTTTGAAACCATACACAGAAGAATGCCATATACTACATAGCACTCACTATTTCCTAGGTCTACACACACATCCAGTCACTTATACATGTAGTTACTCATCAATAGAGGACTATAATATGCACTCATACATCTAAACATGCAGTCAAACGCTGCCACTCATCCATAGAGTTACTCACACGCCTAGTCAGTAATGCAAAGAATGAATCACATACCCATTTAATCATGTATACAGTTATACACACCTACTTTGTTATTTTTAGACATACCACATCACTTATTTATACAGATACTAACACATATTTTCTGTCTTATACAATCACTGATAGAAGCAGACACTTATTTATACACCCACTCTTGAAATAACTTAGTCTCACGTATACTCATTTATATACTCCAACACTCACATATAGTGGCTTAAAACATATGTAGTTGGTCACAGATATACCACTGAGACATTTATTCACTCACCAACACACCCATAGACACACTAACTCACCCATACAGCCCTTTCCAGATGCACTTTTTAATCCATACAACCACTGAATCACCCACTCAGACAATTATGCACAGACTCATACACCCACCCACCCACACAGACACTCAGGGACCCATACAGATACTCAGACAACAAATCAATAACCTACTATATAGACACTCATGTAGGTATTCAGCAACCCATGCAGTTGCTTACACACCAATGGAGAGACTAATACAGACTTTTACACAGTTTAGTCAGTAACCCATGCATTCAGTAAGACACGTTCAATCACTCATTTATACAGTCAGTCACATACATATGAAATATTTCTTTTATGCACTTGTCAATGCATTCATTCTTCAATACACCTTGACATATATATATATAAAACATTACTGATGTCATCAGTGATGTCATTTGAGATGTCATCAGTGATGTCATCAGTGATGTCACTGACCATGACATGAGTGATGTAATATGTGACATCATCAGCAGTGCATTGCAGGCGCGCGAGTTATAGTTAGCTCAACTAACTATAACATCCCTGAAACCTATGTTTTTTTAGTGAATTTCGAAGGGTTTTTAAATTCTAACTTCCTAACTATAATGTCTGTAAAACCTATGTTTTTTTCTGAAATAGACAACAGGCACTCCGTAGACTCGAATCCAAATACATAATTCTGTTCAATACCAAAATTCCCAATGGTATGAATGCTGATGAAGCTCTGTCTGTACATCTGTAATCCAATTCTGTCTGTCCATTTCCGTACCCAGCTTCTAAACTTTTTTACTTCAGGCTCACCTGTTTTTCTTTTGTATTTTTCTGAGTTACTTGGTTCAGTTATTTAACCCAGATTTTTTTAGATATGTGATATCTTTATTATAGATTTTTTCACGATTTTTCATGCTCTCTTTGTCTCCTTCTCTGTTTTTTCTTAATTATCATTTAGTTAAGAGAGTGTTCAGCCATACAACGATTTTCAATAGCCCACATGGGCTCTACAATGTATAAGTTGACTGTATATTGACTTTCAATTTGAGATCAATTGGTCTATACTATTGTATCCTATTTAGGAATATATATCTTTGTTATTTTACAGTCATCCATCAAGTTGATCTGTTCTTCCTTTTTTTTTGGACAATACCTATGTATTTACATGGTGATTTTTGTTTGAAAAGTTTAATAAGTTTAAAAAAGGATTTACAAAGGATATAATTATACACTCTAATTAATGTGAAATTTAAGATTGTAATTGGAGGTGTACAGAGAATGTGATAAACGTGAGTTCAGTCTGTTCTTTGAGCAGTTTTTTTTGGGTTAAGTACACACTCTATGTCTATGCACTTACTGTTGTCATGACGATTTTGCAAGTAACTCGGCATTTAATGGCTGTTGAAGGTGAAGCCCGTCGTAGTGACAAAGGCGGCTTGCCGTCGAAATATATATATATATACCACGCTATACTTGTGGCTGAAAAAGAGCTGATAATTAAACATGTAATGTCTAAAACAAACAAAATGTTAGCTCTTATAAACAGAAATTACTGTTATATTATATGCAATGATAATTATGCCACATACTGAAAGACAGCAATGCAAGAAGTTGTTCTTTGAGCAAAAAGATTAAAATCGGCAAAGTGCCCGAACGTCCAAAAAAACAATCATAATGATAAGTGTGTACACCAGAATGATATAAATGAAAAACTAAATTCCCACTGGACATATTGTTTTTTCGTAAACCAACGTTATGCATTATTTACTACACATGATAGTGTGTTGTCGCTATGTTTAAATAGAGTCGGCAAAGTGCCTTCTATTTCATAAGGCAAACTTTAAAATAGAGTCAAATGGATGGATTCATTGGAGCCCAATTATATAAGTATCTGGAAGCTCGACATTTTTAAGTCCAGAAATCACCAAAAGTCAAAAAAGTTCATCACACCTAGCACAATGTAACCTCCTTATTACATCCAAAAGTGCCCAAAGTATATTACATTTTAATAAAAGGAAAATGAATGAAGATCAAGTGAAAGGATATATTTTCTTATCTGTACCCACAGAACCGGGAAAAAAAGGGTAGGATAACCGGAACGGATGGATCAACCGCTGAAGTGGTGACCCTTCCTTTCCTCCTGTGCAAGAAAAAGGAAAAAGGAAAAATATTGATATAGAAGATATCATAAAATTACATCTTAAAATTGCACATAGTTGTACTATTACATCATATTATATAGCATTGGCTAAAAATTCTTTAAACATAATTGAGCGACCAGCGTATGAACACTTACAATCACACTAGTATTGATTCCCATAGTATAGTTTGGCAGAAATACACAGAAGAATGGGAACGAGAATCATTCACCGTGTAGGTGTACACTTAATTCCTCATCTAAATTGTGGCCCTTAGGGAACTTAGTTTCAAGTACAATTATCCACTTGGATTCCCGTTTACGAAGTAATAAAGTTCTGTTTCCACCTCTGGGACCAAGATGGACTTGTTCGAGGACAAAGTAACTCAACAGGGAACTGTTCGACAAATGAAAGCGGTCGAAATGTCTCGCAATAGGATAATTACTATCTTTCTTGTTGATGGCACGCATGTGTTCTAACACTCTTTTCTTTGCCATACAGGTAGTGCTACCAACATACCATAGTTTACATGGACATATCAGTACATATACACAATAAGATGTTCAGTAGTTCCTGAGAAAATTGCAGTTGAAAGTACATAAATATCTATAGGCGCGCACCGTGCGCGCACCGTGCGCGCACCATTACGTGCGCGATCGTAATTCTGATTGGTGGTTACATGTCAGGCAACATTCGAATCGGTCGAAATCAGGAAGTGTTGGCCGCCATTTTGTGTGTTGTGTGTGTGACAGTGAAAAAGAAAGTTGGAGAATGTAAAAAGGGGGCAGGGTAGAGAGTTCCTGACCCCCTAGCCTTTGTCAGGGGGACCCTGAAGGACCCCGAAGGGTGAAAAAAACTTTTTTTTTTTTTCAAAAGATCGCGGGGTGCGCGCACGGTGCGCGCACGGTGCGCGCACGGTGAAAAACCTTTAAAAAAAAAAACATTTTAAACGAGCCATTCCATATTACAGGATACAGTCAATCTATAACTATATACATAGGTAGCTTATTGTAAAATAAATATATAAAAAATATAATAAAACATACATAACTTAGCATTTAAAAAACCATAAAAGTCACTTAAAAAACCATAGGTTTCACACACGTTATAGTTAGGAATTAGCATTTAAAAAACCTTGCAAATTCACTTAAAAAACCATAGGTTTCACACATGTTATAGTTAGGTGGATATTTCACTCGTAAAAAACCATTGAAATTCCCCCCGTTATAGTTAGTTGAGATAACTATAACTCGCGCGACCGCCACTCTATCACAAGGATGATGTCATCAGTGATGTCATGAGTGATGCCACTGACCATGTCATGAGTGATGTAATAAGTGACGTCATGAGCAGTGGATTGCGGGCGCGCGAGTTATAGTTATCTGAACTAAGTATAACGGGGGAATTTCAATGGTTTTTTACGAGGGAAATGTCCAGCTAACTATAACATGTGTGAAACCTATGGTTTTTTAAGTGAATATATATATATATATATATATATATATATATATATATATATATATATATATATATTGAAACAAAACACCCCTCCGGTTGGAAAAGAAAAGAGGCCACTCGGGGAAACCTTCAGGAAGCCGTTTATTCAGACCCCACAGCATGATGCATTTCGGCATAAATTGCTTTCCTCAGGTGCTGCTACACACACGATAGAACTCCACCCACGTCTTTTAAAGTGTCCTGCCTTGTCATCATTGGACGGTAAATTCTAACCCCAGATCACATGTTCGTTCACCCAAACAAGTCCAAAGTGAACTGCATTTCCCAGAAAGCACGGCTCCCCGGTGGGTGCAACATGGAGACGGAATCACTGGTCAGGGCAAAGACGCGGTATTAAACATGGAGTGCCCCGGTAAAATAGTGTCCTACGGCTCCCTTGGGTCCCCTTAACGCTCCAACCTCCAGTGCAGATGTCCGCCGGGCTGTGAGTCGTCAATGCAGTGATTGCGGCTCCTCGTGCAGTCATGAGCTGCACCTAGCAGCAGTCCCTGGCTGAGACAACACTCGGGGCGGGCAAGAGTTGTTCCGATACCTCGAAGGAATGAAAATCTGCAACAGCTGGTGCCAGTGTCTCTCCTGCCACTTTGTAGAGCGGGGCCTCCTGTACACCTCTGGCTGGTGCACCAATTGAATTGAATCAAAACACCCCTTCGGTTGGAAAAGGAAAGAGGCCACTCGGGGAAACCTTCAGGAAGAGGTTTATTCAGACCCCACAGCATGATGCATTTCGGCATAAATTGCCTTCCTCAGATGCTGCTACACACACGATAGAACTCCACCCACGTCTTTTAAAGTGTCTTGCCTTGTCATCATTGGACGGTAAGTTCCAACCCCAGATCACATGTTCGTTCACCCAAAGAAGTCCAAAGTGAACTGCATTTCCCAGAAAGCACCGCTCCCCGGTGGGTGCAACTTGGAGACGGAATCACTGGTCAGGGCAAAGACGCGGTATTAAACATGGAGTGTCCTGGTAAAATAGTGTGCTAAGGCTCCCTTGGGTCCCCTTAACGCTCCAACCTCCAGTGCAGATGTCCGCCGGGCTGTGAGTCGTCAATGCAGTAATTGCGGCTCCTTGTGCAGTCACGAGCTGCACCTGGCAGCAGTCCCTGGCTGGGACAACACTCGGGGCGGGCAGGAGTTGTTCCGATACCTCGAAGGAATGAAAAGCTGCAACAGCTGGTGCCAGTGTCTCTCCTGCCACTTTGTAGAGCGGGGCCTCTTGTACACCTCTGGCTGGTGCACCAATTGAATTGAATCAAAACACCCCTCCGGTTGGAAAAGGAAAGAGGCCACTCGGGGAAACCTTCAGGAAGCCGTTTTAATCAGACCCCACAGCATGATGCATTTCGGCATAAATTTCCGTCCTCAGATGCTGCTACACACACGATAGAACTCCACCCACGTCTTTTAAAGTCTCCTGCCTTGTCATCATTGAACGGTAAGTTTCAACCCCAGATCACATGTTCATTCACCCAAAGAAGTCCAAAGTGAACTGCATTTCCCAGAAAGCACCGCTCCCCGGTGGGTGCAACGTGGAGACGGAATCACTGGTCAGGGCAAGGACGCGGTATTAAACATGGAGTGTCCAGGTAAAATAGTGTCCTCAGGCTCCCTTGGGTCCCCTTAATGCTCCAACCTCCAGTGCAGATGTCCACCGGGCTGTGAGTTGTCAATGCAGTGATTGCGGCTCCTCGTGCAGTCACGAGCTGCACCTGGCAGCAGTCCCTGGCTGAGACAACACTCGGGGCGGGCAGGAGTTGTTCCGATACCTCGAAGGAATGAAAAGCTGCAACAGCTGGTGCCAGTGTCTCTCCTGCCACTTTGTAGAGCGGGGCCTCTTGTACACCTCTGGCTGGTGCACCAATTGAATTAAAACAAAACACCCCTCCGGTTGGAAAAGGAAAGAGGCCACTCGGGGAAACCTTCAGGAAGCCGTTTATTCAGACCCCACAGCATGATGCATTTCGGCATAAATTGCCTTCCTCAGATGCTGCTACACACACGATAGAACTCCACCCACGTCTTTTAAAGTGTCCTGCCTTGTCATCATTGGACGGTAAGTTCCAACCCCAGATCACATGTTCGTTCACCCAAAGAAGTCCAAAGTGAACTGCATTTCCCAGAAAGCACCGCTCCCCGGTGGGTGCAACGTGGAGATGGAATCACTGGTCAGGGCAAAGACGCGGTATTAAACACGGAGTGTCCCGGTAAAATAGTGTCCTCAGGCTCCCTTGGGTCCCCTTAACGCTCCAACCTCCAGTGCAGATGTCCACCGGGCTGTGAGTCGTCAATGCAGTGATTGCGGCTCCTCGTGCAGTCACGAGCTGCACCTGGCAGCAGTCCCTGGCTGAGACAACACTCGGGGCGGGCAGGAGTTGTTCCGATACCTCGAAGGAATGAAAAGCTGCAACAGCTGGTGCCAGTGTCTCTCCTGCCACTTTGTAGAGCGGGGCCTCTTGTACACCTCTGGCTGGTGCACCAATTGAATTGAAATAAAACACCCCTCTGGTTGGAAAAGGAAAGAGGCCACTCTTTTGCCTCCAGTTGGTAGTTATAGTTCAGACCTAGTTTCCATAGGAAAAGCGTCTTCTGACTTGCTTATAGCTTTGGCACTGTATGACGATTCTTCATGAAAGTTTCTTAACAAAGTGCCCTAATATTTCTAGTTGTGTGTGTAATGTTTTTGGGTGCCCTGTCAAGTGAAGGCCAAGAAAAAGGGTGGGCCAAATAAAGTGCATTTACCATAGAGATTTAGTACCAAACAACAGCCTGAACAGCTGGGTGAAATTACATCATATTTGGAAGAAAGGTAGCTTTTGGTCCAGAAAGCATGCTTTTTGTTATTTGGTGTAAAATAATCCAGTAGTTCTTCAGATGTTAAAGGAAAACCACATTTGTATATCTAAGCACACTGACCCTTCGTGAATCTTGCCGATCTCATGCAGAGATCTGATTGGCTGCCAAAATTTCAACCATGGAATGTTGGCAGCCATTTTGGAACTTGGCCTCTTTTTTAAAAATGTACCAGGAAAATCATGAATATTCACAAATTTGACGTAAAAAAAAAGAAAAGCAAGCACTGTCTCCCATACTTGTTTAATGATTAGCCCCCGGGTGGGCCAGGTTGCGGGAGCAAGTTTAAATAAAAGAAAAGGGGAGGGGGCTCATGTGGCCCCATCCCCAAGAGCAGTTTAATCGTTGGTTATCATCATCTCCCCGGGGTTTGTTTATAAGCATTATGGGGAGGCCACGCGGCTCCCCTCCTTTGGCTTTCTAAGGCCTCATGGACCACCCCCTCCACCGGGAATGTAAATATAAAATGAGGGGGGTCACACAGACCCCATGCAATGTTGAAAATTCCTTGGGGGACTGCAACCAGCCTAGGGCACAAGACATGAGCTAGGAGAAGGGGCCAATATGGTAACAGGGACCACCACCGCCCTGGGACATGCTTTATATTAAAGAGGGAGGGGGGCCGCACGGACCCCTCCTGGGAAATGTTTGGCCCCAGGGACCACCACCTCTATGGGGCTTGCCTATGTAATCGAAAAGAGTGGGCCGGGCGGCCCACCTACTGGAGCCATAATGGCCCTGGGGCCACTACCCCCCAGGGCCTGCTCCCTATCTCCGGAGGCACCCACCCTCGGGAGATAGCAGTTTGCTTTGCTTGGCAAGAGCTTTGACAGCTCCCGCCAAGTGAGAGCAAACTGTAATTCTGCTCCTAGTGAGCAGGAGCAGGAAAACTGCATCTGCTCACTGGGAGCAAACCTTTTATCTGTTTTACTTCCCGCTTGACAGCTGAAAGTATTGCTCCTGCACACAGAGAGCAGCATTTTTGGCTGCTCCCTATGTGCAGAAGCAGTGATGGCTTCCGCTGGAGGCATGGAGCCAGCAGGGACTGCGAGGGCATCGGGGCTCCCCCTGCGGTCCCCAACAATGCACACCGGCTGCCCCATCCTTAGTTTGCCGTGCCCCCAACCTCTTTAAATTACTACTAGTAGTGTTTGGCCCCACCCCATCCACTTTAGAAGTGTGCAAAAGTCTTATCACCTTTCACTACGATGATAGACAGCTGACAAAAAGGCCCCCAAGCACATTTCCAGCCAATTTTGTTGCAGGGTTCTTGATGCAGAGGGATATGAGTACGTCTCCACCAAACAAAGAAGCACTTGCTTATATATAGCTAAAAGGAAGTACCCTTTTTTGTGGAGATTTACTTCTTTGTAGTCTTGTTGTCTTCTCTATAGGAGCATTCATGTTACCACAGATTACTGGATGAAGACGTACAAGGAGCAATCACTGTGCCGAAATGCACACAAGGTTGCTGGAGACATTTTCTTGATGAGATAGCACTTAATAATTAACCAATAGAAAGTACTCCAGTTGGGAAGAAATGTTGTGCAAAACTGTGGACTCTTGTAGGATAAACAGGCAGATGAGGTTCCGTTCTGGCCCTGAAGCTCATTTCACAGAAGTTAAACCTCAATGAGAAGTACTTGCAAATATAAACCTAGCAGGTGCCTGAGTAAAGCTCCACTCCTGTAAAGGACAAATGATCCTAACTTCTTGGGCTAGGCAAAGCAAGTGTGTTTTTTGGCAATTCCACATTGAAAAACAATTGAAATTCTTGGTGAAGGTGAATGCATTGTTGTTCTATCGGAGCACAATCTGTGGTGACTGTGACGAGTGGGTTCTTTCTTTCTTGGCTTCTCCTGGTGAGAGCAGAGTCATTGTTTCTCCCTTTATATGACTATGAGTATGCAAAAGTACAAAATCCCCCGGAGGCATCACCTGTTTGACCCTGCACCATCCTCCTTAGTATTATGTAAGTCACAGACGGATACAGCTACTCACAGACCAACAAAACCACTCACATACCCATACAGCACTCACACTCTCAGTCACTGACCCATACAGCCACTCAGACACCTACTCACAGACCCATACAGCCACTCACCCACCGACTCACAGAACCATCAAGCCATTCAGAAACTCACTTACACACCCACATGGCTACTCATGCACCCACTTGCAGACCCATACAGCCACTCACCAACTCATAGGTCCACTCACTCAGACACCCTCAAACCTACTCACTCACCCACCTGTACACCCATACAGACACTTACACAACCACTCACTGTCCCATACAGCACTCACACACCCAGTCACTCACCTATACAGCCACTCACACACCCGCTCTCAGAGGTTACTGGTTACAAATAGGAAAAAAATATTTCAGAAAACCTTCGAAATTAACAAAAAAAAGCAAAGGTTACAGGGACATTATAGTTAGGATTTAGAATAAACAAAACCTTTGAAATTCACTGAAAAAAACAAAAGTTACAGGGGCATTATAGTTAGGCCCAAATTTCACTCGTACAAAATGATTGAAATTCAGCATTTATAGTTACCTGGGCTAACTATAATTTACCCTCTGCAATTCCCTGCTTGTGACCTCACATATTACACCACTCATGACATGGTCAATGAGCAAAAGTGTTTTGTAAATGTTTCGGAGACTTAAAGATAAGAGTAAGCTGTAAAGTGAAATGAAGATTTGGAAACATTGTTGAAAAATGCACAATGCAATAATATAAGGGTAACCCAGTTACACTGTGTTTTACTCATAATCAGCTGTGGTCCATGCAGGTAACAGTGGTGGGGCTATTAAGGTGCCTAAGGGGAGATTTTGAAGGATGATGCAGAGGGAAATTAAATAAATACTTAATTTTCCCTCAGCATCGTCCCTCGAAATACCCCCTTCCCTGGCCCACCACCCTACCGCTGTTACCTGCATGGACCGCGGCTGCTCACAATACGTTTCTAAACTTGTCACTAAGATTGTATGCCATTATGGTCAGCTTAGGAATGTGTGTATTGTATTTTATTGGACTACTATGGGTTGTCTATAGGGCCTGCTTTACACGGCTCATTAGTGGCAAATGTAATCCTGTCAACATCTTGACTGAAAATTGTGGGTCATGTGAAGTCTTTAGGAGGGTTATTCCATTAAGGTGACTTGATAAAGAAAACATTTTTTGGGGGTATTCAATGATTAAAAGTGGGTTATCCCCATTAACGTCTATGGTGGAATTGTGTTTGTTAGACAGGTAAATATTAGTAAAAAGAGGATGACATCCACAATTTGCGGGTAAGTTGATTAATATAGTATGAGTCTTGCAGGTTGCCAAGGCTTACTTGATTCAGGATACCAGATTTGATACAGGTTCTGCTTGTTGAATTACTTACAGTCCATAAAACCTATAGCATACTATCACAATCATTGGATAATGTCATCAGTGATGCCATTTAACATGTCATTAGTGATGTAATATGTAATGTCATAAGAAGGGCAAGGTGGAGTCGACAAACTATAACTAGCGATTTCAGTGTTTTTTTATATTTAAACATTAGTTTACTTTAAACTTTGTATTTTTTGAGTGAAATAGATATATATGTCAACGATCCTTTGCTCCTCTTCACAGCGAGAGAGTCCACGGCACTAAAACAAGAGGTGATTTTTGAAAAGTGTTTATTGGCACACCATAGTGCACAGCAAAAGTAAAACGGACGGTCTACGCATTCGGATCCCCAGCCTTCTACTGGACCATATTTATATTTATATTTTTTATTTTGTTGAGTCTGACAATGACCTGAAAACACATCATATGATGGAGAATATGGTGGACAGTTAGCTGCTGCCCGCACACCTGCCAGGAGCTAGGGAGATTGCGGGACTGATGAAACACTTTCATGAGAGGATGGGAAGGGAAAGTTAGGTGGAGACCAGTTAAGCACTCACTGGAAGGCTGGGAAGAAGGTAAAAACAGGAAAATCTCCCTTACCTGGCTGCTGACAGGCGGAAGAGGTGGGGTGTGGCCAATGATTGGCACCACGCCTTTGGAGGACTATGCGGGAAGGAGAGCACTGAAGGTGGGCGACCTGGGAAGTGAAGTGAACACGCCGGCTCACTCCCAGGGTCATCAGGAGAAGGTGAAGGAGTAGCGCGGTCAGCAGTGTGGGAGAAAACTCCAAGGAGCGTACCAGGAGCCCTTCTGGGCTGTTGGACTGTGGAGTCAGCAGTGACGAGGAACAAGTCAAGTCCGGAAGAGCCTGTGAAGCGGTTGGTGATCTAAGGAGGAAAGAAGGAGACGCCCAGGCTGGATTTTCATCAGGTAGGGACACAACTGACCTCTGACTGATGAGGGGGAAGGGTTGGAAGGTTCAGAAGCCAGATAGATATACATTAAGGAGTTTGGGGGTTTTGGAGGTGGGGATTTCAGTCTCGTAAGAGAGCTAACCCTTCCAGGGAAGAAAGTGAAAGTGACTTCAATAAGATCCAAAACTAAGGAGCCAAAGCAAAAAAAGGAAAACACTGCTGCTCCCTAGCAGGAAGCAGGGAGAGTGCCTAAATGTGAGGCGCAAGGACCACTTTGGTCTTCTCATTCTCAAAGAGTGAGCAAGATGGTCTCACACCCGAAACCCAAGGTTCTAAAAAATTACCCCCCTGTTAGATCCTATTTTAAGCTGTGGGAAAAAGGCTCTGGGCCTGAGACAAGCCACCATCTGGCAGACACCACCTCAGCTCCTTCTACAGGTCCTTCCAAAGCCATGCCGATAACAACAATGGATGGGGGAGTAGATAAGGAACCTAGGGATATTGCAACAGGGCTAGATCAAAACAGGGGAACAAGAGAGGTGTCGCAAATCTCTATGAGTCCAAACAGATATCAATGCCTAGCCGAAGATGATCTCAACGAAGGAAGAGACCTGGAATTGAGTGTGGCGGTGGAAAAGACCAGAGAAATACCGACGGAGCCAGCTGAAGCAGGACGCAAATACAGCTCTATGTCCCAAATAGAAGGAAAAGCCCAACCAGGGTTAACCTTACATTACCCCACTGTATGTGACCCACAGATAAATTCTTTGGAACAGCTGATGAAATCTCTTGCAGAGGAAGTTAGAAGCCGGTTTGCTACGTCCCAAATAAATCAGAAGGAGATTCTGGGTGTCTCTGAGTGTCTAACAGAGAAGCTTGAGTCTCGATCTCAAAGAACACAGGTATTAGAATCCTAAGTGGTGGAATTGCAAGAACGTACCACACAGGATAGGAAAGAGCTGAGTAAACTAAGGCTCATATTCAAGGAGAACCAAGATAAATTGGAATTCTTAGAAAACAATGCAATGGGCGTAGTTCCCGGAATTTTGCTACGCGGAACTCAGTGAAGTTACAAAAAAACTCAGCGAAGTTCAGTCAGTGGCAGAGTGCAGTGCAAACTGGAGTTTGTGCTGGTATTCCTGCCGCCTGGGTAGAAATTCTACCCGAGCGGCAGCTCGCGCTCACGAACTTACCATTCCCAATCGCGAATTTAACATTGTGAAGCAGAGTTTTCTGCACTCCGCGCGCTCCGCGGAGTGCGGAGTGCAGAAAACTCCGCAAACGGAGCAAAGTTCACCGCCCAGGCCTACAAGAAGTAACAACATCAGAATTTTAAATGTGCCTGAAGGAAGTGAGAGGAGGACATTAAATCGTTCGTAGTAAACTTACTTAAATCCAGCGGTGTCTGGGAGGGATCTGCCGAGGCCTTGATGCAGGATATTCGAAGGACACATCACAACCTATTTAGGAGGTATACAAGCAAAACAAAACCTTGCAAAATTCTAGTAAACTTCCTTACGTACTCCATCAAGGATAAACTCTTGAATCAAGCCTTAAAAACAGGGTCTTTAACCAGCAACGAGTTTTCTTTTTATATCAGATCAGATATCTCTCAAGCAACTATGACAAGGGTCCTACTCAACCCTCCTTTACCCCTCTCGCTACTGGGTTAGGCGAAGCATCTCTTGCTTGTGCTGAGGATAAGGACATTAACAGGCCCTGCCTGGAGGAGAAGATTGCGGATCTCAAGCAGGATCTCTTGGCTGTTAAAGAGATCGTGCAAAGCTTACTACAACTCTCCCTGAATATGGAAAAGCTCTGGAGTACTCCCACTGCGCTGAGGAGAGATAAATATGACTCTCAGTATTTGATCTATGATCCTAACGTCCTTTCCGTTCTCCACTCTGCTCTTAGGTGGAGCGCTAGGCCTTTACCGAACCATCACTCTAGGCCTCACAGACTCCTGCCCCAGCTATCAGAGGAGGACATTCTCTCCCTCCTACACTCTTACACCCACATGAGGACTGTCTCCTCCACATACCCTACTCTCAACATCCCCTCCATAATTTCGGACCCTGACAGGAAACCTTGTCTTCAGCACAGATCGGTGATCAAAGAAAATCTACTCCACATAACCACCTCCCATCATGAAGTGATCACCTCCAACCGGCACGTCAATTTGTTGCTACTCAACTGCAGATCAGCTGTGAAACATGCTGCAGATATCTCAGAACTTCTTAATCCCCTCGGACTAGGCCATAATCAGAAGTGACCGACCTGTTAAAACCGAGGGTGGGGGCAATGCCGGCATTCATCGCTCCAACCTCAACGTAAAACAATCTCTATATCCGATGTTATCCTCCTGTGAACAACTGGTCACCGAAATATGGAATAAAGGCAAAAAGGTTTGAGTACTGCACTCCATCTATCATCCACCTGGTGGCAATCTGGTCTTCATAGAGCAAATCATGGAGGTCATTAGCGCCAGCTCAGATCAACTGTGCCATGTCTTCCTCAGAGACTTTAACCTTCACTGGAATGACGCTAATGATCCCATAGTCTGCTCCTTTAAACCTTTTCTTTCTGAACTTAAACTCTCACAGCTATGCAAAGGCCCCACACACAATAAGGGCGCTACTCTTGACATACAAGTAGGTGACGTCTTACACTGTGACTGGTCAGATCATCATCAAATTCCCTTCTTTATCTTGGATAAGGGCTTGGTTAGACAGGGACAACCCCTCAAAGCTAAACAACTGACGCGTGATGTGAGAGACTTCAACATCAATACGCTAACTGCAATCACCCAAAATAGTCTACAACCCCCCCAACATGACCAACCTTGACGATCTCTCCAATCACTACTTTAACGCGGTGTCTAACATTCTTGATATTATTGCTCTGAGGCAACTCAAAAGGATTCCCGTCAAACAATCTGAACCCTGGTTCAATGGTGCCCTTAATAATGAGTGGCACAATCTTAGACTCTCAGAGAGTCTCTGGAGAAACACACCCTCCACTACTAGTCTCACGCAATTTAGGAAAGTGAGAAGTACTTACAACAAACACAGCCACATGGCTAAAATAGACCACTTCAGAACTCAGTTGGATGGAGCCAAAAATAGACCTAAGAAACTCTTTGAAATCATCAAGGAACAAGCCAGCCATTCTTCCAATCCTATCACCTCCCCGGGGTCCTTGCTTCCTAGCGGGGATGATTCACTGTCCATTTTTCTGAAAAAACAAAGAAAATCTAGCTAGAGCTTCGTCCTTGCACTCCAACTCTGAGTCCCCTGAATCCATCCGCCTTTCCAGTTGAGCAGGTAGTATACTCGACTATATCATCGCCCTTAGGATGTTCTCCCAAGAATAACGCCTCTTGGAACTCCTTTTGCCTCCCTGATGTCAAGGAGCTTCTACACAGCCTGGCGTCCCTTAAACCCTCCAACCATTTTAGTGATCCTTTACCGGCCAAGCTTTTAAAAGAGCTTAATTCAGCCATTCTCCGTCTTTGGTCCAGGATCATTCATGAATCCCTCTTACAGGGAAAGATACCCGACTGCCTCAAGGTTGGGCAAGTTACTCCCATCCCTAAAAAACCCAACGTGGACTTCTCGGATCCTAACAACTTCAGACCTATCACCTGCATTATGACACTAGCTAAGCTGCTCCGAAAATGGGTCCACTCACAGCTATGCAAACACATTGAGAAATATCATCTCCTTGACCCCCGTCAATCAGGTTTCAGATCAAGGCCACAGTACTGAAACGGCTTGTCACGAAGCGATCCCGGTAAACACTGACGGCCTCACGTAGCCGGCATTACCAGGAAATGTCGCGTTCCTTGCCCGAACTACCTTTCCCGGCATGCGTAGCGTCAGCACGTCCCAGGTGAGCAACGCAACGCACAAACCCGGATATAGGAGTTCCTCGCTGATACAGTGGGGCCGTTGATTCGAGTTCCAGATGGAGTTTGAATCCTGCCGCCGTTGGAGATTCTTCCGTGGGCCAAGTCTTCCCGGTGTTGTGCGGTACCGTGAGTACATGTTCCTGTAGACTTAGTCATCAGGAGGAGAGCTGGTTTTCCTGAGAGTTCCTCTGTTGGAGAAATTGCAGGCTTGCGTTTCATGCAGAGGGACTATAATGCACCATAGCCTCCACCGTTGTTTCCAGTGTTCCGCTAAGCCTGTGTTTAGCTTCCGGTTTCTCCGTTGGTGAGATTGCTGTCGGGCATCTCGTGCGGAGAGACATATCCGGGTACAAGGTTCCTTTGCTAGAGTGGCCAGTCCGCTCTATATCTGCCTTTGCTGAAATCGCCCCTCTGTTGGTGAGAGAGCCGGCTGGCGTCTCGTGCAGGGGAGCGAGTTGTTAAGTAAAATAGCAGGCTTGCTTGCATTTGTTCTCTGTTGCTGAGTCAGTACTTTAAAGGCTCTGGCAGAGAAAGACTCATGCACTGTATAGATTCATATACTCTCTACCACTTCCCAAGGTCTTAGGATGGGAACCTCCCATTAAACCTTGAAGGTTTCATTTGGAACAAGTGTGTGTTAAAATCGTGTACTGTTTGCATCAAGAGCTGATTCGCTCCGTATTCTATGTTCTTGGGGAGAATCATGATGCCAACGAGGATAATGCATGTCTGGTGATCAGACCCTGTTTTACGTTATTCGTTGTGTTTATTTCTTCACTAGGAGAGAGAGTCGTGTGAGGGGGTAGCGATAGCCGATCGTCTGCACATCACTGCTAGCCATCCTTACTCAAGGGTAGGTGTCTAGAGAGGGGCTCTAGGGCAATGAACAGTAGGTCCTACCCTGTATATCTAGAGGTGTAATTACTGTATGTCTTCTCTTCCATTTCCTAGCAGTTGGGTTGGACGTGTGCTTTCACCCTCATCTCTCTTCCTGTGCCAGCCTTCCGCCTTTTTTCTTTCAGGTAGGGAGAAGGGTCCCCAAAGGGTGGAGCTAGAGGTAAACGAGCAAGGCGGGTGTGGTGGCTAGGCAGTTAGTACTAATTACTGTTCTTGTGTCTCCTCAGGTCTCCCTCCCTGCAGTTCTCATCCTTTCCTTCCCCCACTTAACTATCCCACTAGTCCGAGTTTGTTGCTCTTCGGACTTGGGGCAGTTTAGAGGTGGACCCCTTTGAGCATCGGCACAATCCCGAGGACTTCGTCTGGCAGAACCTGACACGGCTCTAACCCACATTGGAGATGATGCGTTGAGATTCCTGGACCAAAATGTCCCTTGTCTCCTGATCCTGCTGGACCTGTCTTCAGCCTTTGATACCGTCAAACATGAGAACTTGATTGATCTTCTTCAACATAGGATGGGTCTCTCGGGCCCGGTCCTAAATTGGTTCGCCTCTTTCCTGCATAACTACACACAAAGGATCAAAATCAACCAGTCCCTTGCTACCAGTACCCCTGTCAAGATGGGAGTGCCTCAAGGATCCGCTCTCTCACAAACTCTCTTCAAACCCTTTATGGAACCACTTTCCGTCATTCTGAACCTTGCTAACATTGCGGATAAAACCTGAAGATCACCTCTCAAGAGGACATAAAAACGCTACATGCGGCACTTTCACAAACCCAACTATGGTTAGCTCAGAACCATCTGCTGTTAAATACTCTCAAAACTGAATTCCTTTTGATTCCCCCCCCAATCACTAGGCTCCTACCCTGGATTGGCTAAAACAACCCACAGCTCTGAACTGCACCCCTCATGTCGTAGACTCTGCCAAATCTCTAGGCAGTACCTTGGATAAACACATAAACATGCAAGCGCACATCAGTGCAGCTAATAAGGGAGCCAAATTTCAACTTAACACCCTTAAGAAAATCAAACCTTTCCTCCCACCCGAAGACATCAAGCCAGCGGTTCAATCCTTGGTTATCTCTAGGTTGGAACATGGGCTGGTGACCCTTGCTGGACTTCCCAAAGCTAGCTTGGCCCCACTCCGAGGTACCCTGAACGCTTCGGCTAGACTCATCATGGGCTCCAGAAAGCATGACCACATCTCCTCTGACCTTGTGCAACTAAATTCGCTATCTATTGAAGCCAGAATCCGATTCAAGATAGCCTGCCTGACCCATAAAGCCGTAAATTGTAAAATTCCGATCTACTTGGCAAATAAGCTTGAACTCTCTGGCTCTGGACGAAACCTTAGAAGTACGTCCAACATACACTTGAAACCTCCAAGATTTAAAAAAAAAAAAGAAAAAGTCTTACAATCGTACTTTCTCTGGTTTGGCACCAAGAATCTGGAACTCCCTGCCTCCTGAGATCAGATCCAGTCCCTCCACATTATCTTTTAAGAAACTTGTCAAACGGCTACTCCTGAACGAGCTTTAACAGCATCAATTGACTCTCATGCTCTTGTGTGTTAATTTTTGATTCTTATTGTAATACTCAAATGCGCTTTATTGTATGCTGATATGTTAACCTGTTTTTGTGCTCTAGTGCACCCTATGGTTACCCCCACCTCTCAACTGTTACTTTTTTTCCCACTCTGCGGTAACCTCACTTATTGTCCCTTTGAGTTTGTTACCCTCGTCTTTGCCTTGTATGTACAGCGCTCTGATAGCCATATGGGACTTGCTCGCACTTTATAAATCTTTTCAAATAAATAAATAAAATAAAATAAAATAAAAAAACTCTAAACAGGCAATGAGAGCCCGGAAAAAGAATGAATGAATTTAGGAAGATGGGAGGAACTATCCAGTTGAAATTTCCAGCCACCTTGTGAGTGATGATAAATAATAAAATGTACAATTTGAGAGATCATGAAGAGGCAGACATGTTACTGGAGAAGCTTAAACTGAATCTAGGCCCCCACGAAGTAAGATAAGGGGCGGGTTAGGTACCTTCTCCTCATATTAGAACCCGGTCTCTTCATCTACATACAAAATATGTTGACTTACCACTAATATGTAATTGTATAGGCTTTCTCCTCTTTCTTTTTTCTTTCTTTTTTTTGATAGGTGTTATTATATAAATCTCCCTCCCTGATAGGGCCTAAATAGCTAGGTTAGCCAAGAAAGGTAGGGGTAGGGTTCTTCGGGGATGAATAGAGTTGGAGGGAGCATGGGGTGAGAAGCATGGTGAGAAAGAATTTTTAAAATGTCTCATTCCCTTAACTGATATGATGAATATGAAGTATTACAAAAGACAAACGACAAGGTGGAAATAGGTAATAAGAGCATACAGATTCTGTCCTAGAATGTTAATGGCCTACGGGTTAGAAGTAGGAGAGACAAAATCTTTGAATATTTGAGGGATGCCCCAGCCCAAATAATAATAATACTCCAGGAGTCACATTTATCTAAAGCAGAATGCGTAATTATTTTTTTTTTAAAAACAGAAATTGTTTGAGCAAATGGTATGCACTGAACACAATTGTCATACTAAAGGAGTTATTATATTAACAAAAAAGCGAACAGAGGAGTCAATTTTGCAGTGGAACGTGGACAAGAGGTATTGGTGGGTTATCACAATCATGAGAGTATTTGATAAACGCTACACGCTAGTAGGATATTATGGCTCAAATACTGATTATATAGAGCCTTTACAAGCCATGAGCTCAGAGCTGATTCAGTTTTAATTTCTGATTATTTGGTCTGGGGGTTTTAATGTAGTAATGGACTATCATCCAGATAGATCTAATAATAGCCGATCCAAGTTCAGCCCTAAAATGCATGCATTTGTCAAATCCTTGATGAGACAGTTTGGCCTTTGTGATATTTGTAGGCAAATGCATAGTGCTGAACAGAAATACACCTTCTACAACAAGAAATATAAACACATTTCCAAGATAATTTTTTTTTTGCTAGATAAATCTTTAAGAACAGATGTCAAAGGTATAAAACATATTTTTAGCCACTTGTTTGATTATGTAGCATTTACTCTAGAGTTTAATGTGGAAACTGGAAAAAGGGAAATTAAATGGACATTAGATTGTTCCTTATTAAATTACCAGACCATAATACATATGCTAAGGAGAAAAAAAATTGAGTTCTTTGAGATCAATAACACATCAGCAGCCAAATGTATAGTTTGGGGCCGTTTAAAGCATTTATGAAGGGGGGTTCTGATCAGTCTGTGCACGAAAGGGGAAGCAATATAGGAAAAGGTTTGAAGAGCTGGAACACAAGATAACGGCACTTGAACAGTAGAGTAGAGAATCAACAGGAGAGGAAGACCTCTCTGAGAAGCGCCAGAAATAAATCATAGAGTATAAACGGTCCCTTATTACCATGCTGAATAGCAGAGTGTTTGAGCATGCTGGGAAGCCAGTAAATGAGCACACTTTGACTAAAGTGAAAATGTGGGGAGACTTCTGGCTTGGAAGACAAAAGTGGAAGTTATAAGAAGTTAGATAAATGAGATAACATATAGGAAAATGGGAAATAGCCTAAGGGTAATTCAGGAGGTAGAGCAAGCTTTTTTTGAGTTTTTTGGGAGCTATACACAGAGGAGTTGTGTGTTTCGGAGGCACAGGTCAGTTGGCTGGATGGTCAGAAAGTGGAGAAACTTTCAAATGAGGAAAAAGAAACTCTAGAATAAGATATAACTCAGAACAAACTACACTCAATGATAAAAAAGGGGAAAAAAAATCAAGTGGCTGGCCCTGATGAGCTCCCAAATTAATTTTATTTATAAAACTAAGCGATAGCCTATGCCCAGTATTAACTCAAATCTTTGCAGAAATCTGGGAAGATGGAACACCCCACCAAAATCCTGGAAGGAAGTGGAAGTCACGCTAATTTTAAAAACATGGAAATATCTAAAGTCCGGTGAGGCCTATAGACCAATGTCGCTCCAAAAAAGACTGAGTAAGGTCATAGGGAGGCTGGTAACAGAAGACCAGAAAGGTTTTATGAAAGGCAAATATATGCATTCATTAAGCCATGAGCTTCTAGGTACAATTGACTTAGCTTCGGAAAATAGAGCACCCCTGGCAATCATCACACATGATGCTACCAAACCATTCCATAGGGTGAATTGGAAATATCTGTATTCAATGTTGAAATACTACAATATGGGTGATAAGTTCTGTGGGGCCATATTAGGGGCAGCCCCCTCCCTCTGCTCCTATTTAATTTATATAATGAACCTTTCGCAGAAAAGACCAGGAAGGAACAACAAATCACCCCTTTAAAGTATAGTTCTTGGCAGAAAAAAAACGCACCTGTACGCCGATGACATAATGGTCCGCACACAAGATCTCGTTTCAACTCTGTAGAGTCTAGACCGACTGGTGGAAGAATTTAGGAAGGTGACGGGTTATGAGGAAAACCCCACCAAGACAGAGGTGATGGTTTGGCCTATGGATAAGAGGCACAATCTGATAAAAAAATTGAATAAAATACTTAGGTAGAAAAGTGGGTCATTTGTTAAGAAAATTGGCAAAACTAAAATCATAAAATGATGGTGGTAATAAATACGTTATGATTAGTCGGTCACATGTCCCATTTTTGGGAGGACAATTCTCCCTAAATTCACCTTTCTCTTTAACATGATACCTCTCCATTTTAAGAATATATGGCTCCAAAAGCTTCATAGCAGAGTAGATTCATTTATATTGTCAGCTAAGGGCACAAGTTTGCAAAGAGGAAGTTGTGGAAAAAGTATGACAAAGGGGGTATTGCACTTCCAGACTTTCAATTATATGCATGGGCCTTTCAGTTAAAAAACTTTACATTTCTCCTGTCCGATAAAGGGGGTCAGGGATTGAGTAGCTTTGGGGGACCTGGTTCAAGGAAGTGGGATATGGGGGCGGTCCAAATTTATGTTCAAATTTGGACACCAGAAATACTTTTACATAATCAGGCTAAAGGTGTTGTGGGTGGCAGCTCAATTGTGGGAAGAGATTAGACATACAACAAACTTGCATTACTATAGTATGTATGCCCCATTATGGGATTCCCTGGGTTCCCTAGAATGTTCGAAAGATAGGTTGGCAGTGAAGAGAGGCCGGTATCACCCAATGGGGTCAGATTTTTCAAGAGAGGCAGCTATGTTCTTGGGTATTGTTCCAACAAGCAACCAAGATGACAGTTTCCAAGTTTAGATTCCTACAATTACAGAGCTGGGCCCAATCAGTGGGAGAGTAAGAAAGGTGGAACAAATAACCTGGAAAAGCATCTGATCACAAGCAGGCAACAAAAGAAGGTGGTGGCAACATGGTATGAGTTGATCATGGATATCCAAGATAAAGTGCAAAGCTTACCAATCCATCTATGGGGAGAAATCATTTCGATTACAAACCCAGAACACCTGTAGCACGTATCCTTTCGAATATTATACAAGTTGGTTAAACCAGCATATCTAAGACAAAATCATTTATTTTACCTCCACAGAGCTAACTGGTCACCAAGAAGGCTGGCGAAACTAAAAGGAACTAGGGAGGTGTATTGCAAGAAATGTGGTTTAATGAATGCTCATGATATCCACATGATTGTAAGCTACCCATTATCCAGGATTAATGGAAGGATGTATGTAAGTTCATGACAGGCTTCTTGCACACTCAACGTGAGGTAAGTCTTAAACTAAATATTTTCGTGTTGCCTCCAGAGGTTGGGGTAAAAATGGATTATAGCAATGAATTGATTTTTTATCTAATGCTATTGAGAAGATGGTTAATTTGTAAATATTGGATTCACCCGACACTTCCTTCAAGATCTGAATGGCTCTAAATCAGTTTTCTGTGTATATGGGATAGTGTTAAATCGTTCCACCTCTAAAAAAGTGGCATAATTATGGAATCCATTGACAAGCTGGCTGGAAAAGAAAGGCGACTAATATCTGACAGCTAAATTATGAAGATGATGTATTCTCGATACAGTCCAATGATTACGGCCACTTGGGGAAAGGGCGCAGTAGTCAACATCCCTCTTTGTTTTGCCCATTATACTGCCATCCCTGAAATTTCCTAATTGGGCAGGATAACGCCTAATAAGAGGGGAACTCAGAGGTCTCAGTCGAAAATAGAGAAGGCATATGAGGACAAAAAAAAAAGTTTTTGAAAAAAGATATTCATAAACCAGCAGTACCTCAAGTTGTTAGGTCCCTCTCGCGTCATATGCCAAAGCCTGGGAATTCTTTCATGAAGCTGCATCTCCGAAAGGGGTTACTGGGTGTCAGATGGAAGTATTCAAATGTCACAAAGCCGAGAGGATGTAGTTTCAGCATATACATTTGCATTCACACTTTTGCTATTTTATTGATATCTGCTTTCCTTAGAATAAATAAACATGCCAACGTGGTTTATGATAAGGATTAAATATTGCAGATTTCAGTACATTTCTTGATTTGTATTGTGGTAAGTAATGACACCCTACCATAGGTACCACCAATTTCTGGTGTAATATTGGGACCTGTGTTTTTTAGATGGATGAATACTTGTGATCAGGCAAAAAATACAGTCATTCGCAGTGAAAGTATCCAAGGTGTGACGTGGGTTAACCAAGTGTCCTATGGTGTGTCCTGTGGTGGGAGGGGGCATAATCTGAGTGACCTTTGAGTAGCCCAATAGATACAAAATATTGACCAAAAGAGCCCTCTATATGCAGTTATTTTCATTATGCCAATACCATATACTTGTGCTGTCTCGAAATATGTCAAAAGTCACTATTTTCTTTTTAAACGAGGTTCTCAATCACCAGAGAGGACCTTCACATGATGCTTGAAACCTGAGAGCCACGAAAACGTCTGAAAGGCCTGCACTGTACTATGAGTAGAAAGGTACATACATTGTATGGACACTGAATGCTTATTTTTAACTATTCCCTTTCTGCTCATACATATTCCCTAAATGGCTTCTATCTGTAAAGCATTCTGTTGACTGAATATGCGTATACAAAACCACAGAAAATACGCTATTGTACTTTTCTTTTTTTTTGTTCTAAATATTTCATTATTTTTTTAGGCCTACTAGAACACGCTAATGCAAGTAATGGTATACAATGCTTCGATCTACAACCTTGTACAAAGGGGAAAATAGATAAACAGAGTCTGATTTAAACTTGTCGGCAGGCAGAAGGTGATGGGATACAGCGGCAAGGGCAACATTGAATTTTGCTATGTATAACATATAAAAACAGTAATGCATAGCACTAACAAATGTGGATGGTGTAGAGGGTTACTGTAGGCATTCCCAATATAAATTATGAAGAGGAAGAGAAAAGAGGAGGAGAGATAGAAATAGTAGGGAAGGGGACCGCCATGTGAGTGAGAGAGAGTAAGAGAAGGGTGAGTATGACAGGCTTTGGTGGAAGGTGGAACAATGGGGAAAAAGAGGGTGTTAGTTGACGGCCACAAAACTATCAAGTGTGTGCCAAATGGATTCGGCCCAACAGGGTTCCCGGTAGAAGCGAATAAACTTTTACATGTACTTCTAAGATACATTACCCCGTCCACCATGTATGATATGATACATTATTTAACATCTTCCAGTCCAAGAGAATGACTTTAATGGCCACTGTTAGTAGAAGATCTAGCAGAGCTACATCTTTGTCAGGTAGGTCTAATGGAAGAGTGGAAGCATGTGGTTCTAACAATATAAGGGCTAGGTATATTGCAAAGTCCACATTGAAATAGCCTTAAGTCATTTATTGATATCAGCCCAGTATGAAGAAAGCCATTTGCATGAAAGGGTCATATGGTCACAGTCCCCAGGGGCTTCATCACAGGACCAACATGAGTCACAGTCATTTAGTTTTAGTTTGAATAATCTGGATGGGATCCAATATAGTGTGCTGCATAAAATCCTGTCCGGTACAATGACAGGATCAATTTATTCTTCAATCAATCAACCAGGATTTATAAAGCGCTGCTAATCACCGGATAGGGTATCCAGGTCCTTCAAGTCCCAGAGGATTATTCGAACAGCCAGGTCTTGAGGACCATTTGGAATTCCGCAAATGAGATGGTGGACTGGATGTGCGTGGGGTGGATGTTCCAGGTCTTTGAATTGATGTGGAAGAAGGAGAGTCCTCCACTTCTGCTTCAGTAGATGCAGAGAGTATGGACAAGTGAAAGGGAGGTGAAGCATTGTCTTATAAATGGTTGGTGGAAGTTCAGGTGGTGGTTGGTATTTTTAGGTCCTTGGTTGTGCAGAACCTAGTGTGCGTGCAACAGCAGCTTGAATTGGCATCTTTTCTGCATGGGGATCCAGTGGCGTTACCTGAGGTGGGGTGTGATGTGGGTTTGTCAGGTAAGGCCGAGGATGGGTCTGGCTGCGGCATTCTGTATGGTCTGAAGTCTCTGTAGGAGGTGTGTCCTGTGACTCCTACATAGAGGGTGTTGAGCTATGTCAGTCAGTTGGTAATGAGGGCCTGTGTCACGGTGCGTCTTGTGTGTAGGGGTAGCCACTTGAAGATCTTACATAGCATAGGCAGAGTGAGAAAGCAGGCAGAGGATAGCATGCATTGCTTTGTGATTTCACGGTGAGCTTCTTATCAATGATGATTCCAAGGATTCTGGCATAGTTGGAGGGAGTGGGTGCGGGTCCTAGGTCTGATGGCCACCACCAGTTGTTTCATGTGTTGCTGCTTTTGCCAAAGAACAGTACTTCTGTCTTGTCTGTGTTCAGCTGCAGGCAGTTGTTCTTCATCCAGTCAGCGATGTTTGTCATGCATCTGTGGAAGTTTGTTCTGGTGGTGGTGTAGTCGTCGGTGAGTGAGAGTAAAAGCTGCGTGTTGTCTGCAAGTATTTGGGACCATGGGATCTGACGATGTTGACCAGGGGGGTCATATATGCATTAAAGAGCATGGGACTGAGAGATGAGCCCTGGGGACACCACAGGTGATCTCCTTGGGATCAGAGGTAAAAGGTGGAAGGTGGAAGAAGGTTATCCATCTGATTGTGTCCCCTGGATGCTATAGTGGTTGAGTCTTTCGATCAACGTCTGGTGGGATAAAGTGTCAAAGGCTGCCAAGAGGTCAAGGAGGATTAAAGCTGTTGTTTGTCCTCACTTAAGGAGGATTTGGAAGTCATTAGTAGCTGCGATCAGGGTGTTTTTGGTGCTGTGATTGCTGTGGAAGCTGGATTGGGAGGCTGGGTCTGCTCCAGGTGTGTTATAAACTTAATGTTGATGATCTTTTTCCAGTACCTTAACTGAGAATGGGAGCTGGGAGATTGGCCTGTAGTTGTGGAGTTTGCTGGGGTCGACAGAGGGTTTGTTTGAGTAGAGGTCTGACTTTGGTGTGTTTCTAGGCATCAACAGATTTTGTGGTGGTGATAGAGGTGTTGAGTAGGGTTGTGAGTTCCTGGGCAATCTTTTGGTTTCTGAGGTTGAAGATGTGTGGGCATGGGTCTGTGGGAGCTCCCAAGTGGATGTATTTCATGGTGGAGTTGGTGTCCTAGGTGAGGAGGATGTTCCAGATTGTCAGTGTGTGGTTTGTGTCAGTTACAGTGGTGGTGTATCTGTTAAGGAAATCGGTGGGTGTGGGTTAGGGTTTACAGTTTCTGTATATGATTGCAATCTTTCTGTGGAAGAAGTGGGCAAGGTTGTCGCACATGAGAGTTTGATGTTGTTTTCGCTGGCTGCTAGGTTGGGGAATTCCTTAACAATGGAGCAAAGTTCCTTTGTTGGCACTGGTTTCAATGCATGCTGCAAGGGCTGTCTTCTTTGTTGCCCTAAGCAGGAGGTGGTAGAGGTTGAGGGAGGTCTTGAAGGTTGCCCTGTATGAGGTGTCCAGGCTGGCACGCCATCTTCTCTCTAACTGTTTGCTGTCCTGTTTCGTTTAAGGAGATTGGTGGAGATTTTGGGTCATACACAGTCTGATAAGGGGGATACGCTCAAATTTAGGAAGTGTTTGGACCATCATTTCTGAATGGGTGGAATTAAGGTGGACTGTGAGTTTTTCATTATTTTGTAAAGTGTAGACACGTACTGGCTAATGCATCAAGTATAAATATTTTCGCAAAAATTGTGAATCGGTAAAATACACTTTCCAATGCAGGAACCAAAATACCAAAAATGCAAACAAAACGCAAAAATACATCCCGCAAAATTAGCCAGAAGCAAAATTGCGAATCCTTAATAGCAAAATGTGGGGGCAAGATCGGCACTACCTTTGTTCCTCAAACTCTTATAATAACTTTTTATTAAACAACCTTAAACATTAGCGTGCACTGCTTGTCTTATGCCTGCCAGGCACGTGTGACAAATAAAGTGAAGACCAGGTGGTCACTAACCTGGACACAACCAAGCACAACATTTACTATATACAACAATTGCAACAAAATTTCAACTCATTTAGTTTCACTTTTCTGAGAATGTATAATTTAATTAAAGAGACAAAAGCGTTTGATGCTCAAAGTGGCTCAATTACACAGCAACTTAAACAACTAGAGTTTTTATCTAGAAGAGAACTCAACCAACGACTGCACGCAGCAACCCTCATCCAATATCATAAAGTTAAAAGGATCCCGCTTGGCTTACGCTTAGCCATAAAACCAATGTTGTTTAGATTACAACACAATCAGTTATTCATGGAAAAGTGGTTTGCAATATTAATCAAGTGCTCTCTTGATTTGATTCTTTTATTGATTGAAAAACTATCCAAAACCATTCGTGATTTAGAAGAAGAGATCTTCAACACAAGAAAAGATATATCGGAAAGAATGGAGGAAGGTCCTTGGAAACAATTTTTAGACGACCTAAAAAACAAATTAGAAAAGTATGGCAAAGAATTACAAGAGACAAAGTTGAGGAAGTTTAAACACGATACGATCGATTACAAATTGAATGAGGCCAACACATGGGCAGAGGTATATGCCCAAAAACAGTTCCGCAGGAGGAACCAAATCTATCATCAGATGAGAGTGTGGCTTCGGACAAAGATATAGATACAGCTAGAGCACCATTGAGGACAGTCCCTAAACAAGGGGGCAGAACCGTGAAATTGGATAATAATTATAACACACCAGCAAGTACATCAGCGGTGTCTTTTTCAGACCAGACCAAGGATTCAGGACAACCTCCAGATACTATTCTGGAGAAACAAGATACCATAGGAAAAAGACAAGGAGAGGACAAGGAAAAAGAAAAAGTGAAAAAAGGTTTAAGGAGTCAAAACAAAGCCTTATAATCAACATTTCCACAAAGACCTTGACTACAGTACAGGAATCTGTTCTGAATAAAGGAATGTCATTTGTTCCTACTTGCCACAGTACACCATTGGAAAATGAAGTGTCCTTTTTTAAATTCATGAGAATTTTAAGACTCCGTAACTTCTTCACTAATGTGATTCCTATCACCACAGAACCTCCTATCACCAAGTTTAAGCCCAAAAGCACATTCATGTCGCCAGTATCTCATAACATTTTTGATACTTTTGAAATATTAGTGAAAAAGGATTTTAAATTACAAGAAAGCTCAAAGAAACTGAAGTAATTTCAGCAAGAGAGAATCCAGCATATTACATGAATTAGCTCGTGATGAGGAAGTTATTTTTCAAAAAGCGGATAAAGGAGGCAGCCTAGTAATGATGGACAGATCTATGTACAACAACAAAGTACTTGAACATGTGGACAACATGGACACCTATGGGAAATTCGAGAATGATCCAACTTCTGAAATATCTGATCTCATAAAGGATATTTTATCCAAAGCAGTGGAACTAAATTGGATAGATGAAACCACTAAACAATATTTAACTACTCAGCATCCATGTAGGCTGAAAATGTATATGCTCCCCAAGATACATAAGAATCTGCAAGATCCACCATGCAGACCCATAGTATCAGGCTGTGGGTCCATTTTTGAAAACCCTGGGAGGTACATTGACGCATATTTGCAACCTATTGTGAGGAAATGGACAACATACATAGAATATACAACAGACTTTTTAAGGAAACTGCAATTACTACCACAGGAGGAGCGATCAAATTGGAAATTATGCACTATAGATGCAGTTGCATTATATACATCGATCCCCATGCACTTGGTATTGAAGCGGTAGAATGGGCATTATTGAGAGAAAGCGATGAAGGCATCCCAAAATATTTCATACTGGAATTACTGGAGTTCTGTTTAAAACACAGTTACCTCGAATGGAATAAACAGTTCTATCTTCAACTGAATGGAACTTTGCTGGGGTTTCCCGGAACCCCAGTATATGCCAATATTTTTATGGCAAGATTTGAAAATGATCATATTTTACAAATCCAGCATGGATGGAGGTATTAGTCTTTTTTTGTCGTGTCATAGACAACATTTTTCTAATTTGGAGAAGCACAGAAGTTGCTTTATTGGAGAACATAAGACAATTGAATGAACAAGATGACAGAATCAAATTCACTTATACAGTTAAAAAAAGTGGATTATCTTTTTTGGATTTTTGGATTGAGATGAGAGATAATCAAATGAGTACACGATTATTCAAAAAACCTACAAATCGCAACAGTGCGTTATTGTTTCAAAGTTTTCACCCATCATCACTAGTGAGAAACCTTCTGTACTCACAATTCCTCAGAACAAGACGGATAACTACAGAAACATCGACGTGCGAAGAAACCATCTGTACACAAGAAAAAACCTTTATGGACAGAGGATATACGACCGAATTGTTATCAGAACATAAAAAAAAGAGCTTTATTAAAGTCAAGGGAGGATTTATTGATTGAGCAAATGAAAAATGAAGGGAATAAGATGGTATTCATATCCAAATATTCCACAGTATCAAGTCAGATCAAAAGGATTATATTGAATCGATGGGAACTGTTAGAAGAAGATTTCCATGGTTTATTTTGCCACAAACCACTATTTGCGTTTACAAGATCAAAAAACTTGAAAGAGATTTTATCAAAAAATAAATCCACAAAACCAACTAAGTTTAGTGGCACCTCTAAATGTCATAATTGCATCCACTGCTATAATGTTATACCTGGAGATACACTTACTCATCCCTTGACTGGAGACCGCATTAAATTAAGACATTCCACTGACTGCAATTCTTGCAACGTAGTGTACAGTATCAAATGCCCCTGCTGACTAATATACGTAGGGAAAAAAGAAAGGAAAATAAAAATCCGACTATCAGAACATAAAATCACGATAAGGAAAAAAAATCAAAATTCTAGTGTTGCCAGACACTGGGAAGCACACAGCATAGTGCAATTAAAAATCCATATCATAGAGCAAACACCTAAGCAGGAGGGTGTTGATATCGCCAAGAGACTTCTACAAAGAGAAGCTTACTGGATAAAAAAATTAAATTATTTATCACCACAGGGCTCAATGACAAATTTGAGATGTCATGCTTTTTATAAATAAAATCGCACATACAGAAAAATACTGACAGTGTATGATAACATCAGCAGTTAGAAATAGCATGTTTTAACTTATGTATGATCACGGATGTATTTTACTTACAGTACATAGTGGTTAAAAAGACATCTTGTATGATTGAAATTGACGTTATTGTGTTCAAGAGGGATTGTAGGCGACGCTATAGACGGTGTAAACATGTTATTCACGGACGATATTGGACACTTTAAGATGGCGGCGGTTTTCCTTAGGAAATGTTGTCTCACGATAACACCCGATGCGTTGCATATAGCCGAGTTACCGGAAGAAGGAGTTACGCGGCTACATCGGGTTTGTGAAGCGGCGGACTCACATGGAAATCGTTAGGTAAGCTTGATGAAGGCACATTGGGATTACTCTGACTAAGTATAGTGGTCCGGTTCTGATAATGGTGGCATTTGCATTTTTTCAGAAACACTGGATGTTTTACATCGGTACTGGGAGGCGTCATGCTTCGCAATCCTTTGGCGTAAGCATTTCATGGTTCACGCTGGTGATAAATGCCGAGATAGTGTTGTAGACACACAAAGATATGTCCTCATGACTGTGTAAATTCACAGGTATGAGTTGTTTCACATAATGACGATCGGTTTTTTAAGAAGTCATCGTAATATTTAGGTATGTGACCATAGTATGTTATTTTTGTTCGTACAGGCAGAGCATGATCAACCTGGTGGTTTTAAACATTAAGGCTGTTTGACGAATACTTACGTAAGTGCTCTTTGAAGCTCAATAGGTGATTGGCACTGGGGCACGGTGGTGGAAGATCTTTTTGGAAATCAGACTGACTAGTTTGTTTCCCGAATTTGAATAGCGCAACTTTGACTAAAACACGGAACTGGACTCACTTTGAAGGCGACTTTATTAACCGTTGACTGAATATAGCATTGCTGTGTTTTTCGACAGGTATTTCCCCTGACGAAGGGACTTGTTTCGTCCCAAAATGCATTGGGCGAAGATTTTCAAGCCCATTATAATTTGGAAATCACCTTGTAAAAGTTTATAATTTGTAAATTGAACTGGTTATAAATACTGCAGCATTTAAAAAGTGATATGTATAATGTAATGTTTGGATAATGAGATTTGGTTTAAGAAAATATTATGTAATTAAACATTCTCAGAAAAGTGAAACTAAATGAGTTGAAATTTTGATGCAATTTTTGTATGTCGTAAATGATGTGCTTGGTGGGGTCCAGAATCCTTAACAGCGACACATACCACAGCAACCGCAAATAGCGATTAGCAAATAAAGAATTGCAATGCAATTAGCGAATATCATGAAAATCGCTATTTAGCAAGTGCAGAATAAGGGGAATCACAATCAGGTTGTAAAGTTAAAAAAAAGATTCGCACAGGTGCCCTTACACTGAAACCCTTTAAAACTGACAGGAGACCCCTGAAGCCTTTCACAATGGCAGTCCTCTACGTGATGGCAAGGAGGATGAGGATCAATGCTGCAGCCCAGCGCAGAAGGAGAATACAGGAGAGGTTTTTCCGAGTGCGCATAACATTGCTGGGCCAAACAGAGGATGAAATCTACGATAAGTACAGTCTGAACCGTGCAATGATCATGCACCTAATTGCAGAATTGAAACCCCTATTGCAGCACCTGACCCGTAGGACCTGCACAGGTCCTATGTTGCCTGCACCTACTAGCGTCAGGCAGTTTCCAGGGGGTAGTAGATGTAGCCGGAGGGGTATCTCACGCTTCTTCAAAAACTTCCTTGACGCCATGATGACAAGGATCCACACCCACATCACCTTTCCCACAACCCCACAGGAGTTGAATAAGACAAAACTTGACTTCTACCAGGTAGCACAATTCTCTCATGTGATCGGATGCATAGACTGTACGCATGTCCCTATCTGTCCCCCAGCAGCTAATGAATACATCTTCAGGAACAGGAAATCCTATCACTCAATTAATGTGCAAGTAGTGTGCAATGCAAAGCATATCATAACGGGCACCGTGGCACAATTTCCAGGAAGCACCCATGACTCCTATATATTCCAGCACAGTGGCATCCTCAGGCGTCTGCTCAGGGGTGAATTTGGCGAAGGACATCTACTTGGTACACACATATACCTATTTGCTACATCAATCAACCAAATGAAATTGCAGAACTGTGTCTAACCGTTTTCTTTCCACCCTGAAGGTGACAGCACATACGCCGTGCGGGACTACATCTTGACACCATACCTCAACCCAGCCACTCCACATGAGCAGAGGTACAATGCTGCACACATCAGCACACGGAATGTGATAGAACGCTCCTTTGGAATACTGAAAAGTCGTTTTCGCATTCTTCACAAAACTGGTGGAGCGTTGCAGTACAGCCCAGAGACCTGCTGCAGGATCGTGGCTGCATGTGCCATGTTGCACAACATTGCCACCAGAAGAGGCATGCACATCGAGATGTCCGACAGTGAGTCTAATGGGGACTACCAACCACCCGTAGAACACCGACAAGCGTATATGGCAAACTCAGCAGAAGGGCAAAGGAGACGTGCACACATCACACATCATTATATCTGAGGTAGGTAAGGATGAGCCACAACAACTAATTAATGAATGCAAAATTATTTATTAACATGAGCCCATGTCTAGCCAAAAAGATATAAGTGCAAAATATAACTGTGATTGAATTGAGGTATAGAGTCAAATGAACAGTTCCAAGCACTAGATTGCAATCACTAGGTTATAATTGACCATGGTTACCCCACCATGGGCAAAAAAGGAGGACATGCCTGGCCACACACCCCTTGCCTCCTTTCGCCGACCTCTGCTATATCACCCTGATGTGGGACTGAAGATGTGGTGCTGCGTGAACTGCGCCTCCTGGCATTGGCCACTGGCACTGACAGGCTACTAAGACTCGATGCCTCCTCACTCGCCTCCTCCCCTGTCAAGTTGATGCCACCCACAGATCAGATCTAGCCTGGATATGTTCCACAGCAGTGGTCACTTGTCCTAGGGCCTTGGCAACATCCCCACAGAAATGTCCAAGATCAATTTGCATTGCCACGGAGCGCTGTGCCAGCAGCGCAGTAGTGTTGCAGAGCTTGTTGGTGGCCCTTGTACTGGCTGACATGCGGATCATGCTTTGGCGATGCTCTATCTGCTTAGTACTTTGTCCTGCAAGCAGCGCCCGGTTTAGCTCCTGTAGGCTGGAGTTGGTCTGCCTATTACCCTCAGCAACCACTGTTGTCAGCTCACGCACACTGTCTGTCATTGTGCTGATGTTCTTTGCCAGCTTTGATATTTGGAGATTAATTGAGCCCATGTGTCTTCCCTGCAGGCTCTGCACATGTAACATCTGGGACACTACGCCTCCATATACATTCGGAGCCTGCTCTTCACATGTAGCAATATGGGCGCTGGACCTGCGCCGTCGTCCCAGTTGGACCTGTGCTTGTGGTGTAGGTGGTGTTGCAACACGAGGCTGGCTGGACCCTGTAGTGGGTGCAGGAGTCAGCTCGGCTTCCATTAGCTGCAGTAAGAGAACATGTGCCCTGCATTTTGGTGGTGGGGTGGTGTGCATGCTGGGGTAACTGGCGCCTCAACATCGGTCTCAGCAGGTGTCTCTGAGATGTGGAGGCGGTCACTATCTTCGGAGTCTGCCTCAGCTGCATCTGTGATGTGACACAGTGCAATGTTAATTTTGGTTAATCCTACATTTGTTTTACATTTGGCATACTTTGCTCACATTAAATCACTGACTGAAAACACTGGCTGCCAAGCAGTGTTGGTGTGTTTTGCTTGCCATTGTTGCTTTCGAATGCCCACTTGGCTGACATGCCTACAACTCCCATGATGCATTTGGTGTATGAGGGAAAACGTGGACTGGAGTTTGATCTGTACACTGTGATTTGCCTGGGTGTATGTGCACGATTATACATTACGCAAAGGATTATGCTTGCATGCATCTTACCTTGTGGGGTAGTTGCTGCGCCAGATGTGTCCAGCTATGTGACTCCAACAACTGCCTCAGGCTGGATTGTCGCCTCCACAATATCCTCCAGGGCTGTGTTGTTGGGTGCAGTCGATGGTCCCCCTCCTGTGGCACCTGCATCCTTCAGCCTTTCGGCGATACATTCTTTGGCACATATCTTCAGGTCGTACCAGCTTTTTTTAAAGTCATCGCAGCATTCACTTTTGTCTTAATGCTCAGCTATATCTTTCTTTTCTCTGCTTCTGGCACTTTCAGGGATAATTTACCAAAGAGCTTGTCATGGCTTCTGCTGACTTCCTCAATGAGATATTCTAATTCCCTCTCACTGAACTTCATCCTCCTTTTCCTGGGCTTGGCACTCTCCCCTGATGCTGTTTTGTCCATCCTGTGTCAGACAAAGTTGCTGGATACAGATTTGGAAGTCTTTCAGCTCAGCTCCAGTACTCTGCCTCCTCCTCTGAACTCCTCTGGGCACTGAATGAAGCACGGACTGGATGAATTCCTGGTTGTGATGTCATCAGCCTACTTCCAAAGCGATACGCTTTTAGCGATTTTCGCTAATAGCGCTTCTCTCTATCAGCGATATCGCTAACAGCGATATCGCAATATGGGTTTTTCTGGTTTTGCGCCTCGCATATGTGTCCTTGCTAATGGTTTTTGCGATTTTTTGCAAATCGGTATTTATTCCCGATTGGCCTTATGCATTCCGGATTTTTAATTGCGATTCCTTATTTTTCGCAATTAAGAAATCGCTATTTTGGATTTTGATGCATGTGCCTACAAGTGGCCAGCCTTACTGGCTTGTTGGATAAATTGGAACAGAGTTGGGGGTTGGAGAGGACCCAATTTGGAGCGTTTAGATTTTATTTTCAGGAAATCAGAAAAATCCATGTTAGTAAGGTAGTATGTCTCCTGTATCAACGCAAAAGTAAGGGGGTTGCCATCAGCAAATAGATCGGACACCAGTTTGATGCCTTTTTCTGCCCATATTGGACATATTGTAGCCACATTTATCTAAGCTGTTTTGTATTATTCCACAATTATAGGGCCATAGAGTTGGTGAGATTAGAGACTGGATACTCATTGAGCAGTCGCAGAATATGGATTGTGTCAGATAATATACGACTGTGAGAGTCGCTGGTAATGAGTAGGGTGAAATGAGATGCAGTTTGAGCATTTGCCATGGACTAATATAGATGGATTAGTGTCTAGCCAATGGTGCCGTGTGCAGCAAGAAAGGTAATCTCATAGTTGTAAGTGTTAGGAAGGCTACACCCAGTTTTACATATGGCAGCCTAAGGGGGATATTTACAAGGAAGTGGCAGAGAGAGGCGTTAGCCTTCTTGGCTTAATGCCTCTCTCCACCACTTCGTAAAAGCAAGGCTGCACCATATTCACAAGGACATGGTGCAGCCTTGCTTTTCCCCCTGCGATGGCGCTAAGTTTCACAATTTAGTGCCATCTTAGGCACCCTTGCACCAGAGTGCAAGGGTGTCTGCAAACAGGAAGGTTTGTTTATGTACAGGGAGGTGTCCCTTCCTGCACATAAACAAACCTAAAATGCCAGTTTGTAACTTACATGTGTGCTGCTTCATGCAGCACACATGTTAGTTACAAAACGGCATTGTTAAAAAAGGGTTTGTTTATGTACAGGAAGGGACACCTTCCTGTACATAAACAAACCATGGCATTTTGCATTTTGCATTTTCCATGTGTGCTGCACAAGGCAGCACACATGGAAAATGCAAAAACGAGGAGAAGTAAAGCATTTCTCCTTGTATCGCCAACTTAAGACCAAGGTATTCCTGGTTTTAAGTTTGACGTTAGATCCTATTTACGCTGCCCTTGTGACTGGGGGCAGAGTAAATATCAATGGGTTTGCCTTGGAACGCCCACCACAACACCCACTGCAGGCCCATTCACGCTAAACACAGCGTGAAAGGGGACCTATTAACAAGGCAGCGTTAAGCCATATTAAGTGGCTTAACGCTGTCTTGTGAATAAGGCAAAACCCCTATCGCCACCACAACATCACTGAACGTGATGTTGTGGTGGCGATAGGAGCCTGTGAATATGCCCCTATGTTTCTTAAGGCCTAATCAGGGTTTCTTTTTCGACCATAGAAATTTAGAGGCCATTTTGTCAATCATGGTAAAGAATCATGGTAAAGAAGGATTGAGAGAAGAGTACTGGGAGCATATTAGATAGAAAGTTCAACAGTGGTATAATCATCATTTTCCAGGTCTCCACTCTCCCCCACCATGAAATATATTTGGGCGACAATGTGGTTAATGGGTCGTTAATTTTGTTTATGGATTTGTGCTCATTATGACGGATTGAATCTGATCAGTTGTTCGAAAACCAGATGCCTAGATATTTATTCATTTTTGGTTTCAATTGGACACCTGAGTGCCTGATGTAGGAGGGATGGCAATGAATGTTGAGTGGTAATACTTCCGTCTTCTTCCTCTTCAAAGAGTAGCCAGAATATCCTGAGAAGGTCTGAATTAAAAAGATTATAGCTGGGATTGCTGCATATCAATTCTTTTGTGAAAATACATATATGGTCTGAATGGGCAGCTGTTTTGAAAGTAAGGGAACCAAAATTGACAACATTAATATTTGAACTATTCTTAATCATGATCATTTGTGGGTCTATTGCTAATGGGAATTGAAGGGAAGAGAGTGGGCAGCCCTGGCAAGTACCTTGGTGCAGAAAGAAAGGCGAACAAATAGCCCCATTGATCCTGAATCTCGCTCGGGGTTCGACATGTAATGACATAACCATGGCCGAGGAAACTTCACCTAGGTTGTATCTGTTTAGCACCGCTTCTAGTTAGGGCAATAGATTTTGTCAAACGCCTTTTCAGCATTTGATGTGATGGCAACTGTAGCCAGAGATTGGTGAAGGAAATCTTTCTTGCTTATGTGAAAGAATAAGAGAGTGGTGTTGCTCGCCAGCCTGCCCCTAACAAAACCCGATTAGCTTGGGTGGATCAATACCATTATAAGTAGCTCCAAACGTTTGACCAAAACCTTCGTATATATCTTTGTCTCCATGTTTAATAATGACATAAGCCTATAGTTCTTGGAATCTAACTGAACCTTACCCTGCTAAGCTAGGACTATTTTGGTAGATTCAGCTGTGGTGCAGATGACTTTGTTAGAGTTGGAAAATCAGTTAAAGAACGACTCCAGCGGCAGTAGAATCGTGTCTGTAAAGGCTTTATACAAATTGATGGGAAGGCCATCGGGGCCCTTGCCACCTGGGATACATTTAATTGCTCTTAATATTTTGTTGGTATTAATTGGTTTATTAAGATTCAGTTTATCCACTTCTGAGAGCGATTTCATGGGAATGATTTGCAGGAAATCAGCGCATGATTCTTTAAATGACGCGATATTAGGGGTATATCATGAAGTGTGACAATTTTTTTAAACTTCCAAGATGTCAGCGGTCTTTCAAATAGTAGAACCTCGCTGGTCTCTAGTGGCTGTTATAAGTGAGTTATTATGTTTGAATTGCGAGTATACTGCTAGAGAATGCCCAGCTTTATTTTGATAGAAGAATTTTTTGCTCTTCTGTGCCTGAACTATAAAGTGTGCTCTGTTGCTAACTATAGTGTTGCAGTCAGACCTTGGAATGTCTATAGAGATATGCCTGGTCTTTGATTTCTTTTTCTAGCTTAAATAAAGAGTTATTAATATTCTTGTTTTTCTTAGACATCCGGCTGATACAGAAGCCTCTAGTGACACACTTTAGAGCATCCCAAATGACTACCGGCGATGAGTGTGAATTTGTGTTCTCCTTTAGGAATTGAGATAATTCTTTCTTTATCTTTTCAGATTCTAAGAGTTCAGTATTCATGTGCTATGAGCTTTTCTCAGTACAAGTGGGGGAAATTTTTATTGAGATCACGATTGCTGAATGATCAGAGACCAGCATAGGTTCTATTGAGAAGTCTTGGGAGTCTTGGAAAAGTCCTGCATTTACTAGTAGATGGGCAATCCCAGAAGAGGTGTTGTGAGCAGGTGAAAAGAATGTCAAATGGCAGCCCATGGGTTTAAGAAGTCTCCAATTATCCCTGAGTTTATGGCTAGTGCAGAGATTGAGCATAGATATGTGTGCTTTGGGGGGGTCTATACTTAAATGGGGATTGTCTATCTAGAATCACATCCATGGGCAGAATGAAGTCACCCCCTAAGACAATGTGTGTTGATTGGGGTAGAGAAGCTAGTTTTGCAGTGAGAGTGGACCAGAAATCTGGATTGTCACCATTAGGGTCATATATGTTAACCGCTTAAAGTTCTTCCTCAAAGCGTAATAGTCTGGCAATCAGACAACTACTATCATTGTCCTGCTCCATTGCAATTAAAGACAGCCCGAGCATTTAACAATAAGGGTGACCACACCAGATTGCAGGAACGCAGGCCAAATCGGAGATTTGTCACCACACATGAATAGAGCATGTTTGCACATGACCTTATATCGCCCTTAAGATGGTTACAGTAGTTTTCGATCTTTCTGCATTTCATGGAGTGGGTAAGGACTTTAACGTTAAGAGAAACCACCTTTATGGTGGACATTGTTTAGTCTGAGAGTGTGACGTATGAATTGGTGAGCAGGTGCCCAGGAAGATCGGCAGTAAAGTTAGCATGTATGGTGATGGATTAGCTGACTCCTTCATTCAAAGGTGTTGTACAGAAAGGTGCAGAGGTTAACCGGTTTATCAAAGATCTGAGTCCTGCCCTTAAAATCAATTTTAAATGTGGAGAGACTGACAAATTTATGTGGAATTGCTTTTTCAGCAAGCCCTTTCCTAAGAGCCAGAAAGCCATTCCTTCTTGCCACAGTGTCTCTCGCAAAATCTTGTGAGAGATATTGGTTACTTGCCAGGAGACTGATCTCACTTTCCTCATATGGGTCAGAATGGATTCAGAGTGTTAGTGTCGCAATAGTTTAAAAATTACGAGTCATAGAGTTCTTGTGATTATAGGTAGGAATTCGGTGGGCTTGTTCGAGTTCAAAGTCTTTATGAAATTAGATATTCAAAGTGGCTGTGATCTAAGTTTCCAGAAATCATATCATCAAAGTAGTGTTGTCCTCCACTCCCTCGGGATGCAAAAAAATGTGGAGGTTACTCCATCTTTTGCGATCTTCAAGGTTGGTGATATCCCGCCTGAGGGAGGAAAAGAGTTGCTCCGATCTCGGTAGCTGTTTGGTGTGAGCAGTTGTGTGGTCTTGGATGTTGCCTATTCTGGTCTTTGCATTAGTGAGCCTGATGTTTAGATCTTTCAGATCCTTCCTAATGCCTGCCACCTCCACTTGTAGCAAGTCTAAATTGGTACTTTGTTGTGAACAGCATTACGTTTTTTCAAGATAACTTCCTGGGTTGCATCCGCTTTGTCCTTAATGGGTGAGTCTGGTAATGGAGGTTCTTGTTTCCCTTTGCACTCCTTGTCTTTTGAAATCCTTAAATTTTGTATTTGCACTGATAACGTATCGCACAGAAGGTTGCAGTTTGGAAAGCCCAGATAGCCAAGTGTTACTCTGAGAGTATAGGCACCAAACACTGCGTTAGACTTCACGGAATCATAAAGTGGGAGTACTACTGCAAAGATATGCATTTGAGCACAGTAAGTGCACTTCAGCGGAACATAGCACCTTATTGTCAAAGATTCTTGAGAGGCCAGTGGTTATATTAAAGTAACATAGAATTGTGAGGTGACTGCCTCACTGTGAACCAGATCTGTATGCCTAAGTAATTATAACTGCTCAAGGGCTGGATGGAGTCTGAGCGCAGAGATGTGTGGGGCCAGGCAGGAGGATACAGAGACTCACCTGTGAGAACAGCGTGGTGGTGAGTATGCTTAAAAAGCAGACCAAAAACACCAAGCAGGTGAACTGAATCGTACTCCCACTGGAGGGAATGTTGAGGCACTGTATGAACCTCTCCAGAGGCCCTTAGTGTGTGAGCAGATTCAATATCCTTGATCCTAAAGCTCAGGCAGGGACCATTGACTGCGGGCTACTTCTGCCGGACAGTGAGAAACATCCGTAAGAAGTAGGTGTCACCATTTTGTGTCCTGCCTCACTTTCTTATTGAACAGTAGAAGGAGGATATTATATAAGAAGAATGGATAAACAAAAAAAAAGATCAGAAAGTATGCCACTTTATGGAGCCAAGTGGCAAAACTATGGCACCAGTTTTTAACAACAAACTTTATGAAGGGATTCTCAAACAAGTCAAACATTAAAGTTCCTGTCCAAAGAGCATGAATGTTTCACCGAAGAGGCTCCTTAAACTGGAGACCTTTGAGAAATTTGTGAAGTTTGCTTTTGGCAAATTAGTAAAATGTGTTCAAACTTTTCCAAAGTTGATACATTTTTTAAACCAATGGAGAAAAATCAATCAAATAATATCTTCTGCAAGTCTTTAGTGTAGAGGAATTATCCTGCAATTTTGGGGAACATTTCAAAGCAATTTCACCCAGAGTGCGAGTTTTGGAAAGATGATAAACTTTGCAACTATATTAAGTTGTGAAAATGGTCAGTTTCACAACCTTCACACCCTTGAATGTGGTACATGAGTGTACAGGGAAATGAAGAATGATATAAGAAAATGTCATGCTAGAAATGATGAGAGTGTGAAACTGGAGGGGAGAAAAAACAATGTGGCATATTCTCAAGGAGCTATCGCCAAGTTATCTGCACTTTATCACAGCCAAAGTCGCAATAAATCTACCGCCCCCATTCACAAGCTGGTGCAAACAGCCGATTTCACCAGTTTTCCGGTGATAGCATCCTCAAAAAACATTGCCACAGATGACCCCGACAACTATCGCTAATGAGATGCAGAGTAGGCGTTCTTGTGCAAAAAGCCACAACAACACCACACCGCAACATTCTCAATGACCAGCCAGATCTGCGATAAGATCATAAAATATGCGATAAGGTGCCTTAGCACCTGGAAACTAACACCTGCTCCGACCTGGTGCAAAGTCGGACTACAACCTGCACCAGAAAAGAGAGCCCAGTCCAGAGCCACACCTGAAGAACAAAGATGCCATGGAGACACTGAACATGCGTGCCGGGCACCCAAGAGGGCCACAACACCTACCGCCACCACCCCCAGGACCACACCCCACCCCTCCCCTCGGGACCCACCCCGGGCATCCCTCACATCCCCCTGACCAAGACACTACACATCAAAGGCATCAAAACATGAACAAAAGCACCCGCCTAATGTCGCACAATTGCCACAATCAACATACATGTGAGCACTGAAATTCAGATTCATACATTCACCATTGAAGGACCAAACAAAATGTTACATCCAAAATTGTCACCAAACAACTATTTTGAAGAGTCATGGCGGGGCATCCTTGGACAATCTGTGACTCACAGCCTGCAAGACAATATCCAAGATAAGAAGGTGTGTCAGGCACTCATCAAAGGACAGGGAGAGAGAGAAAGAGAGAGAGAGAAAAAGAAAGAGAGAGAAAGAGTGAGACTGAAAAAGGAGTGCAAGGCCAATCGGGCCCTTGGCTCATGCAAACATGCCAACAGCTGCTTGTGTCTCGAAATCTGTGCACCCCAAATTACAGGCCTGCCATCAAAGTCAGCGCAAAGTCCACATCACATTCAAGAAATGCAGCAGTAGTCAGACTGATATCTGGAATGAAAGCCCCTTTGTCTCAACACAAAAGGCTGAAGGCAACAGAACCCCCAACCTTGGTCCTGAATGCGGCTGGCACACCCTGTGTGAGATACCATGCCAGCCTCCGATGACTTCCATACCACGATATGCGCCAACGAAACACTAACGTGCACCCCAAACACACTTGTCCCTGCACAACCTACACCTGCAAGGGATGCCCTTGACAAATAAGTTAAAAACTACCAATACGTCCAAACGTCGCACACACATATGACTCATTGCCCAGAGCTGTGGTATATCGTCCACTGAACTTCCGCTGGTCTGAGGAGTGCTGGTGCCACAAGCCCAAACGCAATGGCAGGCATTTCCGGGCACATGCACAACCCCTGTCACGTGGTACTGTACCGTGCACGAATGCTGCATCTGTTGGGATCCCTGCCAATGGCAGTGTTGCGAATCAGTTTCCGTCTGAGTTTCCATCTTGCCTACGTCACTTGCATCCAGCCCTGGTTCCACTGTCAATCATGTACATTTGAGTGGCCCATGGAGGTCTGCCTATCCAACGCAACGGTAGCTGAATTGGATCATGACCTGACAGTGCGCCCCCTGTTGGACACGAACAGGAGTGTCACCGGGATAGCCGTGCATGGGATGCACTGATCTTTGGCGTATGTGCTGGCAGTTGCGCATGGGAGATTGCACAATTCCTCATGTGCAGTGACCACATCGAGGCGCTCCCCTATTGGGCTGTGTTGCAGATTGGAGAAACGGCGTGGACTGAGCACATCTGCCTGGACCAGTTAATGGATTGGCTCACCCTGAGGTTCCTTGAACCTGACAACGATGTACTATTGGAACACATTGCACATGAGGCTGCGCTGGCATTCATGGACGAGTAACTACATTCCTGCAGCCACATTGGATTGTCAAACACAGCACAGGTCCCAACACCTTGTTGCATCGTGGGGAATGCTCACATATTCCACCACAACAGAGGACATGTCTGCCTTCGTCTGGACTCTGAATGCATGTGCGTGGAACTACCCGTGTGTGCACACACCTGTGCAAGGTAATACAGTTCCATGGTCGGAGCAGCACAGCGTCATTTGGCAATGTTACCAATTCAGACACACTGTAGGAGGGAGGGCACACACATGGCTATGTAACATGACATGTGACCTTGTCGGACCCTTTCACCTGATCACTGTCAGCAGAGCAGACAGTCGGTGCAGTCCGGTGGCAGAGCACTATGCAGACCCCATGGGCTGTAAGTTGTGCCCCCTCACACGGGGCAATGGGCAGACACAAAACAACACATGACTCGTCCAGCAAGGCAAGGTGGTCTGAGACTGTTGTCATCCATAATGATTGGTGTTCAGCTCTGCCTCCCTATTTCCTGCACCTCGAAAGGTTCTCATGCTGCGTGCAAGTGTCTTAAGCATGTCCCTGCCAATTGTGGCTGTTGCCTTGTCCGTACTGACACACACATGCCAATAAAGTCTACGCAACTTCACTGGTGTCTAACTGTGATGATTGTTGATTAGTTTGACCACTCGTGTGCCACAATGAGCATCGTCCCTACACAGGGAGGGTCGGACTGATGCATGTACAATGGGGGTGGGTCTCTTTTGACAGCTCCACCTCTGTGAGCCAGACATTGTTTTTGGGATAGTTACTGGCAGACCTGTGCACTTACGTGTCTTCAGCAATGTGAGTATGGTGTCCAACCTCTTACCATGTGGAGTAATTTCATAAATCATAACAGAATGTGTCGACACAGATGTGTGTGAGTAGGTATAAGACGTGAAGTTCTGTTGTCACATGTGACGTAGGACACCACTCCTGGACTGCTACCGATTTGGTCATTCCTGCCCTATTCAATACATGGACATGTGCCTACATTGGGGGGATTGTGAGATTGCTGTTAATGTGCAATGGGGACACAGCTAGTACTCACCTTCACAGTCATCCAATTGGCCATGTGTCTCAGAGATAAACATGCGCATTGATGCCATTCACCAGGGTGTACCTTCTTGTGCAATCATTGCAACTACATCCAGCCATACTTTCATACATGAGCGAACATGGTCATGACACATCTGTGTGATTTTGAATGTTTTAGTCATATTCTGGTGAATGATGGAGCCAGAGCTGTACATGGTCATCCAAGCCCACAAAACATGGAAGCCCAGTGGTGGGCCAACCAGAGTCCTTTGGGGATTGAAAAGTGATTGGGAAGAGGGAGGATTGCTGTGTGATTGTCAAGCAGTGAAGATGTGGCAGTCCATGTTGGGGTCCTGGTGGATGGCACAGAGTATTCCAGGGGACAGTGTGAGGTGTTGCACCAGGGCATGATGCATAGGGCTGAACCAGCCAGGAACAGGCAATCTGGCGGTGAGGGATGCTACTACCTCCTTCCTCACACAGAAATTACCATCCACATCTTACTCCTCTGATACTTCTTCTGTGTCCGGTGTGTCCGGTGTATGTGGCGGTGTAATGGCTGCATCACTGGGTGCCACTGACACATCAGGGTGTGAAGGTGATGGGGCTGCATCACTGGGTGCCACTGTCACATCAGGGTGCGAAGGCGATGGGGCTGCATCACTGTGTGCCACTGACACATCAGGGGTCGGATATGTGTGTGTCGAAGTTCCCGCTGCAGTTATCTGGGACTGGCTCAGTGGCAGCAATGGCAAGATGATGAACTGCAGGGCATGGAAGATCCCAGCTGCATCTCGCTGGTGTTCAGCCGTGGCAGCCATACTTCCAGCCTGCATCTGCTCCATGGTCTCCATTGCCCTCCGCATCTGTGTCAACTCTGTGCCTTCATCGCTGGTGCCTGTCTGACCGGACAATTCCTGTATCCGAGTAATGGCCCCAGTGAGGTCAGCCAATGATTGTCAGTGAGCATGGTGTGGACAGGGGGTGTCCGTAAGGGACTGTACATGGTCCCTGTTGGGACTCAGACACCCACGTATGACCTTGAGTTTGGCTGCCACAAGCTCAAAACCCACCTGCAGCTGAACCACCAACTCCACCTGACAACCCAACACACGGTGTTGAAATTCCATGTATTGTTCGTGGGGGTCCTGGGAGACAGCCGTGGTTGTGAGTCTTTCCAGCTGTGTGGTCTGTGCAGGTGGTGGGGTCACCTCGAAGCAGCTGGCCTGCCCTGCTCCTGGGGGTGGGCTGCAGAGGCTATCCATTATCCGTTGGAGGGTGTCTTGACATATGTGCAGGTTGTCCTCTACATCATCAATGATGGGGTTTGCGGTCTGCTCTGCAGTATGTGTTGATTGTCCCTCTGCAATGTTTAGGGGAGATGCAGGTTGACAAAGTTTCCCCTGTATGTTGATGCTTAGCAGATGTTTACATACCGACTGCATGACAATGCACATTGTGACTGTTTTGGTGGAGCTGGCTATTTGATGGCAGACAGTGGGATTTTCGACTACATGACGGATGCGTGGTAGTACCCGTACATTATCATCACACAATGTCAGTCAATGCCAGATGTGAGTGGCCAGTTACTACGCACAAACGGAACATGTTGTGTTCTTTGTCCTGTGGTGTAGGTGTTGCACTTTGAACCACATTGCCATCATTGCCGATGTTCTGTGATTGCTATGTGTGTGTGCTGCATTGTGGGTGAGTTGCCCTGCAGCTCTGATTTCGTGTACCCTTATCCCTTTGAAGCGGTGTGCCTTTGAATTGTGTGCTTTTTGGGGGCTGAAATGTTTGCGACTTGGGTCATATGTGCTCTTGGACAGATTTTTGGGCCTTGTGCATTGTTCGTCTGCTGCGTGTATTGGACGGCATGGGTTGTGGGTGCACGTGGATATGTCAGAGTGTGACCTGCTCCTTTACGGATGTGATCCGCACTGGGCCACCTTCATGTCGAATCGTGCACCATGTCATGTATATTGGCTGCTGCCATGCTATCAGTCATGCAGTGTCACTTGCATAGTCAGTGTGGCTCACAGAACCACTGCTTTTCTGTATTCATCACATGTGCATAGCTGGGTTGTGGTGTTGGTGATTTGGAGGGGGCACATATGTGCACATAGTGGACGGGGGCCTACTTGGTGTTCCTATGTGTGCTGCAGTGTGCCAAGGGTATCAGGGACATGTTCCACAGTCATTGTGAGTGTGCAGTGTGCTACACATAATTGTGCCAATATCCCCCCGTCCCCCAGTCCCTGGTGGTTACTCACCCTGTTGCTGTTGGGTTAAGGTAATTTCGAGCTGTGTCCAGGCCCCCAACTCCTTCCACCGTCTCCACACTGATGACTGTGGCCACCATTTGCTCTAGCTCATCCAGCACCTCCTGTGGTGCAGGAGGACCACCTCCAGTCGCCCTTGCTGCCTTCCTGTTGGGGGCAAGCTTCTCCTTGGTTTGGCTGTGCACTTCATGCCAGCGCCTCTTGGCCACCCCCATTGACCTCCTCGACACTCCGACTGCATTGACGTTGGTGACGATGGACTGCCATATTTCCGTTTGGGTTGCCAGTGCCGCAGTGGAGGTGACGAACAGTTATTGATGGTGGTCTATCACCTCCGTGACGATGATCCGGTATTCCTGAGCACTGAACCTAGTCTTCCTCTTCCTCTTCTCCTCGCCCTTCCCCAAACACGGGATTCCTGGCTGGTCCTCCGTGGGGCTTGTGGGGTTCGGCTTGTCCTCTGCGCTTGGTCCGGGTGCCTCCATGGTGCTAAGCAGTTTGAATAGGTTTTGGTGGTTTTTTTTGTTGCTTTTATAGAGCATTTTCTCACATGACCCGTGGGAATTGCAGGCCTGTTGCTGGTTTTAGCTGATTTTGATATAGTGCTTTGTGGCATCGCAAATTTTGGGGCGTTCGTGTTTCGCAATTTTTTTTGTCGCGTTGGTTTTTACGCAGTCATTTGGTGCGTTATCATGCTGCTATCGCATGGTGCCGCCGGGTTGGGAATTGGACGTTAGGACATTGTTGGTTTCTCGCGAGTGGACTGCGATATGCAAAGTTGCATTAAGCTAAATTTGCGATGGTTATCACACGATCTTGAGAATATACCCCAATATTTTAAAAGTAAAGATATAGGGCCTGATTATGAGTGGGTCGAGAAAGATGGTGCTATTTATCACACCTCATTAATAATTATGAGAGGGGTACCCGATTTTGTGGTATTTATTTTTTTCACATTTCCATCTGTATTAATTCTTATTTATTTGTTTGCCCTCTTTTTTGTATGTATCCATATTTATTTTGGGTTTTGAGAATAGATGGAGTCGTAAAAGGAGTCGTAAAATGAAATATTTCCACATTAATTTAACTAATAAACATGCACTTATACTTTGCTATTTGTTGCATTTTAGCAAGTTAAGTGGCAAATATAGTGAAATATTACACCCACAGGTAAATGTCAGCATTATAATACACATACATGTTAACATATGCCTGTGTTTAGGGAAATCTGAACCTGTGTTTTTTAACTTTTCATGCTATCTATCTGCTCAGCTGTTGTCCTGGAAAACACGAAAGACAGCATGGAGAGTCACACACATGAAGCATAATTTTCTATTTTTCTGCTTTTAAAAGTGAACACAGACAGAAAACACATTGTTTTTAGTCTGTATTTATCTGTAAAAATCAGTACAAATGGAAAACTGGGTGCCCTAATTATGGGCCAGATGTTCATAGGTTTGGCTTTGCGATTACCAAATAACAAATTTTTACATTTTGGTATTTGGAAATCACAAACACCCATGTACTCATGTGTCTTTGACTCATTTAGCAGTTCCCAGTGGGTCGCAAATAGATCTACCTCATTAATATTCACGAGGTAGGTCTCAGTTTAGGACCCATTGGGAATCGCTAAAATCACAGGGATGATGCCATACTTGGGTCAGTAGACCACCATGTCTGTGACTGCGTTTCAATAAAGCTATTTTTTTTAAAATGAAGTCTGTTTTCCTTAAAGGAAAATGAGATGCATTTCAAAAATAAAAATGAAAATTTTCTTTTCATTTTTGAAGAGTAGGCAATGGTCAATGGGACCACTGTCTGTTCTTAAAATATGTTTTCTCCGCCATTCACTTCTGGGGCCCCCTCCCATTTGTGAATGGATTGCCTTCAACTCTGAGCTGGTGGTAAAATACAAATGTTTGCCGACCCCATTTCGGTCACAAAACACATACCACTGCGAGTCTGTATTAGGAAGGGACACCCTAAACACAACCCTTCCTAATGCCGAATCGCAAACCCTATTTGTGGTTCGGTAAACTATTATTGAATCAGGCTGTTTGCGACCGAAAATGTGCTTTGTACATCTGGCCTCTAAGGCCAAAGTACGTTATGAATCGGGTGTGATAAACAGCGCCTATCAGGAGTTTTTGGGGAATGACATGCGCTTTTGGTGTATAACACACTAAAATCCCCATGATAGGAGAATGGCATACACATTTCCGTTGTTAAAGTTTATTAGGTTTGACCTGCCAAAATTTAAGTTATTTAAGGCATCCAAAAATTATCAGATGCAATAAATAACTCCCAACTCGTAATTCTGACCCCTGGGCAAACATGGGTTCACACTCAGGTCTGAGTATACTGACACACTTGTTATTAGTCCCTGAGACTCCTATTATGACAGTCAAATTGCCAAAGAAGGGTAAAGGCTGTTTTTGCAGTATAAAGTTGTTGGACTGTGTGCTCATTCTGTCTCCTGTAGTAAACTGACATGGTAATAGCTCACTCATAATTATTGATACAGAATGCATGATGTGAAATTACCATATCATTTTGAGTTCAGGCATGCTGCTCTGTTTTCCTTGTTCAGAGGTTAGAAACCTACATCATTTGTGATTTTTCCAAATATGAATTCCACCTTGTTTTATCTGGCAAAAACCAGCGCTGAGCTGAACTTGCGGAAATTCGCTCCGCGGAGTTACAGAAAATCTCTGCGAGATTCCGTGGAGTTCGACTAACGAGTGGAAAAATACACATTGTGTGGCAATTTAGTGCCAGTAGTAAGATCCGCGCTGAAAAATCAGTGCTAACGGCAACACACAGTGCATTAGAGCATGAGGCCATTCAAGTTGATTTTGCTGTGTCTCTATTCGAGAAGCAACCCTCTGACCGCTCCAGTCACAGCTCACGTTAGAAAATTGCTCCAGAAGGCTTCCTAGGTTCCTAAGCAAGGGGATGCCAAATCTCGTTCATTCTCGCCAGCTTGCTTGCTGGAGGCTCGTGTTGTTCCCGTTATTAATACAATACTCAAATAGGAAACAAATTCAGCCATGTGGCGATTGGCGGAATTTGGCTGAAACTAGGGGTGGGCGGAATTTGCGTAATCGCGTTACGCAAATCTCCGCGAAACGGTAAAAAATCTCCGCGAACAAGCAGAAATTTCGCGAACACGCGGAATTGCTTGTTCGCGATGCTTTTTCCCTGTTCACAATCGCTGGTTGCATGCTCGGGGAGAAATATCTCGCGAACACGCATTTTGAGAACGCGAACAAGCAAAAAATTTCACGATGTTGCGGAAAGCCGAATTTTGGGCAATTTCGCGTTCTCCGCGGAACGCGAAATTACCCAAATTCCGCAAATTCCGCGAGCGGAACGGAATTTGCCACCCAAGCCTAGCTGAAACGCTACATTAAAAGAGTAATGCGGAGTCGCCAACTTCCTCCTATTCCACGAGCGGAATTAAAAATTCCACTGTGCCTTGAGTAAACCACACAGGTAGAAATGTGGGCTAAAAAACTAATTTGGCATTGATACAGAACATTGAAAAAGATTGTATTGTATAAGTTTTTTTTCATAATGGAGAATGGAGCAGATAATAATGGAAGAATTTTAGAATAGGGCAAACTTAAAGAAATTGAAATTACTGTCTTTCTAGTAAGTTTGTTAAATTCAGATTGGAACAAATTATTTTATCCAATTTGGAAAAGTTTAAAGAAGCGTCCTTTAGGTTAGTTGTTCTAAAAGCACCATATAAGATGCAAAATCAGTTTGCTTTCATTTTCAAGTCATCAAACACAGGGTATTTGTGGTTATGTTTTTTTGTTTCCTGAAACTGCACTACATGAGTAAAACAATTTATTAACAGTTAATGATCCAAACGTTTTTTGCAAGGGTTCCAAGATAATTTTCCTCCATTTTGCCCTGATCCAAACATTTTTATGTGGGGTGGTTTGAATCTCGTCTGGTTTGCTTTACCCTCCATCAGGCAAGCATATGGAATTGAGTAAGATTGTTTGGATCCGTTTTCTTAATCTTAGGTTCTGATTTAGGCAGAGCTTAATTTTAAAAAAAAATAAGTGCCGGGGCCCTCGTCAGGAGGCTATCGCAGTTTGCACAACAGATTGCCACTGTACTTACTCAACTACTAACCATCACACTGCTACAAACGTGACAATTCAGACTGTTCACGGCTGCCAAAGCTTTAAGGATGGCTTGGGTAGCAAGTATTATTTGTTTTGAAAGGATATTGGCGGATTTTACGCCGCGGTTAAAGGGTTAACAAGCAACTGCTTTTCTGCTCATTTTTAAATTACATAAATATCGCCACCGTGTGGTAGCTGTCATAAGTGCAGGTTCCATCAATTCAGTGCCGGTGCTGGAAATGAAGTGCCAGTGCTGAGCACTGGATTTAGGCCACGGTTGTGAGTGCCTGGCTGGGAAGTTGATCATAATTGCACCTTTTAAAACCCTTTACCACGTAGATCGGCATTTAAAAGTTGTGCCCCTTCAAAATGAGGCAAAACATGCGGAATCGGTATTTAACACTCTGAATTCAACATGTTTTGCCTTTTTCAGGGTCCTTTTTCTCCCGATAAAGTGTGGAAGGTTTGACCTGCCACAATTTATCAGGAGAAAACACGGAGGATGTGATAATAATCACACAACTCGATCCCTGTGAAAACAGGTGTTTGCACAGGGATCGGAGTTTAACCCGCACAGGTAGTCAGGGCCTTACAGTTTGGCAGACAAGTACTCCACCACAAACCTGATGGACATATCTTTTTTACAAGTGCCATAGGACATAATGCACGTGCAATACGGCGGAGGTGACGTCTGTCAAGTTCATGTCGAGTAAACTAAGTGCCAAACTTTAAATCAGGCCCTAAATTGGATAAATGGGTTTCATTGAATGTATCTGATATTGAAATCGTATTTCTCAACTTCTAGTACATTATGAATGAGCTATCTAAAAAGATATGAGAGTAAAACACGACTTTGATAGGTTCGTGTACATTCCTTATAATATGGTGCCACCTGGTGGCCAGTTTAAAGCACACCAATGCAAAATTGTCATCTGATTTTTTTTCATCAAATAACTAACCTCCGAGCGTCGGCAACCTGATAATTTGTTTAATGGCAATCCATTCCTGTGGAGAAACATTTTTTGTATTAACTCACTAGGTGTTCCAAAACAAGACATGGTTGTAGTATTATACATTAAAAATGCAGTCTCCAATTTCGAATCTAACATGTCGTGCTTATATTGCAGGGGGACTAGGAGAGAAAAGAGTTGGAAAAAGGACAAGAATACGTTTTTCATTTAAAGGGTTGACCTATTGGCTTTGCCAGTGTGTCTTTGCATTGGCATTCAGTAAACAAATAATTCCAAAATGGACACTGGTCCGTAATGGCGTATATGTGGGCAATCATGTTTGTCTAATAAAGAAAAAAAATGTTCAAGTTGGCCGCCAGTGTTTGTGCCTATGCTGTGAGACATTAGTGACCATTTTGTTATATTTTAGAAACTTTTGTTTATTTTTCAGAGGTTAGAAAGGTAAACACAAAAAAGAAAGCAAAGCATGAAGAATGCAGGAAAATAAGTATGCGTTAAAGTGTCAGTGAGCTGCCCCCTGGTCCTAGCTGAAATAATTAAACATAATAATAATAGATATGTAATCTCACCACAAGCAAAAAGAGATCCACAAGCCACACCAATCAGCAGTATTCAAGGTACTTTATTCAGGCACAAACATAACGCGTTTCGACCACAGCCGTGGGGAAGTGGGGAAACAATTTCAATTACTTTGCAGCATTGCTGTTCCTTATTATCTCTGTCAAAGTATTCGAACAATGGTCCCCATTGTTTCATATAGTCTTTTTCATTGTCATGTGCATTCTTAGCCTCTTCTTTTTCCATACTCAACAGCTACCACAGTCTACCAGTTCTCTGGTTCTCTGTTGGAACTGTTGAAAGGCTCCAAAGCCAGGTATTGTGTGTATGGCTACCAGGAGCACGTGTGAGAAAAGTCTTTCCTTCATCCCACAAAGAGGGTGAACCTCTGGAGATGACCTGCAGTCATGCACCTCGGATGTCCTCAGTAGCATCTAACACTCCCCACCAAAAGGACTTCACCTGAGAGCACACCAGAGAATATGTATAAGGGAGCCTGCATCTCTGGTACTCCTCTAGCACACTGTTCCTCCGGGGTGTCCCATGCTGTGTTCTAACCAGCGTGTAGTGCCATTGATACAGGATTCTCAATACGGTCCCTTTCCCACTTTGTGTGAGCCACAAAGTGTTTGGCTCACAAAAAGACATCATTCCATTGCTTTCTATCTAATATAAATCCTAGGTCTTTCACCCATGTTGTTTGAAAGGGGAGCTTCACCACTGATTGTGGTTCATTGAGCTATATGTACATTTGTGAAACCACGTTTCTCACTAGTGCTTGTGAGGAGAAACTGTGCAAAAGGGGAAAGTCTGTCACCTCCCCCTGTTTGATTCAGGGCTGCTGGGTCCAGTACCTAACTTGTAGGTAGCAAATGTGTCCTGTCTCCTACGACCCAATCTCTAGCTTCAACTGTTCAAAAGATTTCACTTCCTCCAAGTGTACCTTGTCTCGCACGGTCTCACTACCCCTCCTGGTAGTGAGATCCAATTAATTAGACCAGGCAACGTAAATTGAGCAGAGGAATCTGTGTGGAGCGTTTCGATATTTTAGATGACAGAGCAAAGGAGGATTCAGTGCTGCTAAGCGGATACAGGCTCTCGTGTTGGAAATCTCAATCTGCTCAATCACGACCCACCTGAGGTCATTAGGTGTATGTCCAATCTGGATGTAATGATCCGTCATCCTCGTGGTGTTCCTCCTGCAGGATCCTGAATGTGGATGGAGGTCCCCCCATTTTGACAGGGAACTCCCACTACCAGGATCTACCAAGATGTATGAATAACCAGGAGTCTATATGGTTTTCTTTGGGCTGTCACCCCTTACCTTCGTTCTTTGTCCTGATGAAGACCCGTCTTGGCTACCTAATGGAGCTAAGTTTGGGTTGAAACGTCAACGACCTCACATGGTCCAGATGGACCAAGGCTCTGTGTGATTAAGAATATTCAATATACAGCAGAGTCATTGTTGTTCCCTAAAATTCTGGCCTATTCTTTCCTGTGTACATATTTTAAGCACACTGTATATATTGTGCACTAAACACCAGCACTGAGCACAAATGTCACTTGATCACTTATCATCTACAAACGTCACCTTGTCTTGACAGCCTTGTTTACAATTGTGTAAATATATATGAATGACTTTTTATATATAAAACGAGTAGACAGCATTTCTGTGTCACGCGTGTTACTATCTGCCACGTGTTCTATTTTGTGTGGACAATGGAGATACTTATGCTTATGATTACAGAATAACGCATTAACACTAGGCGCTCATAAAAGAAATAACTGGAAAACCCGACAGAACCATTGTTTTTTGTTTACTTACCCATACCCAGGTTCTGAGGAACACATGGTCGCCCCATTATTGTTTAAATGGCCTACTGGAGTCAGCAGACCATCATGTCTGTGACTGCTTTTAAATAAAGCAATTAAAAAAATCGTTAAGTCTGTTTTACTTAAAGGAAAATGTGAGGCATTTCAAAAATAAAAATGAAAAGCTTTCTTTTAATTTTTGAAGAGTAGGTAGTGGTCAATGCTCTTGAAATATGTTTTCCCCAACATTCACAAGGGGAAGGGGTCCCTTGGGAACCCCTTCCCATTTGCGAATGGATTACCTCCAACTCCGAGCTGGTGGTAAAATACAAATGTTTATCGACCCCATTTCGGTTGCAGAACATTCACACACACACCATTACGAGTCTGTATTAGGGACACCCTAAACACACCCCTTCCTAATACCAAATCTGAAACCCCATTTGCGATTCAATAATAGGTTACCGAAACACAACTAGGATTTGGTACATTTAAGAACGCATTTTTTCATTCGAAACGGCCCGACTCTGCAAATCAGGCTGTTTGCAACCGAAAATTAGCTTTGTACATCTGATCCCTAAAGAGGTGTATCCGGTGTGATAAATAGCGCCTGTCATGAGTTTTTAGGGAATGACATGCGCCTTTGGTATTTAACACACCAAAATCCACATGATCTGGTAAATAGCATACACATTTCCCTTGTTACATTTAGTTAGGTTTGACCTGCCAAAATGTGACACAGGCTAAGCTGTTTAAGGCATCCAATAGTTATCAGATGCAATAAATACCTCCCAACACGTAATTCTGACCCATGCACAGACATTGGTTTTAACACAGGCCTGAGTAAACTGACACACTTAATATTAGGTCCTGAGACTCCTATTAAGACAGTCAAATTGGCAAAGAAGGGTAAAGGCTCTATGTGCAGTATGCAGTTGGTGGACTATGAGCTCATTCTGTCCCCTGCAGTAAACTATCATGGTGAAAGTGCACTCATAATTATTGATACAGAATGCTTGACGAGATATTACCATTTCATTTTGAGTTTGGGCATGCTGCCGTATTTTTCTTGTTAAGAGTGTAGAAACCTAAATAATTTGTGATTTTTCCAAATACGAATTCCACCTTGTTTTACTTGGTAAAAACCAGCACTGTGCTGAGTTTGCGGAAGTTCGCTGTGCAGAGTTACGCAAAAACTCTGTGAGATTCCACGGAGTTCCATCAAAGGGTAGAAAAAATGCATATCGTGCTGCGATTTAGCGCCAGTAGTGAAATCCGCGCTGAAAAATCAGTGCTAACGGCAACACGCGGTGCATAAGAGCATGAGGCCATTCAAGTAGATTTTGATGTCGCTCAAGTAGGTAATCTAATCTAGAAGCAACCCTCTGACCGCTCCAGTCACAGCTCACGTTAGAAAATAGCTCCAGAAGGCTTCCTAGGTTCCTAAGCAAGGGGATGCCAAAACTCACTCATTCTCACCAGCTTGCTTGCTGGAGCCTCGTGTTGTTCCCGTTATTAAAGCGATACTCGAATAGGAAACAAATTCAGCCATGTGGCGATTGGCGGAATTTGGCTGAAACTCCACGTTAAAAGAGTAATGCGGAGTCGCCAACTTCCTCCTATTCTACGAGCGGAATTAAAAATTCCGCTGGACCTTGAGTAAACAACACAGGTAGAAAACTGGGCTTAAAAACTAATTTTGCATTGAGACAGGACATTGAAAAATATTGTTTTGAATCAGCTTTTTTTTCATAATGGAGAATGGGGCAGATGTTAATGGAAGAATTTTAATACAGGGCAAAATTATAGAAATTGAAATTACTGTCTTTCTAATATGTTTGTTTAATAGAGATTGGAACAAATTATTTTTCTCCAATCTGGAAAGGTTTAAAGTAGCGTCATTTAGCTCGGTTGCTCTAAAAGGAGTATGAAAAATGCAAAATCAGTCTGCTTTCATTTTCAAGTCAACTTCTTCCTATTGTCAAGTCAAGTCAAAGATAGCTTTATTCGATTTTAGAATTAAAATCATAAAAGCACAATCAAAAGAACATAGTTAAAAGCAAAATCGAATTACATACAAGTTATATACATCATGAAAAAGGGGATAACAGACATAAAAACAAACATTAAAAGTTAATCCAGAGTTGATCTACATCGAATTGCAAATTTTAAAAACTTGGATACAGCACTAATAGTTATTTCATCATCTAATAGGAGTAACTTTAGATACGCAGGTCTGCAGCGTCTTAGGCCCCAGAACTTAAGAAGGGGAATCAGATATTTCTTTCTTCCCCAAGCGTAATACTTGCAAAAAAGAACACAATGTATTGAAGATTGCAGAGCAAGATCATCACAGGGGCAATTGATTAAATTTGAGGACCAATCATTTCTAACTGGAAATGTTATCAACCTATGATAAGTACCAGTTCTCAGACGCGATAGCAACATTCTGTCATAAGAAGGGTAGTCTGGGGACAGATAAAGCTGCAAGCCGGGGCCCTGGGCAAGTGCATTATATTGAATTACAGATGTCTTAGTCCTCTCCTCAAGCCATCTTTTGTTCTCAAGGAAAGCAAGGCAACTTATCTTAAAAGCCTTTCTGGAGATCAAGGATAGCGAGGAGGGATTATCAAAAAAAGCTTGATGCCCCATATTGGTCATAAACTCCTTTACATAGGAGATCCAATGAATGTCTTTCCACCTCTCAAGTTTAAGGCAATCACTCAGAATAATTCTATTGAAAACAGTTGCTTCTGAGGTCCATATCTTATGCCATAGGAGTAATGGGTTGATTTTAATGAGATCCGAAATATAGACCAAATCCAATTCCCTATGTCATATATATGTAGAGGTCGATTTAGGGACCGCTAACAAATAGCGCAGGAAAGTGTTTTCTTTTACTTGGATTTCCTGGGAGTCTGCAATACCCCATATGCCAGATCCGTATAAAGCAGTTGATATGCATTTAGACTTATAAATGTCCAGTAGAATACGTACAGGTCTGCCTCCTAATTTATTGGCAAACTGTCTGATTGCTCCTAGAGTACGGGCAAAAGCGAGATTCCTAGCCCTAATTGCTGCTTTCCAAGTGCCTTTTTGATTAAAAACAATCCCCAGATATGAGAAAAAACTAGTAAGTTCTATCTTAGACTTATCAATAAAAGTCTTACAAGAGAGTTTATTCTTTGACGAGCAGCACATGGTAAAGGTTTTCCCTATGTTTATTTTTAAACCCCTGGAACTCATAAAGAAAGAAAAGCTGGTTAAAGCCTTTTGAAGGCCCAACTGAGTTCTGGCCATGATAACCTTATCGTCAGCATATAATAAGATGGGAACTGCGGTGCCGTCAATTTGAGGATAGTCTAACTCTTGTTTAATTAAAAATTCTGCCACTTCATTTATGTACAAATTAAAAAGAAAAGGTGCCAAAATGCAACCCTGTCTAACACCTTTCATAATTGGAAACTTGGCAGTACACTCCCCTTTATTGCCGAAACGCACCTTGGACCCTGCCTCTCTGTATAGTGCTTTGATAAAATTAAGGATGTTTAAATCTATGCCCAAGCCTATTAAAGTGTCCCAAAGTACGTCGTGATCCAGGCAATCAAATGCTGAGCTAAGGTCAACAAAGGTCATAAAAAGGTTACCCTTTTTTGCCATCATGTATTTGCCAGTTATTAAGGCCAAGTTGAGCCCTTGTTCAACAGTACCTAGGCCAGCCTTGAAACCGTACTGGAACTTAGAAATAACATCGTGTTCCTCTGCCCAAATGTGCAATCTGTTTAAAATGATTCTGCCTGCCACTTTCATCAGTGAATCGAGTAGGGAGATGGGCCTATAACATTTGGGATCGGTTCGATTTCCTTTTTAAAAATGGGCACCACAATGGCTTCCTGCCAGGTCGATGGAAACCCCTTAATATTAAAACTATTTAGCACATTAGTCAACAAAGGGGCACATAAAGAGACGGTATCTTTGTATATGTCTGTAGGGACCCCGTCAGGCCCGGGGGCTTTGTTTCTGGCACTTTCCTGTAGGGCCAATTCTACTTCAGAAGCAGAGAAAACAATCCCCAAGGGAAATAGAACAGAGACAGTAGGTTCAATATCAGCCTGCTGGATTAAGGGTTTAGAGGCTATAACGAGCGAAGTATCTTTTTTGTAAAGCTCGGTAAAGTGATCCACCCAGGTTGATTCTTCTATCGCAGGATCCAACTTATCAGAATTCCTTTCTGCGAAGAAGGGGGCGTTTACTGCTCTCCAAAACGCAATGTTATCTCTCAAGGAGCTTGCCTTTACCAATGCATTCCACGCATTCTCCTTGAGCTCCCGCTTCCGTTTTTTTAACGATATTTTGTAAGCTGCCCTGGCGGCTCTAACTTCTAGCATATTTTTGGGTTTTTTCTTTAAGATCTGCTTTAAGTTAGAGTGTGCTTTGGAACAATCCGAGTTGAACCACCCGATGGTTTTTTGGTTGGCCTTATCTCGTAGTGTTCCTGTTAACTTTTTGGCAATGAATGAGGTGATCTGGTCAAAGGCACAAATAGTCAAACTAGGGTCAGGATGAATCTCTAGGCAAATCCTGACCTTTTTATGTTGATCCAGAATCAAGTTCTGGAGAAAGTTTGATGGGTCGACCTTCTTCCATTTTATGGCATATCCGTTTTGTCTTGCCAAAGAGATAGCATGGCGGGAGAGATTTTCCGCTACACTTGGGACAAATCTAGCACCCCTATCAATATCAAGGATTGAGCTGATCGGGAAGTGGTCACTCATTGCAGTGTCTAATGTTTTAAACCACAGGACTTTGCGGTTGTGAGTAGTGCTAACCATAGTATCATCTATAACAGATTCTAGGCCACGGCCATTAAAGGTAGGTTGGAAATGAACCTGAGGCGTACACAGTTCGTTTGCAAATCCCAAGTCCCATTCAAAGATTAAGCTATTAAACATATTTCCCAACACGGTATGCTCAAAATGTGTACATGGGTCGCCAATTAAGTTGACCATTCCACATATACCAGAATTGTTATAAGGGCACAAGTGGCAATTAAAATCCCCTGTCAGAATAATACAAACGTCATTTTGCTCCAAGCCAATTGCGCGGGATATTGAATTATTTAAATCTTCAAATACTTTATTCAAGTCTTCCTTCGGGATATTGTTGTATAGATTTATTAAAATAAGTCGGGTTTCACCTGCAGTTAAACAAAAGACCTGATAACAGTTATGCCCCTCTGTATTCTGTTGCATTATTGCCAGCTAAACCATGTTGGAAATATAAGTACAAAGCCCCCCCGAGTTTCTCCCTCTCCTGGACTGGGTTGCAGGGGTAAAATACGTACGGTACCCTGCAAAATGAGTCTCAACCTGTTCCCAGGACTCCTGCAGACAGGTAATGTCGCTCTTCTCAATTAGATCACAAAAGATGGGATAATTTACCTTATTTGCTAAGCCTGCTATATTCCAGGATAGAAGGGCCAGCTCTCCCCTTACGGGGTCTCGGTGACGCTCCTTATCAAGGGAACAATCTACATGCAGATTTGGTTCCGTCAAGGAAATATTGTGTTCCGTATCTACTTCCTCGTTAGAAGAGCTAGCCGCAGAGAAATGTGTTTCTGCCAAAGGAGGAATGTGTTCCACGTCAGGCTGCACCGTGGGATGGTCAACTTTCGGGGATAAGAAGGTTTTTATACCAAAGCCAGGATATGTAATTGTTTCAGACTCTTGTTTATCGAATTCATCAAATGAACCTTTGGATGTTATTAGGGGGTCTGACAAGTTTTTTATCCTCCCTTCATTAACATCTCTTTGTGGGTCAATTAGCGGGTAATTTAAACTTTTGTACGTGGTAATGGAACTAAAACAATGGGGAGGGAGACTAGGTCCAGTCCAATGGAGTCAATCCACCGTCTCTAAACTACTATAGCGATTGGAGGTTGGTAAACCCCTCCAGTTGTCACTATATATTGAGTTTCTATTAATTTGCCTTCCCCAGTCCCTTGTGCCCGTTGTTCTATCACGGGATTTTACAGTAACCCATTCACGATCATTGGGTAAATAGGGATGAGATCTAGGAGGGTAAAAGAAAGATAATCGTTTAGTTTCAATGCTCTCGTTTATAAACTGATTCCTCCCAGAGCAGATATGATCAACCGTTTCCGGGTCCTCAAAACTGACCAGGACACAATCACCCTGTGTTGTTTTTCTTTCTGCCCCCACCCAGGAAACCCTGCGGACCATTAAGATCTTACTCGTCCTGTTCGGAGGGAGTGGTCGGTTTGTATTAAGCCAGTATTGGACCTTATTTTTCAAAGATCCAAAGGGTTCTTCTTTGTCCTATTTCAGTTCGGGAACCCCTGTTAAAATCACCAAGTAAGGAGATGCTTCTGGGGGCAAATCTATGACTAAATTTCCCGGTTTAAGACCCCTATTTGAATCTTTCTGTATGTTTGGCCCTTGATCATTATTTCCAAGAGGATGGTTAATTTTTTCTGTTACACAATTCTCTATATTAGCAGGTGCCAAACTATTTGCTTTTGTGGCGTAGGTTAACGATTTAGCTGTTGGACAACCCACTGATGAATTTTTTGCGTTTTTTTGTACCTCATCCACAACCTTTAGTGGCTCAATGTTAGTCGAGATCTTTGATATAGCAGCCACATCTATTAACTGCATCTCAATCTTCTTCAGTCTAATTTCTAACGGAGTAAGATATATTTTAAAAAGCTCCCTTATATGTTCAATTAACTTATAGTCAGCCTTCAAAGGCTCCAAATTTATAGACGTCATAGAAGGAATAACAACGCTCGACAATTCCAATGGCGGGCTATCCGCATTAGGACAATTTGGAATAGGGGCGTCTTTTAACTGTTGTTCAGTTCGTTCTATCCTTCTAGTGATAAGTTTGCCTGACCCTTTATCCCCAGTAGGAATGGTTTTTTTTGGCTTACTGAGCTTATTTATTTTGGGTTCATTTTTCTTATACTTTCTCTTGGGATATTTTGTTGTCTTTGGTATTGCACCCTCTTTCTCTCTCATCGTCTGACTATTGATTGAATCTTGCAATCGTGGTTCTAATACCAGAGGCTCCGTTGGAAGAATCGGAGACCTCTCTAGTTGCGAAGAGGATATGCATTCAGTCATTGAAAAAGACAAATCTACTTCATTAGGGATGCTATGTATATCCACGTGTACTAAGGCAAGGGGTGCTTTATTACTTATGTTATCGGGAGTTTTAGCTGTCGCAAAAAGGCCCATAGAGGAGCGCTTAGCTAATAATAGGTCTTGTGATACTCTTCGTTCCATAAGAGCTATTCCTTGGTCAATAACAGAATTCGCTCTGAAAATGAAGTTATCTAGTGGGCCAGTAATATTATTAACATCCTTAATCACCTTGCTCCTACTCCCTCGTGTGGTCGCCATGGATGATAACGTATGATTTCCACAACTAATAATCAGCCGATATTTACAAGACAACGTCCAATCCCCAGGGTTTAAAATGTTAGCAGGGGGGCCCGGTCCGGTCTTAATCGGTCTGTAACGGGCTAGAACGGGCCCGCCCTTGGCCCGGGCTTCGCCCGGCGCACGTCCTGCGCCGCGTCCCGCGCCGCGTCACTGATCTCAGAATATATAGGTAGTGTTCCGCTAAGAGGGGAGTGTCCGGGAAGAGGCCGCAGCTGTAGCTGGTTTCCCAGCCGCAGAGCCTCGCAGTCCCTCACGCCCAGGTAAAGCACAGAGTTCACGAACAAAGTTCCTCAGGCATGAACGGCTCCCGCGAAGCGGGGGCCGTGAGTCGTCCTCTTAAAGGCTGGCAGGGGGAGTGTCCGGGAAGAGGCCGCAGCTGTAGCTAGTTTCCCAGCCGCGGAGCCTCGCAGTCCCTCACACCCAGGTAAAGCACAGAGTTCACAAACAAAGTTCCTCAGGCAGGAACGGCTCCCGCGAAGCGGGGGCCGTGAGTCGTCCTCTTAAAGGCTGGCAGGGGGAGTGTCCGGGAAGAGGCCGCAGCTGTAGCTGGTTTCCCAGCCGCGGAGCCTCGCAGTCCCTCACGCCCAGGTAAAGCACAGAGTTCACGAACAAAGTTCCTCAGGCACGAACGGCTCCCGTGAAGCGGGGGCCGTGAGTCGTCCTCTTAAAGGCTGGCAGGGGGAGTGTCCGGGAAGAGGCCGCAGCTGTAGCTTGTTTCCCAGCCGCGGAGCCTCGCAGTCCCTCACGCCCAGGTAAAGCACAGAGTTCACGAACAAAGTTCCTCAGGCACGAACGGCACCCGCCTATTGTTAATTTTCCATATATTGCCATATCTCCTTTTGCCTAAAATGTTCTAGCTTTGTATTAATTGCTGTTTCCAGCCTTGTATTTTAGCTTTACTTTGGTTATAATTTCAAAGTTTGCTCTGCATGGTGTTATCATTGTTATTTTTCTTCTGTGTGATTTCTGATTTTTGATATATGTATTGTAGTTTTGATGTTTTCTTTTCCCTTGTTTGCTCAATAAACTGATCTTTTGGAACTTAAAAAATGCAAAATCAGTTTTCTTTCATTTTCAAGACAACAAACACAGGGTATTCGTGGTTGTTTTTTTTGTTTCATGGATCTCACTACATGAGTAAAACGATTTATTAGCAGTCAATGATCCATACGTTTTTGCAAGGGTACCAAGATTATTTTTCTTCATTTTGCCCTGATCAAAACATTTTTATGTGGCGTGGTTTAAATCACACCTGGTTTGCTTTACCCTCCATCAGGCAAGCATATGGAATTGAGTAAGATTGTTTTGATCACTTTTCTTAATCTTAGGTTCTGATTTAGGCCATCGTTGCGAGTGCCTGGCTTGGAAGATGATCATAATTGCACCTTTTAAAATCCCTTATCACTGGGCTCGGAATTTAAAAGTTGTGATAATTATCGCCTATTATAAGTTGTGCCCTTTAAAATGAGGCATAACATGCGGAATCGGTATTTAACCTTTTGAATTCGACATGTCTTGCCTTTTCAGGGTCCTTTTTCTCCTAATAAATTTGGAAGGATTGACCTGCCACAATTTATCAGGAGAAAACACAGAGGATATGCTAATTATCACAAAGTTCGATCCCTGTGAAAACAGGTGTTTGCACAGGGATCGGAGTTTAACCCGCACTTGTAGTCAGGGCCTTACAGTTTGGCAGACAAGTACTCCACCACAAACCTGATGGACATATCTTTTTTACAAGTGCCATTGGACATAAGGCACGTGCAATAAGGCGGAGGTGACGTCTGTCAAGTTCATGTCGAGTAAACTATGTGCCAAACTTTAAATCAAGCCCTAAATTGGATAAATGGGTTTCATTGAATGTATCTGATATTTAAATCGTATTTCTCAGCTTCTTGTACATTTTGAGCTATCTAAATATGAGTAAAACACTGCTTTGGTAAGCTTTCGTCTATTCCTTGTAATATGGTGCCATCTAGTGGCCATTTTAAAGCACAACAATACAAAATAGGCATTTCTTTGAATATTTCTCACCAAATAACTACTAACCTCAGAGCTGCCGCAACCTGATAACTCGTTTGTTGATGTTAAACCTGTGGAGAAACATTTTTTTATTAACTCACTAGATACTCCAAAACACGACATGGATGTAGTCCTATACATTAAGAATTAATTATCCAGTTTTGGCAGGGATGCATACATGGGTGCTAGAACATCCCAGGGCAGGGGCAGCTGCTACATTTTGGAGGTAGGGGGAGGACGGGACACACACACACACATGCACACATACACATAACACAACCATGCAACCATGCATTCACAAACGGGCGCACACACACACAAACACATTCATTCACAACATTTTTTCCCAAACATTCATACATGCATGCACGTACGCACCAAACAATTTAAAAAGAAAACAAAACACAGTACCTTCAGCCAGCTCTACGCTGCCTCGGAAGTTCTAGAATGCTTGGGACTGCTACCTTCCCTCATTGGCTGACCTGGGAAGGTAGCAGTCCCAACGCCATCACAGAGTGGGATGGGGTCAGTGAGACTACTGACCCCAGCCCATTCTGTGATGAAGTCTCACTGATTGACACTCGACCCTGGGTGCTTCAGGGCTTAAATCTGAAGCGCCCAGGTGCAAGGTAATCAGTGACGCTACCCCTCGTCACTGAGGGGGGTCCTCAGCAACATTTGCTGAGCTGAGAACGTCACGCCCACCAGAGCTGTGACTTTCTCAGCACAGCAAAGTTCAGTTCAGGCAGCCAGGAGCCAGCGCTAAAGGCGCATGTCTGGCTCCTGGCTTCTTGAACTGAAAGTGAACAGTGTCTATCAGGCTGACATTTGTTCTGCTTGACAGACACTGTTCCTATGGGGCAAAAGGTGAAGGGCGTGGACCCTCTGCCCAAATGGACCAGCCGCGCCTTTCCCAGGGATAATACGGCCCCCTCCCACGAGGTTATGATTGGAGCTGTGCTTCTGTAGAGTTGCAAAACTTTAAACATGCATATTTCAATGTAGAATACTCTGCCAAACAGGTTCCATTAATTTAAGGCTGAAAAGGAATGATTACGAGTAAAATAAAGTGCCACAATAATGCCACAGAATTTTCATATTTGTGCCGCTAAATTAAATGTTTTGTGGCGCAAAATTTGAAAATCTATGCTGCAATTTCCTGGGTGGACTGTATATTGTAGGTGGACTAGAAGAGTGGAAAAAAGACTAGGATAAGTCATTCATTTAAAGGTGGAGAGATTGACTTTGCCAGTGCGTAAAAAATTGATAGCAAAATGGCCGCTGGTCCTTAATGGCACATACATGGGCAATCATGGAATGCTTCATCTAATAAAGGTGGCCGCCAATGTCTGTGCCTATGTTGTATGACAATGGTGTCTATTTTGGTATATTTTTGAAACATTTGTGTCTTTTTCAGAGGTTAGAATGTTAAACAAAAAAAAGAGCAAAGCATGAACAATGCAGGAAGATATGTATGCGACCAAGAGGCAGTGAGCTGCCCCCTGGTCCTCGCTGAAATATTAAGACATGAAAACATACAAGCTAGTAGGGGCAGGGATCAACAAGCATTGGGGAAACAATCTCAGTTTCTTGAAGCGTTGCAGCTACTTATTATCTCTGTCAAAGTATTCAAACAATGGTCCCCATTGTTTCATATAGTCTTTTTCATTGCCATGTGCATTCTTAGCCAGTTCTTTTTCCATACTCAACAGCTACCACAGTCTATCAGTCCTCTGGTTCTCTGTTGGGACTGTTGAAAGGCTCCAAAGCCCAGGTATAGTTTGTTTGGCTACCAGGAGCATGTGTGAGAAAAATCTTCCCTTCCACCCACAAAGAGGGTGTACCTCTTCAGATGACCTGCAGCCATGTACCACAGATGTCCTCAGTAGCATCTAACACTCCCCACCAAAAGGACTTCACCTGAGGGTGCACCAGAGAATATGTATAAGGGAGCCTGCATCTCTGGAACCCTTCCGGCACAGTATTCCTCAGGGGGTCCCATGCTCTGTTCTAACCGGCATGTAGTGCCATAGATACAAAATTATCAATAAGGTCTCTTTCTCACATTGTGTGAGCCTCACAAAAATATATAATTCCATTGCTTTCTATCTAATGTAAATCCTTGGTCTTTCGCCCATGTTGTTTGAAAGTTGAGCTTCACCGCTGATTGTACTTCATCAAGCTATATCTACATTTGTGAAAACACTGGGCATATTTGCATGGATGTTGCGCTACCAGAAAGTAACTTTTTCTGATGTTCCACTGACGCAATGCCCTGTACCATATTTACAAAGTGGCGTTAAGTCACTTAGCATGGCTTAACACCGCTTTGTAAATATGGTAGCCTTTCACGCAGTTTTCTGTGTGAAAGGGGTGTGCAATGGGTGTTTTTGTGGGTGTTCCACCACAACACCTAATGCTTTTTGATACTGCCCCAGATTTACAAGGATCTGTAAATCTGAGGCAGCACCAAAAATGAATGCAATGCAGAGATAGGCATTAAATTGACACAACAAGGAGAAATACTTTTATTTATCCTTGTTTTTGCTTTTTCTATGCGTGCTGCATTTTGCAGTACACATAGAAAGAGAGAAACACCATTAATGATTGTATTTGTGCAAGAAGTTGTCCTTTCCTGCTTAAAAACAATCATTAGATAATGGTGATTTGCAGCACATATAGAAGTAGCAAATTAATATTATTGATTGTTTATGTGAAGGCAGGGACACCTTCCTGCACATAAACAATCATCCCTGCAAACCAGGCACCCTTGAACTATGGCGCAAGGGTGTCTGTGTTGGCGGTAGCCATTTATTTTAGCATTAGCGCAAGCAAAACGTATGGGTGCACTGTATTCTTGTAAATACGGCACATCCCTGCATTTTCCAAATGATGCAGCGCAGCTCTGCAAAATTGGCTGCATCGCCACACTGTGCAATTTCCTTGTAAATATGCCCCTACGTTTCTCACTAGTGCATGTGAGGAGACATTTTGAAAAAGTGACATAGTCTGTCACTGCCCCCTGTTTGATTCTAGGCTGCAGGATCCAGTGCCTCACTTGTCGGTAGCAAATGTGTTCTGTCTCCTGTGACCCAATATTTAGTTTAAACTGCTCAAAAGATTTCACGACCTCCATGTGGACCTTACCACACAGGGTCTACCGCCCTTCCCACCACTGTCAGAAGGCAGCCCTGCACAGTCCCGGCCGGAACTCACTTTTCCCCCACAGGGGGGTAAATGGCAAAGGCTACATATTGTAAGTGTAGCTCTTATGATTGGGAAGAATTATAATTTGTGGCCTCTTTAAGTAAGCTTTCATTTAAAATTAAACTTCCCTCATTGTGGGTGCTGTGAATCGTGCAGACAAAGAAAGGTTTGTTTTCAGTTTTGGACCCCTACATCCTCCTTAGGCACTGCTCCCCTGACTCCTTTGACTGGTGGTGTAGCAAGGAAGGGGTGGGGGAGTCGTGCTGCCCTGGGTGGCATGGGTTTTGGGGGCGGCAGCCTACACCCACTCTTACCTGCCGTCTCAGGGTGGCAAATGGAAATAATCTCTCCTGCAACCCCCCCGCTCTTTGATATGGCCGCAGCGGGTGGCAAATACCTGGTCAATCTGCTAGCTATGCCACTTCTTTGCACTCGTTTATGTCTCTTATAGTGTGACAAAGGGACTGCAGGTGTTCACAGATCACTTGGATCACATCATGATGGCTGCAACAAAAGCTTTCAGCCAATCTTAGATTCTTCTGTTTTACAAATGTATTATCCTTAAATCCTCTCTGGATCCAAATGTGCTACAGTATGTATAAATGTAAGCATTCAATGTTTATCAATATCTTTTTATAATGCAAATATCTAACACGTTACAGAATCTATTAACACCAACCCAGAAAAACAATTTATTCTCATTAAAAGTCATGTTTCTTGCCAATCCACCTCTGATCACCAGATGTTGTTGTAGCAGAGAATAATAATTTTATGGCAAGACAGAAGGATAGTGATCCAGCGGATTATCAGCTTGGGGTTACACACACACTATATACTCACCTGGGCCCATAACCATTCATACAATATGCTAGTAATACCACCGGAGTCAATTTTGTTTTACCTGCAAGATTTTGTTATCTTTACCCAAATCTTACCATTTCAATCTCCTTGACAATAAATTTCCTCTGGTCAATGAATCTAGTAGCTAGTAGTATAGGGAGACAAATACCATTTAAGGTTCTCCAATAATCACAGACTCATGAGTTTTAAAAAGTTTATCTAATCAATAATTTTGTGATTCAAAGATCAAATACAATGTTAACATCGAGTTTCATTCAGGAAAGAAATCAAATTTAGTTCAATAATAAATCTCAATAAATATTGTGATGACAGTACCTGTAAAGGGAGGAAAAGGGAGAAAAAGAGAGAGCAGGTACAAAAACAGATTTCACAGAATTTTATTTACCAAGGGAGATAGATGAACCCAACTCCTTGAAGATGGGCCAGATGGAGTCTACCGGGACAGGTGGAAGACAGAGGATCAGGACAGGTTCAGGACCGGGAAGGTGACCTCTTCTAAGTGCAGCGCCAGCGTCGCACCCCTCTCTGGCACTACTCTCCTAGATTTTTCTTCCGCGACTCCCCTTCTAGATGATTGGATTATAGATCATTATTTTGGTCTCTCGAGCAGGGTCTCTGGCATCTGCAGGGTCTGAGACAGCATATGTGTCTGGTCAGATTCAGACCTCTAACTAACTAACCTACCTCAATTATACTATTCTGTGTTCATGGACCACCCCCAAATGTTCCAATATCGTGTTTCCCCCTATTTCTGATTGGACAGGGCAAGGAGGTATATATTAAATGTAATATTTTACTTTAAGCTCTTTGTTCTATGTTTCCGCCCCTTAATTTACTTTCCCAAAGCTTTATTCCCACCTGCATTTCACATTATGCTTAATTCAATTTATGCAATTTGTAATATGTTGCTATTGTCCGGGTCGATGGGTTAAGTTCCCATGTGCTTCTTGCCAGTTTGACCTTGGCTGGGTTTCAATGGTGTCATCATAGTTCTGGGCAGGGTAGAGTGCGCGTGTGCACAGATCAGGTGGGGTAGAGATTTCAGTCACCCTCCGAGGCCCAAATACGAACTAATAATAAATCAGAGAAAGACTGTTAGAATACAGAAATAAATGAATTCACTGTATACCACTTATCGCTGCTCTAATCCCATTTACTTATAATAATCTTTCGCATTAGCAATTAGTAGAACTTGCAAAGTTTAGTTTAAGCAAAAGCATGCACATTAACATGTGTGTTTCAAGCGGCCATTTTAAACGCTATTGCACATCTGCAAAAGACTCCCTTCAAGCATAGAAAACGTCATACTACGTAGCTGCAGTAGATGCATGCGCAGTGAAATTCCCACATTTTTGTCTGCCATTTTAATGACACTCGGGTTACTGGTTAGTAATACACATAGGCAAGCGTCCCCTAGATTCAGTATAACGTGTGTAATGCAATTATTAGTATTAACAAACAGATTGATTAAGGTATTATACGTTACTTGAGAGGATTGCATCCAAGCAAGCTTCTTCTTTACGGAACCTTGCTCCATCACTAGCATTATGCATAAACTTTTATTTACCTCTTCCAAGCAGCACACTCTAAAGTTTCAACCTATAACCCAAAATGAGAACATAAGTAACTTAGAACTTCCAGTCCCAAAACTCCCCAACACTACATCTTCTTCCTCTTTTGCTTATTATTGAGATTCTGTTGATAAAAATGTTTTATTGTTAAGTTTATTTTGTTATTAATGGGATTGTAATGTCGAGAGAAGACCCAATTTATGGGTTTGAAGAGGGTAGGTTACAATACTTATAAGTTATAAGGAAAAAAATCAAGTTGCATTAGAAATGTGTGTTTTTATAATTAGGAAAGCCAGTAAGATTAATCTTTATAATATTTTAGATTTACATTATTATTTAATGTAGCATTGTATGGATGTTTCTGACATTGCTTTAAACCATGGTAAACTTGCTCTTGATTTGGGTAATCACTATCTTACCTGACACGAGGATTAGAACACACTATTTTTGTGTCTGGAGACATGCGCAGTTGACTAAAATTAGAGCATGTGAGGAAAGGAATGCCTGGTCTCCTATGTATAGCAGGAGCTGCAGAATTGAAAAGATGTGTGATATTGTTTTGGTTATTAGTGTCAACCCTGGAGCTCTTTTTCACAGTAATTCGGGTGCATTAACTTTGTTACATTGTGGATTTATTTACATCATTAGGTGTTAAGGACCTTTTTTGGAAAGCTATAGGAATTTTTTTTCAGTGGAGACGGTTTTTTGAAGGGAGAACCGAATGAAGAGAGCTGAGTATTTCTAAAGAGATTATAAATTTGACAGTTAAAGGATAAAGTTTTATTTGGAATAAATAATTATAACAGGAAGAGGATATTTTAAGAATATTTTTTTACAATAGGTTTAGGTAGCATGCCTGAGGAAGTATATGAAAACAGGAAAGAAATTCAGGAGGCAAGAGTAAGGAATTTAATAAGGAAATAATTTATCGGTAGCGTTCAGGATACAGTAATTTCTTTGTCAAGAAACAATAGGGAAAAGAGAGAAGTGGCTGGTGAAGAAGAAAAATATTGGTCTCTGTCTGACGATGACGGTGCATCCAATAAAGGTCCTGGAGGTAAATATTTAAAGAAGAAGAAGCATGTGTATATAGAAGAGGTATCTGTTACATCAAAGATGGGAGTCCAAAGCGGCTCACAGGGAAGAGGTGTCCGAAGCAGCACAAGTTCTGGGGAGGTTAACCCTTCAAGTAAAGAGAATTTTGAAAGAATTAGAATAGATGATAACAAGGACCTAGATGAATATATTTTTAATATGAATATAGGTGATTATGAGGAATTTCCTTGGACTCAATTTGGTGACAGTGAGAATGGCACAGTTGACACTGGAAAAATGGTAAATGATCCATTGGGTCAAACATTCTTTGATCCAAAGGACGTCAGACACCCAAGAAGTTACGACTGGTGGTATTTGGGTCATGTGGCAGAGTATATCGGACAAAGAATAAGGAAACCTTTAGAGAGAGAGGAACGGAATTTCATGAGGGCGGTATGTTCACGCCCTATATAGTGGGTGAAAAAGACAGTATGACACCCAATTTGGATCCCAAAATGATAACTTAGGGCCTGATTACGATGGCGGTCCAAAGCACCTCCAATGTCCCGTTCGAGGTGGAAAAACACGATTTTGTTACGGCGGAAGCGGTCAACCCGACCACCATATTACAATGGGCAAAGATAAGCATATTTCAGTCCGCTGCGGTGTTTACAGATCCGACGGGAAATTACGACCATGCATGTGTCGGAAAGAGCCAATGGAGACAGACAGCCGGGCAGAAGAGCACTCCGACCGCCCACCCCATTGGGATGCGCCTATCAGGCCAGCTGAACGCAGCGGGAAAACCTGCTTGTCAGAGATGGTGGAAAAAGAAACACAGAGAGAAGAAACTCTACATTCACGCTCTTCTCCACGTTTCTGGACTTTCATGGATCCTGCCCTACAAGTCCTGACGCTTCTCTACCTGGTCCACTATTACCAAATACGATGCCGTCACGTACCCCATCCGAGGGAAGTCAAATACCTATCACCACATGCAACTGCCTGACACCAACATGACCCAATCATCGCTCTGGGACAACTTACCTGTTAACCTCGGACACCTTGCTGGAGGCAGGAACTTATAGGCATGTCACACACCCATGTCATGCATGAAGGGCCATTGTCACCTCTGCAGAGGGGGGGTCCAATTTGCGCACAGAATGCAGCCTTCTTGGCTAGCCATGGTGGTCACATCATGGCAGCTGTGCAGCGGTCGGCAAAGATGCCCATTTGGATGCATATGGGCCTCAGATCTTCAAAGCATTTTCTGGCCCACAGCCAACCAAAAAGTAGCCCAACATTGCTACTTTAAGGAAGGAGGGGCAGGGACAGCGTCAATCAGGCAGTTAAGTTAGTCTGGCCGGATCATCTTACAGAAGGGGTCTGCACAGAATATATGCTCTTGCTAAGTCTGAAAAGAGCAAGAGAGACAGATGCATCTGTTGAAATGCATGTGAAAAAATTGCACTTTACAAGTGCTTTGGTCACACTTCTTATAGGGCAGCCCTGAGCTCACAGTCAGCGCAGGCATATTGTAACTTTCTACCCCTGAAGAGGCTTTGAAGTGCTTTTCCGCGAGTAGCATGCTATTCTGTAACCCAAAAAGGATTAGTGATGGATTAGTTTAGTGAAATCTGAGTTAATTTGAGTGGTAGATATGTGAGTCTGTTAATTGGATTGAAAAGGATAGTGGAGTGATAGAAGAGGGAAAGGTCTATAAAGTGTTCATTGGGAGATCACAGTAGGAAGATGAGGTTTGGTATGAGCAATAGGAGAGATGGAGAAGGGAAGAGTCTCTAGCAAGGGATTAGGGAGATCTTAGTAATAAAATGAGGTTTGGGGTGATCTAAGAAGGAACAGAGGAGGGAAGAAGCATGAACTTGTGATTTTGGAGATCACAGTAGTAGAATGAGGTTTGGGATGAGTCAGAGAGTGGAGGTAATATGCAAAACTGTAACTGAGCACCATGTACAAGTGTTAACAAAGAACAAGGCACATTAGCCTCTTTAAGTCAATCTCAGTCAAGGGCCTTGCACGTCAGCAGAAATTATACACCAAACATATGTCAATGTCAGGGCAACCCTTGAAGGACAGAAGGCATTAAAATGAGTCTATCTGTGAAGATGAGAGTGGCCTCCACAAGGACAGGGAATGTGTGGTCAAAGCCTTTGTCTGGTGTCTGTCATCCCTATGTTGTGCTGACTGCTGACAAACAGGGCACATTAATGTCTCAAGAGCTCACTCCCTGATGCAAGTCAGTAGCGTCTACTTGTCCGAGCACTTATGCACATGTACACCCCTCCTCAATACACACACGGTAAGCACTGCCACTCAGATTAACATCGGCTGACTTGCGTGCGATGTACAGTACATTATTTTTTGAAAAATACGACAATTTCAGACACACTGATCCCATCCAATCATGTCAATCCTTACTGGTAAACACATTCACCCAATGCCCACATACTGCTCCATTGCATCAACCTTACACTCTGACCATCACAAAGACATATTTTCATGTACACAATGTCCAATTTGACTTCACCTAATGCATAACTATTTTCATTACCATTTACACCATCAGCGCATGTGTGTAGCTGCTGTGATTGTGCCAGGAAAACAACTATTGTGATGCCATTCTGCAGGTAGGCAACTCAAGGTTGAGCTGTGATGCTGTCATCTGTAACATTTGGCTGTACACAGCACATAGGACAAGTGTATCCTCTGCTAACTGATTGCACCCTGAGTGATTAATTGGCCATAAGTCAAGCCACTGCCACACTATCACATGAGTCACAATAGTCTGGTAGCCACACTGCACACACAAGGATGATAAGGGTATTATACTAGACAATTCACACCCTTCTTTTCATGTGTCTGAATGGGTCAGTTCAGACATCATTCTCCAGATGGGCTCTGCAAGCATGGCAAGATTTGTTTGGGTGACACTGTCCATGTCAAAGATACATAACGTTGAAACAGTTGTATATACCTGGCATCTCCTGCCATTCTTATACAATCAACTTTTAACAGATTGCATCACACATGAGACATCTCTAAGCTTCCTGGGTGGTGAGGATGGCTGGAATAAAAGTAGTCAGTAATGCACAAAGTCACACTCAGCCCAATACTCACCCCCAACTTGCTGCTTTTGGGCCCTCAAACGTTCAAGAAGCTCAGGCTGGGTCACCACTGAGAATGCGGGCCATTAGGGGGGGTCAAGGTCCGGTGCGCCAACCTGCCACTTCGAGGGCTAGCCCCAGCTGCATCTATGTGACGTTCTTGCTGAGGCAAAGATATTGTCCCACCTCTTGTGGCAGTGGGTCTCGCACTAGTTGGGGAACTCCAGGGTCTGCACCTTCTGGGAGATACCCTTCTAGATGACCTTGCGCTGATGGACTTTGAGCTGTATGCATGGGAGACATATACAAAAAGATTTTTCAACAATATGTAGTGGACCTTGTGTGCCAGTTTAGAAGAAGGTCAACACATAACACACACATTGTTCCATGGACAGCATAGTCATAAAGACTATGTCACATGCTACGCTCTGATCAAGGTCAGTAAGTACAATGGCAACGTCTGTGAGGATGGACCTACTACCTGCTCATAACCATACACATGCTGAGGCTGGCCACTTAGATCATGATGAGCAAGGACATCCTTTGTGTTGCATTATGTGATTGACCATGATAGACATGACACTGTAATTAATACCTGGTAGAAATACTCACTTTGTCTTACACTAAAAACACCTTTATATACAGACCCTTTGCATGGTATCACGTGGCACAGAGGGCACAGTAAGGTACATGACACAACATTCACTCACTAAGGTAACAAGGTTAAGGGCTGTCATGTGTAAAAAGTATAGCTATATCTTTTTGTGTCCAAATATGAGGATGCGCTACCTAGATGGCTAACCAAGTCAGTTGTGAGATGTGGACAGCCCTTTTGCCAATTATGATGCTGAGACTGGGCCGCCATCACAATAGTCACCTGCATGTGGAATGTGAATGGTGACACGGTACATACATATGTGATCCTCACCAATAGTAGGATTACATCTCGACTGTACATGTCTCAGATGTGTAAGAGGTGAGTTCAAATAAATCTAGACAGATACATGCCTTGCTCTCATGGGCAGACAGCACTAATCTCCATAGTGTCCCTGTATCCCTACAATTGTGTCCAATGGCAGTGACTGCCGTGGCTGAATATGCCTACCATGATTTTCGAATCCTCGAATACCGGCCGCGATGACATGTACCATTGGCTGCCATCATATTCACCTAGGCGGTGTCACACAGTGGGGGTCAGAATCTCACCACCGCATCACTGGCATTTTACAATTGTGTCCAATAGCAGTGACCGCCGTGGCTGAGTACGCCTACCTTGATTTTAGAATCCTCTAATGCCAGCCGCGACGACATGTCCCATTGGCTGCCATGTTATTCGCATAGGTGGTGTCACACCGCGGGGTCAGAATCTCGCCACTGCATCGCTGGCATTTTACAATTGTGTCCCATGGAAGTGACCACCATGGCTGAGCACGCCTACCACAGTTTTCGAATCCTCGAATGCCGGCAGCAACTGCATGTCCCATTGGCTGCCATGTTATCCGCATAGGCTGTGTCACTCCGCGGGGGTCAGAATTTCACAACCGCATCACTGGCATTTTACAATTGTCTCCAATGGCCGTGACCACCTCAGGTTGACTCAGACCATGGGGTTCACACCATCTGACGTTTTCAGTTCTTGAGTAAAAAATTGCAGCATTGTGCTCCACACAAAATCAGACATCAAGGGCACCTTGTGAGGGGACTCGATAGTGTGACATCAATTTTTTCTCAGCTTTCACATGAAATAGCTGTTCCCAGAGGTTTTACAACATTGCTTTGCCCTTCCTCACAAGTCACTATAATCCATGTGTGCATGGACTAACATTACCAGTGGAGTTGTGTTTCCTTGTTGTGAACGTGGCACAGTGTGTAATGCAGACTCCTCAGACAAGCATAGTGGACTCTGCACAAAATGTGCATATATGATGTACACAGTGCTGTAAAATACTGATGTCTTGTCCTGTTTGGAGTTAATGCCGGACTGTACGGATGATTTTGTGCTTAATTTACATCAAGGTGTGTCATGTTTAGAGACAACAGATATATCCATCTCAGGCCAAATGCTCTGTGCCACCTGTGATGTATTCACTACTCACATAGCTGAGTATCCATGATTTTGCAGAGTACCATTTGTTTGTCACCTATGCCATTGAGCCCATTCTGGTTGTTTGTATGTACGTCTTGTCAACCTCAATAACTACATGATGACAATGTATGTATACAGGTCACACGTGCAAGACACTGATTTCATTTGACTGTTCATATTGCGCTGGTCTGAGTCATCATGTATGCTATAACCAACATCTCATCTTTTCCTATTTCCACACATGCGTACCCTGCCAGAGGGAGAAGGAGACAAGCACCTGTCTATCAGCCTTTTCCAGACCTCTTGACCAAGGAGGAGCAGGACATCATAAAGACGGTCTGACTCAATTGCCTGAAAATTCAGGAGCAATGTCGCCAGTTGGCGCCTCAGTTATGGGCTCACAGAATCTATCCCACAGCTCTGACCCCAACAGTGAAGGTGATGGCCACACTGCCTTTCTTTGCAACTAGTTCATTTCAGTACACGGCAGCTACATCAGGTGGGATGCCACAACCCATGTTCAGTATGGTGTTGCCTGATATCCTGTCTGTCCTGTCTGCACAGTTATATACATTTTCCAAGAAGAGAAGAATTGACAACTGTGAAGGGTGACTTTTATGACCTAGGTCGTATCCCACATGTCTTAGGAGCCATAGATGGCATACACATTGGCCTTGTTCCACTTCAGGCATGTGAGCAAATCTATAGGAACTGTAAACATCATCATTCTATAACTGTGCAATTGACATGCCTAGCAGACTGGACCATTTCGCATGTCTGTGTTAAATTCCCAGGGTCTGCCCAGGACTCCTATATCATGGGAAACAGCAACATACCCCAGCTGATGTCACATCTTCAACTGGAGAGGGCCAGGCTTGTTGGCGAGTGAGATGTACCAATATTTTGAGTGTGTGTGACATGCTGTCCTCCTCATCAAAAAATATTGATTCAGATTGTACATCTGTTTGTCCCACAAATAGGTCACTCAGCGTATCCAAACTGGCTTCGTTGCTGACCCCAATGAGAAATCCAGCAACGCCAGGGAAAGTCCGCTTCAATGAGGCCCATCGGAGGACACGTCGGGTAGTGGAAGGGGCTTTTGGGCTCCAGAAGGCAAGATTCTGGTGTTCGGACAAGACCGGTGGAGCCCCCCTCTACTCACCCAAGAAGGTGTGTCAGATCACAGTCGCATGCTGTATGCTCCAGAACCTTGTATTGCGCAAGGAGAGCCCTCTGATTGTGGAGGATGGGGACAAGCAGGTGCCCCCGGGTGAGAATCCTGACATGGACAGTGAAGATGATAGTGGCGAAGAGGACGGTCTTGACCTGTGTCAACAGCTCATCAACAACTACTTCTCTTGAGTGTAAGTATGCAATAAGATGGCATGACTGTGACAGTTGCATTTGCTGTTGTGGTGAAGCAGTGAGGATGTGGTGGGCTGCTGACTGTTTGGTGTGCGCAACTGTGGGCTACTTTGTGCAGAGCTGTCTTTGGTTGACCTCGTAACTGATGTATACGTTTAAGGTGTTTGTATGTGTTGTGTGATCTGATCCTTGCACTGTGTACTCCAGGAGTGGAGTGTTGTTGTTGTGACATCATTGAATTGCTCAATGAAATTTTTCTTGTTGTGTCATTGTAGGTTCCTGCGCTCTGTCATTTTCAATCTGACATGTTAGTGTATTGACATCATCTGCAGAATGACGCTGTTCTGCCAGCAAAATGTATGTGAGGTATCCCTGGGAATGTTTTACCCCGACTTTGTGAGTACAACTTAGGTTTGCAAGCGATAGGACGGATGTTTCAGGTACAACTTCTCATGTGTGTTGTATGTTGGTGCATAGCCTATGTGTTCCATCGTGTTCTTCATCACATTGTGTCTGTGGGCCAATACATGTTTGTCAATGTTCACCTAGGTGGGTACCTCTCTGTGGGTGAACCCGATGTAGGTGTCCATGTGTGTCATTATCGTATGCCACAGAGATCATGTGACTACACGGACACAAGTCCCAAGGCTATCCAGAAGATGTGGCTACACCTGTTTGGAGAGTACCAGTGCAGAGTTGCAGGTTTGACCCCCTGTTGCTGTTACTGTTTAGCTGTGTGAAGTCTCTTGTGGCCTACTTGAGATGACTGCAGCCGCACCAATGATCCATCAGTCTGATTACTACGGCACTGGACAGTGCATGATGTTTCCTGAACATACTTGTATCTGAGAAGTTGATATGTGTAAACTGTGGCACTGCATGTTCCACTAGTGACATATGTGTAATTTCACTGTGTGGATGGGCTTCTCCTCCTAAGCACCTATGGGTGTGACATTGTAATAAAGATATGTGTGTACTTTATACTACAATGTCTGTTGATGTTGACATGTTTGGTATACTCATCCGCAATGTTAGCTTGCGCTGCACCTAGTGAGTGCCTAAATTGTTATGCACATAATGTCATCTGGTGGTATAGTCGCAGTCAAGTTCATGTAGTAGATAATTGGAAAAAACTAAACTGAAACAAATGGGTGTGTGATAAGTGTATTTATTTAGGTGCATATGGTGAGTTAAACAAAGTGATTAACAGTGGAAAGGTGAACACCGAGGAGTTGTCAGTGATGGTAAAAGAACACATTGGTGTTGTTACCACATTTTGAAAAGTCCACAGTCCAACAGACTCCTGCCATCAGAATAGAAATGTGTGACAGGATAGTCCACAAAGTCAATGTTCTGAGCACAACTGGTGACATTATGGGCGGCTCTGCTTCCTGGCTTGGTTTGGTGCATTGCCACTTGAATCTCCCATTGGGTTTCTCGGAAGTCCCTGCTTACTTTTGGAGGGGTTCCACTGCTCCAGCACTGGGTTGTGACCACGCTGTACAAAACATAAAATCAAATATAAACCATCACATAATACAAGTAATTACTTGTATTATGTGATGGTTTATATTTGATTTTATGTTTTGTACAGCGTGGTCACAACCCAGTGCTCAAAAAACAATTTCCTAAAAAATTCCAAGATTTACAGTATGCATAAAGAGGCACATATGCAAGCTTTATTTACTATGAAAATAATAGTTAAACAATCGTTTGCAGTCCAGATTATTATTGCTTGTTTTTATTGTTACAGTAAAACACAGATTATTTCATAAATCGATGACATAGAACAGGTTCCTCACAAGACTCCCACTGTATCTTGTGGGAGTGGGATGTCCTGAGAAGTACCGCAGAATATTCTCTTTTTTTCCTCTCTCCCAATTCCTCATTCGCCTTGATGCCCATCCCAGCTGAATAGCTGTTGAAAAGCTTTGTAGCTGAGAGGAGTTTCAGGGGGGGGGGGGAGGGAGGGTTCATTCATCTCCCTAGAGAAGGCCTGGATTTCAGGTGAGCGGCTCTACATAAATTATCTTCCTTTCCGGAGACATGGATCAGGAACAGATTGACGTTCATGACATGGCTCAGGCATTAGCAGCAGATATTGCAGAAAAGCAGGATATATCCCAACTGCTACGCAATTTACAGTTAGAAAAGCACAGGTTATGTATGGAGAATGGGGAATTGAGAAAAGAAGTTGTATGGTTTAAACCTAGAGGGAATCCTTAGGACACTTCACCCAATATGGAAGGTAAAAATCCTTTTGATTTTAGTACACGTAGCAAATGTCTATTCCACCCCTTGCTAGTGAGGCCTCTAACCCAGTTCAAGTTACTGTTGCTGTACCCTCTCCTGTTTCTTTAGCCACTCCTGAACGATTCACTGGAGACAGTTTGAAGTTTGCAGTATTTATCAGCTATATTTTTCATGTAAGCCTCATTGTTTTCAAAATGATTCCGCCAAAGTTGCATTTGTATTGTCATACCTTGGTGTGGTGGCCACTATCTGGTCTATCCCTTTAATTGAAAATGATGATCCTATTTTATACAATTGGATGGCATTTAAGACAGCAATGACTCGTTTATTTGCTAGACATTATTTGTACAAGGAAGTTATAAAGAGTTATCACATTCAACAGGTTTTTAACAGAAACAAAGTGCCCTGAAGAAAAAATAACTTCTCTTTTCTGCAAGAGGATTTAAAGGATGCTCTCTCTCACATAGTAGATTTGCCTGAGGGCTATTCTGAGTTTGGTGATTTAGTAGTTAAAAAATTGGAACATAGATTAGGAGAAAGAAAAAGAGAATGTCCAAGATAAGATGCTCATTATAATCAGGTTGAATCCGAATGAAAAGAGACAGAGCATGAAGCTACAGATGTGGAACCCATGCAGATTGGAGGTGTTAAGGGTCCTTTAACAGTCGAAGGGAAAGAGCGTAGACAAAAATTGCTTTAATGTCTGTATTGTGGTAAAGCAGGTCATTCTGCCAGACATTGCCCTACCAAACCAAAAAGCAAAAAAATAGTTCTCTCCCCAGCTACAGAAAAGGCCCAGGAAAACTAACATTATCGACTGGTAAGGAGATCGTCGAGTTGAGAGAAAGTGATCCCAAGATCTGCCAATATTTGGCAAACACTGTTGCTCGTGTCCCTCGTCACTTTACTATTCATGTTACCTTAATTCTTACCATGCAACAAAGACATGTGTTACCAATGTTAATTGACTCAGGAAAAACAGGTAATTTCTTTGACCGTAGTCTAGCCAGCTCATTAGGAATTCCTAAAGTACTAAAACAAGAACCAGAACTGGTGCAAGCTGTTGATGGGTCCCCATTATCCTCAGGACTTATTACTTATCAAACTATTCCTCTCACTTTGGTATGTTCTAATTGCCAAACTGAGCAATTGGCTTTTGATCTTATTGATACCCTTACCTTTGGAGTGATCTTAGGTACCCCCTGGTTAACTACTCACAATCCCAAAATTGATTGGGAACATAGAACTGTTACTCTTGATGCTGGGTACTGTCAGTCTTATTGCTATCATGATTCAGATACTGAATGGGTGGCTCCACTACATTGTGCTGTAGCCTCTGATACAGAATCTCTTATTTCTTCCTAATATCAGGATTTACAGGATGTTTTCAATCTAATAAAAGCAACTACTTTGCCACCACATAGGACCTATGATTGCAGAATAGATCTCATACCTGGGCACCTTTACCTTGCAGTAGGATATATGCTCTAACAAAAGCAGAAAAGCAATATCTGAGACAATATTTAGATGAGTTATTGGCCATAGGTTTTATCAGACACTCAACTTCACCAGTTTTAACGCCTCTTTTATTCGTGCCTAAACGAGGAGGAGATCTAAGAGAATGCATAGACTATTGTATTTAAAAAAAAACAACCATCAAGAATAAATATCCTTTACCTCTGATTCCAGCCACGCTAGACCAACTGAGACTTTCCACAATATACACCAAATTAGACCTACAAGGGGCTTATCATTTGATTCGTGTCAAAGAGGGTGACGAGTGGGAGACAGCCTTACGAACCAAGTTTGATTTTTTTTAATACACCGTCAACGCCTTTTGGTTTGTGCAATGCCCTGGCGGCATTTCAATACTTCATAAATGAAGTACTACCACACTTTCTAGATATTTGTGTAGTCGTTTATATCGACAACATTCGTATCTATTCAAAAAATGAAGAGGAACATGTTTATCAGGCCAGAGCAGTTCTCCAATGTTAATGTGAAAACCATTTGTTCGCCAAATTGGAGAAATATACATTCCAGTCACACACTATAGATTTTCTGGGATATCGTTTATCTCCTAATAGCATTTCAATAGATCCAAATAAAGTTGAAGTAATACTTAATTGGCTGGAGCCCACTTGCATTAAAGATATTCAATGTGTTTTGGGCCTTGCAACTTTTTACAGACGATTTATACCTAATTTTTCTGAGATCGTGGCCCCAATTACTCGATTACTGCGTAAAGTACAACCATTCATGTGGTCAGGCATTACTTCTCAAGCTTTTCAAACCATAAAAAGAAAATTCACAATTTTGGAGCACCCTGACCCATATCAACCATTCTTTGTAGAAGCAGATGCTTCAAAAGTAGTGATGGAGGGTGTTTTGTCCCAGAGAAACTCAGTCGATGGTCAGTTACATCCAATTGCATATTATTCTAAAAAAATTACTCCCAGCAGAACAAACGTACATAGTAGCAGAAAGAGAACTTCTCGCCATTAAATTAGTCTTTGAAGAATGGCGGCACCATCGCATGGGAGCTACACACCTAGTAACTATTTTCACTGACCATAAAAACTTGCAGGTTTTTGGATCAGTAAAAGCCTTGACACCACAGCAAATTAGATGTTTTAATTTCTTTAGTAAATAGGTTTTTTCAATTACATAGCGACCACACCTTGGCATACAATCAGTATTGATTTAATAACAAATCTTACTCCAGCTGTTGGATTCACTGTCATTGCTGTAATAGTGGATTTATTATAAAAAATTGCACACTTCATTCCATTACCAAAAATTCCCACTGCTACTGAATTATTTCTGATCGAGCGAGTTAATTCACTTCACGATTCTGGAAAGCACTATGTAAAATATTAGTCATTGAAGTAGCCCTGTCAACAGAAAGAGTCAATCAATCCTTAGAGCAAATACTTCGTTGTCTACTGACCACAGTTACTAGTGAATGGAATATAGATTTATCTATGGCAGAATTTGTTTACAATATCAGTGTGCATGCAGGAACTCATTGCACCCCTTTTTACTTCCTCACAGGATATCACCCCAGATCATTGCCAGTATCATTACCTCCTCCCTTAGTTCCTGCAACAAATGACAGACCCCAACAGTTAATTGACATTCAAAAACAAGAAAAAATCTCCTTAGCAAAATATAAGAGTTCTATAAAAAGACTAGCAGATAAAAAGAGAAAACCATCCCTGACTTATAAACCAGGAGATCAAGTGTGGTTATCAACTAAAAATCTTCAAATATAAGGATCTCGTAAGCTATCACCCAGATACATAGGCCCTTTTACATCACACATATTATAAATCCAGTATCTGTTGAATTAGATTTACCTGAGGATTATCCCATTCACCCTGTATTTCATGTATCCCTCCTTAAGGCTTACCATTCTGATACCCGACAAGAAACTCCAATATCACCTATACATGTCAATGGACATCTAGAATATGAGGTCAAACATATTTTAGACTCAAAGCAAACGGAAGGATGATTATACTATCTGATTTAATGGAAAGGATATGATGCATCAGAAAATTCATGGGAATTAGCATTTCATGTTTATGCCCGTAAATTAGTACGTCAGTTTCATTTGAATCATCCTAGCAAACCACGCCTGGTAAGCCATTCCTTAAGCGGGGCGACAGTCATGGTGTCACAAAAGTCAGCGCAAACCTGTACCTATCCAGTTTTGACAAGTCAAAAGATGTATACAGTTTGCATGTCCTTTAACAACTGTCATTATATAAGGTGAAATATTCTGTTTCTTTAAAAAATATTTCATGAAAATTATTGTAATCATGCATTGACAAAGTCTTTCAAAGCTGCTGGTGTAACACGATCCATGTGCTGATTTTGAAAAACGTCTTAGCACTCACACGTGCCAACTGCCAAGCCTCCCCACTCATCCTATGCAATCTGTCAACTCATCCCTGTTCTCTGCGTGCCTTTTTGCAAGTGTAAAACTATTTATAAATACAAGTCAAACAGTACAGTCAATGCTTGGCCTCAGTTCATTCTGAGACTTACCTGCACTCCAGCGACGGCTTGTGCTTGCCTGGATTCCTGCTTCCTGACGGTACGACATGGAGATCTTCCCCCTTCTTCCTGCTTCACGTTGGTTGCCTGTCTTCCTCCGGTCCTGAAGTCAGGCAGTCAGCTTCCTGTGTTCTCGGCTGAAACAAAAGACAGAACATTGAAAAAACCATGAGTACAACTATTTAAAGACATTGGTCCCTCGCTATACGAATAAATGCAAGCGGTAATTTCATTTATTTACCTTGTAAGATTCCTTGTTCGCAGATCTGCTTTGATGTTCATTTAAATATTTGGATAAGGGGCGTGGCCAACTAACATGGCCGATCGGACGTGATCCCAATCGGCTCCGTCTCAGGCCTCATACAAAACTGTAAAATGAAGCATACCTTATTATCCCCGGAAGATTTTTGGAGCACCTCAGAACAGGGGGAAGAAGAGGTTCACCTTAGAAATGCCGGAGTGCACCTGCGAAAGAAGGAATACGCTCTTAAAGAACTGACGGTGCTCGGCGGGCGGAAGGGGAAAAATGCCACCATGCTTCTCAGCAGACTCCAGGAGGCATGATGCTTGAGCTCCTGGGACTACAGCTGCCAGACCGAGGGGCCGAGTTGGCTGGTGGACACAGGTGAGGCGCTCTGATTGCAGCCCTGATGCCTCGCTGCACCCTAAAATAATGGAGGAGGCAGCAGGAGAGGAACCGGCTGAGGGAGATCGAGCTTGCAAAATGGCAGGCTCGGCGCACTGCTGGGAAAACACTTGGTGGTAGCTCTGATCCCTGATATGCGGTCGCATCGGCTCCCTGAGCCCAGGCCATATCTCCCCAACCAGCGCAACGTCATAATGCATTCCAATATTTGCAGAAGGCAGCGGGGGCCTGAGACTCCGGCTATGAGCGGTTGACATGGGACGAGTAATGGGGGCACCAAACCGCTGACTCTCATAAGGCAAGTGCGGGCAAAGGGGAGCGCAGGGATACCAGGCAGAAAGGACTAAGAAGCAATTATTGGGAGGGAAGCCCAGAGGCCCCAACTACGATGAATTTCTTGATGCCTGGTGCCTGACCCTAACATGGCCGCCGAGCAGTGAACAGCAAACTACTAAAGGACCACCGGCAGCGCTTCGTGGGACACCGGGCGGGTCCTCCTGCTTGTAGAGCATTGGAAAGGAGGCTCTGGAGCTCTGTCAAGCCGGGGTGCAGGGCAAAGGCACTGAGGGGACTTAGTGGGCTGACTGCATGACAGCAGGGCCGGAGGTTGGAGGGGAGCCCCTGCGAGGGAAAAGAGGCGGCCTGGGGCTTGCTTGCGACCACAGACGCTGTGCACTGGTGCTGACCAGACAGCGGATCACTTTATGCCACCCAAAAAGGCCCCCACCAACAAGGTCTCCAACTACTTTGCTACCATGAGCGCAGGAGCGGCAGGCGAGGAGGTGACATCTCCGACAGGGACCATGATGCTAACTAGAGAGAACCTACTGTCTTCCCTGCGGGAATTCAAAAAGGAACTCCAGGCAGACATCAAGGCTGATATGGATGCTTCCTTTGAGTCACTCAGAGTGGAAATCCAAAAAAAAATGGTATCCATGCAGGCGGATGGGGACACTGTGGGCACCAGAATACTGAATCTTGAGGCAAAACACCAATAGCTGGGCGACTGTCTCACACCCTTGGAAGAAAGCTTGGCGGATCTAAGTGACCAACTGTGTGCCACCCTGCTTAAGTGCAAAGACTTAAGAAATCACTCTCGACGTGATCACGTCCGAGCAAGAGGGTTAGAGGAAGATTGTGAGGGCCCAGATCTGGAGGCGTTCATGGTGGGCTTGTTCTCCTCGGTTCTGGGAGAGGAGGGCCCTGAGGTCTAGCTAGAGAGAGTCCACAGGGTTGATCCGCACCTTCCAGGAGAGAATCGACGGCCCCGTGATGTGCTGGCGAAGTTCAGCTTGTTCAAAACCAAGGAAATGGTCCTCCAAAAAGCGAAAGCCGCTGACAAAGTCACCTTCCAAAATGTTACGTGTGCACCAAGATGTGGCACAGGCCACACTCCTGCAGCACCAACAGTTCCGCCCAATTACCGATTTCCTAAGAGAAAAGAAAACCAGATGTCGATGGACATATCCCTTTGGAATTACCTTCCAATGGGACAACAAGTATCACCATTGCATGGAACTCAAAGAAGCTGCAGATCTACTGGGAATTGAGATTCCTCCTCCCATGACAAGACCCCTCCACAAGATATAGAAGGTGAACGGCGGTGCAGGCGACAAGGCGGGGGCCAGTGGCGGACTATGGGCCCAAGGAGTAAGAAAACCACAGAGTGAAGCTACTGTCTGGTGTACCCTATGCTGCACTACATGAGTCTTTTGAGAGACGAAGAACCCCAAAATGTTATGTGGACGTTAAGAGGCCAGATGGAGCGGAGGGCTTGCATTTATCTTGACTTAAATAAGCTCGCGACAGGCCTCCTCCGTTGGGGGCATCCTGATGAAGCTATGGAGAGCTGGATGGAGCAGAGGACTTGCAAGCGACGTCCCTGTGGGGGGCCCAGGTGCCTAGGCACTACACGATGCCTCGGTCTCAGAGTTTGTCACCAGAGCCATATGGGAGCCCTATACCTGCTGCGAGAGAATGTGGGGACTGTCCTATCTCCGCTGCAGTAAGGGGTTTCCAATTGGAGGGTGGTGGAAGCGGAGAACTTGCATTTTTCTGGTCATCTGCGGTGCCGCTGGGACTCTTTGATATGATTATTTACTGCAGGGATCTTCAACCATATGTTCACTGCTAATTAGCTGTATATTGTCACAACACATATGCCTTGATTTCTGCTAATAAAGGTGCTGGGGTAACATGGATGGTAATGTTCCTCGAGTGCATCTTGGTTAGGAGATTCCCCTCTAGGAGGGGGATTCTCCACACTCATTTTTACAGTTTGTTCTGGTTAGTTAATTTAGTTTGATGTCATAGTGCCCTTTTTATATTGTTTATGGGCCGGGGGTAGGAGGAGGGGGCTCAGGAGCTACATTTAGGCAGAGACCCTCGCCAGGGGGGTAAAATCCCATCCACTTAATAATGGCGGTCTGGACTATAACCTGGAATGCCCAGGGCTTGAACTCCCCTAACAAGCGCCATCGCTTCTGGAAATACATGCTTGATCACAATGTCCAAGTGGCGGCTCTTCATGAGACGCACCTCAAAAAATCTGAGGAACACCGGTTGCGCCATACAGCTTATCCCCTTATATTTAGATCTTCACACGCCTCAAAACAAATATTCTGCTATTGGGAGACTTTAATCTTGTTTGGGACCTGGGGATGGACTCGACACACCCACAGAGAGCATAGGGAGGAGTTTTTGGTACGGCACTTAAGTCACAGCTCCAGCTCATGGGGTTGGTGGACGTATAGAGAGAAGCCAATCCCACGGTTCGTGACTATTCTTTCTTCTCCCACTCCCACAGAACCTACTCCCGCATTGACCACATTTTCATGAGCCGATGCCTGCTCCCCTTGGTGCTGCAAACACACTTCCACCAGATTTGCCTGTCAGACCAAGCCTCCCCAGAGATGCCGCTCACCTGGCCGAACCCGTGTCCAAAGCATGCGCGCTGGTATTTCCCCAACTTCCTCTGCAGGGATAGACTTCTCCGTGATGACCTCAGGAAAACCATTAAGGAATTCCTCGAACAGAACGACCTGGAGGCTACTTCTCATGCAATCACATGGGATGCCCTCAAAGCAGTAGTCCGAGGTAAATGCATTGAGTTGGCCACTACCTTGAGATCACAGCAATGCGAGGAACGCCTCAAGTTAGAATGGGCCTTAGTGTCCGCAGTGCACGCCCATAAGGCCAGCTCCTCGGTCCAGACAATGCGGAAAGTCATGGCCCTAAAGGGGAAACTTCAGGCTATTTATACCAACAGAGCAGAAAAAAACATCTTACGCCTACAGACCAAAGGGTATGAGGGAGGGAACAAAGTGGGGTCCTTACTAGCACGTCAACTACGGGCCAAACAGGAAAGGGAATATATCAAACTCATTGTAGATAAGGAGGGCATTTCCCATAAGACAGAGGAGGGGAAGGCGCAGGCCTTTGAGAAATTTTACCGAACTCTTTACACCTCGGAACTCCCAAGGACGCACGACCAAACGGGGTATTTAGATCCCTTGGACCTCCCTCAAGTCCTCGCTAGTTCCAATGAAGACTTGGCGGAACCCATAACAACTGAGGAAGTGCAGAAGGCAATTGACTCACTTAAACTCCAGAAAGTGCCAGGGCCAGACGGGTATTCAGCTAATTTCTATCGCACCTTCGTGCCGGAGCTTGTCCCCTTCTATTTAATGTCATTGCCTCATGGGTGAGGCGATTGTGGCAGTGATTCCTAAGCCAGGTAAGGACCCCGCAGCCTGCTCTTATCTCCCGATAGCTCTCCTGAACCTCGATGCTAAAATTTACTCCAAAGTCCTGGCCACCTGTCTCGAATCAATACTTCCCGGTCTTATAGACCCAGACCAATCGGGATTTATTAAGGATCGACAGACCCATGATAATTTGCGTTGCATCAGCCATTTAACTGAAAAGGCCCAGAAGAAAAACATTCCATCAGCGCTTCTCTCGCTAGATGCGGAGAAAGTATTTGATCGCGTGGAATGGGCTTTTTTGTGCTTTGGTTTCAACGAGTCTTTTATAGGGATGATTCGTGCCAATTATCACTCTCCTAGCTCCTGGGTCCTGGTCAATGGAGTTGCTTCCCTCCCTTTTAGCCTGGCCTGCGGGACGAGACAGGGTTGCCAGTTATCCCCCCTCCTTTTCGCCTTGAGCATAGAACCCCTGGCCCACAGGATCAGGGGAAACCCGGACATACGAGGGTACGTTTTGGCACAGACGATCATAAGATTTCGCTTTTTTCCAATGACATTATTTAAGATTTAAGATTAATCTAACTAAGTCCTTCTTACTGAATCTAACCCTACCCAAGAAGAGTGGTGACAGGTAGAAGGTGTGTCACCTTTTTGCTGCACCACTAAGGATATCACCTATTTGGGAGTTAAGCTCACCCCCTGTATACAAGATCTTTATAAATCTAACTCCCCCCCCTTTTCCGCCAATTGAAAACTAGGTAAATGGAGTTTGGCATACATCACCTAGCTGGGCAGGACTAATGCCATCAAGATGAATGTACTCCCTCGCTTGCTTTACCTCTTTCAGGGGTTGCCTATCCCGTTGGAGGGAGGTCTCTTCAGGGAGCTCCGACACATGCTTACTAAATTTATCTGGCAGGGGAAGAGGGCGCTCCTGCCCTACAGCCTGCTCACGTGACCGCGCAAAGAGGGTGGCCTGGCTTTACCGGAATTTCAAGCATTTTATCGAGCGGCTCAATTGTGGATAATCACGGAATGGTCGCTGCAAGCCTCGGAGAAGCATTGGCTTCACATAGACAGGCAGATAATGGGGCGCACCATCTGGGATCTTTTATGGAAGCCAAAACAGGAGAAACCACTCAACGCTTACATTAGCACGCCCACTTACACCACCTTATGGTTTGGGATGTCCTCACTAAGAGGTTACACCTTACGACCTTCCCTTCCCCCTACACACCTATACATTTTAATGCTGCATTCCCCCCTGCACTTCAGGAGGGACCCTTTGAGGCTTGGAGGGATTTCTCATCTATTTGACAATGGTGAGTTCCTCACCTTTCAAGAATGCAAGACACAATTAGCACTGACTGCTAAAGAAGAATACCACTACTTGCAGCCGAAGCATTGGGTACGGCAGCCCCTGGTGCGGCTGGCCGCTACCAGGGATCTGCTCCCCATTGAGAAGTTTGCCCAGTCTGGGTCCACCTCCAAGGGATGCGTCTCCTTCTTATATGCTCTTATACAAGCTCTGAGCCCCAGATCGACCCCGCATTTTAAAAGCTTCTGGCACGCACTTTTGGATACCCCAATAGAGGAAAAGCAATGGGAACATGTAAGTAGGGATATAGTGAAATACAATTGCTCATGTTTCTAAGGGAGGCGCATTATAAGATTATGTATGATTGGTAGCTATACCCTCAGAAACTTCACAAGATTTTCCCCACCGCATTGGACAGGTGCTGGCGGGGTTGTGGCCTGTTAGGTGACTTCTGACACATCTGGTGGGACTGTCCCTCCATACAAACTTTCTGGAAAGAAATTCTGTCCCAAATTAAACTTATCCTAGGCTATCCTATTCCCAGCTCTCTGGAACATTCATTGTTGGGGGTACGAGATCCTTCCTTGAAACGCCAAACACAGAGTGATAGGTCTGTTATGTGGCTTTGTCTGTGGGCATACAAAATGGCAGTTGCTGCTCCGTGGAAAAAACATGAAGCACCATATTTAACCCAATGGCATGCGAGGTTGTGGAGGGCTTTGACGTTGGAGCGCATGGCCGACATTGTGGACGACGCCAGAAAAGGTTTCGACTATATTTGGTCTCTGCTGCTGGGCTAACTTTCGGAGGGGCTTCCATTGACGGCCTGCGCCTCACGGCTTAGGTCCCTCAACCTGTTCCATATCTAGTCACACCACAGTTATGGGGGCACCACGCAGTGCAAAGGACACCTGAGTAGAGGCCCCAGTAACCCCAGTAACCCCACCCTCTGTGATCACATTATTATCATTTACGCCATGACATCATCGTTTTGTTCATTTTTTAGTTGTTTAAGTTTCCTTTTCAGGATACTCTCTTGGGAGGGTAGATTTACGCTCATAAGCGATGTACTGATTGCAACATGTTATGATTGTGCTGATTTTTAAAAGTTTATTCGCCACAGACCTCGTGAAGAAGCTGTAGCCTACATGTGAGATCTGTAACTCTGGGCTGATTTTTTTTTTACCAATGATGCATAGGAAATGCTTTCTGTTTCAATCTCAAAGAAAATTCTGATAAAAGCTTTGCTCGATGAACAAATTGAGCAGAAAACTTAACGAACTACAAATCCTTTTTTAACTTTGAGCGACCTCTAGTGGGCATTGGACAGAATTTCATTAAGGAATTTTTCACATAAAAAACTCTTTGTTATCAATGGTTCTTAAGAGAAATTACTTATATTATGTGATGATTTATATTTGATTTTATGTTTTGTACAGCGTAGTTACAACCCAGTGACCAAAAAACAATTTGCTAAAAAAAAACAAGATCTATAGTATGCATAAAGAGGCATGTATGCAAGCTTTATTTACTATAAAATAATAGTTAAATAATCATTTGGAGTCCAGATTATAATTGCTTGTTTTTATTGTTACAGTAAACCACAGATTATTTCATAAATCGATGACAAAGAAGAGGTTCCGCACAAGACTCCCATTGTATCCTGTGAGAGTGTGATGTCCTGAGAGGTACCGCAGAATATTTTCTTTCTTTCTCTCTCCCAATTCCCCCTTCCCCTTGACGCCCATCCCAGCTCAATAATTGTTAAAATGCTTTGTAGCTGAGAGGAGTTTTAAGGGGAATAGGGTTCATTTGTCTCCCTGAAGAAGGCCTGGATTTCAGGTGAGTGACTCTTGACAGTTGAGCTTGCAATACCAAGTTTTCAATATGCAGGCATGGTCCAATTTGTGTTGTCCATTTTGCAGTGCTCAGCATATGTGCTGTGTTCTTTGAAAGTGTGTCCATGCGTGTTTTGTGGCCATATCACCTTCATGTTTTCCAACTTTTGTGCTTACACATATCATTGTAACATATTGTGATATGTCTCAACATTTCTTTCATAGAGCCTTGGTGACTGGAAGTGTGAGTAGTCAGACATGTATGTGAGCAGAGCTATGTGTTAAGTTGATGTGATATATGGACCAGTGTTTACATGGCTGCCAAGTGCGGAATGGTGTGAGAGCAGTGTCAAATGCTGTTCAGGGGTGAGGCAAGAGAACAAAAGAGGGCTATCTACCTGTAATGTGGGGCAGAGGAGTGTAATGGCTGCCAAGTGATGATGGGGTTGGAGCAGTGTCACATGCTGTTCAGGAGTGAGGCAAGAGGACCTGGTGGGGGTTGTAGTGGTGTTATCCTGTCCCCACATCCCCCTAGTACGATGGCTACCTACCTGTAAGGTGGAGCAAATGGGTGTGATGGCTGCCAAGTGATGAATGGGGTTGGAGCAGTGGGTACTACAATTGTGAGTAATGGACGTGATAGTCTATGTCAATGATTGTGCAAAACAGTACATGACAGTGTGGTGGCAGTTTTGTAGTTGGTACTTACCAGTCTCCACTCCCCTAGCTATTCCTGTGAAACTCTCTGCATGCAGAATGGTAAGCATCTTCTCCTCCCATTCTGTGAATGTTAGACGAGGAACAGGAGGGCCCCCGCCAGTCCTCTGAGCTGCCTCATGGTTCCTGTTGGCCTGGTCTTTCACACGGGCCTTGAGGTCATACCACCTCTTTTTGATGTCATGCAGTGTGCGCATGGTGGAACCTACTTCATTGACATTTTTAACTATCCTGTCCCACATTTGATTCTTCCTGGCAAGTGGGGTCTATTGGACTAGGGTTCCAAACAAATGTGGTTCAACTCAAATGATCTCTTCTACCATCACTGACAACTCACTGTCATAGAATTTGGGCATTTTTATTGTGACTTAGTGAATGCTGTACAAAAGGTATACTAGTGAAAATCTGAATGTGGTGGTGAAGGTGTAAAAGGTGTGTCAGGCACTTGGTTGAGGAGGGATGGTGTGTGGAGATTGGTGGGTGTGATGGTATGCAGTGTGATATGTTTCCTCTCCTAGCAGTTGTGTTGTGTTGGCCTTCAATGCTGTCTTTTTGCAAAGGATGCTGGTCAGGGAAGGCGTGTGTTTATACTCTGCAATGTGGGTGTGTCCACCTGAGGAATGACCATCAGCTGTGTTTTTCCTTGCTCACTTCGCTAGGACCTTTTTTTTTCATGTTGGCTTAGCAGGACAGCGGTGGTCGGAACGCAGAATTTGTTGCGACAGGACAGCGGTCTCATCATAATTTCCTCAGCAGTCATGCCGCTATGGTATCAGCGTTTGCGTATGGTAAAGTAGCATTTCCAACAGCTTCGGTCAGAGTTTCAGGCTTTCCAACAGCAGCGGACGGATTTTTGATTTTGCCGACCAACGCTGTTGTAATTTTCAGACCATGTATCATAATGGGACCGTCGGTTATTACCTGGACCCGTTGGGAGTTTTTTTTCCGATACCATGGCGTTTGGATGGCTTTTCCGATCACCATCATAATGAACCCCTCATTTGTTCAAGCTGGGTAGAAATCCTAAGAATGCTTTAAAACATTCTTTAAAACAGTGTGAGGAAACATTGCTAGATGTCTTGGGCCCACTGGCTGGAATTTTTGACTTGGTAGAAGATATATACATTAATGGTGGAGATATCAACATAGGATTACGAGGATAGAGCCAGAGAGCAACATAGAGCCATATGTACAAGGACTGTCGAAAACTACCGCTAACAATAGTTAGCAGCATTCTTCTTACCGCTGTGTACCGCTGACAACTATCGCCTTGTTAGTGACGTATGTACAAGACGTCACTACATGGCGATAGCTTCAGGGATTAGTGGTGAAAACTGCTGCTAACATTAGCGTGATAGCGATAGGAATTCCGGCGTTAGCGGGCGAAAACCAACGAAAGGCCCATAAGCGGCAAAAAAACGCACGTTAGTCAGCCTTACGTGAGTTTTTTCTGCCTCTATCAGTCGACCTCCAATAGAAAATAGGCAGCAAAAAACAATGAAATGCAGAATGGAGCAGCCAGGGCCAAGTGAAGCACACATCAACAAACCCCTCAAGCCACCCAACATCCAGGATGACCAGGATGAGAGCCTGGATGCCTCACTGGACCTGCGTCTGGAGCCTGGATGCCTCACTGGACCTGCCCCTGGAGTGGGATGCGGAGGAGCTGGGGAGTCGATGAGTCATGGCGGTAGACATTGAGACGATCTCCTGAACCTGGTCTAGCAGGTCGCATGGAGACACTTTGCTGACCTGTGTGAGAAGACCGCCTTGAGCCCCCTGGAGCTGTGAATGGTAGAGGCACTCCTGCGTACCAACATAGGGAGGTCTACATCACATACTATGATCCACCACTGCACCGGGGTGCACGGAGGGGATTGCCAACGATGGGCGGCACCTCTCTGCACCACTGGGAGGTTTATTTTCCATGCTCGCGATCGGCAACTCGATGTTGCTGATCGCAAACTAGAAAAAAGTCTCGCCGGGATGTCATTTTACTCGCTCGCGGTCGCCAACTTGACGTTGAGGACCACGAGCGAGCAAAAAATGCCAACATCGCTACGCTACGTGATTTTGCACTGTGCAACGTGCAATTCGCATAGAGCGAAGTAGCACAAACTACGCAAACTTCACGAGTGTAGCGTAGTTGTCTGCCCAGGGTTAGTAAGGAGAAGGTGGGACGCGTATTGGAAGACGCCCGGGGGTCGAGTCGTACAGGCCTGGCACCTGTAAATGACACACCCCCAGTGGCGGCTCATCCATTATGGCAGAAGAGCATCGCCCCACTGCTTTCAAGCAGTGCAAGAAGATGACAAATCATCACATGATGATAACTTCAGGATGTAATCGTGCTATGTTTAATTTGCGGGCGGGAGTGTTTTTTGCTAGGACTGCTCCACTCACAGAGCAGGGCAGGGGTGGAGTGGCATGCCCACTCAAGTGCGCAATGACTGTTTGGTCGGCCCACTCAGGCTGCCCAAAGCAGTCATCCGCACTGTCCTGTTTGCAATGCAGGCTGCATTTCAGCCTGCATGAAGAACATGCCCACCCCTCCAGCCTTCGGCTGAACGCCTTGTCTCGGCACCAACGACTAATCCCAATGCCGCATTGCAGTGTTGTGATTGGCTTAGGGTAGGGAGCCTGGCTACCTACTTCCTGTTCCTGGAGGCAGACTCAAGAGAGCAGGAGCAACGAAGACACAGGACCTGGCCTCAAGGTAAGATTTCTCTCATTTAAATAATTACAAAACCCTCTCACACACACACACCCAGGTTCACACCCCATCCAGCGTTTCCCACCTCCCAGCTGTCCAGTCCCCCTGCAGCACATCACAATGGTGGCCTATGTGCTGCCATGCGAGCGGACGTACCACTGGTGTGCCAAAGGTATATATAAAGTTACGACGCATACTATTACATCGCATTCCAATACAATGCATACTAATACTAGGCATGTTGCAACAGTAGCAACACACGCTAAAACATCATATTTGACCCAAATGCAAACCCCAATTTTCATATTTGACCCAAATGCTCAACCACATTTTCATGATTGATCCCAAAACACTCCCCAAATTTCAAATTTTACCCCATGAGTCACCCCAAATTTCATCTCAGACACCCAAAATCCATACCCACCCTAAAACTTAAAACTACCTCATTACTGACCGCACAATGCGCTGTATTGGAATGCGATGTAAAGGCACCTGCGTTGTTGGAGTTGTGTTGTAAAGGCATTATGATGTAATGCATGCATTGTAATGGACGTCTCCTGTGCCAAAGAAAGCCCGTCAGCATCCGTCTGCCCCTGTACCACGCTCAGCACCGAGGACCCTCCCTCTCGGACACTCCAGCACCATCCTCGCCATCAACCCTGAATGCCACATCGCCTGCAAGGATCAACATCTGCTCCGGATCAAACATCGCCATCGCCATCACTGATGGCTACTAAATCACCCGCAAGGACCACCCAACCGTCCGGGAGGAGGCATTGCTATCACCTACAGAAGCACACTCCAACTGACCACGCACTCTAATGATCCAACAGTGACCATGTGATCACCTCAATTTCCGGATCCGGACTAACCCCATCTTTTGCGGCACCCTCATCTGCAGGCACCCGAGGCCATGGAAACCCATTCTCCGATACTATTGTAGACCTCATTGCACACCAGGCTGTTCCATCCACCGAAAACATCCTAATCAGCGAACTCAAGTTTCACCTGGACAACCCCAGTGACCAGAACACCAGCCCCTCCTGGGGAAGCTCCCCAAAATTAGACTCAAGAAGCTAGTCACCATAGCAAGCCACATAGCAGGACACACGATCAAGCACGTCTCCTCCACCAGCGGGAACTTCAACTACAGCCACACCACCGGACTCTCCTGGAACGACCATCATTCTATACATCACATCTTCACCATGCCCACCGTACACCATCCCCATCATCACCCCCCCTTGCAGCTGGATCAAGGCCACCGAAGAACATCTCGTCAACTCCGCCAACGCTAACGGATGATGACACCACAGCGCAAAACCGCCACCGATGGATCTCCAACTGCGCAGACACCCTGGCACCTCTCAAGAATAGATCAGGCAAAACTAGCAGCCTGTTGCGCCGTATTTGCAAAGTGATGCATGTAGGCATATGCGTGACCTTGTGAAGCGCTGTGCCACATCATACCTGCATCAGATGAAAAGTGCTGTTCTGGTGGCGATAGGGGCTTGCAAATATGTTCCCAAATGTGTTCTTTTTGGTGAAGGTATTTTAAAGCAGTTGGGAAAATACATATCAACATTTACCGCCTTAGATAAGGCTCAGACCTCAATGCATAAAGTCTTTGGAGGAAAAAATGTATATGGTAGGGCCGGAAGGAGAGGGCAGCCTTCCGGCCAAGCCTATTATAAGTTCCAAATGGGTCAAGGAAGAGGTGTCTGTAGGGTAGGACATGGTTCCGCAGGATTCTATTTCCAATGGGGAAGAGGCGTTTGAGGCAGATCTTCAAGAAGAAGAGGTCAGCAAGCCTATTCAACAGGTTAGTAGGGAGTCTACTTCTGGTTCTTTCCAAATAAAGGTGGGAGGAAGGTTGAGATTGTTTGAGAAAGAGTGTGCGAATATAACCCAGGATCCTTGGTTGATGACAACTATAAGTGGTTCATTCAAGTTCCTCAACAAAAGAGAGAGCCGAGGGAGCTAGTGTTTGAGGAAGATAAAAGACAGATAGTCTATGGAGAACTACAGGAATTGTTAAAATAGGGTGCTATAGTGAAGGTGAACAAGAAAGGAAAAGTTTTTGTGAGCAGTTTGTTCCTTGTCAATAAGAATGACAAGGGATAGAGAACAGTGATAAATTTACGGAAGTAAAATTGTTTTGCGACTTACCGCCATTTCAAGATGGCAGAGGTGCATATGCTAAGAGACATTTTCCAAGAAAAGGATTGGATGGTAAAATTAAATTTGAAGGATGCATATTCCATGATACTTATAGCTCTTGAGAGTCAACAGTTTCTACGGTTCAGGTGGAACCAGCTTTATCATATTTAATGTCTTTCTTTTGGTCTTTCTTCAACCCCATGGTGTCTTAAAAAGGTATGATGGTGGTTGGGCTGTTAAGAGAACAAGGTGTGAGGATGCTGATTTATATACACGACATTCTCATCATGAACCAGGAGTTGGAAGTTTTGGTGCAGCATTTGATTATGGTGAGATGTTTGTTAGAAAGTTTGGGTTTCATTCTGAATCTGGCGATATCGATATTGAAACCAGCACAACAGCTGAAGTTTCTAGGCTTCATCACAGATACAGAGAAGGTACAACTTCAATTACCAGAAAGAAAAGAAAAGTTGATCCAAAGGGAAGTAAGTCATTTGCAAGTAAGACTAGAAGTGACTTTGAGAGAGATAGCTCAAGTGATAGGTCTGGTATCGTCCTCAATTCAGGCAGTTTTCCCAGAACCTTAACATTACAGGGCATTTCAATGTCTGAAGACCTCTGGTCTATTCAAAGATCCATGATATGGGGAAAAAGTAAGAGAGGAAGTGAGGGAAGAGTTAACTTGGTGGTTGGAGAATTTGGAAGCATGGAATGGTCAAGCTGTTTCTAGAACAGTTCCAGATTTAGTTTTAGAATCAGATGCAAGCATGCAAGGAGGGGGAGCAATGTGTTTATAGGTCAGGAAACAAGAATAATATGGAGTATGAGGGAGAAAGAGTAACATATAAATTACTTGGAGATGACAGCAGGCTTGTTTGCCTTGCCCAGTTTCAAGGAGTGTTTACATGGTTGTCCGGTCCTGTTGAAAATGGCCCTTTTTGCAGGGTTACCCCAAACATTTTGCCTTCCTCTTCCTCTTTTTCGGACCTATTTTTTCCAGCTCTAGGACCCTGAGCACTTTACCACTGCTAACCAGTGCTAGAGTGCATGTGCGTCTCCCCTCAACATGATGACAGTGATGTATACCTGATTGGCATATTTGTTAAATTGGTAAGTCCCTTGTAAATTGGTATACCATATACCCGGGCCTGTACTTCAAATGCTACTAGTGGGTTGCAGCACTGAATGTGCCACCCACATAAGTAGCCTTTGAAACCTGTCTCAGGCCTGCCACTGCAGTACTTGTAAGTGCCGTTTACTGCCACTTCGACTTGGCATTTAAAACTACTTGCCAAGTCGTAAACTACCCTTTTCTTACATATGTTACCCCCTAAGGTAGGCCTGAAGTAACCCTAAGGGCAGGGTGCTATGTAAGTAAAAGGTCAGACATGTACCTTTATGTTTTGCTTGTCCTGGTTGTGACAAACAGCCTCTTTCATTTTTCACTACTGTGAGGCCTTCTGCTCTCATAGGCAAGCATTGGGAATTCCTCAATATATTTTTAAGCTGCAATTCCTGATCAAAAAGGAGTAACTTTTTCATATTTGATATGTTTGGAATGATGATGATAAATCCGCCTAACTGGTGAAGTTGGATTTAACATTATTGTTATAGAATTGTCACTTTTCTCTGAACTTACTGCTCGTTGTGTCTGACAGTCTGTCTCTAATACATGTCTAGGTTGGGTGACAGCTACACTTTGTGCATTACCTCTAGACAGCCACAAACACAGGAAAGTGAGGCTTATCTGCATTCCGAGCACTCATCTGCATTCTTAGAGCCTTCCTGGGCAGGAAGGGGGAGAGGTGGCTCACAATTACAGCTAAAAAGGCTGTATCCTATCCTCACACAAATCACTGATTTACCTCCTAGTGTTAGCCTGGCAGACAGGACCGGGCTGAAAGGGATCCTTGTGCACTTCAGATAGTTCATTTGAATTCATCCTCTACATCCAAGGCATTTTTGGGTATAAGTACTGATGCTCAGGCCCCACCAAATCAGACCCATTTGGACTTGTAACCATACATCGCTGGCTCTACACCTACACATTGTCAGAAGGTCTGCTGTACTGCCAGTAGGGACTGCCACTTCCCTAACTGCTCTGCTGTTTTGGTCTACTACTTGTTGAGCAGCAGATGGGACTGCAACTATGCTACCTGCCTTGCTGTGCTGGCCTGCTGCCTGCTACCTCTGCCTTGTGACTAGCTTCCAGTGTTCTCCAATGGGTTTTTGACTTGCTCCCTATTCATTGAAGTATCAGGGCCATCAAAGACTTCAGCACCACCCTGAGTCTCTTGGCAGAGCTCTGACAAGAGGTGGAGTGTGATGGGTCACTAGCTTACTGTATCCAATGACTAGCGCCCTGCTTGGGTGCAGAAGACTCCGCTTTCATTTTGCCCAGAATCAGCGATCCAGTCAATACGACTTGTGCTGCAACTTCCGGCAGCTGTGCATGCCGATTTCAATCCCTGTCACGGCTGCAGCACCTTTTAGCATGGCTTCATCGTGATGCATTGCCCTTGTGACCAGGGCTGTGGCCAGAGATTCGAGGTTCTTCGACACTCTATGCACATGGTGCTTCCTACTCTGGCTGTCGCTGTTGTGAATCTGGAGGAAAACCAGCAAAACAACATGGATCCAGCTCCTGAGGCCTGCCATCATAACTTGCCTCTGAATCCTAAAGTGACCCGGGCAGTGTGGACCTCTGTGCCGTGATGACACTCCCCCATCAGGTACTGTTATCTTGTGTGACTTGAGGGGTGTGCGCACTCAACCCAACTCACGCTCCCTCGAGGGTGACTGAGTTTAGAAAGTACCCTTGACCCCTTTCTTTGGCTGCGAACAATGTCAGGGAGGATGTTTCAGAGCATTTTCTCTTTCATGCTTCAAAACTTCAGAAATCCATCTGCTGTTCCCGACGGGGATTGTTGTGAATGAGCAAAGATGATAGTAAAGCCCATAATAGAAAGGAGTGTGTTTTACATGCATTTACTGTGAAATTTTTGAATAAGCATATCTTGAAAAGTATACATGTGATATTTAACGTTTTGGATTATAATACAAACTGCTATTTTTTCTAAACCTGTGTGGAGTCTTTTTGTAGTGTATTCATTATGTTACAGTGTTTGTGTGTGTTGGACACATTATTTATGCATTGTCTCTGTTGATAAGTCTGCATGCTGTGTGCCAAGCTACCAGAGGATGAGAAGAGGTTTTCTTCTTTGTGTACCTAACTTACTCTGACTAGAGAGGTGGGTTCTGCCTGGCCGGGGTGTATACCTCAGCCAACCAGAAACCCCATTTCTTAGAGGTCCTTCTAAGGATGGACAATATATCAGCAGTAATTTATATAAACAAGCTAGGGGTAAGCAGATCCAAGAAGTTGTCGGAAATTGCAATAAAGCAGTGGGAATTTTGCTAGGAACACAAGATAGACTTGACGGCACAGTACTTGCCAGGGAAAGAAAATGTGGTGGCATATTGGAATTCTCAACATGTCGGGGATTACAGCAAGTGGATGTTGAAAAAGTATATCTTTTGGGAGATAGAGTTCAATGTAAGTCTAATACAAGTGGAATTATTTGCTTCCCGGTTGACTCACCTAAAGGAGAATTATTCAGTTGATGTCCGGATCCAGGGGTGATGGCAGTAGATGCATTCAAACAGAACTGGAGGGGTCTGAAGGGATATGCTTTCCCTCCTTTTACCATGATTCAGAGAGTATTAATGCAGATGAGGAGACATAGATGTGGATTGATACTGGTGACTCCTTTTTGGAACATACAATTATGTTTCCCGTCAGTCATGAAAATGAAGATGGAAATTCCATTGTTGGTAAGGTCATGCAAGGAAATGCTAATAGGTGTGGATGGAGAGGAACATCACTTGGTGGATGCTGGTGTGCTTAACCTTCTAGTATGGAAAATATCAGGAGACCAGAGAGATGCAAAGGACATTCAGGAAGGGCTTCAGAGCTTATCAATCAGTCCTGGTTACCTCGTACAAGGAAGAAATATCGGGGACATGGAATGTCTGGTTACTTTGGTACATGGGAAGGTGTTTGGATGACATAGAAGCTGCTGAAATTGAGGTTGCCTTTTTTTGGCAGAATTATTTGGCAAGGGTTTTTCTTATTTGACAGTGAATTGTCAAAGGTTGACGATTGCAGCAGGACATTCGCAATTAGAAGGATTATCTATCAAGCTTATCTATAGGAAGACGTCCATTGATTTGATGAGTGATGAAGTATATTAGATCAAAACAACCCACAAAATCAAGATATGACAGGCTTTGGGATGTAAATTTAGTTTTATAATTGTTAAGTGATTGGCCAGGAAATAGATTTCTAGCTCTGAGGGAATGGTGTTGGATACTAGCAACTCTTCTTTGTTTTAATTAATTAGGAAGAGTATTGGATGGAAATGGGGAGTAGGTTTTCACAAACCGAATGAAGTGCTTTTTGAGATATAGTGCAGAACAAAGACTATGGGCCTGATTTAGATCTCGCCGAATGGGTTACTCCATCACAATGGTGACAAATTTCCCATCTGCCAAAATATAAATCCCTTAGGATATAATGGATTTTATATTTCGGCGGATGGGATATCTGTCACTGTTTTTGACGGAGTAACGTCTGCCACTATCTAAATCAGGCCCAATGTCAGAGTCGTTGTTTTATCTGAATTTCAAGGAGGTGGCAAAATGTTGTGCAGTTAGTTGTATTAAGGAATATGAGGCAAGAGTGCAGGAGCTTAGAGCAGCTGGGGTGAAACAATTGTTAATATCATTTGTAAAGCTAAACAGACTTGTCTCAGTGGCAACTATTGCAAGATGGGTGACGTGCATGATAAAAGAGGCAGAAGTTGATGTTGAAATCTTTAAATCACATTCTTTGAGGGGAGCAATGGCTTCCAGAGTTTTTGTGATGGAGCACAATTGGATGAGATAATTAAATCAGCAGATTGGTTGATGCAGAGCTTTTCAAGACAGTTTGTTTTAAACCGGTTGAGCATATGTCTAGTTTCGTTTTAAGAAGCTTTGAATATGCATAAGGCTAATCTCTGTCTTGCCATAAAATGCTGATTCCCATAGCTATTGTGGATAGAGAATCATGATTTTATTAAAGACAAGGAGGTTAGCATTATCCCTCCCTCCGGATCCTAGTTAATAATATTTTGACATGGTATGTGACATTAAGTAGAATAAATATGATGATGAGGAAGAGAAATTATATCATTTGTAGTTGATAAAAAAGAGAAAGAAAAAGCAGTATTAAAATTTCTCTTTTTTATAGCTTAGTAAAATAGAATTCCGTGTTGGAAAAAACAGAAAAGAGAACAAGTGGGTTGATCCAGAGAAGCAACAGAATTGGAAGAGTGTTGTGGAGTTTTATGGACTTGACGTTCTAAGATATTTATGTTGTCATTTTGGGTTCTAAGTTGGAACTTTAAAGTGTGCTGCTTGGAATTGGAAAATAAAAAGTTATGTATAATGCTAGCCTCCTTGTCTTTAATAAAATCAAGATTCTCTATTCACAATAGCTATGAGAACTGAAATTCCTATGGAGCTAAAATGGAAAATATTACTTCCTTCCTTTAACTTTTTCTCCCTGTATGAAAAGTGGCATATCGAAACCTAGCTAAATGCGCTAATAGTATACTAAGTTTTGATAAAATTCAAGAAACGGCACCACAGTTATTAGCACAGCATAATGAAGCATCTAAAAAGGTAATTGAAAATTCATGATAACTACAGCTGCTATTGCTGACTTCATAATTCCTAAGATTAAGAGTGTAATGTAAATAACCCAAACATTTTTTAACCATTTTACACCATACCATAACAGGGTTAAGTCTGAATTAGGTTCTAGTTCTTGCCAAATGTGGTATACTTCTTTTCAACCAATTATGCAACATAGATCAAAAATTCCCATAGTATTTAAATTGAAAACCACTTTTTATTTATTTTTCATTTAATTTACCTCCACTTAGGCTGGATCTTTACCAGGTTTCACATACTAAAGCTTAGGTATATACTTTACTTGTGTTCAAAGTTTCATATTAATTCATCCAACGGTGCCATAATATTTAGAAAGAAAACATATTTATGGTAAGTGAAACAACAATAACTGCAAATTTGCTATTGATGATGCTGCAATATAAAATAAAAACAAACTTTTATTATGGTGCAGATAAAACTGATGAGAGGTGCTTGATACCTACAACACAGAACCTCAAAAGCAGGTAAGGTAGTATGTTATGCTTGCAATGGTGGTTGGGGGTTTAAAATTGCATTTCCCTTACAAATAGTCTAATATCAAGTACAATAGATACCCATTAATGTATGAATATACAAATATAAGCAATATGTGAATAAAATTGTAATTACCATCTCTGTAACAATAACGCAAAAGAGGAAATGGGAGGAGATGTAATGTGTATATCAGAATGCAATCATGATTGTAACATGTTATATAATATGTTAACTCATGCTGTGTTAGTTTTTTTCACAGAGTTTAAAAAAGTGAATAGCATTATATTGCTCAGTTTAACAACTGAAGCCACAAGGATTTCTCTAAACCAGCTAACTTGTGTAAGTCATTAACCAAGTCTTCATCATGTCGTTTTTGTACTATTTTCATGTTTTTAACACCACTTTTTCCATTGAACCATTATCTAATGGGCTCCCCTGCCATGCCCAAGTGGGGGCGGTATTTGGTACTTTTATTGCTTCCTCTGTTTACTTTTCCCCTTTTAATTCTGTCAAGAGGTCTAAAGAAATTAATTGAAATCTTCTCCCATGCATGCTTTGGAAGATCAGACATGTTTAACGGATGCAGGGTTATCTTAGATGACAAAAAGTTGCACAAATGACCCGACTTTAACTCTTTTTCAACTCTGTCATCAAGACGAGGGAACTACATTCAGTCTCGTAGAGCTTGTTTAGTAGCAACAGCTCCATGATGTCCCTCATGAGCCAGTTCAATGACTTGCTGTCTCAGACTCTCCGGTATGACTATTCTCAACCCTTCTCATTGGATACCTTCTAGGGTAACTGAAAGTTCTTGAAGCACATTTTTGAATTTTTGGTATACAAAGTCATCATGAAGATGTTGATCATGTTTTCGCCACTTTTGGTGTGTAATAATGTCTTTGAGACTTAGCAAAGGTTCACTGACAAAATATCAACCCTCAAAATATCGTCCTACAAAAAAATCGTGACATAAATATAAATGTCAAAAATATTGTCGTCCTATAGTTATCATGTAAATGACAGAAATATCGGAAAAAAAGATTGTTGTCACTAACATCGTTGTCTAAAATATATATATACATTTACGTAGCAAATAGTAACTATATATAAAAAATAACTGTTTTTCAAATCCCCAGCACACGTGAAGTTTAGAAAATTCTGACGTTCATAGTCTGTGAGTAAAACAGTATAAGAATAAATCAATAAATCAGTTGCGAAATCTTCTTCTTCTCCTCTTTATTTCATGACGTTTTCAAGTGGAACATCACAGTCACAGCCAACACGGGTTTCGTCGTATTGTGAAAGTAATCCCACGACTTCCTCAAGGCTGTGCAAATAAACAATAATAAACATCCTCTGGTATCAGAAACTTTAAACAGAGAGGAGTTTCTTGTCTTAGAAATGCAACAATTAAAATTCAACAAGAGAGGGAGATAATTGGGGGATTGTGAAGAATGCTGGTTGTAAACTAGAGAACTTTACAGCATTAGGATATGCATCCAAGTGTTAGAGTGAAATCTAGTAAGATGAAGACCCAAAAGATGGAGAGAGAAGGAGGGCTAAAAGTGAAAATCACACGTGATATGTTCTCGTAAAAAATTGTGGGCGACTAAGCTGAAAAGTATTCCTTTATAACGTAGTGACATAGTGAAGCGCAAAACAGCATGCCAACCGGTGATATTCAAAACACACCTCCAGGCCCCATGGCTATATTTACCTATTTTCTTGTTTCAATAATATTCTGTTTGTAAAAAGAACATACCAAATGTGCCATTAGAGCTTGGGCCACAAGGTTTATTTAAAACCAACCATCCTATTCGTTGATAAAACAAAAGAACACAAAACCTACTTTGAAAGTGGTTCTAATTCCAGACCACGTGGAGGTCTCTTTCCGGACGAGGAAAACAGGGTGTCACAATCCTGATTCAGTATAATGTATATATCGCAATAGTCTGTAAATATTAAAAATAGCCCCATAAGTACTCATCCAAAATATGAGTGCCTTCAGAAGGGTTAAAACATTGGCTAATGATTCAATATTCTAGCAGCGTGTCTAGGGACAAACACGCACAGATTTACACCTAGTTCCATGTGCGGTACGTGAATTCTAATCCAAAGGCGACTAATATTTGCTGAGATAAAAATTCTCTCAACCCATTCTACTCACAACGGGGTAAGACACAAACGAATCCAAAAGCGGCTAATAATTGTTGGGATAAAAAGCTCTCTCAAACCATTTTACTCAAAACGGGATAAAACACAAATGAAAACAGAGACTCATTTCTCGACAGCGTGTGTGAGGTCTGACACGCCCGAAATATCCCAAAATCTATTCACAGTGCACTGCTAAGTCCAAAGCGACTCATGTTAGCTAAGGTGGTTACTATTTGGTCCGTATTACTCCCCACGACACTACGCCTCCTTACCTAAATATAGGTCAATATCCCTTGTCCCCGTCCTCACAATGGTAAACGGTGGGTCCGCCGAGTGCAGCAGAGTGTTCCTATGCGCATGTGAAACTTTCAAGTAACCAACTACCGGGTGACGTGCAACGTCTCGCGTCATGTTCATAGAAATAGAAACAAGACTCCACGGAGTCTTCTCAGTCTCGTAATCACTTCTAACACATTCTAATGTACACCATTAATTCTATCAGAATCAAGTGAACAAATCCAACGACTGTAAATCAGATTACAAAAAAGGAACTATATGAAAATGCAAAATTCCCGAGTTGAGCGCGTAATACATGTGTTCATGTACCGAATTCGTAAAGCCCGTCTTTACGTCAGTATCAAGCCTGTTGTCACTGGTGAATTAGCAAATTCCAGGATTAAAGTATACGAGGTGAAAATACTCAGTGCAGTTGTAACGTTCGCCTCGAGTCACTTTGGTTTTTATTCATGCGCCTTGTGAACCCCTAAGTCTCTCCATCAGTTAAAGTCAACTGATCCAAAACCAAAATAACATTGAAATGTGTATGTAGGCTGCTAAGATCTATACACAAAGTTATACATACAGCTAGACATAGACAATACATCATGTATGATGTATAAGGTACATTAACTTTCTTACATCAGAGTCATGGTCATTACATTCATTAGTATATATACTGATACATTTAAAATTTCAATTTGTTGTCTGAAAACAGATACATTCATCATATTTTAGGCAGAGTTGGACACATACTCTATCTGCCTAGGAAGTAATGCAGTTTGTGGTCGATATTCCATCCACATTCTGTACTCCTCAATTTTAAAATCCATAATGCTTCCTTACGTCTTAACGTCAGTTCCCGGTTCCCACCCCTGGGGTGTCTCGGTATATGGTCAATTCCATAGAATTTAAAACATCTGTTCGTAGTCTGTTCTGGGCAGGTAGATATGTGTGCTGCTATGGGGTATCTCATATCCCCATTTTTTACCGCTCGTATATGTTCCCTTATTCTGTCTCGTAGGGGCCTGATAGTGCTGCCAATATATCTCTTTCGGCACTTGCACTCTATTGCATAAATGACAAATCTGGTAAGACATGTAATATTAGTCCTAATGTTATATGTCTTTCCACCTGGGCCTTGGAACTCCGTGATTCTTGAGTGTGCCCACTTGCATGCCGTGCATTGTCCACAGCCAGAGAATCCGCATGAGTACTGGGTTAACCAATTGTCTCTTTTTTTAGGTGTGGGATAACTTGGGCTCAGGATATTTTTGAGTGAAATACCTCGTCTGAAGGTGATATTTGGTTTGTCTGTGATGACCTCACTAAGAGATCTGTCTGCTTTCAGAAGGTGCCAATGTTTATTCAGGCTCCGTCTCATGAATATAACATTCACTTTACTTCTGAGCATAGTAAAGATAAGATCTCCTTTCTGGACGTGGAATTTTATGTTAAAGACAAGTGCCTACATAGCAGACTGTTTAGGAAAGAACAGCATGCAATTCCATACTCCACGCATCCAGTTCACATCCACAGCACCAGATTCGGTCCATCCCATATGGAGAACTAGTGAGGGTGAGACGTAACTGTAGCACGAACATTGATTTTGAGTCACATAAAAGGAGCACACTCAACAGATTCAAAAATAGGGGCTATAACCATGAGACCTTGAGGAGGGCTGAACAGAGAATTGATGCAGTCGCAAGGATAGACACTCTGGTGCCGATCACGATCCGGTAAAAAATGTCCCCGTACGACTCGTATCGGGTCTTTTTACCGTACGAATCGTACAAGTGCCGTACGAACTGGCAATCACGATTCGCATGGTAAAAAGTCCATACGAACCGCACTGGGAATCATTCCCCACACGTCCTCGGGTCGGAAAATGTGTCCGACACGTCCTCGGACGATTTACCGTACAAACGTAAAAATCCAAGTCCGACCGAGGAATCACGATCCATCCCGTGCGTCCGAGCCTACAACCGCATGGAAAAAACACCGTCCGCACCGAACACCTATAGCAACCATGGAGACATGTGCCCGCATACGCGCCCAACACTCCCCCCAGCCCCCGTACGTCCGACACGTACCCCCGTATATGTATACCCCCACCCGTCTAGGTACACCCCAGTACGTTCCAGTCGTACCCCCACCCCAGTACGTGTCGTACCACCGTCCATGTACACCCCAGTACGTTCCAGTCGTACCCCCACCCCAGTACATGTCATACCCCCATGTACCTATACCCCAGTACGTTCCAGTCGTACCCCCACCCCAGTACGTGTCGTACCACCGTCAATGTACACCCCCCCTGTACGTGTCGTACCACCGTCAATGTACACCCCCCACCCCTGTACGTGTCGTACCACCGTCAATGTACACCCCCCCACCCCTGTACGTGTCGTACCACCGTCTATGTACACCCCAGTACGTTCGAGCCCCACCCCCACCCCAGTACGTGTCATACCCCCCGTGTACCTACACCCCAGTACGTTCCAGTCCTACCCCCACCCCAGTACGTGTCATACCACCGTCAATGTACACCCCCCCCTGTACGTGTCATACCACCGTCAATGTACACCCCCCACCCCTGTACGTGTCGTACCACCATCAATGTACACCCCCCCACCCCTGTACGTGTCGTACCACCGTCTATGTACACCCCACTACGTTCGAGCCCCACCCCCACCCCAGTACGTGTCATACCCCCCGTGTACCTACACCCCAGTACGTTTCAGTCGTACCCCCACCCCAGTACGTGTCGTACCACCATCAATGTACACCCCCCACCCCTGTACGTGTCGTACCACCGTCAATGTACACCCCCCCACCCCTGTACGTGTCGTACCACCGTCTATGTACACCCCAGTACGTTCGAGCCCCACCCCCACCCCAGTACGTGTCATACCCCCCGTGTACCTACACCCCAGTACGTTCGAGCCCCACCCCCACCCCAGTACGTGTCATACCCCCCGTGTACCTACACCCCAGTACGTTCCAGTCCTACCCCCACCCCAGTACGTGTCGTACCAACGTCAATGTGCACCCCCCCACCCCTGTACGTGTCGTACCACCGTCTATGTACACCCCAGTACGTTCGAGCCCCACCCCCACCCCAGTACGTGTCATAACCCCCGTGTACCTACACCCCAGTACGTTCCAGTCCTACCCCCACCCCAGTACGTGTCGTACCACCGTGAACCGACACCCCAGTAGTTCCTGGCGCACCCCCAACACAACCTCCTAAGTACGGAGCGCACCCCATGCCCCAACATCACAACCGCATGTACGAGTCGTACAAAGCCACACACAAGGACATAATCGTACAAACAAATGGCCCATGTACACACCGTACACACGCTCAAAACGCACGTACACAACCAGGACAAAATAAAACAACACAAGAATACACCATTCGAAAGGCACACAGCCACTAAACATGGCCAACAACCACTAAAATAACACAATCACTGACCTGCAACTGCCAAAAACAAACAGAGGCCCAATACACCACCACTCCTTATAACACACCCACCCAAAACTCAAAAACTGCCACACCCACCCATGGACCAATAAAAAGGGCCCACACACACAAACCATGAGCCTTTGCAACAGACTCACTGCTGCCAGACACCACAGAACCAGACTACAAGCTACACCACACCTTACACTTGCACACCTTCACACGACCACCCTCACAAACACCCTCTCATCACATTCACACACACACACAACCATCCACACCCCCCCCCCCCAACATCCACACACCCCACACACCCACACCATCCCCACCCACACCCCTCACCATGCCCACTACCAAGAATCCAAAGTTCAGTCACCGAGAGTTGGAGGTCCTTGTTGATCAAATCCTCAGAGTCGAGCCACAGATCTTTGGAACATTGGTCAGAAGCACCAGCCAGGCAGCCAAAACAGCCATGTGGCAGACCATCGTCGATGCTGTGAATGCTGTTGCGGACACCAGGAGGACCAAGCAGGATTGCCAGAACAGGTGGTACGATCTGCCGAGGAGGGTCAGAGCCAAGAGGCAGGAGGAACACGACCAGGCCAACGCCACCGGAGGAGGGCCCTCCCGCAGAGCCGTACAGTACCACCCCTGGGAGGAGAGGGTGATGGCCATACTGCCGGTGGAGGCAGTTGAAGGAGTAGAAGGACTCCGAGACCCGGGTGAGTACACAAACAACGCACCTCACATGGGGGGAACTGCAACCACAACCAAAATTACTAACAGGCACGCAACCACCACAAGCCATCGCATGACTCAACCACACTCCATGAGCAGGCACATGCCACTGCTGCCACCATGCCCCATGCACCCAGCTGGACAATGGCAAGTCACAGGCCACAGAAGACAACAACACATGACACGGTAACCCGGATGGCGGGAGGCTGGGCACCAAAAATCACATAGTGCGACTCCAAAGCAGACAACAATGCCCTCTGCCCATATGGCCTAGGTCACAGCCAGACAAACACTGTGTCCCAACACAGGAATGACTTGCCAGCAAATGGCGGACGCCTTGCATCAACACATGGGGGTGAAGGTACTGTTTTGCACATGACAGCAGCTAATGAACAGCCAACATTGTGAAAGAGTGGCAGCACACACCACCACAGCAGCAGCGCACAGACACACAGCAGACAAAATGGGTGCCTGGAGATCAGAAACAAACTCACATCAACAGGCCAAGGGCCACTCAAAGATCTGCTAACAGTGTGTGCCCAGGAAGCTGGGCCAAGGTGACAGAGGGTGACACACGGAGGGAGGGAGAGGGGGACACAGAGGGAGGGAGAGGGGGACTGAGAGGGAGGGAGACACAGGAAGACGGACAGAGGGAGGAGGCTGACACACAGAGGGAGGGAGAGGGGGACAGAGAGGGAGGGAGAGGGGGACAGAGAGGGAGGGAGACACAGGAAGACGGGCAGAGGGAGGAGGCTGACACACAGAGGGAGGGAGAGGGGGACAGAGAGGGAGGGAGAGGGGGACAGAGAGGGAGGGAGAGGGGGACAGAGAGGGAGGGAGACACAGGAAGACGGACAGAGGGAGGAGGCTGACACACAGAGGGAGGGAGAGGGGGACAGAGAGGGAGGGAGAGGGGGACAGAGAAGGAGGGAGACACAGGGATAGCAAATCAGTCCTTTGGTGTGCGGGAATGTCTGCTCGTCAGCAGGTGGACTGCGTGCATGTAGACAAGGGTGGCCAGTGCCAGAACCCCCCCTCTTCATCATGGCAAAACGCAGGGCCATGTCACAACCTGTCCACGAGCACAAGGACAGCCACCTGCATCATATAAGTGTGTGGATCCACTCCATGTGCACATGTACAGTGCTACAAGGAAGGCGCAAATGCATGGCTCGCCACACCTGCACACTCCACTGCTGACTGCAGTCACACTTGACGCAGCTAGTAAGACTGTGCCACACATAGTTAAAGGGGCCAAATTGGTGCCCAAGGGACACACCCATGCACAAGTGCACTGTGAGTGGAATGCAAGACAGATCCTAATTCCAAGAGGAAATGTGCCAACTTTGAAACGGATGAAACATGGATGTTGCATGGACCAAAATTAACATTTTCTCTCTCACACACAGGTCAACGTCGTGCTGCACCCCCCAACACTGGGGGGGAACACTCACAGGACCCGGATCTGCAGGAGACCGATCCCACCGGCAGCGACCACTCTCACCACTCTGCGGACGACCCCGACCGACCTGGCCCCTCTGGTGTCCAACCACCTGCAGCACCTGCGTCAGGTACAACCGTGCCAACCACCACCCCCACTCCTGCCACATCCCAGGAGACACCCAGGATCCCTGCCCCAACACCACAATGCAGCCAGGCTCGCCAGGAGGGACACGGTGTCCCGGGCACCCAGGAGGAGGCAGGCGACAACGCCAATGCCACCCCTCAGGGGTCCCGGAGACCCGATGTGCCCACAAGTGCAGGCCAGACGCAAGTGGGCAGGGGTGGTGGGAGTGGAGGACGGCGGAGGCGCGAGCCTGACCAGTTGGCTGGGGATCCGGTATTTTCCCATGTCCGTAACATCCTGGACTCATACCGGCAGGACACCACGGGCATGGCCCAGGTCGTGTCCGTCCTCGAGGGGATCAAGGTCCAGCAGGCCCAGCAACATGCGGAGCTAATAGCCTGTCTACAGGTACACCAACGGAGGATGGAGGACAGACAGGCTGAGCAAGTGACGGCGTTCCAGGGGATTCACGCTACACTCCGTCGGATGGCCGACACCATGGCCGACCCTCCCTGTGCCAGAAGGCGGAGAACATCACCACCCACAGGGAGGGATCAGGAGGAGGAGGAGGAAACATCCGACGGAGCATCCCAGACGTCGTCACGGCCTGCTGCTGAGGTTCCCCGCAGGAAGCCGGGTCGTCCACGGAAAGGACCGTGAGGGTGGCTGCTACATCACCATCTCCCACGACACCTGGCCTGGCACCTGGCCCACTGGAGCAACAGCATCACAGCATCAAGAGACATTCTCTGCCACATGGCCCTGCTGGTCACTGGCTGACCAATGTTGACAAAGACTGTGGCATGGACTCTGAGGATTTCCAATGGCAAGGACACCAACTCCCCTACTGAACTTTGGATTCCCTAATCCCGGAAAGCCCCTCACTTTGTCCCCCCCCCCCCAATAATAAATCACACTATTAAGAGTAGATGCCTGCTGGTAGCATTATTACCTAACATGTGTCTTGTACAGTCTAAACATGCCTGAGTCATCTGTTCACTTCAACCATCCACACCCTGGGGCCTGAGTCTGGCACAGGACACATGGGTCACAGTTTATTAGGCAAGACAGACATGGAGCACCATACACACCCGTGATGGGCAGAACCAGCTGAGGGGGTGGCCGAACAACCGTGCTGACAGACACATTGAGTACAGCAACAGTCATGCGCAGAGGTCAGGGATCCTGGCCAGTGTCCTGGGGGGCACCCAGGTATGTGTAGACAGGTGGCAGAACCATGTCCTGCAAGCTTGAGTCCGGTGGATGCAGAGAATGGGGTCATGGACAACGTTGGATGCATGGGGATGGCACATGTCACAATACCCACACAGTCATGGACATCATGCCCAATACACAGTCTCAGCACACACACACAGCTTGCATCTTGCCACTCGAAACATTGACACATAGCCACAATCAGGGAATACCATGCCAGACATGCAGGATGCACCGTGCCAACACACCAGCATTGACTGAGAAGAGGCACCTTGGAGGCATAGGGACACCTTTATTAGTCATGTTTGTGGGATTGCAGAGGCAACTTGAAGTACACATGAACACATCATGTGGAGTAACATGTGGGTCCAACACTGGCACCCCCCTTCTGCAGCACAAATGCGTGATAGCCATGGAACTGGCACACAAGTGTCGGCTAACAGCTAAAACCCACAGCTGCACACGGAGAGCCTGACATACACCATAGATCCGCTGATGTGGAAGTCCCACGCCATGTCAAGACAATGTTAACCGTATGTGTCCGAGGGCAGTGTCACACACATTGATGCCATCATCACAATCCACTATCCCATCACTGATGACTGACAACCAGGCAGCCCATCTATTCAGGTGTACCCAGCTGCATGTCGTGTCCCATGGGGATGCCACATGACTGCAGAGGAACCAAACCCCAACCGGGGCAGTGTGCACACATCGTGAACAACTGCCACACCCAATACACCCCAGATGCATCCCTTACCCCATGGAGACTTCCAAACGTGTCCGTGCCTGTAACGCTGAGTCAGCCCACGATGTCATGTCCATGAGGAATAACAGTGCCACAACAATGCAACCAGCAAACGGCATGCGCAGGTACCTGGGGAAGAGAGACACACAAGAAGTCAGCCACAAAAAGCACAGCCACTTGCATGTGCATTTACTCGACACATGTATGGATGACAACATGCTAGGTCACAATTATGACTGGGGAAATACTACCATCACTGCCACCATCACTCCAGTGACACACCCACACACACCTCTGACCCACGTGCCATACATGCAGGTGGAGACACACATCACAACGCATGCCACACGGGGACCAATGCGTGCACACTCAGACCCTGGTACTCACCACTAAGCAAAGAAGTCGCGTATGAGCCGAGTCCGGATGTCCTCTTGCGGCTCCACATCCTCCACATCACTAGCCCCATTGCCAAGCCCTTCGTCCTCCACGGGTGGATGGTCCTCGTCATGTTGATTCAGGATGAGTGGCACAGCTCTTTCAACTGCCATGTTGTGCAGCATGCAGCAGACCATGAAGATCTTGCAGACCTTCGCCGGGGCATAAGGGAGTGCACCGCCGGTCTTGTGGAGGCACCGGAATCGGCTCTTCAGCATGCCAAACGTCCTCTCTATCACTCGCCTTGTCCGGCCATGGGCGGTGTTATAGCGGAGCTGGGCCGGCGTGATGGGGTTGCGGAGAGGTGTCAGCAGCCAAGGCATGTTGGGATAGCCAGCGTCCCCTACATGGGAAGCACATGGACACCGTTAGAACTGGTGAAGCGGTCGTGCTGGTCGGCTATACAGAATACAGGACAGACAGACTGTACCCACCAACAACACATGCCCGTTCGTTGCGCAGCTGCATCATCATATCAGGCATCCCGCTACGCCTCATGATGTAGGCATCGTGTGCTGACCCTGGGAAACGAGCACAGACATGTGAAATCACCATATTGGACAGACACACCACAAGGGCATTGATGGAGTGGTAGTGCTTCCGATTGCGGTACGCCACCTCCCGTGCGTGTGGTGGTACCAAACCTACATGTGTCCCATCTATGGACCCAATGACATGGGGCATCCCTCCCAGGGCATAGAATCCACGCTTGACCTCAGTCATCTGTTCAGGGGTTGGGAACTTGATGAAGTCTTCCAGGTGAATCAACATGGCCTCCAAGAAATCATGCAGCACACCGCTGAACATGCTCTGGGACATGCCACCAACATGAGCTATGGTATTTTGGAAGGTACCCGTGGCAAGAAAATGTAGGGCAGCCATTACCATCAGCTGGGGTGTCAGTGCCGTAGGATACCTGTGCTGCGGTTGCAGGTGTGGTGCCAGTCTCGCCGTCAGCTCCAGAATCAACGGTTGGGTGAAGCGGTAGAGCCGGATCCTGTCATTCTCCTGCATGGTAGCCAAGTCTGGAATTCTTCGGGCAAGAGGCGGCGCTCTGCAGTAATTTGGAAGTGACAAGGAAGAGTGAGTGCACTACGAGAACAACTCATGTCTACTGAGCACATGTAAATCTGGCATTACACACATGCTACATAGGGAGTCAGGTATGTGCTACATGCCCAGGACACGTATGGATGCAAGGTGACACTCCTTCCAAGACCCAGCTACACACGGTGATTGAGAACCTCCCCATGCCACGCCATGGACATAGCTGTGTCCCAGTGCAAGTGCACAGCCCGACGCAAGACAGGAGTGACATACACCCACACATCAGCAGAAGTGGGATGCCGATTGCAGAGACTGGTAGCGGAACACTGGAGCCACAGGTCACATGACATTACACTAGTCCAGCCCACACACCTTGCCATGAAGGTGCACATGTCATGACTCACCACACATTCCTTGTGAGGATGCTGACATGGCCTTGTCACACTACTCCGTGTCCCATGCATACATGTGCACCTCACATCCGATAACACATGTGGCATGGTGTGCGGAACAGTGTGCAATGACAATCTACACACAGCCACATGTTGGTTGCTGCAACGGCTGCAGCTTTTGAGGGTGCTACAACATCAACCTGATGTAAATCCCGGACACATATATGACATAGTCACATTGTGCACTGTGGGTAGTGACAAGTCATGTGTCATGACCCCTGTACCGGGCATCAGGGGACACTTCCGTGTGTTGGTGTCCGTGCCATGCCAGTGACGCTTACCCCAAGTGCGCAGTCCCACATGCACACATGTCAAAGGAGTCAAGGGCATGCCTGGCACACATTGCACCCTCACACAGTACACCTGTACACATCTCATCATACATCTGGTGCCTTCTCCACTCAGGAGGCATGTTCCACATCACAGCCTGTGACACCTGTGCCCCACACATGTAGTAATGCACAGACGATGCCTTGATGTCCATTCCTGGACAAGTATGTCCATCCATGGACAAGTATGTCCGCCCTATTCCTACCTGTGTGTCGCCTATCACCACAGTGATGTGTAAAAACCGCCGTACTGCTGCTGAGAGGGCCTGTGCATGTTCCCAACTATGGGTCGGCACGCGTATGCGTACTCGTAGTGATAGTGAGCGTAGATGCGAGTGTACGGTCCGTACCACTACGGGTACGCATACGCGTGCAGACCCATAGTGATAGTGACCGTAGATGCGTGTGTACGGTCCGTACCACTACGAGTATGCATACGCGTGCAGACCCATAGTGATAGTGAACGTAGGCATGCATGTACGGGCCGTTGCCATGCATTTGGGGTGCCCTAGGGCCCCGAAACGCACCGTACCTGTGTGTGATGCTCCAAATTACATAGGGGACAAGTATTAAGGCCTACATGCATGCTGGTTGTCATGGAGACCAAGTTCAAATTTCGAAATTGTTCTGGAAGGTGCACAGCAGAAGTCAGTTGGAATTCTTCTACTTTGTTGCAATGTGTTTGTGGGGCTGACATCATGCAGGAGAATGAAACCGATAGAGAACCCACAGACTGCTAGGTTTGAAGGGATTGGTGGAAACATAGGATGCAAATGTGAGTGACCAATCACTCTGTACTCCTGTGCATGAGACTGGGCAGAAGGGCACATATAAGGCAGCCAGGTCCCATGAGGGAGCACTTGCCTGCACATCTTTGCATTCGTCGACCCAGCTGCTGCTACTGATTCCCTGGAACCATGTCAAGGGCTGTGGAGAGGACACAGCCATTCACCCTGGAGGAGAACATGGCTCTGCTGGATGTGATCCTCCCACAGTACTCCATGCTGTATGGGCGACCAGGGTATCAGGTGAGTGCATAGGCCACTGCCACAGACTGTCCCTATGTTGTGACTGTGACTTCTGCCATTGCGTCCAGGTGTAACACACATGCCATGTACTGTCGGGGGGGTCCCGGGGGGGGGGTGCCTGATGTCTCCCAGCAGTGCCCTGAGACAGGAGGGGTGTGTGCAGAGTCCTCCCAGCAGTGCCCTGAGACAGGAGGGGTGGGGGCCTATCACTCACAGCCGTGCCCTGAGACAGGAGGGGTGGGGGCCTATCACTCACAGCAGTGCCCTGAGACAGGAGGGGTGGGGGCCTATCACTCACAGCAGTGCCCTGAGACAGGAGGGGTGGGGGCCTATCACTCACAGCAGTGCCCTGAGACAGGAGGGGTGGGTGTGATGCACAGTGTGAGCCTTGATCATTGATTGTGACATTGCCATCATTCCACCTGTGTACCCACTGTGGCACGTACTGCTTTTTCCCTCACCAGGGGATGATGTCCCTATGACAAAGGTGCAATGCGTTGGCTGCATGACATGCCTTGTTGTAACCAGCTAATTTGTACCCATATGTCTCTCTGTGACATGTGGCTGGTGTATTGATGTGGTGTCACTTGTTCCTCCTCACAGGTAGGCGCCACTGCCAAGGAGCAGATCTGGCTGACCGCCGTCAGTGCCGTGAGGGGTGTGGATGGTCGGAGGCGGAGCCTGCCCCAGGTGAGGAAACGCTGGCAGGATATCCGGTGCTGGACGCGGAGGATTGCACGGCTCCTGCTGGGGGACTCACCTGAGAGCCACAAGAACCGCGGCCGCCGCCGTCTGAGCCACCTCCACAGGCGTGTGCTGCCGGTGGTCTTTCCAGACCTGGAGAGGCGCTTACAGGCGATGCAGCAGCCGGAAGGGGGTAGGTACATGTGTGTTTGTTGTGTGTCACCGGCATTTGTAAGGGCACAGTAGCATGAATTCACTGGCAGGGTTTAAAGGTGCTGTGCAGATCCTGTTTGCCCCAGTATAGCGCTGTGCCCCTGCCACCCTTCCCCTCCTTGCAATGTGTTCCCTGGTCTGTGTGTAGTCACTCCTTCACAAGGTAATGTAGGCTGGCGCTTTGTCCACGAGAACAATGACTGTAGCAACATGTGTGGGGGTGGTGTGTAACAGGTTGTGGGACCTTGCCTGTGCACTGTCAAGTTCACTGCATGTGGGTTCCATGTCAGTTGGCACTGATGCTGACTCCAGACATGGGAGTTGGTCTCTCATGTGTCATGCCTTACAGCGCGCATGTCCTATGTAGTGGCCTGTGACATGATGTGCATGAGTGTGCGATACACATAGTGCAGGGATGGTGACGTGTGTTGCAGTCATTACCATTCAGTAGCATGTAGTTGCGTGCCCACTACTGTCCCCTGGGGCACCTTTTCCTCAGTGGTGTCTGTGTCATCATAAACGTGGCCAATCTCAGTGTCCACAGCGTAGGTTGTGCTCTGTGCCATTGTCCCCTGTCACCATGTATATAGACGTGCTATTTTGTACAGGTGTCCACTGTGCAGCCTGACCTGATTGTCCTTCTTCATACTCACAGTTGCCAGTGCCTGTGTGTCTTTTTATACTCATCTGAGGATGGGCACTGGTACCTCATTATTTGTACAGGCGCACCTTGGCTGTTTGGCGTCCAATCTTGCTTTTTGCCTGCCCCTGTGTGTATCACCCAGACTATGAGATGTTGGTGCCACCTGTGTCACAACAATTTGCCTCGTGTAGGGTCTTGTTGGGGCGGGCAATGCCTATGTGTTAACTCCTGATTTCCACTTGCTGGGTCTGGGCAGTGTGTGATGTGTCTGGACACACACGCAATGTGCAGTGACCGAGTCATGTTGTGCATGTTTTCAGCATTACCTATGCAGCATGTGTCTCAAGTTCATGGATATGCTCCCTGGTCATCGGTATTTTCGCCAACGCTGTGTGGTGCAGATGCAGTGCTGGATTGTCCCCAGGGCCTGGGTGCTATGTCAGACTCCGTTTCCTGTGTTTAGCTATTGTCTCATGCTCTCCATGGTATTTAAGTGGCATGGTGGCTCAACCAACTGTGTGTTTCATGCCCTACATCGGTACCCTGTTCAGTAGATGTTAGGGATCTTCCTTTTCAGGCCATGCAATGTTACCTATGTAGATTGGACTCATGTGACAGATGTGTACAGGTGTCTGATTAATTTCTGTCTCTCCACCCTGCCCACAGCATCGTCGGGGGACACAGAGGGAGACATGGACACAGACCAGGCAGAGGGACCGAGCACCAGTGCCAGCCGTGACATCGGGTCTGGCACATCGAGTGGGACAGAGGCGGAGGAGAGTGTGGCCGAGGACCTGTCGACTGGCACATCAGACTACGAAGCTGACAGGTCCGAGGAGGATGTCTCCGAGTGGGCGGAGGCTGCACCAGCAGCTGACAGCGGAACAACACCTCGCACCGCCCCCTCAGTTTCCACCAGCCGCCTCCCACTTGCTCGTGTCCCTTCCCAGCGTGCCCGGTCACAGCATGTCTCCTTCCTGCCAGGCACTGCACCCCCTGCCCCTGTCTCCACTGCTGCCGCCAATGCAGAGTCTGTGGACATCCAGCGGCAACTGCAGGTTGGTCAGGCTGCGATCCTTAATGTCCTCCATGCCCACGGCAAAACCCTCACCAACATCGAGGCTTTCTTGGAGGGCATTCATTCATCGCAGGCTGACCAACGCAACTTGCTGAGGTCCATAGACTCCACACTGACTGCAGCAGTGGGTCTCCTGCAGCGCGACCTCCCCCCACCTACTCCTGCCCCATCCACACTTCCCACTCCCATGCCTGTCCCACGTACACCCAGAAGTCGGCATGCACCCACATCAACGGACACGGGCACCACACCAGCAGGGAAGGTCCACCGCACTCCTCCTGACACGCACACACAGGGTGAGGTAGGCACACCCACTGGGTCGGGGGGCAAACGTGTGACACGCAGCCATAGTGGGAGTCCGCATTCCACCCAGTCCACTCCCTCCAAATCCCCTCCCCTCAGCTCTCCTGGCCACATCCCCCCAAGGACTCCTTCATGGCCGCTCTGTCCCTGAGCCCCACAGTTACACCACCACGCAAGCGGTCAAGGAGGTCCCCGGTCAGGGTGGTTGAGTCTCCCCCCCTGTCTCCACCCTCCCCCGGTGGCGCTGCGACCCATCCCTCTGACCCCCCCCCCCTCCTTGGGGCCTGAGGTCCCTTCGGGTGCAGGGGACTCCCTGGAGGACCTTGCAAAGGTGTGTAGTGCCATCCTGGCCTCCGCCTTTGGCACTGACCCACCCCCTGTGGTGGAGTCCTCCATCCCTGCACCCACAACGCCGCCCCTTTGCCCTGATGTCCCTGCGGTGCCTGTTGCTTCCCCCCCCCTGATGCCCTCACCAGTGTGGAAGGCGATGCCATTTGACTGTGCAGGCAAGGTAGGGGACACGCATCCCACTGTGTCCCCCATCCAGCTGAGAATCATTGACTGCCCTATGGGCTTTGTGAAGATTGAACTGCCTGCGATCCACGGACATTGTGCTCATGCTGAATAAAGCTTAATTTTGTTTTCATTATCACACTACTGCTATGCTGGTGTTGGTGTTGGTGGGGCTGCTACATGGTTTTGGGTGGTGTGTAAGGGTTTGGGTGTGTGGGATATGTAGTAGTGTACTGCTCATTGGTGGGACCCTGTGATCTGTGTGCCATCACAAGGTGTTGGCTAACTTTCTTTGTTCATGTAAGCAGTTACTGCATGGTGCACTTGTCCCAGGGTGTATTCCTTCCTCTGTGTACCCAGCTTTCTTCCCTGCAGGGTGTTCCCAATGTTTAGCGCAGAGCTGTGTCTACATGAGCTGTGTGTGTGACGGAGCCCTTCTACTTTGGCCATGCATGCAGGGCCATGTGTCCACCTGCAACAATCGTGGCATCCTTGGTGATCACTGTACTTGTGTGTGGAGTCTGTTGACATGAGTTCATGGGGACATGTTCCCTTGTAGCCAGTATGCATGTGGATAATTCTGGCCTCACACACATGTGTTACACCCCTCCTGTCTCAGGGCACTGCTGTTAGTGATAGGCACCCACCCCTCCTGTCTCAGGGCACTGCTGGGAGGACTCCACACCCACCCCTCCTGTCTCAGGGCACTGCTGGGAGGACTCCACACCCACCCCTCCTGTCTCAGGGCACTGCTGGGAGTGATAGGCCCCCACCCCTCCTGTCTCAGGGCACTGCTGGGAGGACTCTGCACCCACCCCTCCTGTCTCAGGGCACTGCTGGGAGGACTCCACACCCACCCCTCCTGTCTCAGGGCACTGCTGGGAGGACTCCACACCCACCCCTCCTGTCTCAGGGCACTGCTGGGAGTGATAGGCACCCACCCCTCCTGTCTCAGGGCACTGCTGGGAGGACTCTGCACCCACCCCTCCTGTCTCAGGGCACTGCTGGGAGGACTCCACACCCACCCCTCCTGTCTCAGGGCACTGCTGGGAGGACTCTGCACACACCACTCCTGTCTCAGGGCAATGCTGGGAGTGATAGGCACCCACCCCTCCTGTCTCAGGGCACTGCTGGGTGGACTCTGCACACACACCTCCGATTTCAGGATATGTACGCTTGGAACATACACGGTGGGGGTACGCTCAATGCATTCGAGGTGAGGGTACGGGTCGTACTTACACTGTTGGGGTGGGGGGTACGCTCCATGCATACGCGGGTGGGGGTACGGGTCGTACTTACACTGTTGGCATGGGGGGTACGCTCCATGCATACGCGGGTGGGGGTACGGGTCGTACTTACACTGTTGGGGTGGGGGGTACACTCCATGCATACGCGGGTGGGGGTACGGGTCGTACTTACACTGTTGGGCTGGGGGGTACGCTCCTTGCATACGCGGGTGAGGGTTCGAGTCGTACTTACACTGGTGGGGTGGGGGGTACGCTCCATGCATACGCGGGTGGGGGTACGGGTCGTACTTACACTGTTGGGGTGGGGGGTACGCTCCATGCATACGCGGGTGGGGGTACGGGTCGTACTTACACTGTTGGGGTGGGGGGTACGCTCCTTGCATACGCGGGTGAGGGTTCGAGTCGTACTTACACTGTTGGGGTGGGGGGTACGCTCCATGCATACGCGGGTGGGGGTACGGGTCGTACTTACACTGTTGGGCTGGGGGGTACGCTCCTTGCATACGCGGGTGAGGGTTCGAGTCGTACTTACACTGTTGGCATGGGGGGTGCGCTCCATGCATATGCGGGTGGGGGTACGGGTCGTACTTTCACTGTTGGGCTGGGGGGTACGCTCCATGCATACGCGGGTGGGGGTACGGGTCGTGCTTACACTGTTGGGCTGGGGGGTACGCTCCTTGCATACGCGGGTGAGGGTGCGAGTCGTACTTACACTGTTGGCATGGGGGGTGCGCTCCATGCATACGCGGGTGGGGGTACGGGTCGTACTTTCACTGTTGGGGTGGGGGGTACGCTCCTTGCATACGGGGTGGGGGTAGGGTCCGTACATATCCGTGCCCACGCTATGTGATGCTTGTGCGGCCCGTACCCAGGCCTTTGCCAAGTGGGTGCGATCCGTCCCGCCATTGTTGGGGTGATGTGTGTGGGCGTGGTCCGACTCGTACCCACGCTCTTCAGGCGTGGGTACGGGACGTACCTGTCTGGTTGTGTTGCCGGTTCGCGTGGTGACGGACTTCCGTTGTGGCGGTCGCTGGCTTATCAGGACACGCCCCCACCCCCTCGTGGTGACCAGGGCATGGGAGTCAGGTATGTCCAGGCCATGTGTGGTGTGTGACTTATGTGGTTGTTTTGTGGCCTGCCCTGGTCCTGCCACCCCCACCCCAACCCACTTTCCCCCCTCCCTTAGTTATTCTGACCTTCTGCGGCGTCTGCGTCGTAACCTGTAGAGGAGGTGGACTGCTATGAGGGCAGGGATGACTCGTAGGTTCGGGTCCATGTCTGTCCGTCGCGTACTGGTACTCCTTGCTCGCGTCGTCCTGTCGCGTACGGGTCCTCCTTGATCGTGTCGTCCTGTCGCGTACGGGTCCTCCTTGGTGGCGTCGTCCTGTGTGTCCGTCACGTACTGGTCCTCCTTGTTCGCGTCGTCGTCTGTCCGTCGCGTACTGGTGGTCCTTGTTCGCGTCGTCCTGATTTCCCGGCAGTTTTTGGCTGCCGCAAAATATTCACCGTGCGGGGTGACGTCGGTGCGAATCGTGATTCCTGGGTCGTGAATGGCTGGCTGCGAGCGTCCCGACGTCAGGTCGGCGCTTTCCCGGATCGCATTGGTTGGTGTTTTTTGGTTCGGTCGGGCTTTTTTACGATTCGTACGGTAATGGTGTACCCGTGCGAATCGTGATTCCTTGTTTGTAAAAATTGACGACCGGGTACGCGTCGGACGGAGATTCTGCTCCGTCCGACGGTTCGTACCCGGTTTTTACCGGATCGTGATCGGCACCTCTGAAGGAACAAACAGTGATCAATAAGGATGAGAATAAGATAAGACTTGTCACTAGCTTCAATGATTGGTCTGGGATTCTGAGACGGAGCCTGAATAAACATTGGCACCTTCTGAAAGCAGACAGATCTCTTAGTGAGGTCATCACAGACAAACCAAATATCACCTTCAGATGAGGTATTTCACTCAAAAATATCCTGAGCCCAAGTTATCCCACACCTAAAAAAAGAGACGATTGGTTAACCCAGTACTCATGCGGATTCTCTGGCTGTGGACAATGCACGGCATGCAAGTGGGCACACTCAAGAATCACGGAGTTCCAAGGCCCAGGTGGAAAGACATATAACATTAGGACTAATATTACATGTCTTACCAGATTTGTCATTTATGCAATAGAGTGCAAGTGCCAAAAGAGATATATTGGCAGCACTATCAGGCCCCTACGAGACAGAATAAGGGAACATATACGAGCGGTAAAAAATGGGGATATGAGATACCCCATAGCAGCACACATATCTACCTGCCCAGAACAGACTACGAACAGATGTTTTAAATTCTATGGAATTGACCATATACCGAGACACCCCAGGGGTGGGAACCGGGAACTGACGTTAAGACATAAGGAAGCATTATGGATTTTAAAATTGAGGAGTACAGAATGTGGATTGAATATCGACCACGAACTGCATTACTACCTAGGCAGATAGAGTATGTGTCCAACTCTGCCTAAAATATGATGAATGTATCTGTTTTCAGACAACAAATTGAAATTTTAAATGTATCAGTATATATACTAATGAATGTAATGACCATGACTCTGATGTAAGAAAGTTAATGTACCTTATACATCATACATGATGTATTGTCTATGTCTAGCTGTATGTATAACTTTGTGTATAGATCTTAGCAGCCTACATGCACATTTCAATGTTATTTTGGTTTTGGATCAGTTGACTTTAACTGATGGAGAGACTTAGGGGTTCACAAGGAGCACGAATAAAAACCAAAGTGACTCGAGGCGAACGTTACAACTGCACTGAGTATTTTCACCTCGTATACTTTAATCCTGGAATTTGCTAATTCACCAGTGACAACAGGCTTGATACTGACGTAAATACGGGCTTCACGAATTCGGTACATGAACACATGTATTACGTGCTCAACTCGGGAATTTTGCATTTTCATACAGTTCCTTTTTTGTAATCTGATTTACAGTCGTTGGATTTGTTCACTTGATTCTGATAGAAGTAATGGTGTACATTAGAATGTGTTAGAAGTGATTACGAGACTGAGAAGACTCCGTGGAGTCTTGTTTCTATTTCTATGAACATGACGCGAGACGTTGCACGTCACCCGGTAGTTGGTTACTTGAAAGTTTCACATGCGCTTAGGAACACTCTGCTGCACTCGGCGGACCCACCGTTTACCATTGTGAGGACGGGGACAAGGGATATTGACCTATATTTAGGTAAGGAGGCGTAGTGTCGTGGGGAGTAATACGGACCAAATAGTAACCACCTTAGCTAACATGAGTCACTTTGGACTTAGCAGTGCACTGTGAATAGATTTTAGGATATTTCGGGCGTGTCAGACCTCACACACGCTGTCGAGAAATGAGTCTCTGTTTTCATTTGTGTTTTATCCCATTTTGAGTAAAATTGGTTGAGAGAGCTTTTTATCCCAACAATTATTAGCCGCTTTTGGATTTGTTTGTGTCTTACCCCGTTGTGAGTAGAATGGGTTGAGAGAACTTTTATCTCAGCAAATATTAGTCGCCTTTGGATTAGAATTCACGTACCGCACATGGAACTAGGTGTAAATCTGTGCGTGTTTGTCCCTAGACACGCTGCTAGAATATTGAATCATTAGCCAATGTTTTAACCCTTCTGAAGGCACTCGTATTTTAGATGAGTACTTATGGGGCTATTTTTATTATTTACAGACTATTGCGATATATACATTATACTGAATCAGGATTGTGACACCCTGTTTTCCTCGTCCGGAAAGAGACCCCCACGTGGTCTGGAATTAGAACCACTTTCAAAGTAGGTTTTGTGTTCTTTTGTTTTATCAACGAATAGGATGGTTGGTTTTAAATAAACCTTGTGGTCCAAGCTCTAATGGCACATTTGGTATGTTCTTTTTACAAACAGAATATTATTGAAGCAAGAAAATAGGTAAATATAGCCATGGGGCCTGGAGGTGTGTTTTGAATATCACCGGTTGGCATGCTGTTTTGCGCGGATCTCTGACATATTATCGAAAGACACATTATCGAACTACACAAATATCGCATCAAATATATCGACATCAAAAATATCGACATTGTATACTTATTTAAAAAACTACACTAATATCGACACTACAATATCGTAATACAATTATATCGATCACACAAAAATCGCACACATAAATATCGCAATACTAAATATCGACATAAGTAAATAAATATGACACATGTCACAAATATCGATAACCAAAATTTAGACATCAATAATATCGTTTTTTTTAAATATATCGACAATTCTAATACTAATAAAACCAATACTTTAAACAACATAAAGACAATATTTTCCGAAAACATACATTTTCAAATGAGATTCTACTTAAACATAAACATAACATTTATAACGATCTCAATATTTAACAACATAATAAAAAAACACTGAAATAATTATCACATTGGCATTTCGAACACATTTAAAAAAAATTACAACACATTATAAACAATCTTTTTATATATAATTATTTAAAACTCTCCTCCTTTAAAACTACATATACTCTTACTTAGCATTTTCCATAAAAGGAAACCAATTAACTAAAAAAAATTCAAACCATCCAATAGAAAGGCCACATACAGAAAACAACCAATAACATTCAAGAAACAATTTAAAACCACTATATAAACCAATTAAAACAAGTCTTCTACTGTGCCTTAAACCAAAGCATTGAACGAAGAAGAAACTCTGCTAAACTGAAGAAACCTACATCCTACTACTATTCTAAAAACGTAAGTAAATATTCTTTTCTAACTAAACTGCCAAATTAAACTAAAACACTAATTTATCTTTACTCAAATAAATAACTAACTTATATATTCCATCTCTTTATGTTTCCACTACAGATATTACTCCAAACAACTAAAGAAAATATTGAAGATTGACAGAAAAGACTCACTAAAAAGTAAGTATACTATCAAAATACTTTATAAAATATTAATTAAATCCTACTCCAACCCCAAAACATCCTAAACCCCTAAACAAATCCATGTTCTCTTTTTTAAGTTTTAAAAAACCTGTATAAATTAACACCTATAGTCTTTACCACTGGGCATGAGGGAAGGCTCTGTTTGCTTAGGGAGAGGTTGGGCTCCTGCATCTTATTTATTAGGGAGAAGGGGCACATAGTAAGAGGGGTAAGAGGGGTAGGGGACGGGGGTACATTGACATGTGGTGGGGGAGGGGGGGGGGTAGAGAACTGGGTGGGAAGGTTGTTCCTTCTCCTGAATAATTGGTCTTGATGATAAATGTGTAGTACTTCCGGGACAGGTGAAGGCGGGGAAATGTTTGTTCAGTTGTTGATTTGTAAAACAAAAAAATACGTTTCAACAAAAAAAATATAGTCTATACCAAACAGCAATACCACCCCACTTAAAAAACTAAACCAACCAAAACAATATGGTGCCGATCACGATCCGGTAAAAACCGGGTACGAACCGTCGGACGGAGCACAATCTCCGCCCGACGCGTACCCGGTCATCAATTTTCACAAACAAGGAATCACGATTCGCACGGGTACACCATCACCGTACGAATCGTAAAAAAGCCCGACCGAACCAAAAAACACCTACCAATGCGATCCGGGAAAGCGCCGACCTGACGTCGGGACGCTCGCAGCCAGCCATTCACGACCCAGGAATCACAATTCGCACCGACGTCACCCCGCACGGTGAATATTTTGCGGCAGCCAAAAACTGCTGGGAAATCAGGACGACGCGAACAAGGACCACCAGTACGCGACGGACAGACAGGACGACGCGAACAAGGAGGACCAGTACGTGACAGACACACAGGACGACGCCACCAAGGAGGACCCGTACGCGACAGGACGACGCGATCAAGGAGGACCCGTACGCGACAGGACGACGCGAGCAAGGAGTACCAGTACGCGACGGACAGACATGGACCCGAACCTACGAGTCATCCCTGCCCTCATAGCAGTACACCTCCTCTACAGGTTACGACGCAGACGCCGCAGAAGGTCAGAATAACTAAGGGAGGGGGGAAAGTGGGGTGTGGTGGGGGTGGCACGACCAGGGCAGGCCACAAAACAACCACATAAGTCACACACCACACATGGCCTGGACATACCTGACTCCCATGCCCTGGTCACCACGAGGGGGTGGGGGCGTGTCCTGATAAGCCAGCGACCGCCACAACGGAAGTCCGTCACCACGCGAACCGGCAACACAACCAGACAGGTACGTCCCGTACCCACGCCTGAAGAGCGTGGGTACGAGTCGGACCACGCCCACACACGTCACCCCAACAATGGCGGGACGGATCGCACCCACGTGGCAAAGGCCTGGGTACGGGCCGCACAAACATCACATAGCGTGGGGACGGATATGTACGGACCCTACCCCCAACCCGTATGCAAGGAGCGTACCCCCCAGCCCAACAGTGTAAGTACGACCCGTACCCCCACCCGCGTATGCAAGGAGCGTACCCCCCAGCCCAACAGTGTAAGTACGACCCGTACCCCCACGCGCGTATGCATGGAGCGTACCCCCCAGCCCAACAGTGTAAGTACGACCCGTACCCCCACCCGCGTATGCATGGAGCGTACCCCCCAGCTCAACAGTGTAAGTACGACCCGTACCCCCACCCGCGTATGCATGGAGCGTACCCCCCAGCCCAACAGTGTAAGTATGACCCGTACCCCCACCCGCGTATGCATGGAGCGTACCCCCCATGCCAACAGTGTAAGTACGACCCGTACCCCCACCCGCGTATGCATGGAGCGTACCCCCCATGCCAACAGTGTAAGTACGACTCGAACCCTCACCCGCGTATGCAAGGAGCGTACCCCCCAGCCCAACAGTGTAAGTACGACCCGTACCCCCACCCGCGTATGCAAGGAGCGTACCCCCCAGCCCAACAGTGTAAGTACGACCCGTACCCCCACCCGCGTATGCATGGAGCGTACCCCCCATGCCAACAGTGTAAGTACGACTCGAACCCTCACTCGCGTATGCAAGGAGCGTACCCCCCAGCCCAACAGTGTAAGTACGACCCGTACCCCCACCCGCGTATGCATGGAGCGTACCCCCACCACACCAGTGTAAGTAGACTCGTACCCTCACCTCGAATGCATTGAGCGTACACCCACCGTGTATGTTCCAAGCGTACATATCCTGAAATCGGAGGTGTGTGTGCAGAGTCCACCCAGCAGTGCCCTGAGACAGGAGGGGTGTGTGCAGAGTCCTCCCAGCAGTGCCCTGAGACAGGAGGGGTGGGTGCCTATCACTCCCAGCAGTGCCCTGAGACAGGAGGGGTGTGTGCAGAGTCCTCCCAGCAGTGCCCTGAGACAGGAGGGGTGGGTGCCTATCACTCCCAGCAGTGCCCTGAGACAGGAGGGGTGGGTGTGGAGTCCTCCCAGCAGTGCCCTGAGACAGGAGGGGTGTGTGCAGAGTCCTCCCAGCAGTGCCCTGAGACAGGAGGGGTGGGTGCCTATCACTCTTAGCAGTGCCCTGAGACAGAAGGGGTGTGTGCAGAGTCCTCCCAGCAGTGCCCTGAGACAGGAGGGGTGTGTGCAGAGTCCTCCCAGCAGTGCCCTGAGACAGGAGGGGTGTGTGCAGAGTCCTCCCAGCAGTGCCCTGAGACAGGAGGGGTGGGTGCCTATCACTCCCAGCAGTGCCCTGAGACAGGAGGGGTGGGTGTGGAGTCCTCCCAGCAGTGCCCTGAGACAGGAGGGGTGTAACACATGTGTGTGAGGCCAGAATTATCCACATGCATACTGGCTACAAGGGAACATGTCCCCATGAACTCATGTCAACAGACTCCACACACAAGTACAGTGATCACCAAGGATGCCACGATTGTTGCAGGTGGACACATGGCCCTGCATGCATGGCCAAAGTAGAAGGGCTCCGTCACACACACAGCTCATGTAGACACAGCTCTGCGCTAAACATTGGGAACACCCTGCAGGGAAGAAAGCTGGGTACACAGAGGAAGGAATACACCCTGGGACAAGTGCACCATGCAGTAACTGCTGACATGAACAAAGAAAGTTAGCCAACACCTTGTGATGGCACACAGATCCCAGGGTCCCACCAATGAGCAGTACACTACTACACATCCCACACACCAAAACCCTTACACACCACCCAAAACCATGTAGCAGCCCCACCAACACCAATACCAGCATAGCAGTAGTGTGATAATGAAAATAAAAGTAAGCTTTATTCAGCATGAGCACAATGTCCGTGGATCGCAGGCAGTTCAATCTTCACAAAGCCCATAGGGCAGTCAATGATTCTCAGCTGGATGGGGGACACAGTGGGATGCGTGTCCCCTACCTTGCCTGCACAGTCAAATGGCATCGTCTTCCACACTGGTGAGGGCATCAGGGGGGGGGGAAGCAACAGGCACCGCAGGGACATCAGGGCAAAGGGGCGGCGTTGTGGGTGCAGGGATGGAGGACTCCACCACAGGGGGTGGGGCAGGGCCAAAGGCGGAGGCCAGGATGGCACTACACACCTTTGCAAGGTCCTCCAGGGAGTCCCCTGCACCCGAAGGGACCTCAGGCCCCAAGGAGGGGGGGGGTCAGAGGGATGGGTCGCAGCGCCACTGGGGGAGGGTGGAGACAGGGGGGGAGACTCAACCACCCTGACCGGGGACCTCCTTGACCGCTTGCGTGGTGGTGTAACCGTGGGGCTCAGGGACAGAGCGGCCATGAAGGAGTCCTTGGGGGAGATGTGGCCAGGAGAGCTGAGGGGAGGGGATTTGGAGGGAGTGGACTGGGTGGAATGCGGACTCCCACTATGGCTGCGTGTCACACGTTTGCCCCCCGACCCAGTGGGTGTGCCTACCTCACCCTGTGTGTGTGTGTCAGGAGGAGTGCGGTGGACCTTCCCTGCTGGTGTGGTGCCCGTGTCCGTTGATGTGGGTGCATGCCGACGTCTGGGTGTACGTGGGACAGGCATGGGAGTGGGAAGTGTGGATGGGGCAGGGATAGGTGGGGGGAGGTCGCGCTGCAGGAGACCCACTGCTGCAGTCAGTGTGGAGTCGATGGACCTCAGCAAGTTGCGTTGGTCAGCCTGCGATGAATGAATGCCCTCCAAGAAAGCCTCGATGTTGGTGAGGGTTTTGCCGTGGGCATGGAGGACATTAAGGATCGCAGCCTGACCAACCTGCAGTTGCCGCTGGATGTCCACAGACTCTGCATTGGCGGCAGCAGTGGAGACAGGGGCAGGGGGTGCGGTGCCTGGCAGGAAGGAGACATGCTGTGACCGGGCACGCTGGGAAGGGACACGAGCAAGTGGGAGGCGGCTGATGGAAACTGAGGGGGCGGTGCGAGGTGTTGTTCCGCTGTCAGCTGCTGGTGCAGCCTCCGCCCACTCGGAGACATCGTCCTCGGACCTGTCAGCTTCGTAGTCTGATGTGCCAGTCGACAGGTCCTCGGCCACACTCTCCTCCGCCTCTGTCCCACTCGATGTGCCAGACCCGATGTCACGGCTGGCACTGGTGCTCGGTCCCTCCGCCTGGTCTGTGTCCATGTCTCCCTCTGTGTCCCCCGACGATGCTGTGGGCAGGGTGGAGAGACAGAAATTAATCAGACACCTGTACACATCTGTCACATGAGTCCAATCTACATAGGTAACATTGCATAGCCTGAAAAGGAAGATCCCTAACATCTACTGAACAGGGTACCGATGTAGGGCATGAAACACACAGTTGGTTGAGCCACCATGCCACTGAAATACCATGGAGAGCATGAGACAATAGCTAAAGACAGGAAACGGAGTCTGACATAGCACCCAGGCCCTGGGGACAATCCAGCACTGCATCTGCACCACACAGCGTTGGCGAAAATACCGATGACCAGGGACCATATCCATGAACTTGAGACACATGCTGCATAGGTAATGCTGAAAACATGCCCAACATGACTCGGTCACTGCACATTGCGTGTGTGTCCAGACACATCACACACTGCCCAGACCCGGCAAGTGGAAATCAGGATTTGACACATAGGCATTGCCCGCCCCAACAAGACCCTACACGAGGCAAATTGTTGAGACACAGGTGGCACCAACATCTCATAGTCTGGGTGATACACACAGGGGCAGGCAAAAAGCAAGATTTGACGCCAAACAGCCAAGGTGCGCCTGTACAAATAATGAGGTACCAGTGCCCATCCTCAGATGAGTATAACAAGACACACAGGCACTGGCAACTGTGAGTATGAAGAAGGACAATCAGGTCAGGCTGCACAGTGGACACCTGTACAAAATAGCACGTCTATATACATGGTGACAGGGGACAATGGCACAGAGCACAACCTACGCTGTAGACACTGAGATTGGCCACGTTTATGATGACACATACACCACTGAGGAAAAGGTGCCCCAGGGGACAGTAGTGGGCACGCAACTACATGCTACTGAATGGTAATGACTGCAACACACGTCACCATCCCTGCACTATGTGTATCGCACACTCATGCACTTCATGTCACAGGCCACTACATAGGACATGCGCGCTGTAAGGCATGACACATGAGAGACCAACTCCCATGTCTGGAGTCAGCATCAGTGCCAACTGACATGGAACCCACATGCAGTGAACTTGACAGTGCACAGGCAAGGTCCCACAACCTGTTACACACCACCCCCACACATGATGCTACAGTCATTGTTCTCGTGGACAAAGCGCCACCCTACATTACCTTGTGAAGGAGTGACTACACACAGACCAGGGAGCACATTGCAAGGAGGGGAAGGGTGGCAGGGGCACAGCGCTATACTGGGGCAAACAGGATCTGCACAGCACCCTTAAACCCTGCCAGTGAATTCATGCTACTGTGCCCTTACAAATGCCGGTGACACACAACAAACACACATGTACCTACCCCCTTCCGGCTGCTGCATCGCCTGTAAGCGCCTCTCCAGGTCTGGAAAGACCACCGGCAGCACACGCCTGTGGAGGTGGCTCAGACGGCGGCGGCCGCGGTTCTTGTGGCTCTCAGGTGAGTCCCCCAGCAGGAGCCGTGCAATCCTCCGCGTCCAGCACCGGATATCCTGCCAGCGTTTCCTCACCTGGGGCAGGCTCCGCCTCCGACCATCCACACCCCTCACGGCACTGACGGCGGTCAGCCAGATCTGCTCCTTGGCAGTGGCGCCTACCTGTGAGGAGGAACAAGTGACACCACATCAATACACCAGCCACATGTCACAGAGAGACATATGGGTACAAATTAGCTGGTTACAACAAGGCATGTCATGCAGCCAACGCATTGCACCTTTGTCATAGGGACATCATCCCCTGGTGAGGGAAAAAGCAGTACGTGCCACAGTGGGTACACAGGTGGAATGATGGCAATGTCACAATCAATGATCAAGGCTCACACTGTGCATCACACCCACCCCTCCTGTCTCAGGGCACTGCTGTGAGTGATAGGCCCCCACCCCTCCTGTCTCAGGGCACTGCTGGGAGTGATAGGCCCCCACCCCTCCTGTCTCAGGGCACTGCTGTGAGTGATAGGCCCCCACCCCTCCTGTCTCAGGGCACTGCTGGGAGTGATAGGCCCCCACCCCTCCTGTCTCAGGGCACTGCTGGGAGTGATAGGCCCCCACCCCTCCTGTCTCAGGGCACTGCTGGGAGACATCAGGCACCCCCCCCCTGGGACCCCCCCGACAGTACATGGCATGTGTGTTACACCTGGACGCAATGGCAGAAGTCACAGTCACAACATAGGGACAGTCTGTGGCAGTGGCCTATGCACTCACCTGATACCCTGGTCGCCCATACAGCATGGAGTACTGTGGGAGGATCACATCCAGCAGAGCCATGTTCTCCTCCAGGGTGAATGGCTGTGTCCTCTCCACAGCCCTTGACATGGTTCCAGGAAATCAGTCGCAGCAGCTGGTTCGACGAATGCAAAGATGTGCAGGCAAGTGCTCCCTCATGGGACCTGGCTGCCTTATATGTGCCCTTCTGCCCAGTCTCATGCACAGGAGTACAGAGTGATTGGTCACTCACATTTGCATCCTATGTTTCCACCAATCACTTCAAACCTAGCAGTCTGTGGGTTCTCTATCGGTTTCATTCTCCTGCATGATGTCAGCCCCACAAACACATTGCAACAAAGTAGAAGAATTCCAACTGACTTCTGCTGTGCACCTTCCAGAACAATTTCGAATTTTGAACTTGGTCTCCATGACAACCAGCATGCATGTAGGCCTTAATACTTGTCCCCTATGTAATTTGGAGCATCACACACAGGTACGATGCGTTTCGGGGCCCTAGGGCACCCCAAATGCATGGCAACGGCCCGTACATGCATGCCTACGCTCTCCATCACTATGGGTCTGCACGCGTATGCGTACCCGTAGTGTTACGGACCGTACACACGCATGTACGCTCACTATCACTATGGGTCTGCACGCGTATGCGTACCCGTAGTGGTACGGACCGTACACTCGCATCTACGCTCACTATCACTATGGGTCTGCACGCGTATGCGTACCCGTAGTGGTACGGACCGTACACTCGCATCTACGCTCACTATCACTATGGGTCTGCACGCGTATGCGTACTCCTAGTGATATTGAGCGTACATGCGAGTGTACGGTCCGTACCACTACGGGTACGCATACGCGTGCAGACCCATAGTGATAGTGAGCGTAGATGCGAGTGTACAGTCCGTACCACTACGGGTACGCATACGCGTGCAGACCCATAGTGATAGTGAGCGTAGATGCGAGTGTACGGTCCGTACCACCACGGGTACGCATACGCGTGCAGACCCATAGTGATAGTGAGCGTAGATGCGAGTGTACGGTCCGTACCACTACGGGTACGCATACGCGTGCAGACCCATAGTGATAGTGAGCGTAGATGCGAGTGTACGGTCCGTACCACCACGGGTACGCATACGCGTGCAGACCCATAGTGATAGTGAGCGTAGATGCGAGTGTACGGTCCATACCACTACGGGTACGCATACGCGTGCAGACCCATAGTGATAGTGAGCGTAGATGCGAGTGTACGGTCCGTACCACCACGGGTACGCATACGCGTGCAGACCCATAGTGATAGTGAGCGTAGATGCGAGTGTACGGTCCGTACCACTACGGGTACGCATACGCGTGCAGACCCATAGTGATAGTGAGCGTAGATGCGAGTGTACGGTCCGTACCACCACGGGTACGCATACGCGTGCAGACCCATAGTGATAGTGAGCGTAGATGCGAGTGTACGGTCCGTACCACTACGGGTACGCATACGCGTGCAGACCCATAGTGATAGTGAGCGTAGATGCGAGTGTACGGTCCGTACCACCACGGGTACGCATACGCGTGCAGACCCATAGTGATAGTGAGCGTAGATGCGAGTGTACGGTCCGTACCACTACGGGTACGCATACGTGTGCAGACCCATAGTGATAGGGCCGTACACACGCATCTACGCTCACTATCACTATGGGTCTGCACGCGTATGCGTACCCGTAGTGCTACGGACCGTACAAATGCCTGTACGCTCGCCATCACGATGGGTACACATACGGCAGCACTCCCACAGTGATTTGGGAACATGCACAGGCCCTCTCAGCAGCAGTACGGCGGTTTTTACACATCACTGTGGTGATAGGCGACACACATGTAGGAATAGGGCGGACATACTTGTCCATGGATGGACATACTTGTCCAGGAATGGACATCAAGGCATCGTCTGTGCATTACTACATGTGTGGGGCACAGGTGTCACAGGCTGTGATGTGGAACATGCCTCCTGAGTGGAGAAGGCACCAGATGTATGATGAGATGTGTACATGTGTACTGTGTGAGGGTGCAATGTGTGCCAGGCATGCCCTTGACTCCTTTGACATGTGTGCATGTGGGACTGCGCACTTGGGGTGAGCGTCACTGGCATGGCACGGACACCAACACACGGAAGTGTCCCATGATGCCCGGTACAGGGGTCATGACACATGACTTGTCACTACCCACAGTGCACAATGTGACTATGTCATATATGTGTCCTGGATTTACATCAGGTTGATGTTGTAGCACCCTCAAAAGCTGCAGCCGTTGCAGCAACCAACATGTGGCTGTGTGTAGATTGTCATTGCACACTGTTCCCAACACCATGCCACATGTGTTATCGGATGTGAGGTGCACATGTATGCATGGGACACGGAGTAGCGTGACAAGGCCATGTCAGCAAACTCACAAGGAATGTGTGGTGAGTCATGACATGTGCACCTTCATGGCAAGGTGTGTGGGATGTCCTAGTGTAATGTCATGTGACCTGTGGCTCCAGTGTCCCGCTACCAGTCTCTGCAATCGGCATCACACTTCTGCTGATGTGTGGGTGTATGTCACTCCTGTCTTGCGTCGGGCAGTGCACTTGCACTGGGACACAGCTATTTCCATGGCGTGGCATGGGGAGGTTCTCAATCACCGTGTGTAGCTGGGTCTTGGAAGGAGTGTCACCTTGCATCCATACGTGTCCTGGGCATGTAGCACATGCCTTAATCCCTATGTGGCATGTGTGTATTGCCAGATTTACATGTGCTCAGTAGACATGAGTTGTTCTCGTAGTGCACTCACTCTTCCTTGTCACTTCCAAATTACTGCAGAGCGCCTCCTGTTGCCCGAAGAATTCCAGACTTGGCTACCATGCAGGAGAATGACAGGATCCGGCTCTACCGCTTCACCCAACCGTTGATTCTGGAGCTGACGGCGAGACTGGCACCACACCTGCAACCGCAGCACAGGTATCCTACGGCACTGACACCCCAGCTGAAGGTAATGGCTGCCCTACATTTTCTGGCCACGGGTACCTTCCAAAATACCATAGCTCATGTTGGTGGCATGTCCCAGAGCATGTTCAGCGGTGTGCTGCATGATTTCTTGGAGGCCATGTTGATTCACCTGGATGACTTCATCAAGTTCCCAACCCCTGAACAGATGACTGAGGTCAAGCGTGGATTCTATGCCCTGGGAGGGATGCCCCATGTCATTGGGTCCATAGATGGGACACATGTAGGTTTGGTACCACCACACGCACGGGAGGTGGCGTACCGCAATCGGAAGCACTACCACTCCATCAATGCCCTTGTGGTGTGTCTGTCCAATATGGTGATTTCACATGTCTGTGCTCGTTTCCCAGGATCAGCACACGATGCCTACATCATGAGGCGTAGCGGGATGCCTGATATGATGATGCAGCTGCGCAACGAACGGGCATGTGTTGTTGGTGGGTACAGTCTGTCTGTCCTGTATTCTGTATAGCCGACCAGCACGACCGCTACACCAGTTCTAACGATGTCCATGTGCTTCCCATGTAGGGGACGCTGGCTATCCCAACATGCCTTGGCTGCTGACACCTCTCCGCAACCCCATCACGCCGGCCCAGCTCCGCTATAACACCGCCCATGGCCGGACAAGGCGAGTGATAGAGAGGACGTTTGGCATGCTGAAGAGCCGATTCCGGTGCCTCCACAAGACCGGCGGTGCACTCCCTTATGCCCCGGCGAAGGTCTGCAAGATCTTCATGGTCTGCTGCATGCTGCACAACATGGCAGTTGAAAGAGCTGTGCCACTCATCCTGAATCAACATGACGAGGACCATCCACCCGTGGAGGACGAAGGGCTTGGCAATGGGGCTAGTGATGTGGAGGATGTGGAGCCGCAAGAGGACATCCGGACTCGGCTCATACGCGACTTCTTTGCTTAGTGGTGAGTACCAGGGTCTGAGTGTGCACGCATTGGTCCCCGTGTGGCATGCGTTGTGATGTGTGTCTCCACCTGCATGTATGGCACGTGGGTCAGAGGTGTGTGTGGGTGTGTCACTGGAGTGATGGTGGCAGTGATGGTAGTATTTCCCCAGTCATAATTGTGACCTAGCATGTTGTCATCCATACATGTGTCGAGTAACTGCACATGCAAGTGGCTGTGCTTTTTGTGGCTGACTTCTTGTGTGTCTCTCTTCCCCAGGTACCTGCGCATGCCGTTTGCTGGTTGCATTGTTGTGGCACTGCTATTCCTCATGGATATGACATCGTGGGCTGACTCAGCGTTACAGGCACGGACACGTTTGGAAGTCTCCATGGGGTAAGGGATGCATCTGGGGTGTATTGGGTGTGGCAGTTGTTCACGATGTGTGCACACTGGCCCGGTCGGGGTTTGGTTCCTCTGCAGACATGTGGCATCCCCATGGGACACGACATGCAGCTGGGTACACCTGAATAGATGGGCTGCCTGGTTGTCAGTCATCAGTGATGGGATAGTGGATTGTGATGATGGCATCAATGTGTGTGACACTGCCCTCGGACATATACGGTTGACATTGTCTTGACATGGCGTGGGACTTCCACATCAGCGGATGTATGGTGTATGGCAGGCTCTCCGTGAGCAGCTGTGGGTGTTTAGCTGTTAGCCGACGCTTGTGTGCCAGTTCCCTGGCTATCACGCATTTGTGCTGCAGAAGGGGGGTGCCAGTGTTGGAGCCACATGTTACTCCACATGATGTGTTCATGTGTACTTCGAGTTGCCTCTGCAATCCCAAAAACATGACTAATAAAGGTGTCCCTATGCCTCCAAGGTGCCTCTTCTCAGTCAATGCTGGTGTGTTGGCACGGTGCATCCTGCATGTCTGGCATTTTATTCCCTGATTGTGGCTATGTGTCAATGTTTCGAGTGGCAAGATGCAAGCTGTGTGTGTGTGCTGAGACTGTGTATTGGGCATGATGTCCATGACTGTGTGGGTATTGTGACATGTGCCATCCCCATGCATCCAACGTTGTCCATGAGCCCATTCTCTGCATCCACCGGACTCAAGCTTGCAGGACATGGTTCTGCCACCTGTCTACACATACCTGGGTGCCCCCCAGGACACGGGCCAGGATCCCTGACCTCTGCGCATGACTGTTGCTGTACTCAATGTGTCTGTCAGCACGGTTGTTCGGCCACCCCCTCAGCTGGTTCTGACCATCACGGGTGTGTATGGTGCTCCATGTCTGTCTTGCCTAATAAACTGTGACCCATGTGTCCTGTGCCAGACTCAGGCCCCAGGGTGTGGGTGGTTGAAGTGAACAGATGACTCAGGCATGTTTAGACTGTACAAGACACATGTTAGGTAATAATGCTACCAGCAGGCATCTACTCTTAATAGTGTGATTTATTATTGGGGGGGGGGGGACAAAGTGAGGGGCTTTCCGGGATTAGGGAATCCAAAGTTCAGTAGGGGAGTTGGTGTCCTTGCCATTGGAAATCCTCAGAGTCCATGCCACAGTCTTTGTCAACATTGGTCAGCCAGTGACCAGCAGGGCCATGTGGCAGAGAATGTCTCTTGATGCTGTGATGCTGTTGCTCCAGTGGGCCAGGTGCCAGGCCAGGTGTCCTGGGAGATGGTGATGTAGCAGCCACCCTCACGGTCCTTTCCGTGGACGACCCGGCTTCCTGCGGGGAACCTCAGCAGCACGCCGTGACGACGTCTGGGATGCTCCGTCGGATGTTTCCTCCTCCTTCTCATGATCCCTCCCTGTGGGTGGTGATGTTCTCCGCCTTCTGGCACAGGGAGGGTCGGCCATGGTGTCGGCCATCCGACGGAGTTCAGCGTGAATCCCCTGGGACGCCGTCACTTGCTCAGCCTGTCTGTCCTCCATCCTCCGTTGGTGTAGCTGTAGACAGGCTATTAGCTCCGCATGTTGCTGGGCCTGCTGGACCTTGATCCCCTCGAGGACGGACACAACCTGGGCCATGCCCGTGGTGTCCTGCCGGTATGAGTCCAGGATGTTACGGACATGGGAAAATACCGGATCCCCAGCCAACTGGTCAGGCTCGCGCCTCCGCCGTCCTCCACTCCCACCACCCCTGCCCACTTGCGTCTGGCCTGCACTTGTGGGAGCATCGGGTCTCCGGGACCCCTGAGGGGTGGCATTGGCGTTGTCGCCTGCCTCCTCCTGGGTGCCCGGGACACCGTGTCCCTCCTGGCGAGCCTGGCTGCATTGTGGTGTTGGGGCAGGGATCCTGGGTGTCTCCTGGGATGTGGCAGGAGTGGGGGTGGTGGTTGGCACGGTTGTACCTGACGCAGGTGCTGCAGGTGGTTGGACACCAGAGGGGCCAGGTCGGTCGGGGTCGTCCGCAGAGTGGTGAGAGTGGTCGCTGCCGGTGGGATCGGTCTCCTGCAGATCCGGGTCCTGTGAGTGTTCCCCCCCAGTGTTGGGGGGTGCAGCACGACGTTGACCTGTGTGTGAGAGAGAAAATGTTAATTTTGATCCATGCAACATCCATGTTTCATCCGTTACAAAGTTGGCACATTTCCTCTTGGAATTAGGATCTGTCTTGCATTCCACTCACAGTGCACTTGTGCATGGGTGTGTCCCTTGGGCACCAATTTGGCCCCTTTAACTATGTGTGGCACAGTCTTACTTGCTGCGTCAAGTGTGACTGCAGTCAGCAGTGGAGTGTGCATGTGTGGCGAGCCATGCATTTGCGCCTTCCTTGTAGCACTGTACATGTGCACATGGAGTGGATCCACACACTTATATGATGCAGGTGGCTGTCCTTGTGCTCGTGTACAGGTTGTGACATGGCCCTGCGTTTTGCCATGATGAAGAGGGGGGGTTCTGGCACTGGCCACCCTTGTCTACATGCACGCAGTCCACCTGCTGACGAGCAGACATTCCCACACACCAAAGGACTGATTTGCTCTCCCTGTGTCTCCCTCCTTCTCTGTCCCCCTCTCCCTCCCTCTCTGTCCCCCTCTCCCTCCCTCTGTGTGTCAGCCTCCTCCCTCTGTCCATCTTCCTGTGTCTCCCTCCCTCTCTGTCCCCCTCTCCCTCCCTCTCTGTCCCCCTCTCCCTCCCTCTGTGTGTCAGCCTCCTCCCTCTGTCCGTCTCCCTCCCTCTCAGTCCCCCTCTCCCTCCCTCTGTGTCCCCCTCTCCCTCCCTCCGTGTGTTACCCTCTGTCACCTTGGCCCAGATTCCTGGGCACACACTGTTAGCAGATCTTTGAGTGGCCCTTGGCCTGTTGATGTGAGTTTGTTTCTGATCTCCAGGCACCCATTTTGTCTGCTGTGTGTCTGTGCGCTGCTGCTGTGGTGGTGTGTGCTGCCACTCTTTCACAATGTTGGCTGTTCATTAGCTGCTGTCATGTGCAAAACAGTGCCTTCACCCCCATGTGTTGATGCAAGGCGTCCACCATTTGCTGGCAAGTCATTCCTGTGTTGGGACACAGTGTTTGTCTAGCTGTGACCTAGGCCATATGGGCAGAGGGCATTGTTGTCTGCTTTGGAGTCGCACTATGTGATTCTTGGTGCCCAGCCTCCCGCCATCCGGGTTACCGTGTCATGTGTTGTTGTCTTCTGTGGCCTGTGACTTGACATTGTCCAGCTGGGTGCATGGGGCATGGTGGCAGCAGTGGCATGTGCCTGCTCATGGAGTGTGGTTGAGTCATGCGATGGCTTGTGGTGGTTGCGTGCCTGTTATTAATTTTGTTTGTGGTTGCAGTTCCCCCCATGTGAGGTGCGTTGTTTGTGTACTCACCCGGGTCTCGGAGTCCTTCTACTCCTTCAACTGCCTCCACCGGCAGTATGGCCATCACCCTCTCCTCCCAGGGATGGTACTGTACGGCTCTGCGGGAGGGCCCTCCTCCGGTGGCGTTGGCCTGGTCGTGTTCCTCCTGCCTCTTGGCTCTGACCCTCCTCCGCAGATCGTACCACCTGTTCTGGCAATCCTGCTCGGTCCTCCTGGTGTCCGCAACAGCATTCACAGCATCGACGATGGTCTGCCACATGGCTGTTTTGGCTGCCTGGCTGGTGCTTCTGACCAATGTTCCAAAGATCTGTGGCTCGACTCTGAGGATTTGATCAACAAGGACCTCCAACTCTCGGTGACTGAACTTTGGATTCTTGGTAGTGGGCATGGTGAGGGATGTGGGTGGGGATGGTGTGGGTGTGGGGGGTGTGTGGATGTTGGGGGGGGGTGTGGATGGTTGTGTGTGTGTGTGAATGTGATGAGAGGGTGTTTGTGAGGGTGGTCGTGTGAAGGTGTGCAAGTGTAAGATGTGGTGTTGCTTGTAGTCTGGTTCTGTGGTGTCTGGCAGCAGTGCATCTGTTGCAAAGGCTCATGGTTTGTGTGTGTGGGCCCTTTTCATTGGTCCATGGGTGGGTGTGGCAGTGTTTGAATTTTGGGTGGGTGTGTTATAAGGAGTGGTGGTGTATTGGGCCTCTGTTTGTTTTTGACAGTTGCAGGTCAGTGATTGTGTTCTTTTAGTGGTTGTTGGCCATGTTTAGTGGCTGTGTGCCTTTCGAATGGTGTATTCTTGTGTTGTTTTGTTTTGTCCTTGTTGTGTACGTGCGTTTTGAGCGTGTGTACGGTGTGTACATGGGCCATTTGGTTGTACGATTATGTCCTTGTGTGTGGCTTTGTACGACTCGTACATGCGGTTGTGATGTTGGGGCATGGGGTGCGCTCCGTACTTAGGAGGTTGTGTTGGGGGTGCGCCAGGAACGTACTGGGGTGTAGGTACACGGGGGTATGACACGTACTGGGGTGGGGGTGGGGCTCGAACGTACTGGGGTGTACATAGACGGTGGTACGACACGTACAGGGGTGGGGGGGTGTACATTGACGGTGGTACGACACGTACAGGGGTGGGGGGGTGTACATTGACGGTGGTACGACACGTACTGGGGTGGGGGGTGTACATTGACGGTGGTACGACACGTACTGGGGTGGGGGGGTGTACATTGACGGTGGTACGACACGTACTGGGGTGGGGGGGTGTACATTGACGGTGGTACGACACGTACTGGGGTGGGGGTGCGACTGGAACGTACTGGGGTGTACATAGACGGTGGTACGACACGTACAGGGGTGGGGGGGTGTACATTGACGGTGGTACGACACGTACTGGGGTGGGGGTACGACTGGAACGTACTGGGGTGTACATAGACGGTGGTATGACACGTACAGGGGTGGGGGGGTGTACATTGACGGTGGTACGACACGTACTGGGGTGGGGGGGTGTACATTGACGGTGGTGCGACACGTACTGGGGTGGGGGGGTGTACATTGACGGTGGTACGACACGTACTGGGGTGGGGGGGTGTACATTGACGGTGGTACGACATGTACTGGGGTGGGGGGGTGTACATTGACGGTGGTACGACACGTACTGGGGTGGGGGTGCGACTGGAACGTACTGGGGTGTGGGTAGACGGGGCTATGACACGTACTGGGGTGGGGGTGTGGCTCGAACGTACTGGGGTGTAGGTACACGGGGGGTACGACACGTACTGGGGTGGGGGTGCGACTGGAACGTACTGGGGTGTACATAGACGGTGGTACGACACGTACAGGGGTGGGGGGGTGTACATTGACGGTGGTACGACACGTACTGGGGTGGGGGGGTGTACATTGACGGTGGTACGACACGTACTGGGGTGGGGGTGTGGCTCGAACGTACTGGGGTGTAGGTACACGGGGGGTACGACACGTACTGGGGTGGGGGTGCGACTGGAACGTACTGGGGTGTACATAGACGGTGGTACGACACGTACAGGGGTGGGGGGGTGTACATTGACGGTGGTACGACACGTACTGGGGTGGGGGGGTGTACATTGACGGTGGTACGACACGTACTGGGGTGGGGGTGTGGCTCGAACGTACTGGGGTGTAGGTACACGGGGGGTACGACACGTACTGGGGTGGGGGTGCGACTGGAACGTACTGGGGTGTACATAGACGGTGGTACGACACGTACAGGGGTGGGGGGGTGTACATTGACGGTGGTACGACACGTACTGGGGTGGGGGGGTGTACATTGACGGTGGTACGACACGTACTGGGGTGGGGGTGCGACTGGAACGTACTGGGGTGTACATTGACGGTGGTACGACACGTACTGGGGTGGGGGTACGACTGGAACGTACTGGGGTGTACCTAGACGGGTGGGGGTATACATATACGGGGGGTACGTGTCGGACGTACGGGGGCTGGGGGGAGTGTTGGGCGCGTATGCGGGCACTTGTCTCCATGGTTGCTATGGGTGTTCGGTGCGGACGGTGTTTTTTCCATACGGTTGTACGCTCGGACGCACGGGATGGATCGTGATTCCTCGGTCGGACTTGGATTTTTACGTTTGTAAGGTAAATCGTCCGAGGACGTGTCGGACACATTTTCCGACCCGAGGACGTGTGGGGAATGATTCCCAGTGCGGTTCGTATGGACTTTTTACCATGCGAATCGTGATTGCCAGTTCGTACGGCACTTGTACGATTCGTACGGTAATAAGACCCGATACGAGTCGCACGGGGGAATTTTTTACCGGATCGTGATCGGCACCTATATGTTCTTTAACTTTCAGAGACTACATCAACTAAACAGCATTTTGTCTACAAACAACATCTTCATTCAAATACAACCAAAAACACTTGGTAAGTATATATAAAAAGTAGTTTGTTTCCTATTTTTATAGAAATATATAAAGTACTATTGCATATATTTTCATATACATTTTGTCCAGATTTCTAACACATCACGATGACAGAAGAAGCCCAATTTATAACTTCGCAGAAAGGAAAATTCCTATTGTGTTACATGGGTTACACATACACCCAAGAAAAGCAGACGGACCGAAAAGTGAACTGGAAGTGTTCTAAATATTATTCGAACAAATGCTACGGATGAGCAACATCAAAAGAAACAACTGTACTATATACAAGAGAGCATAACCATCCACCCAATCTCTCTGAAATAGAAGTCAGATCAACCCTCGAAAATATCAAAGAATTAAGCACTGGTTCACAAACTGCTACAAGTGTAATCCTAAAAGAACTATTACCTAGAGTGCCCAAAGAAGCAAGAGGCCAATTACCATCAATTGCTTCTATAAAAAGAACTATTGCTAGGACCAAAAAAGCAACCACGACAACTATACCATCCCCTAAAACTTTTCAAGATATCATCATTCCACCAGAATTAACTATCACCCACAATAATGAACTTTTTATTTTTTTTGATAACAAAAGCACAGAAAAAAGAATCATAATGTTTGCTACTGCAAACAATATAACTAAACTCCAACAATGCCAAACATGGATGATGGATGGCACCTTTACAATATGCCCAAAACCATTCTACCAGCTTTACACAATACACGGTCAATATCACAACACTTCCATACCTTTAATTTATGCACTATTACCTAACAAACAAAACACAACATATAGGTGCCGATCACGATCCGGTAAAAACCGGGTACGAACCGTCGGACGGAGCATAATCTCCGTCCGACGCGTACCCGGTCGTCAATTCATACAAACAAGGAATTACGATTCGCACGGGTACACCATCACCGTACGATTCGTAAAAAAGCCCGACCGAACAAAAAAACCCTATCAATGCCATCCGGGAAAGCGCCGACCTGACGTCGGGACGCTCGCAGCCAGCCATTCACGACCCAGGAATTACGATTCGCACCGACGTCATCCCGCACGGTGAATATTTTCCGGCACCCAAAAACTGCCGGGAAATCAGGACGACGCGAACAAGGACCACCAGTACGCGACGGACAGACAGGACGACGCGAACAAGGAGGACCAGTACGCGACGGACACACAGGACGACGCGACCAAGGAGGACCCGTACGCGACAGGACGACGCGATCAAGGAGGACCCGTACGCGACAGGACGACGTGATCAAGGAGTACCAGTACGCGACGGACAGACATAGACCCGAACCTACGAGTCATCCCTGCCCTCATAGCAGTCCACCTCCTCTACAGGTTACGACGCAGACGCTGCAGAAGGTCAGAATAACTAAGGGAGGGGGGAAAGTGGGGTGGGGTGGGGGTGGCAGGACCAGGGCAGGCCACAAAACAACCACATAAGTCACACACCACACATGGCCTGGACATACCTGACTCCCATGCCCTGGTCACCACGAGGGGGTGGGGGCGTGTCCTGATAAGCCAGCGACCGCCACAACAGAAGTCCGTCACCACGCGAACCGGCAACACAACCAGACAGGTACGTCCCGTACCCACGCCTGAAGAGCGTGGGTACGAGTCGTACCACGCCCACACACACGTCACCCCAACAATGGCGGGACGGATCGCACCCACGTGGCAAAGGCCTGGGTATGGGCCGCACAAGCATCACATAGCGTGGGGACGTATATGTACGGACCCTACCCCCACCCCGTATGCAAGGAGCGTACCCCCCACCCCAACAGTGAAAGTACGACCCGTACCCCCATCCGCGTATGCATGGAGCGTACCCCCACCCCAACAGTGTAAGTACGACCCGTACCCTCACCCGCGTATGCAAGGAGCGTACCCCCCACCCCAACAGTGTAAGTACGACCCGTACCCCCACCCGCGTATGCATGGAGCGTACCCCCCACCCCAACAGTGTAAGTACGACCCGTACCCCCACCCGCGTATGCATGGAGCGTACCCCCCATGCCAACAGTGTAAGTACGACCCGTACACCCCCCCGCGTATGCATGGAGCGTACCCCCCATGCCAACAGTGTAAGTACGACTCGAACCCTCACCCGCGGACGTACGGACCGTACCCCCACCCCCACCAGTGTAAGTACGACTCCTACCCCCACCCGCGGACTTACGGACCGTACCCCCACCCCAACAGTGTAAGTACGACCCGTACCCTCACCCGCGTATGCAAGGAGCGTACCCCACACCCCAACAGTGTAAGTACGACCCGTACCCTCACCCGCGTATGTAAGGAGCGTACCCCCCACCCCAACAGTGTAAGTACGACCCGTACCCCCACCCGCGTATGCATGGAGCGTACCCCCCACCCCAACAGTGTAAGTACGACCCGTACCCCCACCCGCGTATGCATGGAGCGTACCCCCATGCCAACAGTGTAAGTACGACCCGTACCCTCACCCGCGTATGCATGGAGCGTACCCCCACCACACCTGTGTAAGTACGACCCGTACCCTCACCCGCGTATGCAAGGAGCGTACCCCCCACCCCAACAGTGTAAGTACGACCCGTACCCTCACCCGCGTATGCAAGGAGCGTACCCCACACCCCAACAGTGTAAGTACGACCCGTACTCTCACCCGCGTATGCATGGAGCGTACCCCCACCACACCAGTGTAAGTAGACTCGTACCCTCACATTGAATGCATGGAGCGTACCCCCACCGTGTATGTTCCAAGCGTACATATCCTGAAATAGGAGGTGTGTGTGCAGAGTCCACCCAGCAGTGCCCTGAGACAGGAGGGGTGGGTGTGGAGTCCTCCAAGCAGTGCCCTGAGACAGGAGGGGTGTGTGCCTATCACTCCCAGCAGTGCCCAGAGACAGGAGGGGTGTGTGCAGAGTCCTCCCAGCAGTGCCCAGAGACAGGAGGGGTGGGTGCCTATCACTCCCAGCAGTGCCCTGAGCCAGGAGGGGTGTGTGCAGAGTCCTCCCAGCAGTGCCCTGAGACAGGAGGGGAGGGTGCGGAGTCCTCCCAGCAGTGCTCTGAGACAGGAGGGGTGGGTGCCTATCACTCCCAGCAGTGCCCTGAGACAGGAGGGGTGGGTGCAGAGTCCTCCCAGCAGTGCCCTGAGACAGGAGGGGTGGGTGCCTATCACTCCCAGCAGTGCCCTGAGCCAGGAGGGGTGTGTGCAGAGTCCTCCCAGCAGTGCCCTGAGACAGGAGGGGTGGGTGCCTATCACTCCCAGCAGTGCCCTGAGACAGGGGGGGTGGGTGCCTATCACTCCCAGCAGTGCCCTGAGACAGGAGGGGTGTGTGCAGAGTCCTCCCAGCAGTGCCCAGAGACAGGAGGGGTGGGTGCCTATCACTCCCAGCAGTGCCCTGAGCCAGGAGGGGTGGGTGTGGAGTCCTCCCAGCAGTGCCCTGAGACAGGAGGGGTGGGTGCCTATCACTAACAGCAGTGCCCTGAGACAGGAGGGGTGGGTGCCTATCACTCCCAGCAGTGCCCTGAGACAGGAGGGGTGGGTGCCTATCACTCCCAGCAGTGCCCTGAGACAGGAGGGGTGTGTGCAGAGTCCTCCCAGCAGTGCCCAGAGACAGGAGGGGTGGGTGCCTATCACTCCCAGCAGTGCCCTGAGACAGGAGGGGTGGGTGTGGAGTCCTCCCAGCAGTGCCCTGAGACAGGAGGGGTGGGTGTGGAGTCCTCCCAGCAGTGCCCTAAGACAGGAGGGGTGGGTGCCTATCACTAACAGCAGTGCCCTGAGACAGGAGGGGTGGGTGTGGAGTTCTCCCAGCAGTGCCCTGAGACAGGAGGGGTGTAACACATGTGTGTGAGGCCAGAATTATCCACATGCATACTGCCTACAAGGGAACATGTCCCCATGAACTCATGTCAACAGACTCCACACACAAGTACAGTGATCACCAAGGATGCCACGATTGTTGCAGGTGGAGACATGGCCCTGCATGCATGGCCAAAGTAGAAGGGCTCCGTCACACACACAGCTCATGTAGACACAGCTCTGCGCTAAACATTGGGAACACCCTGCAGGGAAGAAAGCTGGGTACACAGAGGAAGGAATACACCCTGGGACAAGTGCACCATGCAGTAACTGCTTACATGAACAAAGAAAGTTAGCCAACACCTTGTGATGGCACACAGATCCCAGGGTCCCACCAATGAGCAGCACACTACTACATATCCCACACACCCAAACCCTTAAACACCACCCAAAACCATGTAGCAGCCCCACCAACACCAATACCAGCATAGCAGTAGTGTGATAATGAAAACAAAATTAAGCTTTATTCAGCATGAGCACAATGTCCGTGGATCGCAGGCAGTTCAATATTCACAAAGCCCATAGGGCAGTCAATTATTCTCAGCTGGATGGGGGACACAGTGGGATGCGTGTCCCCTACCTTGCCTGCACAGTCAAATGGCATCGTCTTCCACACTGGTGAGGGCATCAGGGGGGGGGGAAGCAACAGGCACCGCAGGGACATCAGGGCAAAGGGGCGGCGTTGTGGGTGCAGGGATGGAGGACTCCACCACAGGGGGTGGGTCAGTGCCAAAGGCGGAGGCCAGGATGGCACTACACACCTTTGCAAGGTCCTCCAGGGAGTCCCCTGCACCCGAAGGGACCTCAGGCCCCAAGGAGGGGGGGGGGTCAGAGGGATGGGTCGCAGCGCCACCGGGGGAGGGTGGAGACAGGGGGGGAGACTCAACCACCCTGACCGAGGACTTCCTTGACCGCTTGCGTGGTGGTGTAACTGTGGGGCTCAGGGACAGAGCGGCCATGAAGGAGTCCTTGGGGGAGATGTGGCCAGGAGAGCTGAGGGGAGGGGATTTGGAGGGAGTGGACTGGGTGGAATGCGGACTCCCACTATGGCTGCGTGTCACACGTTTGCCCCCCGACCCAGTGGGTGTGCCTACCTCACCCTGTGTGTGCGTGTCAGGAGGAGTGCGGTGGACCTTCCCTGCTGGTGTGGTGCCCGTGTCTGTTGATGTGGGTGCATGCCGACGTCTGGGTGTACGTGGGACAGGCATGGGAGTGGGAAGTGTGGATGGGGCAGGGGTAGGTGGGGGGAGGTCGCGCTGCAGGAGACCCACTGCTGTAGTCCGTGTGGAGTCTATGGACCTCAGCAAGTTGCGTTGGTCAGCCTGCGATGAATGAATGCCCTCCAAGAATGCCTCGATGTTGGTGAGGGTTTTGCCGTTGGCATGGAGGACATTAAGGATCGCAGCCTGACCAACCTGCAGTTGCCGCTGGATGTCCACAGACTCTGCATTGGCGGCAGCAGTGGAGACAGGGGCAGGGGGTGCGGTGCCTGGCAGGAAGGAGACATGCTGTGACCGGGCACGCTGGGAAGGGACACGAGCAAGTGGGAGGCGGCTGATGGGAACTGAGGGGGCGGTGCGAGGTGTTGTTCCGCTGTCAGCTGCTGGTGCAGCCACCGCCCACTCGGAGACCTCCTCCTCGGACCTGTCAGCTTCGTATTCTGACGTGCCAGTCGACAGGTCCTCGGCCGCACTATCCTCCACCTCTGTCCCACTCGATGTGCCAGCCCCGATGTCATGGCTGGCACTGGTGCTCGGTTCCTCCGCCTTGCCTGTGTCCATGTCTCCCTCTGTGTCCCCCGACGATGCTGTGGGCAGGGTGGAGAGACAGAAATTAATCAGACAGCTGTACACATCAGTCACATGAGTCCAATCTACATAGGTAACATTGCATAGCCTGAAAAGGAAGATCCCTGACATCTACTAAACAAGGTACCGATGTAGGGCATGAAACACACAGTTGGTTGAGCCACCATGCCACTGAAACACCATGGAGAGCATGAGACAATAGCTCAAGACAGGAAACGTAGTCTGACATAGCACCCAGGCCCTGGGGACAATCCAGCACTGCATCTGCACCACACAGCGTCGGTGAAAATACCGATGACCAGGGACCATATCCACGAACTTGAGACACATGCTGCATAGGTAATGCTGGAAACATGCCCAACATGACTCGGTCACTGCACCTTGCGTGTGTGTCCAGACAAACATCACACACTGCCCAGACCCAGCAAGTAGAATTCAGGATTTTACATATAGGCATTGCCCGCCCCAACCAACCCCTACACGAGGCAAATTGTTGAGACACAGGTGGCACCAACATCTCATAGTCTGGGTGATAAACACAGGGGCAGGCAAAATGCAAGATTGGACGCCAAACAGCCAAGGTGCACCTGTACAAATAATGAGGTACCAGTGCCCATCCTCAGATGAGTATAACAAGACACACAGGCACTGCCAACTGTGAGTATGAAGAAGGACAATCAGGTCAGGCTGCACAGTGGACACCTGTACAAAATAGCACGTCTATATACATGGTGCCAGGGGACAATGGCACAGAGCACAACCTACGCTGTAGACACTGAGAGTGTCCACGTTTATGATGACACACACCACTGAGGAAAAGGTGCTCCAGGGGACAGTAGTGGGCACGCAACAACATGCTACTGAATGGTAATGACTGCAACACACGCCACCATCCCTGCACTATGCGTATCGCACACTCATGCACATCATGTCACAGGCCACTACATAGGACATGCGCGCTGTAAGGCATGACACATGAGAGACCAACTCCCATGTCTGGAGTCAGCATCAGTGCCAACTGACATGGAACCCACATGCAGTGCACTTGACAGGGCACAGCCAAGGTCCAAAAAGCTGTTACACACCACCCCCACACATGATGCTACAGGCATTGTTCTCGTGGACAAAGCACCAGCCTACATTACCTTGTGAAGGAGTGACCACACACAGACCAGGGAACACATCGCAAGGAGGGGAAGGGTGGCAGGGGCGCAGCGCTATACTGGGGCAAACAGGATCTGCACAGCACCTTTAAACCCTGCCAGTGAATTAATGCTACCGTGCCCTTACAAATGCCGGTGACACACAACAAACGCACATGTACCTACCCCCTTCCGGCTGCTGCATCGCCTGTAAGCGCCTCTCCAGGTCTGGAAAGACCACTGGCAGCACACGCCTGTGGAGGTGGCTCAGACGGCGGCGGCCGCGGTTCTTGTGGCTCTCAGGTGAGTCCCCCAGCAGGAGCCGTGCAATCCTCCGCGTCCAGCACCGGATATCCTGCCAGCGTTTCCTCACCTGCGGCAGGCTCTGCCTCCGACCATCCACACCCCTCACGGCACTGACGGCGGTCAGCCAGATCTGCTCCTTGGCAGTGGCGCCTACCTGTGAGGAAGAACAAGTGACACCACATCAATACACCAGCCACATGTCACAGAGAGACATATGAGAACAAATTAGCTGTTTACAACAAGGCATGTCATGCAGCCAACGCATTGCACCTTTGTCATAGGGACATCATCCCCTGGTGAGGGAAAAAGCTGTACGTGCCATAGTGGGTACACAGGTGGAATGATGGCAATGTCACAATCAGTGATCAAGGCTCACACTGTGCATCACACCCACCCCTCCTGTCTCAGGGCACTGCTGGGAGTGATAGGCACCCACCCCTCCTATCTCAGGGCACTGCTGGGAGTGATAGGCACACACCCCTCCTGTCTCAGGGCACTGCTGGGAGTGATAGGCACACACCCCTCCTGTCTCAGGGCACTGCTGGGAGGACTCCACACCCACCCCTCCTGTCTCAGGGCACTGCTGGGAGGACTCCACACCCACCCCTCCTGTCTCAGGGCACTGCTGGGAGACATCAGGCTACCCCCCCCTGGGACCCCCCCTACAGTACATGGCATGTGTGTCACACCAGGACACAATGCCAGAAGTCACAGTCAAAACATAGGGACAGTCTGTGCCAGTGGCCTATGCACTCACCTGATACCCTGGTCGCCCATACAGCATGGAGTACTGTGGGAGGATCACATCCAGCAGAGCCATGTTCTCCTCCAGGGTGAATGGCTGTGTCCTCTCCACAGCCCTTGACATGGTTCCAGGGAATCAGTAGCAGCAGCTGGGTCGACGAATGCAAAGATGTGCAGGCAAGTACTCCCTCATGGGACCTGGCTGCCTGATATCTGCCTTTCTGCCCTGTCTCATGCACAGGAGTACAGAGTGATTGGTCACTCACATTTGCATCCTATGTTTCCACCAATCCCTTCAAACCTAGAAGTCTGTGGGTTCTCTATCGGTTTCATTCTCCTGCATGATGTCAGACCCACAAACACATTGCAACAATGTAGAAGAATTCCAACTGACTTCTGCTGTGCACCTTCCAGAACAATTTCGGAATTTGAACTTGGTCTCCATGACAACCAGCATGCATGTAGGCCTCAATACTTGTCCCCTATGTAATTTGGAGCATCACACACAGGTACGGTGCGTTTCGGGGCCCTACGGCACCCCAAATGCGTTGCAACGGCCCGTACACGCATGCCTACGTTCTCTATCAGTATGGGTGTCCTCGCGTATGCGTATTCGTAGTGGTACGGCCCGTACACACGCATGTACGCTCACTATCACTACGAGTACGCATACGCGTGCAGACCCATAGTGATAGTGAGCGTAGATGCGTGTGTACGGTCCGTACCACTACGAGTACGCATACGTGTGCAGACCCCTAGTGATAGTGAGCGTAGATGCGTGTGTACGGTCCGTACCACTACGAGTACGCATACGCGTGCAGACCCATAGTGATAGTGAGCGTAGATGCGTGTGTACGGTCCGTACCACTACGAGTACGCATACGCGTGCAGACCCATAGTGATAGTGAGCGTAGATGCGTGTGTACGGTCCGTACCACTATGAGTACGCATACGCGTGCAGACCCATAGTGATAGTGAGCGTAGATGCGTGTGTACGGTCCGTACCACTACGAGTACGCATACGCGTGCAGACCCATAGTGATAGTGAGCGTAGATGCGTGTGTACGGTCCGTACCACTACGAGTACGCATACGCGTGCAGACCCATAGTGATAGTGAGCGCAGATGCGTGTGTACGGTCCGTACCACTACGAGTACGCATACGCGTGCAGACCCATAGTGATAGTGAGCGTAGATGCGTGTGTACGGCCCGTACCACTACGAGTACGCATACGCGAGGACACACATTGTGACAGGGCCGTACACACGCATCTACGCTCACTATCACTATGGGTCTGCACGCCTATGCGTACTCGTAGTGGTACGGACCGTACAAATGCCTGTACGCTCGCCATCACGATGGGTACACATACGGCAGCACTCCCACAGTGATTTGGGAACGTACACAGGCCCTCTTAGCAGCAGTACGGCGGTTTTTACACATCACAGTGGTGATAGGCGACACACAGGTAGGAATAGGGCTGACATACTTGTCCATGGATGGACATACTTGTCCATGGATGGACATACTTGTCCAGGAATGGACATCAAGGCATCGTCTGTGCATTACTACATGTGTGGGGCACAGGTGTGACAGGCTGTGATGTGGAACATGACTCCTGAGTGGAGAAGGCACCAGATGTATGATGAGATGTGTATAGGTGTACTGTGTGACGGTGCAATGTGTGCCAGCCATGCCCTTGACTCCTTTGACATGTGTGCATGTCGGACTGCACACTTGGGGTAAGTGTCACTGGCATGGCACGGACACCAACACACGGAAGTGTCCCATGATGCCCGGTACAGGGGTTATGACACCTGACTTGTCACTACCCACAGTGCACAATGTGACTATGTCATTTATGTGTGGGGGATTTACATCAGGTTGATGTTGTAGCACCCTCATAAGCTGCAGCCGTAGCAGCAACCAACATGTGTCTGTGTGTAGATTGTCATTGCACACTGTTCCGCACACCATGCCACATGTGGTATCGGATGTGAGGTGCACATGTATGCATGGGACACGGAGTAGCGTGACAAGGCCATGTCTGCATCCTCACAAGGAATGTGTGGTGAGTCATGACATGTGCACCTTCATGGCAAGGTGTGTGGGCTGTCCTAGTGTAATGTCATGTGACCTGTGGCTCCAGTGTTCCGCGACCAGTCTCTGCAATCGGCATCCCACTTCTGCTGATGTGTGGGTGTATGTCACTCCTGTCTTGCGTCGGGCTGTGCACTTGCACTGGGACACAGCTATGTCCATGGCGTGGCATGGGGAGGTTCTCAATCACCGTGTGTAGCTGGGTCTTGGAAGGAGTGTCACCTTGCATCCATACGTGTCCTGGGCATGTAGCACATACCTGACTCCCTATGTAGCATGTGTGTAATGCCAGATTTACATGTGCTCAGTAGACATGAGTTGTTCTCGTAGTGCACTCACTCTTCCTTGTCACTTCCAAATTACTGCAGAGCGCCGCCTCTTGCCCGAATAATTCCAGACTTGGCTGCCATGCAGGAGAATGACAGCATCCGGCTCTACCGCTTCACCCAACCGTTGATTCTGGAGTTGACGGCGAGACTGGCACCACACCTGCAACCGCTGCACAGGTATCCTACGGCACTGACACCCCAGCTGAAGGTAATGGCTGCCCTACATTTTCTTGCCACGGGTACCTTTCAAAAAATACCATAGCTCATGTTGGTGGCATGTCCCAGAGCATGTTCAGCGGTGTGCTGCATGATTTCTTGGAGGCCATGTTGATTCACCTGGATGACTTCATCAAGTTCCCAACCCCTGAACAGATGACTGAGGTCAAGCGTGGATTCTATGCCCTGGGAGGGATGCCCCATGTCATTGGGTCCATAGATGGGAAACATGTAGCTTTGGTACCACCACACGCACGGGAGGTGGCGTACCGCAATCGGAAGCACTACCACTCCATCAATGCCCTTGTGGTGTGTCTCTCCAACATGGTGATTTCACATGTCTGTGCTCGTTTTCCAGGATCAGCACACGATGCCTACATCATGAGGCGTAGCGGGAAGCCTGATATGATGATGCAGCTGCGCAACGAACGGGCATGTGTTGTAGGTGGGTACAGTCTGTCTGTCTTCTATTCTGTATCGCCTACCAGCACGACCGCTTCACCACTTCTAACGATGACCATGTGCTTCCCATGTAGGGGATGCTGGCTATCCCAACATGCCATGGCTGATCACACCTCTCCGCAACCCCATCATGCCGGCACAGCTCCGCTACAACACCGCCCATGGCCGGACAAGGCGAGTGATAGAGAGGACGTTTGGCATGCTGAAGAGCCGATTCCGGTGCCTCCACAAGACCGGCGGTGCACTCCCTTATGCCCCGGCAAAGGTCTGCAAGATCTTCATGGTCTGCTGCATGCTGCACAACATGGCAGTTGAAAGAGCTGTGCCACTCATCCTGAATCAACATGACGAGGACCATCCACCCGTGGAGGACGAAGGGCTTGGCAATGGGGCTAGTGATGTGGAGGATGTGGAGCCGCAAGAGGACATCCGGACTCGGCTCATACGCGACTTCTTTGCTTAGTGGTGAGTACCAGTGTCTGAGTGTGCACGCATTGGTCCCCGTGTGGCATGCGTTGTGATGTGTGTCTCCACCTGCATGTATGGCACGTGACTCAGAGGTGTGTGTGGGTGTGTCACTGGAGTGATGGTGCCAGTGATGGTAGTATTTCCCCAGTCATTATAATGACCTAGCATGTTGTCATCCATACATGTGTCGAGTAAATGCACATGCAAGTGGCTGTGCATTTTTGTGGCTGACTTCTTGTGTGTCTCTCTTCCCCAGGTACCTGCACATGCCGTCTGCTGGTTGCATTGTTGTGGCACTGCTATTCATCATGGACATGACTTCCTGGGCTGACTCAGCGTTACAGGCACGGACACGTTTGGAAGTCTCCATGGGGTAAGGGATGCATCTGGGGTGTATTGGGTGTGGCAGTTGTTCACGATGTATGCACACTGCCCCTGTCGATGTGTTGTTCCTCTGCAGCCATGTCGCATCCCCATGGGACACGACATGCAGCTGTGTACACCTGAATAGATGGTCTGCCTGGTTGACAGGCATCAGTGATGGGATAGGGGATTGTGATGATGGCATCAATGTGTGTGACACTGCCCTCGGCCACATACGGTTAGCATTGGCTGGACATGGTGTGGGACTTCGACATCAGCGGATCTATGGTGTATGGCAGGCTCTCCGTGTGCAGCTGTGGGTATTTAGCTGTTAGCCGACGCTTGTGTGCCACTTCCATGGCAAACACGCATGTGTGCTGCAGAAGGGGGGTGCCAGTGTTGGACCCACATGTTACTCCACATGATGTGTTCATGTGTACTTCGAGTGGCCTCTGCAATCCCGAATACATGTCTAATAAAGGTGTCCCTATGCCTCCAAGGTGCCTCTTCTCAGTCAATGCTGGTGTGTTGCCACGGTGCATCCTGCATGTCTGGCATGGTATTCCCTGATTGTTGCTATGTGTCAATGTGTCGAGTTGCAAGATGCAAGCTGTGTGTGTGGGCTGAGACTGTGTATTGGGCATGATGTCCATGACTGTGTTGGTATTGTGACATGTGCCATCCCCATGCATCCAACGTTGGCCAGGCCCCCATTCTCGGCATCCACCGGACTCCGGCTTGCAGGACATGGTTCTGCCACCTGTGTACACATGCCTGGGTGCCCCCCAGGACACTGGACTGGATCCCTGACCACTGCGCATGACAGTTGCTGTACTCAATGTGTGTGTCAGCACGGTTGTTCGGCAACCCCCTCAGCTGGTTGGGCCCATCACGGGTGTGTATGGTGCTCCATGTCTGTCTTGCCTAATACATTGTGACCCATGTGTCCTGTGCCAGACTCAGGCCCCAGGGTGTGGATGGTTGAAGACAAAAGATGACTCAGGCATGTTTTGACTTTACAAGACACATGTTAGTTAATAATGCTACCAGCAGGCATCTACTCATCATAGTGTGATTTATTAGTGGGGGGGGGGGGCAAAGTAAGGGTCTTTCCGGGATGTTTGAATCCAAAGTTCAGTAGGGGAGTTGGGGTCCTTGCCATTGGAAATCCTCAGAGTCCATGCCACAGTCTTTGTCAACATTGGTCAGCCAGTGACCAGCAGGGCCATGTGGCAGAGAATGTCTCTTGATGCTGTGATGCTGTTGCTCCAGTGGGCCAGGTGCCAGGCCAGGTGTCCTGGGAGATGGTGATGTAGCAGCCACCCTCACGGTCCTTTCCGTGGACGACCCGGCCTCCTGCGGGGAACCTCACCAGCAGGCCGTGACGACGTCTGGGATGCTCCGTCGGATGTTTCCTCCTCCTCCTCCTGATCCCTCCCTGTGGGTGGTGATGTTCTCCGCCTTCTGGCACAGGGAGGGTCGGCCATGGTGTCGGCCATCCGACGGAGTGTAGCGTGAATCCCCTGGAATGCCGTCACTTGCTCAGCCTGTCTGGCCTCCATCCTCCGTTGGTGTACCAGTAGACAGGCAATTAGCTCCGCATGTTGCTGGGCCTGCTGGGCCTTGATCCCCTCGAGGACGGACACAACCTGGGCCATGCCCGTGGTGTCCTGCAGGTATGAGTCCAGGATGTTACGGACATGGGAAAATACCGGATCCCCAGCCAACTGGTCAGGCTCGCGCCTCCGCCGTCCTCCACTCCCACCACCCCTGCCCACTTGCACCTGGCCTGCACTTTTGGGCACATGGGGTCTCCGGGACCCCTGAGGGGTGGCATTGGCGTTGTCGCCTGCCTCCTCCTGGGTGCCCGAGACACCGTGTCCCTCCTGGCGAGCCTGGCTGCATTGTGGTGTTGGGGCAGGGATCCTGGGTGTCTCCTGGGATGTGGCAGGAGTGGGGGTGGTGGTTGGCACAGTTGTACCTGACGCAGGTGCTGCAGGTGGTTGGACAGGGGCCAGGTTGGTCGGGGTCGTCCGCAGAGTGGTGAGAGTGGTCGCTGCCGGTGGGATCGGGCTCCTGCAGATCCAGGTCCTGTGAGTGTTCCCCCCCAGTGTTGGGGGGTGCACCACGACGTTGACCTGTGTGTGAGAGAGACAATGTTAATTTTTGTCCATGCAACATCCATGTTTCATCATTTTCAAAGTTGGCACATTTCCTCTTGGAATTAGGATTGGTCTTGCATTCCACTCACAGTGCACTTGTGCATGGGTGTGTCCCTTGGGCACCACTTTGGCCCCTTTAACTATGTGTGGCACAGTCTTACTTGCTGCGTCAAGTGTGACTGCAGTCAGCAGTGGAGTGGGCAGGTGTGGCGAGCCATGCACTGTACATGTGCACATGGAGTGGATCCACACACTTATATGATCCAGGTAGCTGTCCTTGTGCTCGTGAACAGGTTGTGACATGGCCATGTGTTTTGCCATGGTGAAGAGGGGGGCTTCTGGCACTAGCCACCCTTGTCTACATGCACGCAGTCTACCTGCTGACGAGCAGACATTCACACACGCAACACGGCTGATTGGCTCTCCCTGTGTCTCGCTCCCTCTGTGTCCCCCTCTCCCTCCCTCTCTGTCCCCCTCTCCCTCCATCTCTGTCCCCCTCTCCCTCCATCTCTGTCCCCCTCTCCCTCCCTCTCAGTCCCCCTCTCCCTCCCTCCGTGTGTCAGCCTCCTCCCTCTGTCCGTCTCCCTCCCTCTCTGTCCCCCTCTCCCTCCATCTCTGTCCCCCTCTCCCTCCATCTCTGTCCCCCTCTCCCTCCCTCTCTGTCCCCCTCTCCCTCCCTCCGTGTGTCAGCCTCCTACCTCTGTCCGTCTCCCTCCCTCTCTGTCCCCCTCTCCCTCCATCTCTGTCCCCCTCTCCCTCCATCTCTGTCCCCCTCTCCCTCCCTCTCTGTCCCCCTCTCCCTCCCTCTCAGTCCCCCTCTCAATCCCTCCGTGTGTCAGCCTCCTCCCTCTGTCCGTCTCCCTCCCTCTCTGTCCCCCTCTTCCTCCCTCCGTGTGTCACCCTCTGTCACCTCGGCCCAGCTTCCTGGGCACACACTGTTAGCAGATCTTTGAGTGGCCCTTGGATTGTTGATGTGAGTTTGTTTCTGATCTCCAGGCACCCATTGGGTGTAGTGTCTGTGTCTGTGCGCTGCTGCTGTGGTGGTGTGTGCTGCCACTCTTTCACAATGTTGGCTGTTCATTAGCTGCTGTCATGTGCAAAACAGTGCCTTCACCCCCATGTGTTGATGCAAGGCGTCCGCCATTTGCTGGCAAGTCATTCCTGTGTTGGGACACACTGTTTGTCTGGCTGTGACCTAGGCCATATGGGTAGAGTGAATTGTTGTCTGCTTCTGAGTTGCACTATGTGCTTTTTTGGGCCCAGCCTCCCGCCATCCGGGTTACCGTGTCATGTGTTGTTGTCTTCTGTGGCCTGTGACTTGACATTGTCCAGCTGGGTGCATGGGGCATGGTGGCAGCAGTGGCATGTGCGTGCTCATGGAGTGTGGTTGAGTCATGCGATGGCTTGTGGTGGTTGCGTGCCTGTTGGTGATTTTGGTTGTGGATGCCGTTCCCCCCTTGTGAGGTGCATTGTTTGTGTACTCACCCGGGTCTCGGAGTCCTTATAATCCTTCGACTGCCTCCACCGGCAGTATGGCCATCACCCTCTCCTCCCAGGGATGGTACTGTACGGGTCTGCGGGAGGGCCCTCCTCCGGTGGCGTTGGCCTGGTCGTGTTCATCCTGCCTCTTGGCTCGGACCCTCCTCCGCAGATCGTACCACCTGTTCTGGCATTCCTGCTTGGTCCGTCTGGTGTCCGCAACAGCATTCACAGCATCGACGATGGTCTGCCACATGGCAGTTTTTGCTGCCAGGCTGGTGCTTCTGACCAATGTTCCAAAGATCTGTGGCTCGACTCTGAGGACTTGATCAACAAGGACCTCCAATTCTCGGTTACTGAACTTTGGATTCTTGGTGGTGGGCATGGTGAGGGGTGTGGGTGGGGATGGTGGGGGGGGGTGTGTGGATGTTGGGGGGGTGTGGATGGTTGTGTGTGTGTGTGTGTGAATGTGATGAGGGGGTGTTTGTGAGGGTGGTTGTGTGAAGGTGTGCAAGTGTAAGATGTGGTGTAGCTTGTAGTGTGGTTCTGTGGTGTCTGGCAGCAGTGAGTCTGTTGCAAAGGCTCATGGTTTGTGTGTGTGGGCCCTTTTTATTGGTCCATTGGTGGGTGTGGCTGTGTTTGAATCTTGGGTGGGTTGGTTATAAGGAGGGGTGGTGTATTTGGCCTCTGTTTGTTTTTGGCAGTTGCAGGTCAGTGAATGTGTTGTTTTAGTGGTTGTTGGACATGTTTAGTGGCTTTGTGCCATTCGAATGGTGTATTCTTGTGTTGTTTTGTTTTGTCCTGGTTGTGTACGTGCGTTTTGAGCGTGTGTACGGTGTGTACATGGGCCATTTGGTTGTACGGTGCTGTCCTTGTGTGTGGGTTGGTACGACTCGTACATGCGGTGGTGATGTTGGGGCCTGGGGTGCGCTCCGTACTTAGGAGGTTGTGTTGGTGGTAGGACCGGAACGTACTGGGGTGGGGGTACGACTGGAACGTACTGGGGTGTACATAGACGGTGGTACGACACGTACTGGGGTGGGGGTAGGACTGGAACGTACTGGGGTGTACATAGACGGTGGTACGACACGTACTGGGGTGGGGGTAGGACTGGAACGTACTGGGGTGTACATTGACGATGGTACGACACGTACTGGGGTGGGGGTAGGTCTGGAACGTACTGGGGTGTACATTGACGGTGGTACGACACGTACTGGGGTGGGGGTACGACTGGAACGTACTGGGGTGTACATTGACGGTGGTACGACACGTACTGGGGTGGGGGTACACGGGGGTACGACACGTACTGGGGTGGGGGTACGACTGGAACGTACTGGGGTGTACATAGACGGTGGGACGACACGTACTGGGGTGGGGGTAGGACTGGAACGTACTGGGGTGAACATTGACGATGGTACGACACGTACTGGGGTGGGGGTAGGACTGGAACGTACTGGGGTGTACATAGACGGTGGTACGACACGTACTGGGGTGGGGGTAGGACTGGAACGTACTGGGGTGTACATTGACGGTGGTACGACACGTACTGGGGTGGGGGTAGGACTGGAACGTACTGGGGTGTACATTGACGGTGGTACGACACGTACTGGGGTGGGGGTACGACTGGAACGTACTGGGGTGTACATTGACGGTGGTACGACACGTACTGGGGTGGTGGTACACGGGGGTACGACACGTACTGGGGTGGGGGTATGACTGGAACGTACTGGGGTGTACATAGACGGTGGGACGACACGTACTGGGGTGGGGGTAGGACTGGAACATACTGGGGTGTACATTGACGATGGTACGACACGTACTGGGGTGGGGGTAGGACTGGAACGTACTGGGGTGTACATAGACGGTGGTACGGCACGTACTGGGGTGGGGGTAGGACTGGAACGTACTGGGGTGTACATTGACGGTGGTACGACACGTACTGGGGTGGGGGTAGGACTGGAACGTACTGGGGTGTACATAGACGGTGGTACGACACGTACTGGGGTGGGGGTAGGACTGGAACGTACTGGGGTGTACATTGACGATGGTACGACACGTACTGGGGTGGGGGTTGGTCTGGAACGTACTGGGGTGTACATTGACGGTGGTACGACACGTACTGGGGTGGGGGTACGACTGGAACGTACTGGGGTGTACATTGACGGTGGTACGACACGTACTGGGGTGGGGGTACACGGGGGTACGACACGTACTGGGGTGGGGGTACGACTGGAACGTACTGGGGTGTACATAGACGGTGGGACGACACGTACTGGGGTGGGGGTAGGACTGGAACGTACTGGGGTGTACATTGACGATGGTACGACACGTACTTGGGTGGGGGTAGGACTGGAACGTACTGGGGTGTACATAGACGGTGGTACGACACGTACTGGGGTGGGGGTAGGACTGGAACGTACTGGGGTGTACATTGACGGTGGTACGATACGTACTGGGGTGGGGGTAGGACTGGAACGTACTGGGGTGTACATAGACGGTGGTACGACACGTACTGGGGTGGGGGTAGGACTGGAACGTACTGGGGTGTACATTGACGATGGTACGACACGTACTGGGGTGAGGGTAGGTCTGGAACGTACTGGGGTGTACATTGACGGTGGTACGACACGTACTGGGGTGGGGGTACGACTGGAACGTACTGGGGTGTATATTGACGGTGGTACGACACGTACTGGGGTGGGGGTACACGGGGGTACGACACGTACTGGGGTGGGGGTACGACTGGAACGTACTGAGGTGTACATAGACGGTGGGACGACACGTACTGGGGTGGGGGTAGGACTGGAACGTACTGGGGTGTACATTGACGATGGTACGACACGTACTGGGGTGGGGGTAGGACTGGAACGTACTGGGGTGTACATAGACGGTGGTACGACACGTACTGGGGTGGGGGTAGGACTGGAACGTACTGGGGTGTACATTGACGGTGGTACGACACGTACTGGGGTGGGGGTACGACTGGAACGTACTGGGGTGTACATAGACGGTGGTACGACACGTACTGGGGTGGGGGTACACGGGGGTACGACACGTACTGGGGTGGGGGTATGACTGGAACGTACTAGGGTGTACATAGACGGTGGGACGACACGTACTGGGGTGTGGGTACACGGGGGTATGACACGTACAGGTGTGGGGGTAGGACTCGGACGTACTGGGGTGTACCTAGACGGGTGGGGGTGTACATACACGGGGGGTACATGTCGGACGTACGGGGGCTGGGGGGAGTGTTGGGCGCGTATGCGGGCACATGTCTCCATGGTTGCTGTAGGAGTTCGGTGCGGACGGTGTTTTTTCCATACGGTTGTGAGTTCGGACGCACGGGATGGATCGTGATTCCTCGGTCGGACTTGACTTTTCACGTTTATACGGTAAATCGTCCGAGGACGTATCGGACACATTTTCCGACCCGAGGACGTGTGGGGAAATATTCCCAATGCGGTTCATATGGACTTTTTACCATGCAAATCGTGATTGCCAGTTCGTACGGCACTTGTACAATTCGTAGGGTAAAAAGACCGGATACGAGTCGCACGGGGGAATTTTTTACCGGATCGTGATCGGCACCATAATGAAATGCTAGGAAAACTAAAACAAGAATCAAATGATTTTTACCCTCAAAGAATTATCATAGACTTTGAGCAAGCCATGATAAATTGCATTCTAAAACTGTACCCCCATACAGCTATCCAAGGATGTTACTTCCATCTAAACCAATGTATATTTGGAGACATTTACAAAAATCTTCACTAAGTGTAGAATATGCCACTAACATAAGTTTTGCACATCAAATAAAACTTCTAACAGCCCTAGCTTATGTACCAACCACAGATGTTGCAGAACATTACAATCTTTTATTAGAAAGTCCATTCTACAAACAAAATGAAGTAAAGTTATCTCCCCTATTAGATTATTTTGAGGATACCTGGGTGGGGAGACTGCACAGATCAGGCCATAGACGTCAGCCTAAGTTCCAAATACCTTGGTGGAATGTATATGTAAGTACACTCAACCAACAAGCCAAAACTAACAACGCCGTCGAGGGCTGGCATAATGCATTCCTAACTTCTACTGGGAGAACAACTCCAACACTACAAAAACTACTAATTGCCATACTAAAGGAACAAAGTTTCCAAGAATTAAGAATGCAACAATCTGTCCTACAATTAAAACCAAAACAATCTAGACAAACTACTCAAATGTATAATTACCTACAACAACAGGTACAGCTATACCCATCCACAAGAGGACTTGAGTACTTAAATATAATAGCTCAAACTCTCTTCTAAACCCTTTCCTAAATATTAACCCACAATTCTACTAAAACAACTATCACAACATAAATAAACCACTTTATTATATCACATATTTAATTATGTGGTCTAAAATATATAAATAATGTATATGAACATATATTTAGACAACATAATTAAACAAACCAAGTACACAACAACAATATTAAATATATAAGATTTGGCCACCAACAATTAAAATATTTAAATGAACTTACCTGTGTAGTTGCTCCAATGGGATAATAACATTCCTTCCAAATAAATCCAGGTAGTTCAAAATCCATAGGTATCAAAAAGAAATCCAAATAAAATGTAAAAATACAACTGTTTATCGAAAACAACGTCTACGCAAAAAAACGACTATCCATTAACCATAAAAATCCCGAAAAATATTAAAAAGGGAAATAACCGCTCCTGGAAACCCGAACAATAAAGGAAGTGTAAAATAAAGATTAGTAAACACAACTAATACACACTTCCTTTAAAAAAAATAAGGTGTTTGAAACCGATGAAAATATCTTCTCCGTAAAACCTACAAAAGAGAAACAAACATTCCCACCCACACACAAACACACATAAGGCACCTAAAAACATCACTACAAACATTATTCAAACACTATAAAACTTTAACACACCAAAATAACAAAACACTAACAAAGCCACAAACACGGAACACAACGTAAATAATAAAACCGTATCCAAACTATTACTAACACCCTAACTTCTAAAACATCAATCCATACACACTTATTACAACATTACTACTTCCACAAAACACTTAAAACTATTTAATAATAAAGAAAATAACTCTTACCTTCTCAAACGCGAAACAGCTCCCGACCGCGACCTGGATTCGACCAAAATAACCCAAAACAACAGCGAGCGGTTACAAAATAAAAGACCCAAACAAACATAACAACTTAAAAAATACCAATAAATGCCCTAACTATTTATTTACCATTACACATTACTTTAAAAATTAGTAAAACATTAGAATAAAATACTCAAAAAGAATACCTATTTTTTTTATCTATGGGAAAATTATTTAACGTATAAAAATAAATATAATAAATAAAATATATTTATTAATATAATAATACAACTGTATATATTACCAAAATAAATTGATGAACATGATATAATTAATATATTGTATCTACAACATACCAAAACTAAAAATAAAAATACATATTCTAAAATGTAAACAATTTCAATATTAATTATCTAATATAAATATTAGTAATTAAAATATATTTATCATATATTTCAAAACACAATTTCTTATAAATTCAAATAAAGTCTAAAAATATTGAGAGTACACAATATAAATTTAAAAATATTAAACAGCTATAAAAATCAGATTTTTTTATTTTTAATTATTTTGTGTGTTCATATATTCATGTCCAAAATATACATTAAACAAATATATATCCATTATAAAAAAATTATGACAATAATACAAATGTTAAATATTAATTATTTTATTACATGTTTATTTCAATGATTTAATTATTAGAATATGCGTAATAATAAACAATATTTTCTCTCTAATTAATATACATTCCAACAACTATAAAACAAATCTTATTTTCCTTTCTACTATTTTATAATTTGCATTCTGATATAACTTCTATCTTTTATCCAACCAAAACTGAAATCTACAGATTTTTTGTAAATTAAAACAAATTAATTTAACTGTTCCTATTCAACTCTATATTTAATTCTAATATTTGCTATTTACCAAACTTAATTAACATACTACTCCCACTACAGACTGAACTTAATTAATTTACCATTCTCACTCCAACCTATATTAAATTAGAGTAGGTGCTGGACACTGAACTAAATTAATTTACTATTCCCACTCCAGTCTATATTTAATTAAGATAAGTGCTGGACACTGAACTTAATTAATTTACTATTCTCACTCCAACCTATATTAAATTAGAGTAGCTGCTGGACACTGAACTTAATTAATTTACTATTCCCACTCCAGTCTATATTAAATTAAGATAAGTGCTGGACACTGAACTTAATAAATTTACTATTCTCACTCAAACCTATATTTAATTAGAGTATGTGCTGGACACTGAACTGAATTAATTAACTATTCCCACTCCAGTCTATATTTAACCCCTTCAGTGCCCATGACGAGCTGGACTCGTCATGGGCTGCGGTGGCGCTGTGCCCATGACGAGTCCAGCTCGTCATGAACTCCGCCCGCTAATAAAAAGCGCGGCACTGGGCGGGGAAAGGGGCGGGCATGCAAGGGGTTAATTAAGATAAGTGCTGGACACTGAACTTAATTAATTTACTATTCTCACTCCAACCTATATTACATTAGAGTAGGTGCTTGACACTGAACTTAATTAATTAACTATTCCCACTCCAGTCTATATTTAATTAAGATAACTGCTGGACACTGAACTTAATTAATTTACTATTCTCACTCCAACCTATATTTAATTAGAGTATGTGCTGGACACTGAACTTAATTAATTTCCTATTCCCACTCCAATCTATATTTAATTAAGATAAGTGCTGGACACTGAACCTAATTAATTTACTATTCTCACTCCAATCTATATTTAATTAGGGTAGTTGCTGGACACTGAACTTAATTAATTTACTATTCCCACTCCAGTCTATATTTAATTAAAATAGGTGCAGGACACTGAACATAATTAATTAACTATTCTCACTCCAACCTATATTAAATTAGAGTAGGTGCTGGACACTTAACTTAATAAATGTACTATTCTCACTCCAACCTATATAAAATTAGAGTAGCTGCTAGACACTGAACTTAAATAATTTACTATTCACACTCCAGTCTATATTTAATTAAGATAAGTGCTGGACACTGAACTTAATTAATTTAATATTCTCACTCCAACCTATATAAAATTAGGGTAGCTGCTGGACAGTGAACTAAATTTATTTACTATTCCCACTCCAGTCTATATTTAATTAAGATAAGTGCTGGACACTGAACTTAATTAATTTACAATTCTCACTCCAACCTTTATTAAATTAGAGTAGCTGCTGGACACTGAACTGAATTAATTAATAATTTCCACTTCAGTCTATATTTAATTAAGATAAGTGCTGGACACTAAACTTAATTAATTTACTATTCTCACTCCAACCTATATTACATTAGAGTAGGTGCTGGACACTGAACTTAATTAATTAACTATTCCCACTCCAGTCTATATTTAATTAAGATAAGTGCTGGACACAGAACTTAATTAATTTACTATTCTCACTCCAACCTATATTTAATTAGAGTATGTGCTGGACACTGAACTTAATTAATTTACTATTCCCACTCCAGTCTATATTTAATTAAGATAACTGCTGGACACTGAACTTAATTAATTTACTATTCTCACTCCAACGTATATTAAATTAGAGTAGCTGCTGGACACTGAACGTAAATAATTTACTATTCCCACTCCAGTCTATATTAAATTAAGATAAGTGCTGGACACTGAACTTAATAAATTTACTATTCTCACTCCAACCTATATTTAATTAGAGTATGTGCTGGACACTGAACTGAATTAATTTACTATTCCCACTCCAGTCTATATTTAATTAAGATAAGTGCTGGACACTGAACTTAAATAATTTACTATTCTCACTCCAACCTATATTACATTAGAGTAGGTGCTGGACACTGAACTGAATTAATTAACTATTCCCACTCCAGTCTATATTTAATTAAGATAAGTGCTGGACACTGAACTTAATTAATTTACTATTCTCACTCAAACCTATATTTAATTAGAGTATGTGCTGGACACAGAACTTAATTAATTTACTATTCCCACTCCAATCTATATTTAATTAAGATAAGTGCTGGACACTGAACTTAATTAATTTACTATTCTCACTTCAATCTATATTTAATTAGGGTAGATGCTGGACACTGAACTTAATTAATTTACTATTCCCACTCTAGTCTATATTTAATTAAGATAAGTGCTGGACACTGAACATAATTAATTTACTATTCTCACTCCAACCTATATTAAATTAGAGTAGGTGCTGGACACTGAACTTAATTAATTTACTATTCCCACTCCAGTCTATATTTAATTAAGATAAGTGCTGGACACTGAACTTAATTAATTTACTATTCCCACTCCAGTCTATATTTAATTAAGATAAGTGATGGACACTGAACTTAATTAATTTACTATTCTGACTCAAATCTATATTTAATTATGGTATTTGTAAAATTCTAAATTATATTTAAATTTTCTAAATAATTATTTTTTTAAATTAAAAAATATATAAACATTTTTAAAACACTTCCCACCCTTATCCCCTATAACCCAACATCCCGCTCCTAAAATTATTTGTAAAATTCTAAATTTAATTTACAATTTCTAAATAAATGTAAAAAAAAATTAAACAATATATAAACATTTTTAAAACACTTCCCACCCTTATCCCCTATAAACCAACATCCCGCTCCTAAAATTATTTGTAAATATCTAAATTTAATTTACAATTTCTAAATAATAATTTTTTAAAATTAAACAATATATAAACATTTGGAAAACACTTCCCACCCTTATCCCCTATAAACCAACATCCCGCTCCAAAAATTATTTGTAAAATTCTAAATTTAATTTACCATTTCTAAATATTTTTTTTTAAATATTAAAAAATATATAAACATTTTTAAAACACTTCCCACCCTTATCCCCTATAAACCAACATCCCGCTCCTAAAATTATTTGTAAAATTCTAAATTTAATTTACAATTTTTAAATAATTTTTTTTAAAAATTAAAAAATATATAAACATTTTTAAAACACTTCCCACCCTTATCCCCTATAAACCAACATCCCGCTCCTAAAATTATTTGTAAAATTCTAAATTTAATTTACAATTTCTAAATAATTTTTTTTTTAAATTAAAAAATATATAAACATTTTTAAAACACTTCCCACCCTTATCCCCTATAAACCAACATCCCGCTCCTAAAATTAAATATACATTTCAAATTTTAAATAAAATTTACTCATTAAATTTTAAAATATATTAAAAAAATAAATTAACTTTTTTAAAACACTCCCCACCCTTATCCCCTATAACCCAACATCCCGCCCCTAAAACAATATAAATATTTCTCATGTTATATACATTTTAACTATTTATACAAACAACTTCAAAATATTTACTAAACACACAATAACGATATTTTCACATGTCGATATTATTACTAACGATATTACTTATATCGACATATAAGTAAAAAAAAAAAAACGATATTTTTGAAATCGATATTATCTATTTCGATATTTTGTACATTCGATATTTTTGACTCGATATTTATGTCCCTCGATATTAAAAAGTCGATATATAGACTGCTCACCGTTTTGCGCTTCACTATGTCACTACGTTATAAAGGAATACTTTTCAGCTTAGTCGCCCACAATTTTTTACGAGAACATATCACGTGTGATTTTCACTTTTAGCCCTCCTTCTCTCTCCATCTTTTCGGTCTTCATCTTACTAGATTTCACTCTAACACTTGGATGCATATCCTAATGCTGTAAAGTTCTCTAGTTTACAACCAGCATTCTTCACAATCCCCCAATTATCTCCCTCTCTTGTTGAATTGTAATTATTGCGTTTCGAAGACAAAAAACTCCTCTCTGTTTAAAGTTTCTGATACCAGAGGGTGTTTATTATTGTTTATTTGCACAGCCTTGAGGAAGTCGTGGGATTACTTTCCCAATACGACGAAACACATGTTGGCTGTGACTGTGATGTTCCACTTGAAAACGTCATGAAATAAAGAGGAGAAGAAGAAGATTTCGCAACTGATTTATTGATTTATTCTTATACTGTTTTACTCACAGACTATGAACGTCAGAATTTTCTAAACTTCACGTGTGCTGGGATTTGAAAAACAGTTATTTAAGCTTTTGCTTTCTCTTGTAAAGTTTGTGGTTTCTTTACACCCTACAGCACCGTCATAGAAGTGAATCACAGATACTGAATGTGAATTTTCCTTGAGACGCCAATAAACCTATGACCCAGACCACATATCTGTTAGAAAATATTTAAAAAATAACACTAATATAATTAAAATTAAATATATTTAAATGATTTGTAAACATGTAAAAAAATTACACTTAGTTAAAAAAAGTAATACACATATATAGTGATATATATATATATAAATATAAAATATATATATATATATATACATATATGTATATATATATATATATTAATATATATATATATACATATATATATGTACCGGCATATATCTAATTAATAATAATAATAGACTAACAATTTAAATTAATATTATAATTGAATAATTATGTAGACAAACTGTTGGACTAAGAAGGGGTAAAATGTACTATTTCCACTCCAGTCAGTGCAACAGTAGGGAAAGTGTTTGATTGCGGAGGGGTAAAACTTACTATTCCCACTCCACTCAGTGCAACAGTAGGAAAAGTGTTGGATTGGGGAGGGGTAAAATCTACTATTCCCACTACAGTCAGTGCAACAGTAGGTAAAGTGTAGGATTGTGCAGGGGTAACATTTACTATTCCTACTCCAGTAAATGCAACAGTAGGGGAAGTGTTGGATTGCAGAGGTGTAAAATTTACTATACCCACTTCAGCCTGTGCAACAGTATCAAAAGCATTGGATTGTGGAGGGGCAAAAATGTACTATTCGCACTCCTGCCAGTGCAAGAGTAGGGACAGTGTTGGATTTCAGAGGGATACATTGAACTATTCCCACTCCAGTTGTGTGTAACAGTAGGGAAAGTGCTGGATTAGGGAGGGGTAAAATTTACAATTCCCACTCCAGTAAGTGTAACAGTAGGGAAAATGTTGGATTGCAGAGGGGTAAACTTTACTATTCCCACTCTAGTAAATGTAACAGTAGGGAAAGTGCTGTATTGCCCAGGAGTAAAATGTTCTATTTCCACTCCAATCAGTGCAACATTAGAAACAAACTAATTCACTTCAATAAAATAAAATATTTCAGAAACTTACTAACAACAAGGTGCCAATTACGATCCGGTAAAAAATTCCCCCGTGCGACTCGTATCCGGTCTTTTTACCGTACGAATCGTACAAGTTCCGTACGAACTGGCAAGCACGATTCGCATGGTAAAAAGTCCATACGAACCGCATTCGGAATCATTCTCCACACGTCCTCGGGTCCGAAAATGTGTCCGACACGTCCTCGGACGATTTACCGTACAAACGTGAAAAGTCAAGTCCGACCGAGGAGTCACGATCCCACCCGTGCGTCCGAACTCACAACCGTATGGTAAAAACACCGTCCGCACCGAACTCCCATTGCAACCATGGAGATATGTGCCCGCATACGCGCCAAACACTCCCCCCAGCATCCATACGTTCGAGTCGTACTCCCCGTTAATGTACACCCCCCCTGTATGTACACCCGTGTACGTGTCGAACCCCCACCCGTGTATGTACACCCCAGTACGATCGAGTCGTACCCCCACCCCTGTACGTGTCATACCCCCGTGTACCTACACCCCAGTACGTTCGAGTCCTACCCCCACCCCTGTACGTGTTGTACCACCGTGTACCCACACCCTAGTACGTTCGAGTCGTACCCTCACCCCTGGACGTGTCGTACCACCGTGTACCCACACCCCAGTACGTTCGAGTCGTACCCCCACCCCTGTACGTGTCGTACCACCGTGTACCCACACCCCAGTACGTTCGAGTCGTACCCCCACCCCTGTACGTGTCGTACCACCGTGTACCCACACCCCAGTACGTTCGAGTCGTACCCCCACCCCTGTACGTGTCGTACCACCGTGTACCCACACCCCAGTACGTTCGAGTCGTACCCCCACCCCTGTACGTGTCGTACCACTGTGTACCCACACCCCAGTACGTTCGAGTCGTACCCCCACCCCTGTACGTGTCGTACCACCGTGTACCCACACCCCAGTACGTTCGAGTCGTACCCCCACCCCTGTACGTGTCGTACCACCGTGTACCCACACCCCAGTACGTTTGAGTCGTACCCCCACCCCTGTACGTGTCGTACCACCGTGTACCCACACCCCAGTACGTTCGAGTCGTACCCCCACCCCTGTACGTGTCGTACCACCGTGTACCCACACCCCAGTACGTTCGAGTCGTACCCCCACCCCTGTACGTGTCGTACCACCGTGTACCCACACCCCAGTACGTTTGAGTCGTACCCCCACCCCTGGACGTGTCGTACCACCGTGTACCCACACCCCAGTACGTTCGAGTCGTACCCCCACCCCTGGACGTTCGAGTCACACCCCCACCACAACCTCCTAAGTACGGAGCGCACCCCATGCCCCAACATCACAACCGCATGTACGAGTCGTGCCAAGCCACACACAAGGACAGCACCGTACAACCAAATGGACCATGTACACACCGTACACACGCTCAAAACGCACGTACACAACCAGGACAAAACAAAACAACACAAGAATACACTATTCGAATGGCACAAAGCCACTAAACATGGCCAACAAACACTAAAAAACACACCTTCACTGACCTGCAACTGCCAAAAACAAACAGAGGCCCAAAACACCACCACTCCTTATAACACACCCACCCAAACTTCAAACACAGCCACACCCACCAATGGACCAATAAAAAGGGCCCACACACACAAACCATGAGCCTTTGCAACAGACTCACTGCTGCCAGACACCACAGACAACTTACAGCACCTTACTACAAGCTTCACCACACCTTACACTTGCACATCTCCACACAACCACCTTCACAAACACACCCTCATCACATTCACACACACACACACCTGCACAACCACTCCCACACACCCACAACCATCCACATACCCCCACCATCCACACCCACACCCCTCACCATGCCCACTACCAAGAATCCAAAGTTCAGTAACCGAGAGTTGGAGGTTCTTGTTGATGAAATCCTCAGAGTCGAGCCACAGCTCTTTGGAACATTGGTCAGAAACACCAGCATGGTAGCAAAAACAGCCATGTGGCAGACCATCATCGATGCTGTGAATGCTGTTGGGGACACCAGAAGGACCAGGCAGGAATGCCAGAACAGGTGGTACGATCTGCGGAGGAGGGTCCGAGCCAAGAGGCAGGAGGAACACGACCAGGCCAACGCCACCGGAGGAGGGCCCTCCCGCAGACCCGTACACTACCAGCCCTGGGAGGAGAGGGTGATGGCCATACTGCCGGTGGAGGCAGTCGAAGGATTAGAAGGACTCCGAGACCCGGGTGAGTACACAAACAACGCACCTCACATGGGGGGAACGGCATCCACAACCAAAATCACTAACAGGCACGCAACCACCCCAAGCCATCGCATGACTCAACCACACTCCATGAACATGCACATGCCACTGCTGCCACCATGCCCCATGCACCCAGCTGGACAATGTCAAGTCACAGGCCACAGAAGACACCAACACATGACACGGTAACCCGGATGGCGGGAGGCTGGGCCCAAAAAATCACATAGTGCAACTTCGAAGCAGACAACAATGCCCTCTGCCCATATGGCCCAGGTCACAGCCAGACAAACAGTGTGTCCCAACACAGGAATGACTTGCCAGCAAATGGCGGACGCCTTGCATCAACACATGGGGGTGAAGGCACTGTTTTGCACATGACAGCAGCTAATGAACAGCCAACATTGTGAAAGAGTGGCAGCACACACCACCACAGCAGCAGCGCACACACAGACACTACACCCAATGGGTGCCTGGAGATCAGAAACAAACTCACTTCAACAAGCCAAGGCCCATTCAAAGATCTGCTAACAGTGTGTGCCCAGGAAGCTGGCATGAGGTGACAGAGGGTGACACACAGAGGGAGGGAAAGGGGGACAGAGAAGGAGGGAGAGGGGGACAGAGAGGGAGGGAGACGGACAGAGGGAGGAGGCTGACACACGGAGGGAGGGAGAGGGGGACAGAGAGGGAGGGAGAGGGGGACAGAGAGGGAGCTAGACACAGGGAGAGCAAATCAGCCGTGTGGCGTGTGCGAATGTCTGCTCGTCAGCAGGTAGACTGCGTGCATGTAGACAAGGGTGGCCAGTCCCAGAACCCCCCCTCTTCCCCATGGCAAAACACAGGGCCATGTCACAACCTGTTCACGAGCACAACGACAGCTACCTGGATCATATAAGTGTGTGGATCCACTCCATGTGCACATGTACAGTGCTACACGGAAGGCGCCAATGCATGGCTCGCCACACCTGCCCACTCCACTGCTGACTGCAGTCACACTTGACGCAGCTAGTAAGACCGTGCCACACATAGTTAAAGGGGCCAAAGTGGTGCCCAAGGGACACACCCATGCACAAGTGCACTGTGAGTGGAATGCAAGACAGATCCTAATTCCAAGAGGAAAAGTGCCAACTTTGAAACTGATGAAACATGGATGTTGCATGCACCAAAATTAACATTGTCTCTCTCACACACAGGTCAACGTCGTGGTTCACCCCCCAACACTGGGGGGGAAGACTCACAGGACCCAGATCTGCAGGAGCCCGATCCCACCGGCAGCGACCACTCTCACCACTCTGTGGACGACCCCGACCGACCTGGCCCCTCTGGTGTCCAACCACCTGCAGCACCTGCGTCAGGTACAACTGGGCCAACCACCACCCCCACTCCTGCCACATCCCAGGAGACACCCAGGATCCCTGCCCCAACACCACAATGCAGCCAGGCTGGTCTGGAGGGACACGATGTCCCGGGCACCCAGGAGGAGGCAGGTGACAACGCCAATGCCACCCCTCAGGGGTCCCGGAGACCCGATGTACCCACAAGGGCAGGCCAGGTGCAAGTGGGCAGGGCTTGGTGGGAGTGGAGGACGGCGGAGGCGCGAGCCTGACCAGTTGGCTGGGGAACCGGTATTTGCCCATGTCCGTAACATCATGGACACATACCGGCAGGACACCACGGGCATGGCCCAGGTTGTGTCCATCCTCGAGGGGATCAAGACCCAGCAGGCCCAGCAACATGCCAGTCTACTGCAACACCAACGGAGGATGGAGGACAGACAGGCTGAGCAAGTGACGGTGTTCCAGGGGATTCACGATACACTCCGTCGGATGGTCAACAACATGGCCGACCCTCCCTGTGCCAGAAGGCGGAGAACATCACCACCCACAGGGAGGGATCAGGAGGAGGAGGAGGAGGAAACATCCGATGGAGCATCCCAGACGTCGTCACGGCCTGCTGCTGAGGGTCCCCGCAGAAGGCCGGGTCGTCCACGGAAAGGACCGTGAGGGTCGGCGCTACATCACCATCTCCCAGGACACCTGGCCTGGCACCTGGCCCACTGGAGCAACAGCATCACAGCATCAAGAGACATTCTCTGCCACATGGCCCTGCTGGTCACTGTCTGACCAATGTTGACAAAGACTGTGGCATGGACTCTGAGGATTTCAAATGGCAAGGACACCAACTTCCCTACTGAACTTTGGATTCCAAACTCCCGGAAAGCCCCTCACTTTGTCCCCCCCCCCCCATAATAAATCACACTATGAAGAGTAGATGCCTGCTGGTTGCATTATTACCTAACATGTGTCTTGTAAAGTCTAAACATGCCTGAGTCATCTTTTGTCTTCAACCATCCACACCCTGGGGCCTGAGTCTGGCACAGGACACATGGGTCACAGTGTATTAAGCAAGACAGACATGGAGCACCATACACACCCGTGATGGGCCCAACCAGCTGAGGGGGTGGCCGAACAACCGTGCTGACAGACACATTGAGTACAGCAACAGTCATGCGCAGAGGTCAGGGATCCAGTCCAGTGTCCTGGGGGGCAACCAGGTATGTGTAGACAGGTGGCAGAACCATGTCCTGCAAGCATGAGTCCGGTGGATGCAGAGAATGGGGTCCTGGACAACGTTGGATGCATGGGGATGGCACATGTCACAATACCCACACAGTCATGGACATCATGCCCAATACACAGTCTCAGCCCACACACACAGCTTGCATCTTGCTACTCGACACATTGACACATAGCCACAATCAGGGAATACCATGCCAGACATGCTGGACGCACCGTGGCAACACACCAGCATTGACTGAGAAGAGGCACCTTGGAGGCATAGGGACACCTTTATTAGTCATGTGTTCGTGATTGCAGAGGCTACTTGAAGTACACATGAACACATCATGTGGAGTAACATGTGGGTCCAACACTGGCACCCCCCTTCTGCAGCACAAATGCGTGTTCGCCATGGAACTGGCACACAAGCGTCGGCTAACAGCTAAACACCCACAGCTGCTCACGGAGAGCCTGCCATACACCATAGATCCGCTGATGTGGAAGTCCCACACCATGTCAAGCCAATGCTAACCGTATGTGTCCGAGGGCAGTGTCACACACATTGATGCCATCATCACAATCCCCTATCCCATCACTGATGACTGTCAACCAGGCAGACCATCTTTTCAGGTGTACACAGCTGCATGTCGTGTCCCATGGTGATGCTACATGGCTGCAGGGGAACCAAACATCGACAGGGCCAGTGTGCATACATCCTGAACACCTGCCACACCCAATACACCCCAGATGCATCCCTTACCCTATGGAGACTTCCAAACGTGTCCGTGCCTGTAACGCTGAGTCAGCCCACGATGTCATGTCCATGAGGAATAGCAGTGCCACAACAATGCAAGCAGCAGACGTCATGCGCAAGTACCTGGGGAAGAGAGACACACAAGAAGTCAGCCACAAAAAGCACAGCCACTTGCATGTGCATTTACTCGACACATGTATGGATGTCAACATGCTAGGTCACAATTATGACTGGGGAAATACAACCATCACTGCCACCATCACTCCAGTGACACACCCACACACACCTCTGACTCACGTGCCATACATGCAGGTGGACACACACATCACAACACATGCCACACGGGGACCAATGCGTGCACACTCAGACACTGGTACTCACCACTAAGCAAAGAAGTTGCGTATGAGTCGAGTCCGGATGTCCTCTTGCGGCTCCACATCCTCCACATCACTAGCCCCATTGCCAAGCCCTTCGTCCTCCACGGGTGGATGGTCCTCGTCATGTTGATTCAGGATGAGTGGCACAGCTCTTTCAACTGCCATGTTGTGCAGCATGCAGCAAACCATGAAGATCTTGCAGACCTTCGCCGGGGCATATGGGAGTGCGCCGCCGGTCTTGTGTAGGCACCTGAATCGGCTCTTCAGCAGGCCAAACGTCCTCTCGATCACTCGCCTTGTCCGGCCATGGGCGGTGTTGTAGCGGAGCTGGGCCGGCGTGATGGGGTTGCGGAGAGGTGTGAGCAGCCAAGGCATGTTGGGATAGCCAGCGTCCCCTACATGGGAAGCACATGGACATCGTTAGAAGTGGTGAAGCAGTCGTGCTGGTAGGTTATGCAAAATACAGGACAGACAGACTGTACCCACCAACAACACATGCCCGTTCGTTGCGCAGCTGCATCATCATTTCAGGCATCCTGCTACGCCTCATGATGTAGGCATCGTGTGCTGATCCTGGAAAACGAGCACAGACATGTGAAATCACCATGTTGGCCTGACACACCACAAGGGCATTAATGGAGTGGTAGTGCTTTCGATTGCGGTACGCCACCTCCCGTGCGTGTGGTGGTAACAAAGCTACATGTGTCCCATCTATGGACCCAATGACATGGGGCATCCCTCCCAGGGCATAGAATCCATGCTTGACCGCAGTCATCTGTTCATGGGTTGGGAACTTGATGAAGTCATCCAGGTGAATCAACATGGCCTCTAAGAAATCATGCAGCACACGGCAGAACATGCTCTGGGACATGCCACCAACATGAGCTATGGTATTTTGAAAGGTGGCAAGAAAATGTAGGGCAGCCATTACCTTCAGCTGGGGTGTCAGTGCCGTAGGATACCTGTGCTGCGGTTGCAGGTGTGGTGCCAGTCTCGCCGTCAACTCCAGAATCAACGGTTGGGTGAAGCGGTAGAGCCGGATGCTGTCATTCTCCTGCATGGCAGCCAAGTCCGGAATTGGTCGGGCAAGAGGCAGCGCTCTGCAGTAATTTGGAAATGACAAGGAAGAGTGAGTGCACTACGACAACAAATCATATGTACTGAGCACATGTTAATCTGTCAATACACATATGCTACATAGGGAGTCAGGTATGTGCTACATGCCCAGGACACGTATGGATGCAAGGTGACACTCCTACCAAGACCCAGCTACACACGGAGATTGAGAACCTCCCCATGCCACGCCATGGGAATAGCTGTGTCCCAGTGCAAGTGAACAGCCAGACGCAAGACAGGAGTGACATATGCCCACACATCAGCAGCAGTAGGATGCCGATTGCAGAGACTGGTAGCGGAACACTGGAGCCACAGGTCACATGACATTACACTAGGACAGCCCACACACCTTGCCATGAAGGTGCACATGTCATGACTCACCACACATTCCTTGTGAGGATGCTGACATGTCCTTGTCACGCTACTCCGTGTCCCATGCATACATGTGCACCTCACATCCGATACCACATGTGGCATGGTGTGCGGAACAGTGTGCAATGACAATCTACACACAGACACATGTTGGTTGCTGCAACGGCTGCAGCTTTTGAGGGTGCTCCAACATCAACCTGATGGGCAGCCCCCACACATACATGACATAGTCACATTGTGCACCGTGGGTAGTGACAAGTCAGGTGTGATAACCCCTGTACCGGGCATCAGGGGACACTTCCGTGTGTTGGTGTCCGTGCCATGCCAGTTATGCTCAACCCAAGTGTGCAGTACGACATGCACACATGTCAAAGGAGTCAAGGCCATGCCTGGCACACATTGCACCATCACACAGTACATCTGTACACATCTCATCATACATCTGGTGCCGTCTCGACTCAGGAGTCATGTGCCACATCACAGGCCGTCACACCTGTGCCCCACACATGTAGTAATGCACAGACGATGCCTTGATGTCAATTAATGGACAAGTATGTCCATCCATGGACAAGTATGTCCATCCATGGACAAGTATGTCCATCCATGGTCAAGTATGTCCATCCATGGACAAGTATGTCCGCCCTATCCCTACCTGTGTGCCGCCTGTCACCACTGTGATGTGTGAAAACCGCTGTACTGCTGCGAAGAGGGCCTGTGTACGTTCCCATATCACTATGGGAGTGCTGCCGTATGTGTACCCATCGTGATGGCGAGCGTACAGGCATGTGTACGGCCCGTACCACTACGAGTAGGCATACCCAAGAACACCCATAGTGGTATGGGCCGTACACACGCATGTACGCTCACTATCACTACGAGTACGCATACGCGAGGAGACCCATAGTGATAGTGAGCGTACATGCGTGCGTACGGCCCTATCACTATGGGTGGCCTCACGTATGCGTACTCGTAGTGGAACGGGCCGTACACACGCCTGTACGCTCCCCATCACTATGGGTGGCCTCGCGTATGCGTACTCGTTGTGGTACGGGCCGTACACACGCATGTACGCTCCCCATCACTATGGGTGGCCTCGCGTATGCGTACTCGTTGTGGTACGGGCCGTACACACGCATGTACGCTCACTATCACTATGGGTGGCCTCGCGTATGCGTACTCGTTGTGGTACGGGCCGTACACACGCATGTACGCTCACTATCACTACGAGTACGCATACGCGAGCAGACCCATACTGATTGTGAGCGTTGATGCGTGTGTACGGCCCGTAGCACTACGAGTGCGCATACGCGGGGACACCCATAATGATAGTGAACGTAGGCACGCGTGTACGGGCCGTTGCAATGCATTTGGGGTGCCCTAGGGCCCCGAAATGCACCATACCTGCGTGTGACGCTCCAAATTACATAGGGGACACATGAGGGACAAGTATTAAGGCCTACATGCATGCTGGTTGTCATGGAGACCAAGTTCAAAATTCGATTTTGTTCTGGAAGGTGCACAGCAAAGTCAGTTGGAATTCTTCTACTTTGTTGCAATGTGTTTGTGGGGCTGACATCATGCAGGACTAAAAAACAGATTGAGAACCCACAGACTGCTCGGTTTGAAGGGATTGGAGGAAACATAGGATGCAAATGTGAGTGACCAATCACTCGGTACTCCTGTGCATGAGATGGGCCAGCAAGGCAGATATAAGGCAGCCAGGTCCCATGAGGGAGCACTTGCCTGCACATCTCTGTATTCCACGACCCAGCTGCTGCTACTGATTCCCTGGAACCATGTCAAGGGCTGTGGAGAGGTCACAGCCATTCACCCTGGAGGAGAACATGGCTTTGGTGGATGTGATCCTCCCACGGTACCCCATGCTGTATGGGCGACCAGGTTATCAGGTGAGTGCAGTGTCCACTGCCACAGACTGTGTCCCTTTTTTGTGACTGTGACTTCTGCCATTGTGTCCAGGTGTGACACACATGCTATGTACTGTAGGGGGGGTTCCAGGGGGGGGAATGCCTGATGTCTCCCAGCAGTGCCCTGAGACAGGAGGGGTGGGTGCCTATCACTCCCAGCAGTGCCCTGAGACAGGAGGGGTGGGAGCAGAGTCCTCCCAGCAGTGCCCTGAGACAGGAGGGGTGGGTGCAGAGTCCTCCCAGCAGTGCCCTGAGACAGGAGGGGTGTGTGCAGAGTACTCCCAGCAGTGCCCAGAGGCAGGAGGGGTGTGTGCAGAGTACTCCCAGCAGTGCCCAGAGACAGGAGGGGTGGGTGCAGAGTCCTCCCAGCAGTGCCCTGAAACAGGAGGGGTGTGTGCAGAGTACTCCTAGCAGTGCCCAGAGGCAGGAGGGGCGGGTGCAGAGTCCTCCCAGCAGTGCCCCGAGACAGGAGGGGTGTGTGCAGAGTACTCCCAGCAGTGCCCAGAGGCAGGAGGGGTGTGTGCAGAGTACTCCCAGCAGTGCCCAGAGGCAGGAGGGGTGGGTGCAGAGTCCTCCCAGCAGTGCCCTGAGACAGATGGGGTGGGTGCAGAGTCCTCCCAGCAGTGCCCAGAGGCAGGAGGGGTGGGTGCAGAGTCCTCCCAGCAGTGCCCTGAGACAGTAGGGGTGTGTGCAGAGTACTCCCAGCAGTGCCCAGAGGCAGGAGGGGTGGGTGCAGAGTCCTCCCAGCAGTGCCCTGAGACAGGTGGGGTGGGGGCCTATCACTCCCAGCAGTGCCCTGAGACAGGTGGGGTGGGTGTGATGCACAGTGTGAGCCTGGATCATTGTTGTGTAATTGCCCTCATTCCACCTGCTCCTTTCAATGGCACGTACTGCTTTTGGCCTTCCCCCAGAGGATCATGTCCCTATGACAAAGGTGCAATGCGTTGGATGCATACTAGGCCTTGTTGTAAACAGCGAATGTTTTCTAATCTGTGTCCCTGTGACATGTGCCAGGTGTACTGATGTAGTGTCACTTGTCCATCCTCACAGGTAGACGCCTCTGCCAAGGAGCAGATATGGCTGGACGCCGTCAGCGCCGTGAGGAGTGCGGAAGGTCGGAGGCGGCGCATGTCCCAGGTGAGGAAACGCTGGCAGGATATCCGGTGCTGGACGCGGAGGATCGCACGGGTCCTGCTGGGGGACTCACCTGAGAGCCACAAGAACCGCAGGCGCCGCCGTCTCTCCCACATCCAGAAACGTGTGCTGGCGATGGTCTTTCCTGACTTGGACAGGCGTCTACAGGAGATGCAGCAGCCGGAAGGGGGTAGGTACATGTGTGTGTTTGTTGTGTTTCACCAGCATTTGTAAGTGCAATGTTCCATGGATACACTTCCAGGGTTTATGGTGATGTGCTGATCCAATTCCCCACAGAATTGCTGTGCTCTCCTGCCTCCCTTCCCCTCCTTGCAATGTGTTCCCTGGTCTGTGTGTTGTCGCTCCATCACAAGGTCATGTAGCCTGACACCTTCTACAAGTGTACAATGCCTGCTGCATAATGTGTGGGGGTGGTGTGTAACAGGATTTGGTACCTTACCTGTGCCATGTACAGTTCTGGACTTGTGGGTTCCATGTCAGTTGGCACTAATGCTGAGTCCAGACATGGGAGTTAGTCTCTCAAGTGTGAGGCCTTACAGTACGCATGTCCTATGTGGTGGCCTGTGACATGATGTGCATGAGTGTGCGTTACGCATAGTGCAGGGATGTCAGCGTATGTTGCAGTCATTCCCATTCAGGAGCATGGAGTTGTGTGGCCACTACTGTCCCCAGGGGCATTTTTCCCTAGGTATCATGTGTGTAATCCGAATAAGTTGACAATCTCTGTGTCTACAGCATAGGTTGTGCTCTGTGCCATTGTCCCCTGGCACCATGTATCTTGACGTGCGATGTATTGCAAGTGTCCACTGTACAGCCTGACCAGATTTTCCAAGTACATACTCACGGTGGCCATTGCCTGTGTGTCTTGTAGCAATCATCAGATGATGCCCATTTGTACATGAATCTTTGGACAGGCGCACTTTGGGTATTTGGTGTGCAACCTTGATTAGTTGCATCCCATGTGTATTTCACCCAGACTAAGAGATGTACGTGCTTCATGTGTCTCCATAGATTTGTCTCATGTAGGGGGTGGGTGGTGCGGGCATGGCCTACATGTCAAGACCTGTCATCTCCTTGCTAGGACTGGCCAGTGTGTGATGTTTGCCTGGACATACACTCAAGGTGCAGTGTGCCAGTCAGGGTGGGCATGTTATCAGTATTACCTATGCTGCATGTGCCTCTTGTTCCTGCCTATGGTCCCTGCTCATCCCTATTTGCTGCCACGCTGTGTGGTGCTGATGCAGTGCTGGATTGTCCCCAGGGCCTTGCTCCTCAGTGAAAATTCCATATCATCTCATTTGCTAGTGTGTCATGCTCTCCATAGTTATTCCATGGCATGGTGGGTAGAGGAACTGTGTCGTGCATGCCCTACATATGTACCTTGTTTTGTAGATGTAACTCTTCCTTTGTTTCAGGCTATGCACTGTAACCTACGTAGATTTGACTCATGTGACATATGTATACAGGTGTATGATTACTTTCTGTCTCTTCACCCTGCCCACAGCATCGTCGGGGGACACGGAGGGAGACATGGACACAGACGGCGCAGAGGGACGGAGCACCAGTGCCAGCGGTGACATCGGTGCTGGCACTTCGAGTGGGACTGAGGCGGTGGAGAGTGAACCCGGGGACCTGTCGACTGGCACAACAGAGTATGAAGCCGACGGGTCCGAGGAGGATCACTCCGAGTGGGCGGTGGCTGCACCACCATCTGACAGCAGCCCTACATCTGGCACCGCCCCCTCCATTGCCATCAGCCGCCTCCCACGTGCTCGTGTCCCTTCCCAGCGTGCCTGGTCCCCACATGTCTCCTTCCTGCCAGGCACCGCACCCCCTGCCCCTGTCTCCACTGCTGCCGCCAATGCTGAGTCTGTGGACATCCAGCGGCAGTTGCAGATTGGTCAGACTGCGATCCTTAATGTCCTCCATGGCCACAGCCAGGTCCTCAACAACATGGAGGCATACTTGGAGGGCATTCATTCATCGCAGGCTGACCAACGCAACTTGCTGGGGTCCATAGACTCCACACTGACTGCAGCAGTGGGACTCCTGCAGCGCTATGTCCCACCCCCTACCCCTGCTCCTTCCACAATTCCCACTCCCATGCCTGTCCCACATACACCCAGACGTAAGCATGCACCCACCACAACAGACACAGGCACCACACCAGCAGGGAAGGTCCGCCACACACCTCCTGACACGCACACACAGGGTGCAGTAGGCACACCCACTGGGTCGGGGGGCAAAGGTGTGACACGCAGCCAGAGTGGGAGTCCGCATTCCACCCAATCCACTCCCTCCAAATCCCCTCCCCTCAGCTCTCCTGGCCACATCTCCCCCAAAGACTCGTTCATGGCCGCTCTGTCCCTGAGCCCCACAGTGACGCCACCACGCAAGCGGTCAAGGAAGTCCTCAGTCAGGGTGCTTGAGTCCCCCCCCCGTCCACATCCTCCCCCAGTGGCGCTGCGACCCATCCCTCTGCCCCCCCCCTCCTTGGGGCCTGTGGTTCCTTCGGGTGCAGGGGAGTCCCTGGAGGACCTTGCCAAGGTGTGCAGTGAGATCCTAGAATCCACCTTTGGCCCTGCCCCACCCCCTGTGGTGGAGTCCTCCATCCCTGCACCCAATTCGCCTACCCTTTGCCCTCCTGTCCCTGCGGTGCCTGTTCCTTCCCCCCCACATGATGCCCTCACCCCTGTGGAAGACGAGGACTCGTAAGTGTGCAGGCAAGCTAGGGGACACGCATCCCACTGTGTCCCCCATCCAGCTCGGACTCCTGGACTGCCCTATGGCCTTTGTTATGAGGGGACTTACGTCATACTAGTTTTTTGCTCAAGCTGAATAAAGCTATTTATTTTTTGCCCTTGGAACACTCCTGCATTGCTGGCATTGTTGTTGGTGGGGCTGCTACATGGTTGTGGGTGTTGGTGATGTGTTGGGTGTGTGGGAAATGTAGTGGTGTGCTGCTCATAGGGGGGACCCTGGGATCAGTGTGCCTCACACGGTGTTTGCTACCTTTCTCCATTCATGTAAGCAGTTGCTGCATGTTGCATTAACTGGGTGTGTGACGGACTCCTTCACCTTGGCACATGCATGCTGAGCCATTCTCCATCTGCATCATTCGTGGCATCCTTGGTAGTCATTGTACTTGTGTATGTGGACTATTGACATGACTTCATGTGTAAATGTTTTGTTTTTGGCCCTATGCATGCGTATACTTCCATCCTCGCACACATGTGGTACATGTACTGCAGGGTCTTTGTGCACCTGACTGACATTTGTGGGCATGGTATCTGTGACTACTCCACCCTTTGCGTTCCATGGGCACTGCTGGGAGTGATGGGCCCCCACCCCTCCTGTGTCTGGGCACTGCTGGGAGGACTCTGCACCCACCCCTCCTGTGTCTGGGCACTGCTGGGAGGTCTCTGCACACACCCCTCCTGTCTCAGGGCACTGCTGGGAGGTCTCTGCACACACCCCTCCTGTCTCAGGGCACTGCTGGGAGGACTCTTCACCCACCTCTCCTGTGTCTGGGCACTGCTGGGAGGTCTCTGCACACACCCCTCCTGTCTCAGGGCACTGCTGGGAGGTCTCTGCACACACCCCTCCTGTGTCTGGGCACTGCTGGGAGGACTCTGCACCCACCCCTCCTGTCTCAGGGCACTGCTGGGAGGACTCTGCACACACCTCTCCTGTGTCTGGGCACTGCTGGGAGGACTCTGCACCCACCCCTCCTGTCTCAGGGCACTGCTGGGAGGACTCTGCACCCACTTCTCCTGTGTCTGGGCACTGCTGGGAGGTCTCTGCACACACCCCTCCTGTCTCAGGGCACTGCTGGGAGGTCTCTGCACACACCCCTCCTGTCTCAGGGCACTGCTGGGAGGACTCTGCACCCGCCTCTCCTGTGTCTGGGCACTGCTGGGAGGTCTCTGCACACACCCCTCCTGTCTCAGGGCACTGCTGGGAGGACTCTGCACCCACCTCTCCTGTGTCTGGGCACTGCTGGGAGGTCTCTGCACACACCCCTCCTGTCTCAGGGCACTGCTGGGAGGTCTCTGCACACACCCCTCCTGTCTCAGGGCACTGCTGGGAGGTCTCTGCACACACCCCTCCTGTCTCAGGGCACTGCTGGGAGGTCTCTGCACACACCCCTCCTGTCTCAGGGCACTGCTGGGAGGACTCTGCACACACCTCTCCTGTGTCTGGGCACTGCTAGGAGGTCTCTGCACACACCCCTCCTGTCTCAGGGCACTGCTGGGAGGACTCTGCACCCACCCCTCCTGTCTCAGGGCACTGCTGGGAGGACTCTGCACACACCTCTCCTGTGTCTCGGCACTGCTGGGAGGTCTCTGCACACACCCCTCCTGTCTCAGGGCACTGCTGGGAGGACTCTGCACACACCCCTCCTGTCTCAGGGCACTGCTGGGAGGACTCTGCACCCACTTCTCCTATTTCACAATATGTACGCTCATGACATACACGGATGTGGATACGCTCCATGCATTCGAGGTGGTGGTACGTGTCTTACTTACACTGTTGGGGTGGGGCTACGCTCCATGCATTCGAGGTGAGGGTATGGGTCGTACTTACACTGTTGGGGTGGGGGTACGCTCCATACGTACGCGGATGGGTACGGGTCGTACTTACACTGTTGGGGTGGGGGTACGCTCCATACGTACACGGGTGGGTACGGGTCATACTTACACTGTTGGGGTGGGGCTACGCTCCATGCATTCGAGGTGAGGGTACGGGTCGTACTTACACTGTTGGGTTGGGGGTACGCTCCATACGTACGCGGGTGGGTACGGGTCGTACTTACACTGTTGGGGTGGGGGTACGCTCCATACATACGCGGGTGGGTACGGGTCGTACTTACACTGTTGGGGTGGGGGTACGCTCCATACGTACGCGGGTGGGTACGGGTCGTACTTACACTGTTGGGGTGGGGGTACGCTCCATACGTACACGGGTGGGTATGGGTCGTACTTACACTGTTGGGGTGGGGGTGCGCTCCATACGTACGCGGGTGGGTACGGGTTGTACTTATACTGTTGGGGTGGGGGTACGCTCCATACATACGCGGGTGGGTACGGGTCGTACTTATACTGTTGGGGTGGGGGTACGCTCCATACGTACGCGGGTGGGTAGAGGTCGTACTTACACTGTTGGGGTGGGGGTACGCTCCATACGTACGCGGGTGGGTACGGGTCGTACTTACACTGTTGGGGTGGGGGTGCGCTCCATGCATAAGGGGTGGGGGTAGGGTCCGTACATATCCGTCCCCACGCTGTGTGATGCTTGTGCGGGCCGTACCCAGGCCTTTGCCACGTGGGTACGAGCCGTCCCACCATTGTTGGGGTGACGTGGGTGTGGGCGTGGTTCGACTCGTACACACGCTCTTCAGGCATGGGTACGGGACGTACCTGTCTGGTTGTGTTGCCTGTGACGGACTTCCGTTGTGGCGGTCGCTGGATTATCTGGACACGCCCCCACCCCCTCGTAGTGACCAGGGCATGGGAGTCAGGTATGTCCGGGGCATGTGTGCTGTGTGACTTTGGTGGGGGGTTTGTGGCCTGCCCTGGTCCTGCCACCCCCACCCCACCCCACTTTCCCCCCTCCCTTAGTTGTTCTGACCTTCTGCGGCGTCTGCGTCCGAACCTGTAGAGGAGGTCGATTGCTATGAGGGCCGGGATGACTCGTAGGTTCGGGTCCATGTCTGTCCGTTGCGTACTGGTCCTCCTTGTTCGCGTCGTCCTGTCGCGTACTGGTCCTCCTTGTTCGCGTCGTCCTGTCTGTCCGTCGCGTACTGGTAGTCCTTGTTCGCGTCGTCCTGATTTCCCGGCAGTTTTTGGCTGCCGGAAAATATTCACCGTGCGGGATGACGTCGGTGCGAATCGTAATTCCTGGTTCGTGAATGGCAGGCTGCGTGCGTCCCGACGTCAGGTCGGCGCTTTCCCGGTTCGCATTTGTATGTTTATTTTGTTCGGTCGGGGTTTTTTACGATTCGTACGGAAATGGTGTTCCCGTGCGAATCGTAATTCCATGTTGGTAGATTTTGACGACCGGGTACGCGTCGGACGGAGAATATGCTCCGTCCGACGGTTCGTACCCGGTTTTTACAGGATCGTAATCGGCACCCAAATCTAAATACATAAATATTTAAAATCTAGATATATTTTGAAAAATACATTAATTATGTATTTAAATTTGTAATACATATCATAAAGTAATACAACTATTATTATAATTAAAATGCAAAACTACATTCTCAAAATATTAACAACCAATAAATACAATCTTATTTACATTTCAAAAGCACAACACAATTAACAAATACAATAATAAATAACATCATTATAAATTTGTTAATACTTAAATAATGTTCTAGCCTATAATTCCACAAAGTAAACAACACATATCTAAATGAAATTGTTAAAATGATATTAGTTACATGTTACATAATTAAATATTCATTACATTGGTAATAATAATACATTTTTACTAAAATAATTATATTGAATTATTCCCCACCCTTTCGCCATAAAAAACAAACAACCCACACCTGAAATATAAAATAAACAAATCTTATTTGCATCATTTTCATAATTAATTGTCAATTAAATAATATTTATTAATAAATAACTGTAATACATTAATTATATTCAATTTACTTCCCACCCTTCACTACAATGCCACAACTCACACTTAAGGCCCGATTCCAATGTCGGCAGGAAGGGCTCTGACCGTCGAGCTGAGCCCTCCTGCCCGCATCGGAACGTGCCGTTCGGATTCCTTTCCGATCGAGCCGAGGGAGTACGATTGGCAGTTTCCCGCTGCCTTTTTGTGTCGGTCTTTCCGGCACAAAAAGGCAGTGGGAAACTGTCTTTGGGGGCCCCTAATAGGGCCCCCATAGGTGCGAGGCCACCAAATGGCAGCCTAGGGGGCACCTATGGTGCCCCCCTGTTGATCCCTGCACCCGGTGGCAGGCACATCAAGGTGCCTGACACCGGGTGCAGGGATGACTGCACCTCTGCAGTTAACAATGCACGCATGCATTCCGTTCCTAATGCATGCTCCCATTGTTAAGTATAGGATTGCGAACGAACAGGGTTCGGTCGCATACTACTTGCAGGTCTCTAACCGACGACAGGAGGTCGGTCGGTTATAGTTCCTGACTGATGTCGCGCGGACTCTAATCCGTCCGACATCAGAATTGTGCCTAAATATGTAACGTAAAGAATATCTTAATTACATTTTTTTACTTAATTATTTATCATTTCGAAAATTATTGTAAATTAACATTATTATTATGTTTAATTTCCTACACACACTTTACCCATCATCAATTAAATTAATAATATTAAATACAAATTAATTATTAATTAATTATAATTCATTTACTTCCCACCCTATACCCCACAAAACAAAGAACCCGCACCTAAAATGTATTTTTCCCAAAAACTCAATCATCCAATGACCATAAATAATTAAAACTTAAATAACTAATAATAAATTATTTATTAATTACTTATAATTATTTGACTTCCCACCCTATACCCCTACAAAACACACAACCCGCATCTAAAATGTAATAAAAAAAATTATACAATTAACATAATTAATTATCAATTGGATAATTAATACATAATGAAACATTATCTATCAAGAAATTATAATTATTTTACTTCCCACCCTGTACCCACATAAACCTCACACCACAGAGACACTTTCTTTTTCAGGTTGTAAATAGGCACGTTCTGTCAATGACAGACTTTAGCTATCATAAGCCACAATGGGGCCCATTACGATGTCGGGTGGAACGTCACTGACAGGCTGTTGGTGTCGGTCAGTCTGACATCGAAAGCTGTGGTGTGACCTCCGCATTACAATGCAGTCGATCAGACCGCTGCAGGCTTGGGGTAAGACCGACACCTCCAACAGGGTCGGATATCCCATCGGGGGGTCGGTGGGACAGAAAATCACCAAATGACGGCGGTGCCTGCTCAGGACATTGAAAGGCTGTCAGAAAGTGACTTTGGGACCCCTAGCAGGGTCCGCATCCCCCACGGCCTCCACTATGAGACTGTGGTGCCCCCCAAACATCCATGCATGCATGTTTTAAAAGTGTTTTTTTCTATAGAGGCTTATGCTGCAGCCCACGGCACAAGCCACAATAGAAAACAATGACTTTCCGTCAGCCCTGGAGGCAGTCGCATCGTAACGTGGGAAGCGGGACCGCCGACTTCTTGTTAAGTGGTCATGTTTCCACTACAATGTCAGTCGGATGCTCATCCGACCAACATCTTAATCGGCCTCTATGTGTCTTGAGGCATTGGGACGTCCAGTGTGCTGGGCAAGGTTGGTACTCAACCCCATTGGGCTTGCATCAACAACCTGTGTCTGCACTTTCAGATCAAAATGTATCATTTCATTAGCATTCTCAATTGCATGCTTGATTTTCTTGAAGCTTTGTTCACATTCACTTGACCATTTAAAGGGTACATTCTATTTCATGAAGTCTCCAAATGGGGGAATTACAGTGGGAAAGTCCCATATATACCTTGAACAGTAAATGGCCATACCAAGGAAAGATCGCAGCATAGTTACATCTTGTGGGGGAGAATTGGATGACAAGACCTGGACTTTATTCAGATCTGGAATCATTCCTCCATCAGAAAAGATATGACCAAAATACTTGAGTTTGGTTTGATGAAACTCCCACTTTGTCGCATTTAAAGTGAGACCTCTATCTGCAAGTATATGACAAACTCATGCTCCTTTCGTATGGGCCCAAAAACTAGTAAGTCATCACTGTCCTTGAAAGCATTTGTGACAGGCTGTATTATGTGATGAATGACACCCTGGAAAAGGTTCGCAGCTGATCACACTCAAAAACGTAACTCTCATATCTAAATAAGTCAACATGAGTCAAACATTTAGTAATTTACCTGCAATTCTCTTCCAGTTTGAGCTGGTGATACCTTTTGTTCAAATCAAGGTGGTAAAAGACTTTAGCTCCATTTAGCTGCATAATCATGTCAGCATTGTGTGGACCTGGAAGTCATTTTCTTTCCATCAACTTGTTTGCTTGGTGTAAATCAACGCAGATGCGCACAGCTCCTCCACTATCTTTTTTCGGCACTACCACTATGGCATTGAACCAGTGGACGAGTGAATCGCTCAATGATGTTGTGCTTTAAGTGTGTCTCAAATTCTTTCTTAACAGCCTCTTGAAAATGAAATGCAATTTGAAGATGTCATTGAGCAACAGAAAGAATGTCCTCATCTATGTGAAGTTGCACTTTTATGGCCTTAAGTGTTCCTAGTCCATTAAACAAGAATGGAAACTGATTTTCTTTCTCATGATAGGCAATGACATTGTAGTTTACAGATATCAGCCCCGTCAGCAGCAGTACTGAAACTGAGTAAACATGCACATGATAAAGTGCCTGGCAAGACATAAATTGGTGCTTGTACTTCCATCTTTTTATGCTTCACAGTCACTATGAATGAACCATGACTTTGCAGTGGCATCGAAGCAGCCCACGTATACACTTGTGACATTCTTGATCTTTACCCCATTTTGTTTTCTCGACGTGACTCACCTTATCTTTCCCTGGCTTTGCAAACTTTTACAAACTTGTTTTCTTTCTTGCAGCCTTTGCATACTTGTCCAATTGCGGGACATTTACCTTCATGTGGAAAAGAAAATCCCCATCAAAAACAGAACTTTTTTTCTTCGGAGACACTACTTTATGGCCTTCTGCCTTGTGTTTTGACTCATACTCATCTCCATACATTACAGCTCTTTGTTCCACACTGGCTGCCATGAGTACTTGCTCCAAGTGGACTGTTTTTTTCAGCATTTGACATCTGAAGGAATCGTAGATGCAACCATCTATTACCCTGAGACGCATTGCCTCTTCATCATTGAACTCAATGAACTTGCAATGCTTGTTTCACCAGCTCTCTGATTTTCCTGACTGAAAATGTACCTTTCATAGTCGACATTCGTCATTGGACTTGGTGTTTAACCCTTCTTTGATTTGACTGTACGTCAATTTGTCACCTTGTGTTATTTTCTTTATCGCTTCTTTTACTCCTCCCCTTCCAGTCCATCAATGAAATCATCAAAGGTTTCGATCCAGGCAGTCCATCTGTCACCATGTGGTGGTTGAAATAAGGCGGCTGCACCATATTTTGTGCTCTTTTCAGCACCCATTGAAAAATGTCAAAATTCCGACTGCTGCTCACAGCCTTTCAGTTGATCTAGTGTGATTCAGCAGCCTCGTAAGCACAACCCCTGGGCTTCTGCTTGGGTTGCAGTGCCTGGTGCTGAGGTTGGAGGGCTCTCTTTACTGAGGTTCTGGTAAGTGTGATCGTATTCTCTATAACTGGTTTCTTATCACCATCTCTAGTGTTCCTCCAAAGACCACCAGACCCCTCGTGGTGCAGCAGTGGTAATCCAACAACTATCACACCGTCCGTTTGACTGCCCTATTACGACTTGGGCGGTCGGAATGCAAGTGGACTGCCGGCTCTGCCAGGGAACAGCTGTTCCCTGGTGGTGGCACAGTGGTCAGGGACTGTGTAATATGCAGATGGTGCTGCTGCAACACCGCCATGCATATTACAAGGTTCAGGACCACCAGTGGATTCATGGAGGTCTTGACTCCATTAAAATGCTGGAGGCGCTGAAACAAAGGGGGCCCTAAGGGGACCCTGTGCTCTTCAGCCTGGTGATGCATTAAGAGGGTCACAACATGTGTCCCCCTGTGTGCATGCACCCAAGTTCCTGCACAGCATGGACTTTCGAGTCCATACCAGCATGGACATTCATGTCCATGCCATGCAGTAACCCCATGTGGCATTCCCATTGCAGTGTTTCTTCCAAAGACACAGCCGCCTTTGAAAGATACACTAGCGTGACTGTCACGCTGCCCACCTGCCAGACCCAAAATTGGTCAAAATCTGGCAGCAGGGTGGTGGCGGCCTTTGGCGGATCTGTGGCACGGCAGTTGGCACAACCGCATCACCACCTCCAAAAGTCATAATTAAGCACTCTGTGTTTACCTGCTTCTTCTCACAGCGTTCTCTTGCACCTAGCTGTGGCCGCTTCTTGCACTATCCGTACCTGATTGTCACTGTCTTTAGCATTTTTTAGTGTTATAATTGTCTCTGCTTGTAGCGCTTCCTTGACTCGGCTATCGTGACATTAAGCGCTTCTCTATACCTGATTGTCACTGCCTTTAGCGTTGTCTTACTGTATGAATGACAGTTCTGTGTGGCATTGTGGCGCAGTACCCCTTCTCTCAACTTTACCAGCAAATATCTAGCTGATGATAAACGTTCTGTAAGGCCTTCCCTTTTTTCTCCAGCCTTGCACTGACTTGCTTTGACTCCACATACACCAGCTGTCGATTTTTCCATTGACTGAGGCATACGTGGTACGCACATGTAGTTTGCTGGACCACAGCACACTCTCCAGGAGAGCACTCTTGGTTCTTCGGGTCGCAGGGTTTATGTAATTCCCTATCTCGTTGCCATTGTAGCGTCCTCCCCAGTCGGATACATGCAAATAATCACACCACATACGGTGCTTGGTATTTTGCATCTTTATGCCTCAGCATATAATCATTAACTGAACATTCTTCATCAGGAATTCTATTACCCACACACTTATGTCATTTTTCTGCGGAATCCATCAGGAACCAAAAGGTCCCGTCATACCTAACTCACAAGACTCTACAATGATGTCAGCCTCCTTTGCACACTCATGGGAAAGCAAAACACAAAAAGCTTGTGATGTGAGGTAAGCTTCTCTGTTGCATCATCAAGTTGATTTTGGAAAAGGAAATGCTTCTGGTGAGTTCACTAGAAGCATTTTCTTTTCTTGTGCAGCCGTTGACGTGTTCCGGGCGACTGCACTCTAAAGGTAATGCCACCATTGGGAATGTATTTAATTCATCAATGAAGAGATTAAGGGAATTTATCTATATTTTTCTTCTGAGCACTTATGTTTAGCGTGAGAATGTGGATTAGAAGTGAACCACAAGTAACAATGCCACCTTTTTGCTGCACCACTAAGGATATCACCTATTTGGGAGTTAAGATCACCGCCTGTATACAAGATCTTTATAGAGTTAACTCCCCCCCCTTCTCCGCCAATTGAAAACTAGGTAAAGGGAGTTTGGCATACATCACCTAGATGGGCAGGATTAATGCCATCAAGATGAATGTACTCCCTTGCTTGCTTTACCTCTTTCAGGGATTGCCTATCCGGTTGGAGGGAGGTCTCTTCAGGGAGCTCCAACACATGCTTACTATATTTATCTGGCAGGGGAAGAGGGCGCGCCTGCCCTACAGCCTGCTCACGTGACCGTGCAAAGAGGGTGGCCTGGCTTGACCGTACTTTCAAGCATATTATCGAGCGGCTCAATTGTGGGTAATCACGGAATGGTCGCTGCATGCCTCGGAGAAGCATTGGCTTCACATAGACAGGCAGATAATGGGGCACACCATCTGGGATCTTTTATGGAAGCCAAAACAGGACAGACCACTCAACGCTTACATTAGCACACCCACTTACACCACCTTAGGGTTTGGGATGTCCACACTAAGAGGTTACACCTTACGACCTTCCCTTCCCCCTACACACCTATACATTTTAATGCTGCATTCCCCCCTGCACTTCAGGAGGGGCCCTTTGAGGCTTGGAGGGATTTCTCATCTATTTGACAACGGTGAGTTCCTCACCTTTCAAGAATGCAAGACACAATTCGCACAAAGAAGAATACCACTACTTGCAGCTGAAGCATTGGGTACAGCAGCCCCTGGTGCAGCTGGCCGCTACCAGGGATCTGCTCCCCATTGAGAAGTTTGCCCAGTCTGGGTCCACCTCCAAGGGATGCATCTCCTTCTTAAATGCTCTTATACAAGCTCTGAGCCCCAGATCGACCCCGCATTTTAAAAGCTTCTGGGACGCACTTTTGGATACCCCCATAGAGGACAAGCAATGGGAACATGTAAGTAGGGATATAATGAAATACAATTGCTCATGTTTCTAATGGAGGCGCATTATAAGATTATGACAGGTGCTGGCGGGGTTGTGGCCTGTTAGGCGACTTACGACACATCTGGTGGGACTGTCCCTCCATACAAACTTTCTGGAAAGAAATTCTGTCCCAAATTAAACTTATCCTAGGCTATCCTATTCCCAGCTCTCTGGAACATTCATTGTTGGGGGTACGAGATCCTTCCTTGAAATGCCAAACACAGAGTGATAGGTCTGTTATGTGGCTTTGTCTGTGGGCAGCCAAAATGGCAGTTGCTGCTGCGTGGAAAAAACATGAAGCACCATCTTTAACCCAATGGCATGCGAGGTTGTGTGTGGAGGGCTTTGACGTTGGAGCGCATGGCCGTCATTGTGGAGAAAAGGTTTCGACTATATTTGGTCTCTGCTGGTGGGCTAACTTTCAGAGGGGCTTCCATTGACGTCCTGCGCCTGACGGCTTAGGTCCCTCAACCTGTTCCATATCTAGTCACACCGCAGTTATGGGGGCACCGCGCCGTGCAAAGGACACCCGAGTAGAGGCCCCAGTAACCCCAGTAACCCCACCCCCGTGATCCCATTATTATCATTTACACCATGACATCATAGTTTTGTTCATTTTTTAGATGTTTAAGTTTCCTTTTCAGGTTACTCTCTTGGGAGGGTAGATTGACGCTCATAAGCGATGGACTGATTGCAACATGTTATGATAGTGCTGATTTTTAAAAGTTTATTTGCCACAGACCTCGTGAAGAAGCTGTAGCCTACATGTGAGATCTGTAATTCTGGGCTGATTTTTTTTTACCAATGTTGCATAGGAAATGCTTTCTGTTTCAATCTCAAAGAAAATTCTGATAAAAGCTTTGCTCGATGAACAAATTGAGCAGAAAACTTAACAAACTACAAATCCTTTTTTAACTTTGAGCGGCCTCTAGTGGGCATTGGACAGAATTTTATTAAGGAATTTTTCACCTAAAAAAACTCTTTGAAATTCAGGAATAAATAAAAGGGAACATCATTATCAGAGACTTCTGCCTTAAAAAGAGGTGACAACAAAATCCAGTGTTATCAATAGTTCTTAAGAGAAATTACTTATATTATGTGATGATTTATATTTGATTTTATGTTTTGTTTTGTACAGCGTAGTTACAACCCGGTGACCAAAAAACAATTTTCTAAAAAAAAAAACAAGATCTATAGTATGCATAAAGAGGCATGAATGCAAGCTTTATTTACTATAAAATAATAGTTAAATAATCATTTGGAGTCCAGATTATAATTGCTTGTTTTTAATGTTACAGTAAACCACAGATTATTTCATAAATCGATAACAAAGAAGAGGTTCCGCACAAGACTCCCATTGTATCCTGTGAGAGTGTGATGTTCTGAGAGGTACCGCAGAATATTTTCTTTCTTTCTCTCTCCCAATTCCCCCTTCCCCTTGATGCCCATCCCAGCTCAATAGTTGTTAAAAAGCTTTGTAGCTGAGAGGAGTTTGAAGGGAAAAAGGGTTCATTTGTCTCCCTAAAGAAGGTCTGGATTTCAGGTGAGTGACTCTTGACAGTTGAGTTTGCAATACCAAGTTTTCAATATGCAGGCATGGTCCAATTTGTGTTGTCCATTTTGCAGTGCTCAGCATATGTGCTGTGTTCTTTGAAAGTGTGTCCATGCGTGTTTTGTGGCCATATCACCTTCATGTTTTCCAACCTATGTGCTTCCACAAATCATTGTAACATATTGTGATATGTCTCAACATTTCTTTCATAGAGCCTTGGTGACTGGAAGTGTGAGTAGTCAGACATGTATGCGAGCAGAGCTGTGTTAAGTTGATGTGATATATGGACCAGTGTATACATGGCTGCCAAGTGCGGAATGGTGTGAGAGCAGGGTCAAATGCTGTTCAGGGGTGAGGCAAGAGAACAACAGATGACTATCTACCTTAAAGGTGGAGCAGAGGAGTGTAATGGCTGCCAAGTGATGATGGGGTGGGAGCAGTGTCACATGCTGTTCAGGAGTGAGGCAAGAGGACCTGGTGGGGGTTGTAGTGGTGTTATCCTGTCCCCACAATCCCCTAGTACGATGGCTACCTACCTGTAAGGTGGAGCAAATGGGTGTGATGGCTGCCAAGTGAGGAATGGGGTTGGAGCAGTGGGTACTACAATGGTGAGTAATGGACGTGATAGTCTATGTCAATGATTGTGCAAAACAGTACATGACAGTGTGGTGGCAGTTTTGTAGTTGGTACTTACCAGTCTTCACTCCCCCAGCTATTCCTGTGAAACTCTCTGGATGCAGGATGGTAAGCGGTGAGCAGTCTATATATCGACTTTTTAATATCGAGGGACATAAATATCGAGTCAAAAATATCGAATGTCCAAAATATCGAAATAGCTAATATCGATGTGAAAAATATCGTTTTTTTTTTTTTACTTATATGTCGATGTAAGTAATATCGTTCGTAATAATATCGACATGTGAAAATATCGTTATTGTGTAATATGAGAAATATTTATATTGTTTTAGGGGCTGGATGTTGGGTTATAGGGGATAAGGGTGGGGAGTGTTTTAAAAAAGTTAATTTATTTTTGTAATATATTGTAAAATTTAATTATTAAATTTAATTTAAAATGTGAAATGTATATTTAATTTTAGGAGCGGGATGTTGGTTTATAGGGGATAAGGGTGGGAAGTGTTTTAAATTTTTTTATATATTTGTAAATTTTTTAAAATAATTTTCTATAAATTCTAAATTAAATTTAGAATTTTATAAAAAAATTTAGGAGCGGGATGTTGGTTTATAGGGGATAAGGGTGGGAAGTGTATTAAAAATGTTTATATATTGTTAGAATTTTTTTGAAATTTATTTAGAAATTGTAAATTTAATTTAGAATTTTAGAAATCATTTTAGGAGCGGGATGTTGGTTTATAGGGGATAAGGGTGGGAAGTGTTTTAAAAATGTTTATATATTATTTAATTAAAAAAAAAAAAAAATTTGAAATTGTAATTTAAAATTTGCATTTTAAATAAAATTTTAGGAGCGGGATGTTGGTTTATAGGGGATAAGGGTGGGAAGTTTTTTAAAAATTTGTATATATTATTTAATTTAAAAAAAAAAAAAAATTTAGAAATTGTAAATTTAAATTTGCATTTTAAATAAAATTTTAGGAGCGGGATGTTGGTTTATAGGGGATAAGGGTGGGAAGTGTTTTAAAGATGTTTATATATTATTTAATTTTAAAATAAAAAAAAATTTAGAAATTGTAAATTAAAATTTGCATTTTAAATAAAATTTTAGGAGCGGGATGTTGGTTTATAGGGGATAAGGGTGGGAAGTTTATAAATATTTGTTAATTTTTTATTAAAAATATTTATAAATAGGAAATAAATTTTCGATTTTTACAAATATATTTCGGAGTGGGATGTTGGTTGATAGGGGATAAGGGTGGGAAGTGTTGTAAAAATGTTTATATATCTGTTAATTTTTTAACAAATTAATTTAGAATTTTTTTTTTTTTTTTAGAATGTTACAAATAATTTTAGGAGCGGAATGTTGGGTTATAGGGGATAAGGGTGGGAAGTTAATTTAACATGTTTATATATTGTTACTTTAAAAAATATTACTATTTAGAAAATTTAAATTTATTTTTAAATTTAACTAATCCCATAATTAAATATAGATTTCAGTCAGAGTATTAAATTAATTAGGTTCACTGTCCAGCACTTATTTTAATTTAATATAGAATGGAGTGGGAATAGTAAATTAATTTAGTTCAGTGTCCAGCACCTACCCTAATTTAATATAGGTTGGAGTGAGAATAGTAAATTAATTAAGTTCAGTGTCCAGCACTTATCTTAATTAAATATAGAGTGGAGTGGGAATAGTAAATTAATTTAGTTCAGTGTCCAGCACCTACCCTAATTAAATATAGGTTGGAGTGAGAATAGTAAATTAATTAAGTTCAGTGTCCAGCACTTATTTTAATTTAATATAGACTGGAGTGGGAATAGTAAATTAATTTAGTTCAGTGTCCAGCACCTACCCTAATTTAATATAGGTTGGAGTGAGAATAGTAAATTAATTAAGTTTAGTGTCCAGCACTTATCTTAATTAAATATAGAGTGGAGTGGGAATAGTAAATTAATTAAGTTCATTGTCCAGCACCTACTGTAATTTAATATAGTTTGGAGTGAGAATAGTAAATTAATTAAGTTCAGTGTCCAGCACTTATCTTAATTAAATATAGATTGGAGTGGGAATAGTAAATGAATTCAGTTCAGTGTCCAGCACATACTCTAATTAAATATAGGTTGGAGTGAGAATAGTAAATTAATTAAGTTCAGTGTCCAGCACTTATTTTAATTTAATATAGACTGGAGTGGGAATAGTAAATTAATTTAGTTCAGTGTCCAGCACCTACCCTAATTTAATATAGGTTGGAGTGAGAATAGTAAATTAATTAAGTTCAGTGTCCAGCACTTATCTTAATTAAATATAGAGTGGAGTGGGAATAGTAAATTAATTTAGTTCAGTGTCCAGCACCTACCCTAATTAAATATAGGTTGGAGTGAGAATAGTAAATTAATTAAGTTCAGTGTCCAGCACTTATTTTAATTTAATATAGACTGGAGTGGGAATAGTAAATTAATTTAGTTCAGTGTCCAGCACCTACCCTAATTTAATATAGGTTGGAGTGAGAATAGTAAATTAATTAAGTTTAGTGTCCAGCACTTATCTTAATTAAATATAGAGTGGAGTGGGAATAGTAAATTAATTAAGTTCATTGTCCAGCACCTACTGTAATTTAATATAGTTTGGAGTGAGAATAGTAAATTAATTAAGTTCAGTGTCCAGCACTTATCTTAATTAAATATAGATTGGAGTGGGAATAGTAAATGAATTCAGTTCAGTGTCCAGCACATACTCTAATTAAATATAGGTTGGAGTGAGAATAGTAAATTAATTAAGTTCAGTGTCCAGCACTTATTTTAATTTAATATAGACTGGAGTGGGAATAGTAAATTAATTTAGTTCAGTGTCCAGCATCTACCCTAATTTAATATAGGTTGGAGTGAGAATAGTAAATTAATTAAGTTCAGTGTCCAGCACTTATCTTAATTAAATATAGAGTGGAGTGGGAATAGTAAATTAATTTAGTTCAGTGTCCAGCACCTACCCTAATTAAATATAGGTTGGAGTGAGAATAGTAAATTAATTAAGTTCAGTATGTAGTGGGAGTAGTATGTTAATTAAGTTTGGTAAATAGCAAATATTAGAATTAATTATAGAGTTGAATAAGAATAGTTAAATTTATTGGATTTAATTGACAAAAAATCTGTAGATTTTAGTTTGGGTTGGATAAAACATAGAAGTTATATCAGAATGCAAATTCCAAATTATTTTTAAATTAAATAGTAGATAGGAAAATAATATTTATTTTATAGTTGTTGGAATGTATATTCATTCGAGAGAAAATTTTGTTTAATATTACGCATATTTTAATAATTACATCATTGCAATAAACATGTCTGATATATACCATACGAACTGTCTAAAGCTATCGACCTATTACCTAGATTGAACTCTGGGTCCTGCCGATTTCGTCATACTACCCCCCGTTTTGACGTGTAAATATTTCTTATTGTTGAAACTCGCCTTGAAAATCCCATGTTTGTGCGAAATGCATTGGCTGCGGATCTGGTCTGACTAAATCTTGGAATAAAGGAATTCAAGCAAATACTCAACTACTGTGTGGATTCGAAACACAAAAGTTTATTTTGACATTAATTTACATTTCTTCCAATATGTTGCCTCTCATACTTGTGGATAATTGTTGTCTTGGTGGTCATTTGAGCATCTGACCATTTGAGGTGGGCAATATTATCGTTACTGATAAAGTGAGAAGTCCAGGCTGAGCATTCACCTAAAACCGTGCTGCTTTAATTTTCAAACTTCCTATGTTTGTTTGGTTCTTTTATTTTGTAACCGCTCGCTGTTGTTTTTGGTGATTTTGGTCGAATCCAGGTCGCGGTTCGGAGCTGTTTCGCGTTTGAGAAGGTAAGAGTTATTTGCTTTATTATTAAATAGTTTTAAGTGTTTTGTGGAAGTAGTTATGTTGTAATAAGTGTGTATTGATTGATGTTTTAGAAGTTAGGGTGTTAGTAATAGTTTGTATACGGTTTTATAATTAACGTTGTGTTCCGTGTTTGTTGCTTTGTTAGTGTTTTGGTATTTCGGTGTGTTAAAGTTTTATAGTGTTTGAATAACGTTTGTAGTGAGGTTTGTACGTGCGTTTTGTGTGTTTGTGGGTGGGTGGGAATGTTTGTTTCTGTTTTGTAGGTTTTACGGAGAAGATATTTTCGTCGGTTTCAAACACCTTATTTTTTTAAAGGAAGTGTGTATTAGTTGTGTTTACTAATGTTTATTTAACACTTCCTTTATTGATCGGGTTTCCAGGAGCGGTTATTTACCTTTTTTATATTTTTCGGGATTTTTATGGTTAATGGATAGTCATTTTTTGGATAACTATGGATTTTGAACTCCCTGGATTTATTTGGAAGGAATGTTATTATCCCATTGGAGATACTACACAGGTAAGTTCATTTAAATATTTTTATTGTTGGTGGCGAAACCTTATATATTTAATATTGTTGTTGTGTACTTTGTTTGTTTAATTATGTTGTCTATCTATATGTCCATATAATTCATGTATATATTTTAGACCACATAATTAAATATGTGATATAATAAAGTGGATTATTTATGTTGTGATAGTTGTTTTAGTAGAATTGTGGGTTAATATTTAGAAAAGGGTTTAGAAGAGAGTTTGAGCTATTATATTTAAGTACTCAAGTCCTCTTGTGGATGGGTATAGCTGTACCTGTTGTTGTAGGTAATTATACATTTGAGTAGTTTGTCTAGACTGTTTTGGTTTTAATTGTAGGACAGATTGTTGCGTTCTTAATTCTTGGAAACTTTGTTCCTTTTGTATGGCAATTAGTAGTTTTTGTAGTGTTGGAGTTGTTCTCCCAGTAGAAGTTAGGAATGCATTATGCCAGCCCTCGACGGCGTTGTTAGTTTTGGCTTGTTGGTTGAGTGTACTTACATATACATTCCACCAAGGTATTTGGAACTTGGGCTGACGTCTATGGCCTGATCTGTGCAGTCTCCCCACCCAGGTATCTTCAAAATAATCTAACAGGGGAGATAACTTTACTTCATTTTGTTTGTAGAATGGACTTTCTAATAAAAGATTGTAATGTTCTGCAACATCTGTGGTTGGTACATAAGCTAGGGCTGTTAGAAGTTTTATTTGATGTGCAAAACTTATGTTAGTGGCGTATTCTACACTTAGGTGCCAATTCCGATCCGGTAAAAAAATTCCCCGTCCGACTCGTATCCGGATTTTTTTCCGTCCGAATCGTCAAAGTAGCGTACAAACTGCCAAGTACGATTCGAACGGAAAAAAGTCCATACGAATCGCATTGGGAAGATTTCCCCACACGTCCTCGGGTCGGGAAAAGTCACCGACACGTCCCCGGGCGAGAAACCCACCGTGCGGAAAAATAAAGTCCGACTGCGCAAGTACGATCCCTCCCGTCCTCCCCATTTCACAACCGTACGCAAAAAACACCGTCCGAACCGAACTCCCATAGCAACCATGGAGACATGTGCCCGCATACGCGCCGAACACCCCACCACCCCCCGCCCGCGTATGTACGCCCCGAACCCCCACCCGTGTATGTACGCACCAAACACCCACCCGTGTATGTACGCCCCCGAACCCCCCCCAGCCGTGTATGTACGCACCGAACCACCAGCCGTGTATGTACGCCCCCGAACCCCCCCCAGCCGTGTATGTACGCACCGAACCACCAGCCGTGTATGTACGCACCAAACCCCCCCCCCAGCCCTGTATGTACGCACCGAACCACCAGCCGTGTATGTACGCCCCCGAACCCCCCCCAGCCGTGTATGTACGGACCGAACCACCAGCCGTGTATGTACGCACCAAACACCCACCCGTGTATGTACGCCCCCGAACCCCCCCCAGCCGTGTATGTACGCACCGAACCACCAGCCGTGTATGTACGCACCAAACACCCACCCGTGTATGTACGCCCCCGAACCCCCCCCCAGCCGTGTATGTACGCACCGAACCACCAGCCGTGTATGTACGCCCCCGAACCCCCCCCCAGCCGTGTATGTACGCACCGAACCACCAGCCGTGTATGTACGCACCAAACCCCCACCCCAGCCGTGTATGTACGCACCGAACCACCAGCCGTGTATGTACGCACCAAACACCCACCCGTGTATGTACGCCCCCGAATCCCCCCCCCAGCCGTGTATGTACGCACCGAACCACCAGCCGTGTATGTACGCACCAAACACCCACCCGTGTATGTACGCCCCCGAACCCCCCCCAGCCGTGTATGTACGCACCGAACCACCAGCCGTGTATGTACGCCCCCGAACCCCCCCCAGCCGTGTATGTACGCACCGAACCACCAGCCGTGTATGTACGCACCAAACCCCCACCCCAGCCGTGTATGTACGCACCGAACCACCAGCCGTGTATGTACGCACCAAACACCCACCCATGTATGTACGCCCCCGAACCCCCCCCCCAGCCGTGTATGTACGCACCGAACCACCAGCCGTGTATGTACGCCCCCGAACCCCCCCCCAGCCGTGTATGTACGCACCGAACCACCAGCCGTGTATGTACGCACCAAACACCCACCCGTGTATGTACGCCCCCGAACCCCCCCCCCAGCCGTGTATGTACGCACCGAACCACCAGCCGTGTATGTACGCCCCCGAACCCCCCCCAGCCGTGTATGTACGCACCGAACCACCAGCCGTGTATGTACGCACCAAACCCCCACCCCAGCCGTGTATGTACGCACCGAACCACCAGCCGTGTATGTACGCACCAAACACCCACCCGTGTATGTACGCCCCCGAACCCCCCCCCAGCCGTGTATGTACGCACCGAACCACCAGCCGTGTATGTACGCACCAAACACCCACCCGTGTATGTACGCACCAAACCCCCACCCCAGCCGTGTATGTACGCACCGAACCACCAGCCGTGTATGTACGCACCAAACACCCACCCGTGTATGTACGCCCCCGAACCCCCCCCCAGCCGTGTATGTACGCACCGAACCACCAGCCGTGTATGTACGCACCAAACACCCACCCGTGTATGTACGCCCCCGAACCCCCCCCCAGCCGTGTATGTACGCACCGAACCACCAGCCGTGTATGTACGCCCCCGAACCCCCCCCAGCCGTGTATGTACGCACCGAACCACCAGCCGTGTATGTACGCACCAAACCCCCACCCCAGCCGTGTATGTACGCACCTAACCACCACCCCACCAGGGAATGTACGGACCGCACCCCCACCAGTGCATGTACGGACCGTACTGACGCCAAAAAAACACGTACTGAACCCGGACAAACCATATTTACACAAGGAGAGTCAAGTAGAGTTTCCCCACACCACCAAACAGGCCCAACAACCCCACAAACATCACATACACTCACCTGCAACTGCCAAACTGCCAAACAGAGGCCCAAAACTCAATCACTCCTCATAACACACCCACACAAATTTCAAACACAGCCACACCCACAAATGGACCAATAAAAATGGACCACACACACAAACCATGAGCCTTTGCAACAGACCCACTGCTGCCAGAGCCCACAGACGACCCACACCACCATACTTGAACCTCACACTTGCATACCTTCACACAACCACCTACACAAACACCCCCTCATCACATTCACACACACACCTCCACTACCACACCCACACACCCACAGCCATCCACACCCACACCCCCACAACCACACCCCACGCCATGTCCACCACCAAGAATCCAAAGTTCACAAAGGAGGAGCTGGAGATCCTTGTCGACGAAATCCTCAGAGTCGAGCCACAGCTCTTTGGGACATTGGTCAGACAGACCAGCATATCCGAAAAAACCGCCATGTGGCAGAGGATCGTCGATTCTGTGAATGCTGTTGGGACAACCAGAAGGACCAGGCACGAGTGCCAATCCAGGTGGTACGATCTGCGGAGGACGGTCAAGAGGAAGATGACTGACAATCACAACCAGGGGAACATCACTGGAGGAGGGCCGCCCCCCAGACCGGTACAATACCATCCCTGGGAGGAGAAGGTGATGTCCACGCTGGCGGTGGAGGGACTACACGGACTGCCAGGACTCCCAGACCCTGGTGAGTACACAAACAACTCACCTCACATGGGGGGGATGCCATACACAATCAATCATGCATGCCACCCCCCCCAAGCCACCACCGGACACAACAACACTCCACAAACACACACATGCCACTGGCACCTCCATGCCCCATGCATCAATCAGGGCCATGCCAAGTCACAGGCCACACAAAACACCAACACAACACAGGATGTGGTCGATGCTGGGAGTGGGGGCAGCAAAACTAACATTGAGCAACTCACAAGCACACAACAATGCCCTCAGCCCATATGGCCCAGGGCACAGCCATACAAACTGTGTGTACCCACACAGTACTGTCTTGCCTGCAAATGATGGCTGCCATGCAGGATGCCATGGGTCTGAAGGCACAATTTGCACATAACAGCAGACAATGAAGATGCATCGCTCTGATAGAGTCTCAGCACACACCGCCACAGCAGCAGCCTACACTCAGACACACTGCCCAATGGGTGCCCGGAGAACAGGGACTAACTCACATGAACAAGCCAATGGCCATTCAAAGACCGGCTAACTGTGTGTGCCCAGGAAGCTGGCCTGAGGTGACAGAGAGTGACAAAGAGAGGGAGGGAGAGGGGGAATGAGAGGGAAGGAGACAGAGGGGGGACACAGGGAGACAGACAGAGGGAGGGAGTAGGGTGACAGAGGGAGACCGACAGAGGGAGGGAGGAGGGTGACAGAGGGAGGGAGGAAGGGAGACACAGGGAGACTAAATCACCCTTGGGTGGTGTGGCCATGTCCACTCGTCAGCCGGTGGACTGTGTGCATGCAGACCAGGTCTGGCAGTGCCTCAACCCCCCCTTCCGTAGATGAAGACCGGTCCATGTGTCAATCTGTGCACGAGTCCATCCGTGCTGCAGGCACAGACCTAACCACACACCCAGTATACCCACCCACCGTGTCGGTAAGAACCCTGTCACAAATGCTTCAGTCCCCTACCTGCAACATCAAATTGCCTTGCCAAAACACCATTTGGCCACGTACAGTGCAACACGTAAGGCGCCTCTGCATGGCTCGCTACGCCCGCACACCACACTGCTGACTGTGTACCCAAATAGATGCATCAACTAAGATTGTGTCTCACACATGCGTAAAGCCCTGACAGCTGTGGCCAAGGGACATAGCCATGCACAAGTGCACTGTGAGAGGAATGCAGGACAGATCCAACTACCCAGAGGAAGAGTGCCAAATCAGAAATGCATGCAACATGGATGCCACATGTGACACTGTTAACATTGTCTCTCTCACACACAGGTCAACGTCGACGAACACCCCCCAACACTGGGGGGGAAGTCACACAGGACCAGGCTCCGCGGGATGATGACCCCACCGCCAGCGATGACTCTCACCACTCCGTGGATGACCCAGACCAACCTGGCCCCTCTGGTGTCCAACCACCTGCAGCACCTGCGTCAGGTACAACTGTGCCAACCACCACCCCCATTCCTGCCACATCCCAGGAGACGTCCAGGAGCCCTGCCCGCACACGACCACCCAGCCAGTCTGCCCAGGAGGGACACGGTCCTCCGGGCACCCAGGAGGAGGCAGGCGGCAACGCAGATGCCATCCCTCAGGGGTCCCGGAGACCCGATGCACCCACAACGGCAGGCCAGGTGCACGTGGGCAGGGGTGGCGGGAGTGGAGGACGGCGGAGGCGCGAACCTGACCAGGCAGCTCAGGACCCGGTAGTGTCCCAGGTCAGCAACATCCTGGATACATACCGGCGTGACACCAGGGGCATGGACCAGATTGCGTCCACCCTCAATGACATCAAGGGGACCCTCCAGGAGATGAAGACCCTGCAGTCCCAGCAACATGCCTGTCAACTGCAACACCAAGGAAGGATGGAGGATAGACAGGCTGAGCTCGTGGCGGTGCAAACCCAAATGACCGGTGTACTCCGTCGGATTGCCGACAACATGGGCAACCCTCCCTGTGGCACCAGGCGAAGGCCATTACCAGACACAGGGAGGGATCAGGAGGAGGAGGATTCATCCGACGGAGCGTCACAGACATCGTCACGGACTGCTTCCGAGGGTCCCCGCAGGAAGGTGGGTCGTCCACGAAAAAGACTGTGAGAGTCAGCAGAACATCACCATCTCCCAGGTCACCTGGCCTGGCACCTGGCCCTCTGGCCCAATAGCAGCACATGACATTCTCTGCCACATGGACTTGCTGGTCACTGTCTGACCTATGTTGACGAAGACTGTGGCATGGACTCTGACATTTTGCTACGACAAGGATACCAACTCCCCCAGTGAACTTTGGATTCTACACTCCCGCTGTGCACCTCTTGTCATCCCCACAAACCCGTACCCCACCACAAATAAATTAATCACACTTACAAGATGATGCCGTGATTCTACATTATTACAATACATGTGTGTGTCGTACAGTCAAAGCATGCCTGATCTCAGAATTAACTCCAACCATCCAAACCGTGGGGTCGCAGTCTTGCCCAGGACACACATGGGTCCCAATGTCTCATCTGATACAGACATGGAGTACCAAACTCACCTGTGCTGGGCCCAACCAGCTGAGTGGTTCCCGCACAACTGTGGCTACAGACACATTCAGGGGAGCAACAGTCATGCGCAGAGGTCAGGGATCATGTGGAGTGACCTGGCTTGCCGCTCCCAGGTATGTCTAGACATGTGTCCCTACAATGTGCAGCATGCTTGCGTCAGGCGGATGTTGAGAATGGTGGCTAGGCCAAGGTTGGATGCATGGAGATGCCAGAATGCAGTTTAGGATCACTGTGCCACATGGTTGTGTTGGGGTTGTGGGCTGCATCATGAGTGTGGGCGTGGATCTAGAAGGTCATCCTGCAGCTGGCTGTGAAACATTCCCCCCATCCCGTTAGGACGTTGATGTGGCCTGGTTGCCCGACGCAGTAGCAGAGCTGTGCAGATGCACTCCGGATATGGACAAGTACCATGGGAGTCGTGAGGCACATGTCCGTAGACTGCAGGGTAGGATTCTACACAGATGTTGTAGTTTCCCTGGGGGATGGTCTCTCTTGCCTTGAGGTGGATGGAACTGTGCATCTTGTGCATAATACAGTTCCCACTCCCTGACAAACCCCTAGCATCTTGTCACTCTACACATAGACACATATGCACCACCTATGAAAACTATGCCAGACCTGCGGCACGCACAGTGGCAACAGGGCACCATTGACAGGGAAGAGGCACCTTGGAGACAGAGGGACAAATTTATTAGTCATGTGTGTTGGAATGACAATGATACTCTGTCAACACATACACAGGTCATGTGGATGTACATGTGGGAGCAACACTGGCACCCCCCATTGCAACACAGATGCTGGCATCCCATTGACCTGGCACACAAGTGACGGATAACAGCTAAACACCCCCTGCTGCCACGGAGAGGCCGCTATACACCATTGAGGCCCTGATGGGGCAATCACACACCATGTCAACCCGGTGCAACCTGTATGTTTCCGAGGCCAGTGTTACACACAATGATGGCCTCATCACAATCCCCAATCCCCTGCCACATGACAGTCACCAAGTCTGAGCATGGCTCCAGGTGAAGCCTGCCCCATGTCATGTTCCCCATGTAGGATCACCATGTATGCAAATGGAACACACATGAACCGGAGAAGTGCACACAGACTACAAACAATTCACACACCCAAAACGACGTGAGGCATCCCTTACCCTGAGGAGATTTCAACACTTGCCCGTGCATGTGACGCTGAATCAGCACATGTCGCTGTGTTCATGAGGAGTAGCAGGAGCACAACAATGCCACCAGCAGACAGCATGCACATGGACCTGTGGAAGAGAGACACACAAGGATTCAGCACAAAGGAGCACATCCGCAAGCATGTACTTAACACGTATCATGTTGTTAACATGACAGGTGACAATGATGACCCTCAGACAACATCCTTCCATTGCGCCATCACTTGAGTGACACTTCAATACACACCACTGACTCACTTGGCAGACATGCAGATGGACACACACATTGCAACACATGCCACACACGGCCCAATGCGTGCACACTCAGACACTGGAACTCACCACTAAGCAAAGAAGTTGCGTATGAGCCGACTCCGCATGTCCTCCACAGCCTCCTCCTCCTCCACATCACTTGCCCCGTCACCAAGCCCTTCATCCTCCACGGGTGGATGGTCCTGGTCATCTTGATCCAGTATGAGTGGAACAGCTTCCTCCACTGCCATGTTGTGCAGCATGCAGCAGACGATGATGATCTTGCACACCTTCACCGGGGCATATGGGAGTGCTCCGCCGGTCTTGTGGAGGCACCGGAATCGGCTCTTCAGAAGTCCAAACGTCCTCTCAATGACTCTCCTGGTCCGCCCATGTGCGTTGTTGTAGAGGTGCTCGGCAGCCGTGCTGGGGTTGCGGACAGGCGTCATCAGCCATGGCATGTTGGGATAGCCAGCGTCCCCTACAAGGAAACATCATGGACAGAAGTGTGTCAGCACAGGCAGTGAGATTGGAAGATGACGCCAAACACTGAACTGCCAGAGTCTACCCACCAACAATACATGCTCGCTCGTTCCGCAGCTGCAGCATCATTTCTGGCACCCTGCTACGCCTCATGATGAAGGCATCGTGTGCTGATCCTGGAAAGCGAACACAGACATGTGAAATCACCATGTTGGACAGACACACCACAAGGGCATTAATGGAGTGATAATGTTTGCGATTCCTATACACCACCTCCTGTGCCTGTGGTGGTACCAACGCAACATGTGTCCCATCTATGGACCCAATGACATGGGGCATCCCTCCCAGGGCATAGAACTCACGCTTGACATCTGTCAACTGCTCACGATTTGGGAATTTAATGTACTCATCCAGGTGAACCAACATGGCCTCTAAGAAATCATGCAGAACACGGCTGAACATCGTCTGGGACATGCCCCCGACATCAGCAATGGTATGTTGGAACGTACCCGTGGCAAGGAAATGTAGGGCTGCCATCACCTTCAACTTGGGTGTCAGTGCACTTGGATACCTGTGGCGCGGGAGGAGTTGTGCTTCCAGCCGGCCAGTCAACTCATCAATCAACCGTTGGCTGAATCTGTAGCGGCGTATACAGTCCCGTTCATGCAGGGCAGCAATGTCTGGCATACGTCGAGGGAGAGGCGGAGCCCTGCAGTGAAATGGAAGGAACACCTAAGAGTGAGCACTGTACAACAACATCGTCAATGCACTGAGCACATGTTACACAGCCAATACACATATGCCACGTTGTGAGTCAGGTCTGTGCCACAGTTCCTGGACACGAACGCCAGTCAGGTTACACTCCTACCAAGGGACAGCCACTAACGGAGGGGGGCAAGATCACAATGACATGGCATGAGACTAGCTGTGGGCCAGTGTAAGTGAACATGCACACGCATCACAGGATTCACAGACATCCACACATGTGCAGAGGTAGTATGCGTATGGTACAGACAGGTAGTTGGATGCGATATGCACTGGTCACATGTCATAGGAATAGGACAGGCCACACACATTGCCTTTGAGGAGTACATGTCGAGACAGAACATACATAGGGAGCATGTGGATATGTACTTGTGTTGATACTCCGTGTAGTTGGATACATACACACCTCATGGCAAATCACATATGTGGGCTGGTGTGCGGAACAGTGTGCCATGCCCATCGACACACAGACACATGTTGGCAGCAGCAACTGCTGACACATTGAATCACACACCTACAGCAAAATCATGGAAAGACATGCCACACACATGACATGGTTGCAGCATGCAACGCAGCCATACACGTGTCATATGTAATATTCCGTGTACCTGGCATCAGGGGACAGGTGCGGGTGTCCGTGACTGGGACATGCAAGTGACTCATGGCTCCACTAGTGTGTACGACATGCACACATGTCAAAGGAGTGCAGGGGATGTGTGGTACAATGCGCACCATCACACACGACATGTGTACACAGCTCATCGTACATGTGCTTTGCCCACACCTCAGGGGTAAAGTGCCACATCACATCCTGACACACCTGTGTCACACACAGGTGGTATTGCACAGACAATGCATTGGTGTCCACCCTTGGCAATACCTGTCCGCTCCATTCCTGTCTGTGTGCCGCCTGTCACCACTGACAGTTGTTATACGCACCGTACATACGCTCGGAGCGCGTGTATAGGGTCCCTGGGCCAATATTGCCGCTGGCGTATGCGTACGCCACAGTAGTACGGACTGTACACGCGCTTGTGCGGTCCGGATCACAATATTGGCGCTGGCGTATGCGTACGCCACAGTAGTACGGACTGTACACGCGCTTGTACGGTCCGGATCACAATATGGGCGCTGGCGTATGCGTACGCCACAGTAGTACGGACTGTACACGCGCTTGTACGGTCCGGATCACAATATGGGCGCTGGCGTATGCGTACGCCACAGTAGTACGGACTGTACACGCGCTTGTACGGTCCGGATCACAATATGGGCGCTGGCGTATGCGTACGCCACAGTAGTACGGACTGTACACGCGCTTGTACGGTCCGGATCACAATATGGGCGCTGGCGTATGCGTACGCCACAGTAGTACGGACTGTACACGCGCTTGTACGGTCCGTACTACTGTGGCGTACGCATACGCCAGCGCCCATATTGTGATCCGGACCGTACAAGCGCGTGTACAGTCCGTACTACTGTGGCGTACGCATACGCCAGCGCCCATATTGTGATCCGGACCGTACAAGCGCGTGTACAGTCCGTACTACTGTGGCGTACGCATACGCCAGCGCCCATATTGTGATCCGGACCGTACAAGCGCGTGTACAGTCCGTACTACTGTGGCGTACGCATACGCCAGCGCCCATATTGTGATCCGGACCGTACAAGCGCGTGTACAGTCCGTACTACTGTGGCGTACGCATACGCCAGCGCCCATATTGTGATCCGGACCGTACAAGCGCATGTACGGTCGGTATCACTGCTTGTGGGGTGCCCTAGGGCGTGGAACGCACCGTACCTGTGTGTAAATGTATGAAAACACATAGGGGACACATGAGGGACAAGTATAAGGGCCTAAATGCCTGATGGTTGCCATGGAGACTGAGTTAAATTTTTGAATTTGAGCACCAGGTGCACAGCAGAAGTCAGTTTGAAAGAATCTACATTGTTGCAATGTGGATGTTGACTTGACATCATTATCAAAACTGAAACCATGCAAAGCCACACACTGGGGTAGGTTTGAAGGGATTGGATGAAACGTAGGATGCTAATGTGACTGACCAATCAATCTGTACTCCTATACATGAACAGGCCAGCCAGGCATATATAAGGCAGCCAGGTCCCATGAGAGAGCACTTGCCTGCACATCCATTCATCCATGACCACTGCTGCTGATAGTGATTCCTCTGGCACCATGTCCAGGACTGTGGAGAGGTCACAGCCATTCACCCAGGAGGAGAACCTTGCCCTGATAGATGTGATCCTCCCACAGTTCCAGAGCCTGTATGGTCGACCAGGGGTTCAGGTGAGTGCAGACTCCACTAGCTTAGACTGTGCCCCTTTTGTGTGACAGTGACTTCTGGCATTGTGTCCATGTGTGACAGACATGCACTGTTGTTTGGAGTGGGTCCCAGGGTGTGGAAGGCCTCATGTCACCCATGCAGAGCATGCTGTGTTTCCTGTGTGCACTCCTCACTTGCATAGTGCCTACTGTGACAATGAATGCAAGGTGCATGCCACATTCTGCCTGCATACTCCTCCTGGGGATGTTGTTTCCACAGTCCTGATGTGATCCTGTGTTCCCCCCAGTGTGACAGGTGTCAGTACCCATGGATGTGTGTTTGTTCAGTGTACCTGTGCTGTGAGTGTCCAAAGGCCGTGTTCGTCCCCTGCACATTGGTGTGTGTGTTAGTCCCCTGTCATGTGGGTGAGTGCATATGGGGAGTGTTGCACACAAGCAGCATGAGGGATGGATATGGCCTGGCCATCGGATGTGAGCAGGGAGCAGTGCTGTGTGCATGCCGTGCTGAGCCAGCCCCACACCTGTGACACCCCCGTCTACTGGCACATGGGCAGAGTGAGGTGTGTACCCGCAGTTGGCAATGCCATGTGATTGTCCTGTACCTGTGTGTGTCTGTGTACTCTGCTGAGGTAGCATCAGTGTGCTGGGGCAGGTGACTGCTGTGAGGTGCTGTACATAATCCTGGTGTAGCCTGTGAGGCACAGTGTGATCCCTGGTCAGTGAGTGTGTGGTACCCCTCATGCCACCCGTGTGCTTCCACTGGCACGTAGTGCATTTGGCCTTCCACAGTGGATAATGTCCCTATGACAAAGGTGCAATTAGTTGCATGCATACCATGGCCTGTTCATAATGAGGATTGTTCTATATGTGTGTCTCTGTGTCTTTGCTCATGTGGATTAATGTATTCTCTCTTTTGCATCCTCACAGGTAGGCGCCATTGCCAAGGGGGAGATCTGGAGGGAAGCCGTCAGTGCCGTGAGGGGTACAGAGGGTCGGAGGCGGAGCCTGTCTCAGGTGAGGAAACGCTGGCAGGACATCCGGTGCTGGACGAGGAGGATTGCACGGCTCCTGCTGGGGGACTCACCTGAGAGCCGTAAGAACCGTGGCCGCCGTCGTCTGACCCACATCCAGAAGCGTGTGCTGGCGGTGGTCTTCCCCGATATGGACAGGCGCCTACAGGAGAGGCAGCAGCAGGAAGGGGGTAGGTACATGTGTGTCAGTTGTGTGTCCCCAGCCAATGTAAGTGTGCAGTTGCATGGATACACTGCCAGGGTTTGATTGTGCAGTGCGTCAACTTCTCCACAAAGTAGCACAGTGCTGTTCTCACTCCCTCCCTTCCCCTCCTTGAAATGTGTTCCCTGGTCTGTCGCCACTCTTGCACAAGGTTATTTATGCAGGCAGTTCATGCAGGTGCCCTATGCTATCAGCATCATGTGTGGGGGTGATGTGCCACAGGTATGGGGACCTTGCGTGTGCCATGGCCAATTTCAGTCATTGTGGTGTCCATGTCACTTGGCACTGATTGTGAATCACGACATAGGGGTGTGTCTCCAAAATGTACAGCCTTCCAGCATGCATGTCCAATTGTGTGCCCTCTGACATGATGTGCCTGAGTGGGAGGCCTGCTAAGTGCAGGGACGGTTGCTTAATTTGCAGTCATGTCCATCCTGGACCATGGAGGAGTGTGGGCACTACTGTGCCCTGGGGCACCTCTTCCTAGGTATCATGTGCGTCATCCAACAATATGGCCATTCACTGTGTCTTTGCCATGGGTTGCGTAGGGTGGCATTGTACCCTGGGCTCAACTGTTAGGACCTACAGGTTGCTACATGTGTCCACTGTACAGGGGGACCCATTTTGCTTGTGCATACTCACAGTGGGCATTACCTGTGTGTGTTGTTGAGACAATCTGATGATGTTTGCCTGTCAATGATGTGTGGACATGGCCACCAGGGGCTGTGTGTTTACAGTCATGAATTAGTGGAGGCCATGTGTTTCCATCCCAGAGTAAGAGGTGTACATACTTTCTCCGTCTCAATGAGATTGTCTCAGGTGTGGGTGGTTTGTGCGTACAAGGCCTACATGTCAGAAGCTTCATCCTCCTTGCTGGGTTTAGCCTGTGTGTGATGTTTGACTGGACATACGCTCAAGGTGCAGTGACCCTGTCATGTGTGGCCTGGTTTCATGTATTGCCTTTGCAGCATGCGGCAAGAGTAAATGGATATGATTCATGCTCATCCCTTTTTGACGACGCAGTGTGGTGCAGGTGCTGTGCACATTTGTCCCCAGAGGCTGACTCCTCTCTAAAATTTCAGGTGCAGTGATTTGCTGTTGTGTCATGATCTCCATTGTGTCTCAGTGGCATGGTGGGTAGAAAAACTGTGTGTTCCATGGCCTACATGTGTACATTGTTTTGTAGGTGTTACTCCTGTTGCTTTTCAGGCTATGCAATGTGACCTATGTATATTTGACTCATGTGACATAAGTGTACAGGTGTCTGATTTTCTCCTGTCTCTTCACCTTGCCCACAGCATCGCCGGGGGACACGGAAGGAGACACTAGCACGGACCGGGAGGAGAGATTGAGCACCAGTACCAGCAGTGCTGTCCTGTCTGGCACATGGAGTGGCACGGAGGCCGAAGGGAGTGAGGCGGAGGACCTGTTGACTGCCAACACAGACTATGACGCAGACGGGTCCGAGGCTGAGCTCCCAGAGGTGGCGGAGTCTGCCCCCCCAGCTGATGGCAGCCCTCCACATCCCCCCGCCACCTCAGGTTCCATCACCGGCCTCCCACATGCTCGTGGCCCTTCCCTCCGTGCTCGGTCCCCACATGTCTCCTTCCTGCCAGGCACCGCACCCCCTGCCCCTGTCACCACTGCTGCGGTGAGTGCGGAGTCTGTGGACATCCTGAGGCAGTTGCAGGTTGGTCAGACTGCGATGCTAAATGTCCTCCATGCCCACACCCAGGTGCTGACCCAGATGGAGGCATACATGGAGGGCATGTCGGCTGCGCAGTCTGACCAACGGCAGTTGCTGAGGTCCATAGACTCCACACTGACTGCAGCACTGGATCTCCTGCAGCGCTGCGTAACACCCCCTACCCCTGCCCCATCCACAATTCCCACTCCCGTGCCTGTCCCACGCACATCCAGACGTCAGCGTGCACGCACCCCAACAGACACAGGCACCACACCACCAGGGAAGTCGAAGCGCACACCTCCTGTCACGCACACACAGGGTGAGGAAGGCACACCCACTGGGTCGGGGGGGAAACGTAGAACACGCAGCCACAGTGGGAGTCCGCATTCCACACAACCCACTCCCTCCAAATCCACTCCCCTTAGCTCTCCTGGCCAACAGTCAGTGACAGCATCATCCACTGCGAGTGTGCCCCCCAGCCCCAGGATGACACCACCCCGCAAGCGGTGGAGGCGGGACCCGGCCAGGGGAGTTGAGTCCCCCACCCTGTCCACACCCTCCCCCAGTGGCGCTGCGACCCATCCCTTTGCCCCCCCCCCCTCCTTGGGGCCTGTGGTTGGATTGGGTACGGGGGAGTCGCTGGGGGAACTTGCCGACGTGTGCAGCGCCATTCTGTCCTCCACCTTTGGCGCTGGCACCCCCCCTGTGGCAGATTCATCCCTCCCTGCACCCACAACACCTACCCTTTCCCCTCCTGTCCCTGCGGTGCCTGTTTCCACCCTCCCCCCTGATGCCCCCTCTTCTGTGGATGAAATGGACTTGTGAACTGTGCAGGCAAGCTAGGGGACACACGTCCCGATGTGTACCCCCCCCCCGGACATTGCTGCTGGGCTGGCCCATGGCCCTTGTACATAGTGGACATTTTCTCTGATATATTTTCCTGCTGAATAAAGCCTTTTCTTTTTGTTTTGCACACTGATGCTTTCCTGGACTTGCTGTTGGTGCTGGTGCTCCCTGCGTTGGGGTGGTGATAATGTGTTAGGGGTCTGTGAAATGTTGGAGTGTGCTGCTCATGGGGTGTACCCTGCCATCTGCGTGCCATCACAAAGGTCTCTGCAAATGGTATTTGGTCATGTTTGCTCTCACTGTATGGTGACATTGTCCCAAGGTGTGTTCCGTCCTCTGTGGCCCAGGCCATTTTTCCTGCAGGGTGTCTCCCAAATGCTGTGCTGTGCTGTGTCTACATTTCCTGGATGTGTGAGGGTTGCCTTTCAATATAGCCATGCTGGCTCAGCGATGGCTCCGCCTGCATCTGGGGTATCACCCTTGTAGGTCACTGAACTTGTTGATGGGGTATATTGTCCGATGTCTGGGCACTGCTGGGAGTGATAGGTACACACCCCTCCTGTGTCTGGGCACTGCTGGGAGTGATAGGCACACACCCCTCCTGTGTCTGGGCACTGCTGGGAGGACCCTGCACCCACCCCTCCTGTGTCTGGGCACTGCTGGGGGTGTTTTGCACACCCCATTCTTATAGCAGGTTCGGTGCGTACATGCACGGGTGGGGGTTTGGTGCGTACATACACGGGTGGGGGTTCGGTCCGTACATACACGGGTGGGGGTTCGGGGCGTACATACTCTGCTGGGGTGGGGGTTCGGTGCGTACATACACGGGTGGTGGTTCGGTGCGTACATACACGGCTGGGGTGGGGGTTTGGTGCGTACATACACGGCTGGTGTGGTGGTTTGGTGCGTACATACACGGGTGGGGGTTCGGTCCGTACATACACGGGTGGGGGTTCGGGGCGTACATACTCTGCTGGGGTGGGGGTTCGGTGCGTACATACACGGGTGGTGGTTCGGTGCGTACATACACGGCTGGGGTGGGGGTTTGGTGCGTACATACACGGCTGGTGTGGTGGTTTGGTGCGTACATACACGGGTGGGCGTTTGGTGCGTACATACACGGGTGGTGGTTTGGTGCGTACATACACGGCTGGGGTGGTGGTTTGGTGCGTACATACACGGGTGGTGGTTTGGTGCGTACATACACGGCTGGGGTGGGGGTTCGGTCCGTACATACACGGGTGGGGGTTCGGGGCGTACATACTCTGCTGGGGTGGGGGTTCGGTCCGTACATACACGGGTGGTGGTTCGGTGCGTACATACACGGCTGGGGTGGGTGTTAGGTGCGTACATACACGGGTGGGGGTTTGGTGCGTACATACACGGCTGGGGGGGGTTCGGGGGCGTACATACACGGGTGGTGGTTCGGTGCGTACATACACGGGTGGTGGTTCGGTGCGTACATACACGGCTGGGGTGGGGGTTTGGTGCGTACATACACGGCTGGTGGTTCGGTGCGTACATACACGGCTGGGGTGGGGGTTTGGTGCGTACATACACGGCTGGTGGTTCGGTGCGTACATACACGGCTGGGGGGGGGTTCGGGGGCGTACATACACGGGTGGTGGTTTGGTGCGTACATACACGGCTGGGGTGGGGGTTCGGTCCGTACATACACGGGTGGGGGTTCGGGGCGTACATACTCTGCTGGGGTGGGGGTTCGGTCCGTACATACACGGGTGGGGGTTCGGGGCGTACATACTCTGCTGGGGTGGGTGTTAGGTGCGTACATACACGGGTGGGGGTTTGGTGCGTACATACACGGCTGGTGGTTCGGTGCGTACATACACGGCTGGGGGGGGTTAGGGGGCGTACATACACGGGTGGTGGTTTGGTGCGTACATACACGGCTGGGGTGGGGGTTCGGTCCGTACATACACGGGTGGGGGTTCGGGGCGTACATACTCTGCTGGGGTGGGGGTTCGGGGGCGTACATACACGGGTGGTGGTTCGGTGCGTACATACACGGGTGGTGGTTCGGTGCGTACATACACGGCTGGGGTGGGGGTTTGGTGCGTACATACACGGCTGGTGTGGTGGTTTGGTGCGTACATACACGGGTGGGGGTTTGGTGCGTACATACACGGCTGGGGGTTCGGGGCGTACATACCAGGGTGGGGTGGGGGTTCGGGGCGTACATGCACGGGTGGCGCTTGGGTGCGTACATACACGGGTGGGGGTTCGGGGCGTACATACCAGGGTGGGGTGGGGGTTCGGGGCGTACATACACGGGTGGCGCTTGGGTGCGTACATACACGGGTGGCGGTTCGGGGCGTACATACACGGGTGGGGGTTCGGGGCGTACATACACGAGTGGGGGTTCGGGGCGTACATGCACGGGTGGGGGTACGGGCCGTACTTCCACGGGTGGGGGTACGGTCCGTACATACCCCTGCCCACGCTCTGCGTGCCTGGGTACGGGCCGTACCCATGCCTTTGGTGTGTGGGTACGGTGCGTCCCACCATTGTTGCGGGCCGTGGGGTCCGCACCGTACACAGGCCTTGGGGGCGTGGCTACGGGTCGTACCACGCGTACCCCTACATGACCCCAGCAATGCTGGTACGAGCTGTACCAAGGCCTTTCTGACGTGGGTACGGGCCGTACCGCTATTGTTGGAGTGACGTAGGGGGACGCGTGGTACGTTCCGTACCCACGCTCTTGCGGCCTGGGTAGGGTACGTACCGGTTCGCGTGACCATCCACTTCCGTTGTGGCGGACGCTTGCGTTGCTGGCCTTGCCCCCACCCCCTGGAAGTGACCAGGCCCTGATGGTCAGGTATGTCCAGGCCATGTGTGATTTGGTACCATGTGTTGGTGTTGTGTGTCCTGCCCCTGCCCCCCCCTTTGCCCCTGGTTGTTGTGCTGACCTTCTGCGGCGTCTGCGTCGGTTCCTGTACGCCAGGTGGACTGCTAGGAGGGCAGGGATGGCACGTAGGTTCGGGTCCATGTCTGTTCGTCGCGTCCAGCTGCTCCTTGCGTGTGTCGTCCTGATTTCCCGGCAGTTTTTGGCAGCCGGTAAATATTTTCCGTGCGGGATGACGTCGGTTCGAATCGTACTTCCTGGTTCGTGAAACGTAGGCTGGATGCGTACCGACGTCACGTCGGCTCCTTTCAGGATCGGAATTGTGTTTAGTTTCTGTTCGGTCGGTGTTTTGTTCGAATCGTACGGAAATGGTGTTTCCGTATGAATCGTACTTGCATTTTCGGATGGATTTCGCACCGGGTACGAGTCGGACGGAGAAAAGGCTCCGTCCGACGGTTCGTACCCGGTTTTTACCGGATCGGAATTGGCACCTTAGTGAAGATTTTTGTAAATGTCTCCATATACATTGGTTAAGATGGAAGTAACATCCTTGGATAGCTGTATGGGGGTACAGTTTTAGAATGGAATTTATCATGGCTTGCTCAAAGTCTATGATAATTGTTTGAGGGTAAAAATCATTAGATTCTTGTTTTACTTTTCCTAGCATTTCATTATATGTTGTGTTTTGTTTGTTAGGTAATAGTGCATAAATTAAAGGTATGGAAGTGTTGTGATATTGACCGTGTATTGTGTAAAGCTGATAGAATGGTTTTGGGCATATTGTAAAGGTGCCATCCATCATCCATGTTTGGCATTGTTGCAGTTTAGTTATATTGTTTGCAGTAGCAAACATTATGATTCTTTTTTCTGGGCTTTTGTTATCAAAAAAAATAAAAGGTTCATTATTGTGGGTGATACTTAATTCTGGTGGAATGATGATCTCTTGAAAAGTTTTAGGGGATGGTATAGTTGTCGTGGTTGCTTTTTTGGTCCTAGCAATAGTTCTTTTTATAGAAGCAATTGATGGTAATTGGCCTCTTGCTTCTTTGGGCACTCTAGGTAATAGTTCTTTTAGGATTACACTTGTAGCAGTTTGTGAACCTGTGCTTAATTCTTTGATATTTTCAAGAGTTGATCTGACTTCTATTTCAGAGAGATTGGGTGGATGGTTATGCTCTCTTGTATATAGTACAGTTGTTTCTCTTGTTGTTGCTCGGCCGTAGCATTTGTTAGAATAATATTTAGTACACTTCCAGTTTACTTTTCCGTCCGTCTGCTTTTCTTGGGTGTATGTGTAACCCATGTAACACAATAGGAATTTTCCTTTCTGCGAAGTTATAAATTGGGCTTCTTCTGTCATCGTGATGTGTTACAATTCTGGAAAAAATGTATATGAAAATATATGCTATAGTACTTTATATCTTTATATGAAATTAGCAAAAAAGCATTTTTTTTATATATACTTACCAAGTCTTTTTTGTTGTATTTGAATGAAGATGTTGTTTGTCGCAAAAATGTTGTTTAGTTGATTTAGTCTCTGAAAGTTAAAGAACATTTATTGTTGTGGTTGTTTTAGTTTTTTAAGTGGGGTGGTATTGCTGTTTGGTATAGACTATATTTTTATTGAAGAAACTTATTTTATTGTTTTACAAATTAACAATTCAAAAAACATTCCCCCACCTTCATCTGTCCCGGAAGTACCACACATTTATCATCAAGACCAATTATTCAGGAGAATGAACAACCTTTCCACTCAGTTCTCTACCCCCCCTCCCCCACCACATGTCAATGTACCCCCGTCTCCTACCCCTCTTACTATGTGCCCCTCCTGCCTAATAAATAAGATGCAGTAGCCTAACCTCTCACTAAGCAAACAGAGCCTACCCTCATGCCCAGTGGTATAGACTAGGGTGCCGATCACGATCCTGCAAAAACCGGGTACGAACCGTCGGACGGAGCACAATCTCCGCCCGACGCGTACCCGGTCGTCAATTTTCACAAACAAGGAATTACGATTCGCACGGGTACACCATCACCGTACGAATCGTAAAAAAAGCCCGACCGAACCAAAAAACACCTACCAATGCGATCCGGGAAAGCGCCGACCTGACGTCGGGACGCTCGCAGCCAGCCATTCACGACCCAGGAATCACGATTCGCACCGACGTCACCCCGCACGGTGAATATTTTGCGGCAGCCAAAAACTGCCGGGAAATCAGGACGACGCGAACAAGGACCACCAGTACGCGACGGACAGACAGGACGACGCGAACAAGGAGGACCAGTACGTGACGGACACACAGGACGACGCCACCAAGGAGGACCCGTACGCGACAGGACGACGCGATCAAGGAGGACCCGTACGCGACAGGACGACGCGAGCAAGGAGTACCAGTACGCGACGGACAGACATGGACCCGAACCTACGAGTCATCCCTGCCCTCATAGCAGTACACCTCCTCTACAGGTTACGACGCAGACGCCGCAGAAGGTCAGAATAACTAAGGGAGGGGGGAAAGTGGGGTGGGGTGGGGGTGGCACGACCAGGGCAGGCCACAAAACAACCACATAAGTCACACACCACACATGGCCTGGACATACCTGACTCCCATGCCCTGGTCACCACGAGGGGGTGGGGGCGTGTCCTGATAAGCCAGCGACCGCCACAACGGAAGTCCGTCACCACGCGAACCGGCAACACAACCAGACAGGTACGTCCCGTACCCACGCCTGAAGAGCGTGGGTACGAGTCGGACCACGCCCACACACGTCACCCCAACAATGGCGGGACGGATCGCACCCACGTGGCAAAGGCCTGGGTACGGGCCGCACAAACATCACATAGCGTGGGGACGGATATGTACGGACCCTACCCCCTCCCCGTATGCAAGGAGCGTACCCCCCAGCCCAACAGTGTAAGTACGACCCGTACCCCCACCCGCGTATGCATGGAGCGTACCCCCATGCCAACAGTGTAAGTACGACTCGAACCCTCACCCGCGTATGCAAGGAGCGTACCCCCAGCCCAACAGTGTAAGTACGACCCGTACCCCCACCCGCGTATGCATGGAGCGTACCCCCCAGCCCAACATTGTAAGTACGACCCGTACCCCCACCCGCGTATGCATGGAGCGTACCCCCCATGCCAACAGTGTAAGTACGACTCGAACCCTCACCCGCGTATGCAAGGAGCGTACCCCCCAGCCCAACAGTGTAAGTACGACCCGTACCCCCACCCGCGTATGCATGGAGCGTACCCCCCAGCCCAACAGTGTAAGTACGACCCGTACCCCCACCCGCGTATGCATGGAGCGTACCCCCCATGCCAACAGTGTAAGTACGACTCGAACCCTCACCCGCGTATGCAAGGAGCGTACCCCCCAGCCCAACAGTGTAAGTACGACCCGTACCCCCACCCGCGTATGCATGGAGCGTACCCCCCATGCCAACAGTGTAAGTACGACTCGAACCCTCACCCGCGTATGCAAGGAGCGTACCCCCCAGCCCAACAGTGTAAGTACGACCCGTACCCCCACCCGCGTATGCATGGAGCGTACCCCCCAGCCCAACAGTGTAAGTACGACCCGTACCCCCACCCGCGTATGCATGGAGCGTACCCCCCATGCCAACAGTGTAAGTACGACTCGAACCCTCACCCGCGTATGCAAGGAGCGTACCCCCCAGCCCAACAGTGTAAGTACGACCCGTACCCCCACCCGCGTATGCATGGAGCGTACCCCCCAGCCCAACAGTGTAAGTACGACCCGTACCCCCACCCGCGTATGCATGGAGCGTACCCCCCATGCCAACAGTGTAAGTACGACTTGAACCCTCACCCGCGTATGCAAGGAGCGTACCCCCCAGCCCAACAGTGTAAGTACGACTCGAACCCTCACCCGCGTATGCAAGGAGCGTACCCCCCAGCCCAACAGTGTAAGTACGACCCGTACCCCCACCCGCGTATGCATGGAGCGTACCCCCCAGCCCAACAGTGTAAGTACGACCCGTACCCCCACCCGCGTATGCATGGAGCGTACCCCCACCACACCAGTGTAAGTAGACTCGTACCCTCACCTCGAATGCATTGAGCGTACCCCCACCGTGTATGTACCAAGCGTACATATCCTGAAATCGGAGGTGTGTGTGCAGAGTCCACCCAGCAGTGCCCTGAGACAGGAGGGGTGTGTGCAGAGTCCTCCCAGCAGTGCCCTGAGACAGGAGGGGTGGGTGCCTATCACTCCCAGCAGTGCCCTGAGACAGGAGGGGTGGGTGTGGAGTCCTCCCAGCAGTGCCCTGAGACAGGAGGGGTGGGTGCCTATCACTCCCAGCAGTGCCCTGAGACAGGAGGGGTGTGTGCAGAGTCCTCCCAGCAGTGCCCTGAGACAGGAGGGGTGGGTGCCTATCACTCCCAGCAGTGCCCTGAGACAGAAGGGGTGTGTGCAGAGTCCTCCCAGCAGTGCCCTGAGACAGGAGGGGTGGGTGTGGAGTCCTCCCAGCAGTGCCCTGAGACAGGAGGGGTGGGTGTGGAGTCCTCCCAGCAGTGCCCTGAGACAGGAGGGGTGTGTGCAGAGTCCTCCCAGCAGTGCCCTGAGACAGGAGGGGTGGGTGTGGAGTCCTCCCAGCAGTGCCCTGAGACAGGAGGGGTGTGTGCAGAGTCCTCCCAGCAGTGCCCTGAGACAGGAGGGGTGTGTGCAGAGTCCTCCCAGCAGTGCCCTGAGACAGGAGGGGTGTGTGCAGAGTCCTCCCAGCAGTGCCCTGAGACAGGAGGGGTGGGTGTGGAGTCCTCCCAGCAGTGCCCTGAGACAGGAGGGGTGTGTGCAGAGTCCTCCCAGCAGTGCCCTGAGACAGGAGGGGTGTGTGCAGAGTCCTCCCAGCAGTGCCCTGAGACAGGAGGGGTGGGTGTGGAGTCCTCCCAGCAGTGCCCTGAGACAGGAGGGGTGGGTGTGGAGTCCTCCCAGCAGTGCCCTGAGACAGGAGGGGTGGGTGCCTATCACTCCCAGCAGTGCCCTGAGACAGGAGGGGTGTGTGCAGAGTCCTCCCAGCAGTGCCCTGAGACAGGAGGGGTGGGTGTGGAGTCCTCCCAGCAGTGCCCTGAGACAGGAGGGGTGTAACACATGTGTGTGAGGCCAGAATTATCCACATGCATACTGGCTACAAGGGAACATGTCCCCATGAACTCATGTCAACAGACTCCACACACAAGTACAGTGATCACCAAGGATGCCACGATTGTTGCAGGTGGACACATGGCCCTGCATGCATGGCCAAAGTAGAATGGCTCCGTCACACACACAGCTCATGTAGACACAGCTCTGCGCTAAACATTGGGAACACCCTGCAGGGAAGAAAGCTGGGTACACAGAGGAAGGAATACACCCTGGGACAAGTGCACCATGCAGTAACTGCTTACATGAACAAAGAAAGTTAGCCAACACCTTGTGATGGCACACAGATCCCAGGGTCCCACCAATTAGCAGTACACTACTACACATCCCACACACCCAAACCCTTACACACCACCCAAAACCATGTAGCAGCCCCACCAACACCAATACCAGCATAGCAGTAGTGTGATAATGAAAATAAAATTAAGCTTTATTCAGCATGAGCACAATGTCCGTGGATCGCAGGCAGTTCAATCTTCACACAGCCCATAGGGCAGTCAATGATTCTCAGCTGGATGGGGGACACAGTGGGATGCGTGTCCCCTACCTTGCCTGCACAGTCAAATGGCATCGTCTTCCACACTGGTGAGGGCATCAGGGGGGGGGGAAGCAACAGGCACCGCAGGGACATCAGGGCAAAGGGGCGGCGTTGTGGGTGCAGGGATGGAGGACTCCACCACAGGGGGTGGGGCAGGGCCAAAGGCGGAGGCCAGGATGGCACTACACACCTTTGCAAGGTCCTCCAGGGAGTCCCCTGCACCCGAAGGGACCTCAGGCCCCAAGGAGGGGGGGGGGTCAGAGGGATGGATCGCAGCGCCACTGGGGGAGGGTGGAGACAGGGGGGGAGACTCAACCACCCTGACCAGGGACCTCCTTGACCGCTTGTGTTGTGGTGTAACCGTGGGGCTCAGGGACAGAGCGGCCATGAAGGAGTCCTTGGGGGAGATGTGGCCAGGAGAGCTGAGGGGAGGGGATTTGGAGGGAGTGGACTGGGTGGAATGCGGACTCCCACTATGGCTGCGTGTCACACGTTTGCCCCCCGACCCAGTGGGTGTGCCTACCTCACCCTGTGTGTGCGTGTCAGGAGGAGTGCGGTGGACCTTCCCTGCTGGTGTGGTGCCCGTGTCCGTTGATGTGGGTGCATGCCGACGTCTGGGTGTACGTGGGACAGGCATGGGAGTGGGAAGTGTGGATGGGGCAGGGGTAGGTGGGGGGAGGTCGCGCTGCAGGAGACCCACTGCTGCAGTCAGTGTGGAGTCGATGGACCTCAGCAAGTTGCGTTGGTCAGCCTGCGATGAATGAATGCCCTCCAAGAAAGCCTCGATGTTGGTGAGGGTTTTGCCGTGGGCATGGAGGACATTAAGGATCGCAGCCTGACCAACCTGCAGTTGCCGCTGGATGTCCACAGACTCTGCATTGGCGGCAGCAGTGGAGACAGGGGCAGGGGGTGCGGTGCCTGGCAGGAAGGAGACATGCTGTGACCGGGCACGCTGGGAAGGGACACGAGCAAGTGGGAGGCGGCTGATGGAAACTGAAGGGGCGGTGCGAGGTGTTGTTCCGCTGTCAGCTGCTGGTGCAGCCTCCGCCCACTCGGAGACATCGTCCTCGGACCTGTCAGCTTCGTAGTCTGATGTGCCAGTCGACAGGTCCTCGGCCACACTCTCCTCCGCCTCTGTCCCACTCGATGTGCCAGACCCGATGTCACGGCTGGCACTGGTGCTCGGTCCCTCCGCCTGGTCTGTGTCCATGTCTCCCTCTGTGTCCCCCGACGATGCTGTGGGCAGGGTGGAGAGACAGAAATTAATCAGACACCTGTACACATCTGTCACATGAGTCCAATCTACATAGGTAACATTGCATAGCCTGAAAAGGAAGATCCCTAACATCTACTGAACAGGGTACCGATGTAGGGCATGAAACACACAGTTGGTTGAGCCACCATGCCACTGAAATACCATGGAGAGCATGAGACAATAGCTAAAGACAGGAAACGGAGTCTGACATAGCACCCAGGCCCTGGGGACAATCCAGCACTGCATCTGCACCACACAGCGTTGGCGAAAATACCGATGACCAGGGACCATATCCATGAACTTGAGACACATGCTGCATAGGTAATGCTGAAAACATGCCCAACATGACTCGGTCACTGCACATTGCGTGTGTGTCCAGACACATCACACACTGCCCAGACCCGGCAAGTGGAAATCAGGATTTGACACATAGGCATTGCCCGCCCCAACAAGACCCTACACAAGGCAAATTGTTGAGACACAGGTGGCACCAACATCTCATAGTCTGGGTGATACACACAGGGGCAGGCAAAAAGCAAGATTGGATGCCAAACAGCCAAGGTGCGCCTGTACAAATAATGAGGTACCAGTGCCCATCCTCAGATGAGTATAACAAGACACACAGGCACTGGCAACTGTGAGTATGAAGAAGGACAATCAGGTCAGGCTGCACAGTGGACACCTGCACAAAATAGCACGTCTATATACATGGTGACAGGGGACAATGGCACAGAGCACAACCTACGCTGTAGACACTGAGATTGGCCACGTTTATGATGACACATACACCACTGAGGAAAAGGTGCCCCAGGGGACAGTAGTGGGCACGCAACTACATGCTACTGAATGGTAATGACTGCAACACACGTCACCATCCCTGCACTATGTGTATCGCACACTCATGCACATCATGTCACAGGCCACTACATAGGACATGCGCGCTGTAAGGCATGACACATGAGAGACCAACTCCCATGTCTGGAGTCAGCATCAGTGCCAACTGACATGGAACCCACATGCAGTGAACTTGACAGTGCACAGGCAAGGTCCCACAACCTGTTACACACCACCCCCACACATGATGCTACAGTCATTGTTCTCGTGGACAAAGCGCCAGCCTACATTACCTTGTGAAGGAGTGACTACACACAGACCAGGGAACACATTGCAAGGAGGGGAAGGGTGGCAGGGGCACAGCGCTATACTGGGGCAAACAGGATCTGCACAGCACCTTTAAACCCTGCCAGTGAATTCATGCTACTGTGCCCTTACAAATGCCGGTGACACACAACAAACACACATGTACCTACCCCCTTCCGGCTGCTGCATCGCCTGTAAGCGCCTCTCCAGGTCTGGAAAGACCACCGGCAGCACACACCTGTGGAGGTGGCTCAGACGGCGGCGGCCGCGGTTCTTGTGGCTCAGTCTCAGGTGAGTCCCCCAGCAGGAGCCGTGCAATCCTCCGCGTCCAGCACCAGATATCCTGCCAGCGTTTCCTCACCTGGGGCAGGCTCCGCCTCCGACCATCCACACCCCTCACGGCACTGACGGCGGTCAGCCAGATCTGCTCCTTGGCAGTGGCGCCTACCTGTGAGGAGGAACAAGTGACACCACATCAATACACCAGCCACATGTCACAGAGAGACATATGGGTACAAATTAGCTGGTTACAACAAGGCATGGCATGCAGCCAACGCATTGCACCTTTGTCATAGGGACATCATCCCCTGGTGAGGGAAAAAGCAGTACGTGCCACAGTGGGTACACAGGTGGAATGATGGCAATGTCACAATCAATGATCAAGGCTCACACTGTGCATCACACCCACCCCTCCTGTCTCAGGGCACTGCTGTGAGTGATAGGCCCCCACCCCTCCTGTCTCAGGGCACTGCTGGGAGTGATAGGCCCCCACCCCTCCTGTCTCAGGGCACTGCTGGGAGTGATAGGCCCCCACCCCTCCTGTCTCAGGGCACTGCTGTGAGTGATAGGCCCCCACCCCTCCTGTCTCAGGGCACTGCTGGGAGTGATAGGCCCCCACCCCTCCTGTCTCAGGGCACTGCTGTGAGTGATAGGCCCCCACCCCTCCTGTCTCAGGGCACTGCTGGGAGTGATAGGCCCCCACCCCTCCTGTCTCAGGGCACTGCTGGGAGTGATAGGCCCCCACCCCTCCTGTCTCAGGGCACTGCTGGGAGTGATAGGCCCCCACCCCTCCTGTCTCAGGGCACTGCTGGGAGTGATAGGCCCCCACCCCTCCTGTCTCAGGGCACTGCTGGGAGACATCAGGCACCCCCCCCGGGACCCCCCCGACAGTACATGGCATGTGTGTTACACCTGGACGCAATGGCAGAAGTCACAGTCACAACATAGGGACAGTCTGTGGCAGTGGCCTATGCACTCACCTGATACCCTGGTCGCCCATACAGCATGGAGTACTGTGGGAGGATCACATCCAGCAGAGCCATGTTCTCCTCCAGGGTGAATGGCTGTGTCCTCTCCACAGCCCTTGACATGGTTCCAGGGAATCAGTAGCAGCAGCTGGGTCGACGAATGCAAAGATGTGCAGGCAAGTGCTCCCTCATGAGACCTGGCTGCCTTATATGTGCCCTTCTGCCCAGTCTCATGCACAGGAGTACAGAGTGATTGGTCACTCACATTTGCATCCTATGTTTCCACCAATCCCTTCAAACCTAGCAGTCTGTGGGTTCTCTATCGGTTTCATTCTCCTGCATGATGTCAGCCCCACAAACACATTGCAACAAAGTAGAAGAATTCCAACTGACTTCTGCTGTGCACCTTCCAGAACAATTTCGAATTTTGAACTTGGTCTCCATGACAACCAGCATGCATGTAGGCCTTAATACTTGTCCCCTATGTAATTTGGAGCATCACACACAGGTACGATGCGTTTCGGGGCCCTAGGGCACCCCAAATGCATGGCAACGGCCCGTACATGCATGCCTACGCTCTCCATCACTATGGGTCTGCACGCGTATGCGTACCCGTAGTGTTACGGACCGTACACACGCATGTACGCTCTCTATCACTATGGGTCTGCACGCGTATGCGTACCCGTAGTGTTACGGACCGTACACACGCATGTACGCTCTATATCACTATGGGTCTGCACGCGTATGCGTACTCCTAGTGATAGTGAGCGTACATGCGAGTGTACGGTCCGTACCACTACGGGTACGCATACGCGTGCAGACCCATAGTGATAGAGAGCGTACATGCGTGTGTACGGTCCGTACCACTACGGGTACGCATACGCGTGCAGACCCATAGTGATAGGGCCGTACACACGCATCTATGATCACTATCACTATGGGTCTGCACGCGTATGCGTACCCGTAGTGGTACGGACCGTACACACGCATGTACGCTCACTATCACTATGGGTCTGCACGCGTATGCGTACCCGTAGTGTTACGGACCGTACACACGCATGTACGCTCTCTATCACTATGGGTCTGCACGCGTATGCGTACCCGTAGTGGTACGGACCGTACACACGCATGTACGCTCACTATCACTATGGGTCTGCACGCGTATGCGTACCCGTAGTGTTACGGACCGTACACACGCATGTACGCTCTCTATCACTATGGGTCTGCACGCGTATGCGTACCCGTAGTGGTACGGACCGTACACACGCATGTACGCTCACTATCACTAAGGGTCTGCACGCGTATGCGTACCCGTAGTGGTACGGACCGTACAAATGCCTGTACGCTAGCCATCACGATGGGTACACATACGGCAGCACTCCCACAGTGATTTGGAAACATGCACAGGCCCTCTCAGCAGCAGTACGGCGGTTTTTACACATCACTGTGGTGATAGGCGACACACATGTAGGAATAGGGCGGACATACTTGTCCATGGATGGACATACTTGTCCAGGAATGGACATCAAGGCATCGTCTGTGCATTACTACATGTGTGGGGCACAGGTGTCACAGGCTGTGATGTGGAACATGCCTCCTGAGTGGAGAAGGCACCAGATGTATGATGAGATGTGTACATGTGTACTGTGTGAGGGTGCAATGTGTGCCAGGCATGCCCTTGACTCCTTTGACATGTGTGCATGTGGGACTGCGCACTTGGGGTGAGCGTCACTGGCATGGCACGGACACCAACACACGGAAGTGTCCCATGATGCCCGGTACAGGGGTCATGACACATGACTTGTCACTACCCACAGTGCACAATGTGACTATGTCATATATGTGTCCGGGATTTACATCAGGTTGATGTTGTAGCACCCTCAAAAGCTGCAGCCGTTGCAGCAACCAACATGTGGCTGTGTGTAGATTGTCATTGCACACTGTTCCCAACACCATGCCACATGTGTTATCGGATGTGAGGTGCACATGTATGCATGGGACACGGAGTAGCGAGACAAGGCCATGTCAGCAAACTCACAAGGAATGTGTGGTGAGTCATGACATGTGCACCTTCATGGCAAGGTGTGTGGGCTGGACTAGTGTAATGTCATGTGACCTGTGGCTCCAGTGTTCCGCTACCAGTCTCTGCAATCGGCATCACACTTCTGCTGATGTGTGGTTGTATATCACTCCTGTCTTGCGTCGGGCAGTGCACTTGCACTGGGACACAGCTATTTCCATGGCGTGGCATGGGGAGGTTCTCAATCACCGTGTGTAGCTGGGTCTTGGAAGTAGTGTCACCTTGCATCCATACGTGTCCTGGGCATGTAGCACATGCCTGACTCCCTATGTGGCATGTGTGTATTGCCAGATTTACATGTGCTCAGTAGACATGAGTTGTTCTCGTAGTGCACTCACTCTTCCTTGTCACTTCCAAATTACTGCAGAGCGCCTCCTGTTGCCCGAAGAATTCCAGACTTGGCTACCATGCAGGAGAATGACAGGATCCGGCTCTACCGCTTCACCCAACCGTTGATTCTGGAGCTGACGGCGAGACTGGCACCACACCTGCAACCGCAGCACAGGTATCCGACGGCACTGACACCCCAGCTGAAGGTAATGGCTGCCCTACATTTTCTGGCCACGGGTACCTTCCAAAATACCATAGCTCATGTTGGTGGCATGTCCCAGAGCATGTTCAGCGGTGTGCTGCATGATTTCTTGGAGGCCATGTTGATTCACCTGGATGACTTCATCAAGTTCCCAACCCCTGAACAGATGACTGAGGTCAAGCGTGGATTCTATGCCCTGGGAGGGATGCCCCATGTCATTGGGTCCATAGATGGGACACATGTAGGTTTGGTACCACCACACGCACGGGAGGTGGCGTACCGCAATCGGAAGCACTACCACTCCATCAATGCCCTTGTGGTGTGTCTGTCCAATATGGTGATTTCACATGTCTGTGCTCGTTTCCCAGGATCAGCACACGATGCCTACATCATGAGGCGTAGCGGGATGCCTGATATGATGATGCAGCTGCGCAACGAACGGGCATGTGTTGTTGGTGGGTACAGTCTGTCTGTCCTGTATTCTGTATAGCCGACCAGCACGACCGCTACACCAGTTCTAACGATGTCCATGTGCTTCCCATGTAGGGGACGCTGGCTATCCCAACATGCCTTGGCTGCTGACACCTCTCCGCAACCCCATCACGCCGGCCCAGCTCCGCTATAACACCGCCCATGGCCGGACAAGGCGAGTGATAGAGAGGACGTTTGGCATGCTGAAGAGCCGATTCCGGTGCCTCCACAAGACCGGCGGTGCACTCCCTTATGCCCCGGCGAAGGTCTGCAAGATCTTCATGGTCTGCTGCATGCTGCACAACATGGCAGTTGAAAGAGCTGTGCCACTCATCCTGAATCAACATGACGAGGACCATCCACCCGTGGAGGACGAAGGGCTTGGCAATGGGGCTAGTGATGTGGAGGATGTGGAGCCGCAAGAGGACATCCGGACTCGGCTCATACGCGACTTTTTTGCTTAGTGGTGAGTACCAGGGTCTGAGTGTGCACGCATTGGTCCCCGTGTGGCATGCGTTGTGATGTGTGTCTCCACCTGCATGTATGGCACTTGGGTCAGAGGTGTGTGTGGGTGTGTCACTGGAGTGATGGTGGCAGTGATGGTAGTATTTCCCCAGTCACAATTGTGACCTAGCATGTTGTCATCCATACATGTGTCGATTAACTGCACATGCAAGTGGCTGTGCTTTTTGTGGCTGACTTCTTGTGTGTCTCTCTTCCCCAGGTACCTGCGCATGCCGTTTGCTGGTTGCATTGTTGTGGCACTGCTATTCCTCATGGACATGACATCGTGGGCTGACTCAGCGTTACAGGCACGGACACGTTTGGAAGTCTCCATGGGGTAAGGGATGCATCTGGGGTGTATTGGGTGTGGCAGTTGTTCACGATGTGTGCACACTGCCCCGGTCGGGGTTTGGTTCCTCTGCAGACATGTGGCATCCCCATGGGACACGACATGCAGCTGGGTACACCTGAATAGATGGGCTGCCTGGTTGTCAGTCATCAGTGATGGGATAGTGGATTGTGATGATGGCATCAATGTGTGTGACACTGCCCTCGGACACATACGGTTAACATTGTCTTGACATGGCGTGGGACTTCCACATCAGCGGATGTATGGTGTATGGCAGGCTCTCCGTGAGCAGCTGTGGGTGTTTAGCTGTTAGCCGACGCTTGTGTGCCAGTTCCCTGGCTATCACGCATTTGTGCTGCAGAAGGGGGGTGCCAGTGTTGGAGCCACATGTTACTCCACATGATGTGTTCATGTGTACTTCAAGTTGCCTCTGCAATACCAATAACATGACTAATAAAGGTGTCCCTATGCCTCCAAGGTGCCTCTTCTCAGTCAGTGCTGGTGTGTTGGCACGGTGCATCCTGCATGTCTGGCATGGTATTCCCTGATTGTGGCTATGTGTCAATGTGTCGAGTGGCAAGATGCAAGCTGTGTGTGTGTGCTGAGACTGTGTATTGGGCATGATGTCCATGACTGTGTGGGTATTGTGACATGTGCCATCCCCATGCATCCAACGTTGTCCATGACCCCATTCTCTGCATCCACCGGACTCAAGCTTGCAGGACATGGTTCTGCCACCTGTCTACACATACCTGGGTGCCCCCCAGGACACGGGCCAGGATCCCTGACCTCTGCGCATGACTGTTGCTGTACTCAATGTGTCTGTCAGCACGGTTGTTCGGCCACCCCCTCAGCTGGTTCTGACCATCACGGGTGTGTATGGTGCTCCATGTCTGTCTTGCCTAATAAACTGTGACCCATGTGTCCTGTGCCAGACTCAGGCCCCAGGGTGTGGATGGTTGAAGTGAACAGATGACTCAGGCATGTTTAGACTGTACAAGACACATGTTAGGTAATAATGCTACCAGCAGGCATCTACTCTTAATAGTGTGATTTATTATTGGGGGGGGGGGGACAAAGTGAGGGGCTTTCCGGGATTAGGGAATCCAAAGTTCAGTAGGGGAGTTGGTGTCCTTGCCATTGGAAATCCTCAGAGTCCATGCCACAGTCTTTGTCAACATTGGTCAGCCAGTGACCAGCAGGGCCATGTGGCAGAGAATGTCTCTTGATGCTGTGATGCTGTTGCTCCAGTGGGCCAGGTGCCAGGCCAGGTGTCCTGGGAGATGGTGATGTAGCAGCCACCTCACGGTCCTTTCCGTGGACGACCCGGCTTCCTGCGGGGAACCTCAGCAGCAGGCCGTGACGACGTCTGGGATGCTCCGTCGGATGTTTCCTCCTCCTCCTCATGATCCCTCCCTGTGGGTGGTGATGTTCTCCGCCTTCTGGCACAGGGAGGGTCGGCCATGGTGTCGGCCATCCGACGGAGTTCAGCGTGAATCCCCTGGGACGCCGTCACTTGCTCAGCCTGTCTGTCCTCCATCCTCCGTTGGTGTAGCTGTAGACAGGCTATTAGCTCCGCATGTTGCTGGGCCTGCTGGACCTTGATCCCCTCGAGGACGGACACAACCTGGGCCATGCCCGTGGTGTCCTGCCGGTATGAGTCCAGGATGTTACGGACATGGGAAAATACCGGATCCCCAGCCAACTGGTCAGGCTCGCGCCTCCGCCGTCCTCCACTCCCACCACCCCTGCCCACTTGCGTCTGGCCTGCACTTGTGGGAACATCGGGTCTCCGGGACCCCTGAGGGGTGGCATTGGCGTTGTCGCCTGCCTCCTCCTGGGTGCCCGGGACACCGTGTCCCTCCTGGCGAGCCTGGCTGCATTGTGGTGTTGGGGCAGGGATCCTGGGTGTCTCCTGGGATGTGGCAGGAGTGGGGGTGGTGGTTGGCACGGTTGTACCTGACGCAGGTGCTGCAGGTGGTTGGACACCAGAGGGGCCAGGTCGGTCGGGGTCGTCCGCAGAGTGGTGAGAGTGGTCGCTGCCGGTGGGATCGGTCTCCTGCAGATCCGGGTCCTGTGAGTGTTCCCCCCCAGTGTTGGGGGGTGCAGCACGACGTTGACCTGTGTGTGAGAGAGAAAATGTTAATTTTGATCCATGCAACATCCATGTTTCATCCGTTACAAAGTTGGCACATTTCCTCTTGGAATTAGGATCTGTCTTGCATTCCACTCACAGTGCACTTGTGCATGGGTGTGTCCCTTGGCCACCAATTTGGCCCCTTTAACTATGTGTGGCACAGTCTTACTTGCTGCGTCAAGTGTGACTGCAGTCAGCAGTGGAGTGTGCATGTGTGGCGAGCCATGCATTTGCGCCTTCCTTGTAGCACTGTACATGTGCACATGGAGTGGATCCACACACTTATATGATGCAGGTGGCTGTCCTTGTGCTCGTGTACAGGTTGTGACATGGCCCTGCGTTTTGCCATGATGAAGAGGGGGGGTTCTGGCACTGGCCACCCTTGTCTACATGCACGCAGTCCACCTGCTGACGAGCAGACATTCCCACACACCAAAGGACTGATTTGCTCTCCCTGTGTCTCCCTCCTTCTCTGTCCCCCTCTCCCTCCCTCTCTGTCCCCCTCTCCCTCCCTCTGTGTGTCAGCCTCCTCCCTCTGTCCATCTTCCTGTGTCTCCCTCCCTCTCTGTCCCCCTCTCCCTCCCTCTCTGTCCCCCTCTCCCTCCCTCTGTGTGTCAGCCTCCTCCCTCTGTCCGTCTCCCTCCCTCTCAGTCCCCCTCTCCCTCCCTCTGTGTCCCCCTCTCCCTCCCTCCGTGTGTCACCCTCTGTCACCTTGGCCCAGATTCCTGGGCACACACTGTTAGCAGATCTTTGAGTGGCCCTTGGCCTGTTGATGTGAGTTTGTTTCTGATCTCCAGGCACCCATTTTGTCTGCTGTGTGTCTGTGCGCTGCTGCTGTGGTGGTGTGTGCTGCCACTCTTTCACAATGTTGGCTGTTCATTAGCTGCTGTCATGTGCAAAACAGTGCCTTCACCCCCATGTGTTGATGCAAGGCGTCCGCCATTTGCTGGCAAGTCATTCCTGTGTTGGGACACAGTGTTTGTCTGGCTGTGACCTAGGCCATATGGGCAGAGGGCATTGTTGTCTGCTTTGGAGTCGCACTATGTGATTCTTGGTGCCCAGCCTCCCGCCATCCGGGTTACCGTGTCATGTGTTGTTGTCTTCTGTGGCCTGTGACTTGACATTGTCCAGCTGGGTGCATGGGGCATGGTGGCAGCAGTGGCATGTGCCTGCTCATGGAGTGTGGTTGAGTCATGCGATGGCTTGTGGTGGTTGCGTGCCTGTTATTAATTTTGGTTGTGGTTGCAGTTCCCCCCATGTGAGGTGCGTTGTTTGTGTACTCACCCGGGTCTCGGACTCCTTCTACTCCTTCAACTGCCTCCACCGGCAGTATGGCCATCACCCTCTCCTCCCAGGGATGGTACTGTACGGCTCTGCGGGAGGGCCCTCCTCCGGTGGCGTTGGCCTGGTCGTGTTCCTCCTGCCTCTTGGCTCTGACCCTCCTCCGCAGATCGTACCACCTGTTCTGGCAATCCTGCTTGGTCCTCCTGGTGTCCGCAACAGCATTCACAGCATCGACGATGGTCTGCCACATGGCTGTTTTGGCTGCCTGGCTGGTGCTTCTGACCAATGTTCCAAAGATCTGTGGCTCGACTCTGAGGATTTGATCAACAAGGACCTCCAACTCTCGGTGACTGAACTTTGGATTCTTGGTAGTGGGCATGATGAGGGATGTGGGTGGGGATGGTGTGGGTGTGGGGGGTGTGTGGATGTTGGGGGGGGGTGTGGATGGTTGTGTGTGTGTGTGAATGTGATGAGAGGGTGTTTGTGAGGGTGGTCGTGTGAAGGTGTGCAAGTGTAAGATGTGGTGTTGCTTGTAGTCTGGTTCTGTGGTGTCTGGCAGCAGTGAGTCTGTTGCAAAGGCTCATGGTTTGTGTGTGTGGGCCCTTTTCATTGGTCCATGGGTGGGTGTGGCAGTGTTTGAATTTTGGGTGGGTGTGTTATAAGGAGTGGTGGTGTATTGGGCCTCTGTTTGTTTTTGACAGTTGCAGGTCAGTGATTGTGTTCTTTTAGTGGTTGTTGGCCATGTTTAGTGGCTGTGTGCCTTTCGAATGGTGTATTCTTGTGTTGTTTTGTTTTGTCCTTGTTGTGTACGTGCGTTTTGAGCGTGTGTACGGTGTGTACATGGGCCATTTGGTTGTACGATTATGTCCTTGTGTGTGGCTTTGTACGACTCGTACATGCGGTTGTGATGTTGGGGCATGGGGTGCGCTCCGTACTTAGGAGGTTGTGTTGGGGGTGCGCCAGGAACGTACTGGGGTGTAGGTACACGGGGGTATGACACGTACTGGGGTGGGGGTGGGGCTCGAACGTACTGGGGTGTACATAGACGGTGGTATGACACGTACAGGGGTGGGGGGGTGTACATTGACGGTGGTACGACACGTACAGGGGTGGGGGGTGTACATTGACGGTGGTACGACACGTACTGGGGTGGGGGTACGACTGGAACGTACTGGGGTGTACATAGACGGTGGTACGACACGTACAGGGGTGGGGGGGTGTACATTGACGGTGGTACGACACGTACAGGGGTGGGGGGGTGTACATTGACGGTGGTACGACACGTACTGGGGTGGGGGTACGACTGGAACGTACTGGGGTGTACATAGACGGTGGTACGACACGTACAGGGGTGGGGGGGTGTACATTGACGGTGGTACGACACGTACAGGGGTGGGGGGGTGTACATTGACGGTGGTACGACACGTACTGGGGTGGGGGTACGACTGGAACGTACTGGGGTGTACATAGACGGTGGTACGACATGTACAGGGGTGGGGGGGTGTACATTGACGGTGGTACGACACGTACAGGTGTGGGGGGGTGTACATTGACGGTGGTACGACACGTACTGGGGTGGGGGTACAACTGGAACGTACTGGGGTGTACATAGACGGTGGTACGACACGTACAGGGGTGGGGGGGTGTACATTGACGGTGGTACGACACGTACAGGGGTGGGGGGTGTACATTGACGGTGGTACGACACGTACTGGGGTGGGGGTACGACTGGAACGTACTGGGGTGTACATAGACGGTGGTACGACACGTACAGGGGTGGGGGGGTGTACATTGACGGTGGTACGACACGTACAGGTGTGGGGGGGTGTACATTGACGGTGGTACGACACGTACTGGGGTGGGGGTACGACTGGAACGTACTGGGGTGTAGGTACACGGTGGTACGACACGTACTGTGGTGGGGGTATGACTGGAACGTACTGGGGTGTGGGTAGACGGGGCTATGACACGTACTGGGGTGGGGGTGTGGCTCGAACGTACTGGGGTGTAGGTACACGGGGGGTACGACACGTACTGGGGTGGGGGTACGACTGGAACGTACTGGGGTGTGGGTAGACGGGGCTATGACACGTACTGGGGTGGGGGTGTGGCTCGAACGTACTGGGGTGTAGGTACACGGGGGTACGACATGTACTGGGGTGGGGGTACGACTGGAACGTACTGGGGTGTAGGTAGACGGGGCTATGACACGTACTGGGGTGGGGGTGTGGCTCGAACGTACTGGGGTGTAGGTACACGGGGGGTACGACACATACTGGGGTGGGGGTGCGTCTGGAACGTACTGGGGTGTACATAGACGGTGGTACGACACGTACAGGGGTGGGGGGGTGTACATTGACGGTGGTACGACACGTACTGGGGTGGGGGTACGACTGGAACGTACTGGGGTGTACCTAGACGGGTGGGGGTATACATATACGGGGGGTACGTGTCGGACGTACGGGGGCTGGGGGGAGTGTTGGGCGCGTATGCGGGCACATGTCTCCATGGTTGCTATAGGTGTTCGGTGCGGACGGTGTTTTTTCCATACGGTTGTACGCTCGGACGCACGGGATGGATCGTGATTCCTCGGTCGGACTTGGATTTTTACGTTTGTAAGGTAAATCGTCCGAGGACGTGTCGGACACATTTTCCGACCCGAGGACGTGTGGGGAATGATTCCCAGTGCGGTTCGTATGGACTTTTTACCATGCGAATCGTGATTGCCAGTTCGTACGGCACTTGTACGATTCGTACGGTAAAAAGACCCGATACGAGTCGCACGGGGGAATTTTTTACCGGATCGTGATCGGCACCTATAGGTGTTAATTTATACAGGTTTTTTACAATTTAAAAAAGAGAACATGGATTTGTTTAGGGGTTTAGGATGTTTTGGGGTTTGAGTAGGATTTAATTAATATTTTATAAAGTATTTTGATAGTATACTTACTTTTTAGTGAGTCTTTTCTGGCAATCTTCAATATTTTCTTTAGCTGTTTGGAGTAATATCTGTAGTGGAAACATAAAGAGATGGAATATATAAGTTAGTTATTTATTTGAGTAAAGATAAATTAGTGTTTTAGTTTAATTTGGCAGTTTAGTTAGAAAAGAATATTTACTTACGTTTTTAGAATAGTAATAGGATGTAGGTTTCTTCTGTTTAGTAGAGCTTCTTCTTCGTTCAATGCTTTGGTTTAAGGCACCGTGGAACACTTGTTTTAATTGGTTTATATAGTGGTTTCAAATTGTTTCTTGAATGTTATTGGTTGTTTTCTGTATGTGGCCTTTCTATTGGATGGTTTGAATTTTTTTTAGTTAATTGGTTTCCTTTTATGGAAAATGCTAAGTAAGAGTATATTTAGTTTTAAAGGAGGAGAGTTTTAAATTATTATATATAAAAAGATTGTTTATAATGTGTACTAATTTTATTTAAATGTGTTCGAAATGCCAATGTGATAATTATTTTAGTTTTTTTTTATTATGTTGTTAAATATAGAGATCGCTATAAATGTTATGTTTATGTTTAAGTAGAATCTCATTTGAAAATGTATGTTTTGGTAAAATATTGTCTTTATGTTGTTGAAAGTATTGGTTTTATTAGTATTAGAATTGTCGATATATTTAAAAAAACGATATTATTGATGTCTATATTTTGGTTATCGATATTTGTGACATGTGTCATATTTATTAACTTATGTCGATATTTAGTATTTCGATATTAATGTGTGCGATATTTGTGTGATCGATATAATTGTATTACGATATTGTAGTGTCGATATTAGTGTAGTTTTTTAAATAAGTATACAATGTCGATATTTTTGATGTCGATATATTTGTTGCGATATTTGTGTAGTTCGATAATGTGTCTGTCGATAATATGTCAGAGATCCATGGTAAGCACCTTCTCCTCCCATTCTGTGAATGTTAGTAGAGGAACAGGAGGGCCCCTGCCAGTCCTCTGAGCTGCCTCATGGTTCCTGTTGGCCTGGTCTTTCACACTGGCCTTGAGGTCATGCCACCTCTTTTTGATGTCACGCAGTGTGCTCATGGTGGAACCTACTGCATTGACATTTTAACTATCCTGTCCCACATTTGATTCTTACTGGCAAGTGGGGTCTATTGGACTAGGGTTCCAAAAAAATGTGGTTCAACTCAAATGTTCACTTCTACCATCACTGACAACTCACTGTCATAGAATTTGGGCATTTTTATTGTGACTGAGAGAATGCTGTACAAAAGGTATACCAGTGAAAATCTGAATGTGGTGGTGAAGGTGTAAAAGGTGTGTCAGGCACTTGGTTGAGAAGGGATGGTGTGTGGAGATAGGTGGGTGTGATGGTGTGCAGTGTGATATGTCTCCTCTCCTAGCAGTTGTGTTGTGTTGGCCTTCAATGCTGTCTTTTTGCAAAGGATGCTGGTCAGGGAAAGCGTGTGTTTTATACTCTGCAATGTGGGTGTGTCCACCTGAGCAATGACCATCAGCTGTGTTTTTCCTTGCTCACTTTGCTAGGACCTTTTTTTTTAATGTTGGCTTAGCAGGACCGCGGTGGTCGGAACGCAGAGTTTGTTGCGACAGGACAGCGGTCTCATCATAATTTCCTCAGCAGTCATGCCGCTATGGAATCAGCGTTTGCGTATGGTAATGTAGCATTTCCAACAGCTTCGGTCAGAGTTTCAGGCTTTCCGACAGCGGCGGACGGATTTTAGATTTTTCCGACCAACGCTGTTGGAATTTTCAGACCATGTATCATAATGGGACCGTCGGTTATTACCTGGACCCGGTGGGAGTTTTTTTTCCGATGCCATGGCTTTTGGATGGCTTTTCCGATCGCCATCGTAATGAACCCCTCATTTGTTCAAGCTGGGTAGAAATCCTAGGAATGGTTTAAAACATTCTTTAAAACAGTGTGAGGAAACATTGCTAGATGTCTTGGGCCCACTGGCTGGAATTTTTGACTTGGTAGAAGATATATACATTAATGGTGGAGATATCAACATAGGATTACGAGGATGGAGCCAGAGAGCAACATAGAGCCATATGTACAAGGACTGGCGAAAACTACCGCTAACGATAGTTAGCAGCAGTTTTCTTACCGCTGTGTACCGCTGACAACTATCGCCTTGTTAGTGACGTATGTACAAGATGTCACTACATGGCGATAGCTTCAGCGATTAGTGATGAAAACTGCTGCTAACATTAGCGTGATAGCGATAGGAATTCCGGCGTTAGCGGGCAAAAAGCAACGAAAGGTCCATTAGCGGCAAAAAAACGCACATTAGTCAGCCCTACGTGAGTTTTTTTTGCCTCTATCACTCGACCTCCAATAGAAAATAGGCAAGAAAAAACAATGAAATGCAGAATGGAGCAGCCAGGGCCAAGTGAAGCACACATCAACAACCCCCTCAAGCCACCCAACATCCAGGATGAGAGCCTGGATGCCTCACTGGACCTGCGTCTGGACCCTGGATGCCTCACTGGACCTGTGCATGGAGTGGGATGCGGAGGAGCTGTGGAGTTGATGAGTCGCGGCGGTAGACATTGAGGCACAGCGATCTCCTGAACCTGGTCTGGCAGGTCGCATGGAGACACTTTGCTGACCTGTGTGAGAAGACCGCCTTGAGCCCCTTGGAGCTGTGAATGTTAGAGGCACTCCTGCGTACCAACATAGGGAGGTCTACATCGCATACTACGATCCACCACTGCACCGGGGTGCACGGAGGGGATTGCCAACGATGGCCGGCACCTCTCTGCACCGCTGGCTGGATGATGCTGCACTGGCCGGACGCTGTGGAGGGTGAGGCCCCTGAGCTGAATTGAACTTTTGTGGCGGGAGCACTGCAACTTCATGCATAAGGGGGCCCTGCTGCATCAACTGCATTGGGAGATTCCCCAGCGGACTTGTCGGTGTAGGAGAGTAGGATCTGCTTCACATGGTTACCCCCACTTTCTGCTCCTGTAACACTGTATTCGACTTTAGTCTGGCTGGCGGCCCTGCTATTCAGGACCCCAGCCTAGCTGCTTCCTCTCTAAATTGATTCCATGTACCTTAGGTACATCACAGATTGGATTCTGAGGTGCCCTTATAAGTCCCTAGTATATGGTATACTATGTACCCAGGGCATAGGTACCCCAGAGGCCTACCAGGGGCTGAAGCCCTATGGCAGGCCTTATCAATCCTAAAGGCAGGGTGCTTGGTTATATGGGAGAGGATGCCCAGGCATGAGCCAAGCCCCTCTGCAGCCTTTGGAATCTATCCTCCGGGGTTGTCAGTAGTGCAGCCTGACCATAAACTCTTAAGTGCATTATAACTAAATGGTTAATACTAACTTTTGACTGGCTGCACAGAAACATGTCGTGTTTGGTGTCAAACACCTTGGAATCATACCCCCACATCAATAACTGGGGTGGGAGTATGATCCCACCCTTTAAGAGGGAGAGACATGACAGCACCGGTATACCCGGTACCAACTTAAAAGAGCCCTGGCATCACAAAATGGATGCTGCAGCCACAGACACGGGTCTGGCCTCCTGCTGCTGACCGAAACTCCGGCAGGGGAGGCCTGGACAATAGGTTTCCTGTCACAGGCAGGTGTAACCACCTGCCAGACAGGCTGATGTGTATTGGGGCTGGGAGGGAGCACATTCAGAGTGCTTTGAAGTCCTGCACTGGGGGCACATTTGGTGTCCCTGTGCATAGTCCAGCTCAAACTGGTTCAGGGGCTAACAGCCCCTGCTCTGGGGCAAAACTGGACAAAGGGAATGGGTGTAGCCACCCCTCTTTCCAAACCCTATCATAGGTGGGTCCCCTGAGTTAGTCCAACCCCTTTCTTAGGTATAATTAAGGAACCCCTGGCAACAGGACTTTAGATATCCCTGGAAATCTCCCTTGGGGTCAAGGAGTGACTCCCCTGCTTGGCAGGCACCAACAAAGCAATTGCCAGTCTGCATCTTCGAAGCTCCCGACAGACTCCGAAGTGTCTGCAGCCCAGGAAGAGGATTTCCAGACTTTTCAGAGGCCAACCTGGGTCCCCAGCAAAGTTGAGACCCGCAGCCCTTGTGAGTGACGTGGAACCGTAACTCCTGGTCAATGTGCACATTTGCAAGTGCATTGACTTCGACGTCTCTTGAAGTTGTGCTTTGGGTTACGTGTAGCCCAAGCCCCGAGCACCTTTTGCACTGAAGATTGTGGGCCTACACTCCACCAGTGTTCCCTGAGCCCGCTTCTTGCATTTCATCTTGAGGCTCCTTCGTGATCCCTGGTCCGTCGATTTTCCTTGGATTTCCCTGGTTGCTCTAACCGTGCCCTGACTCCCCACCATGTGGTGAGTCCCTCAGACCATGCTGGTCTGCGCCGAAGCATCTTTCTTCTTTTTGCGTGGGTTGCTGTTGACAAGGCTTGTTGTGTCCAAACCGGGCACCAACGCTGCAGCACTGGACATCCTTCATGGGACAGCTCGAATCCAGCTCCTGGTTGTCCTCAACGCCTCCTGGTCCTTGTGGCTGAAGAGTCAAGCTTCACCTTCTTCACCTGAAATCACCCGACATCGTTGGGCATTCGTCTATCGTGCCCCTGGTCACTGGCTAGTGACGCAGACTCTGTCCCCTCTGCTTTCAGGTTCTTCTCATCTTCGATCCAGACTCGGATCTCTTCGGACACTTCACATCTTCCCGGCAGCAGCACTACTTCGCCAGCTTCCATGGAATACGACGACGCAACCCAACACCATTTGACACCTATGCACCCGGCTTCCCTGGGTGAGGTAACTCGAGTACTCCGGTGCTCCCATGGGTATTGACCCTAGAACTTGCTAAATCCAAAAGGGTTTGGTCCTAGCTCACCTCTAAGTATCCCTAATCTTTAAAAATCTAACCGCGACTTTCCCCATAGAAGACAACAAGATCTCGCGGCTGTGTTCTCACACTGCACACTGCCCCCGTGGGTTCCCTGTGTCACTACCTTGGTTGGGTCCTTGGGGTCCCAGTGATTCTACAGGCTCCAGGTCTTGTGTCTAGTTAAGTCGTGGTTCTTATACCACTATTTTAGTATATGGTTTGCCTCGCCCCTAGGGCCTAACGTGTATTTGTGCTATTTTACTGTAATACTTAAAGTGTAGCTTATGTGTTTTGACCTCTAGCCTCATAAAGAGACTAGTAGCCTGTGTTTAGAAATAAATACATATATTTTATATATACCAGGTGTGGTTGCCTTTCTTTTAGCCATTCAAGAGATTATAGGCTGGTAAAACAAGTTGCTTTACATTCCTTCAAGACTTAGCCATAGCTACAAATAGGATAGCTTTCAATAAAGGTTGTCTTTAACCTATCATCAATCAGGGGTTGTTTGGACTGGTACAGGTTGCCCACTATAACTAGTGGACAGCATATACCAGGCCAACTTCTCACAGTCAGCGACTGCTGTACCCAGGCTTGTGAAATCCCACCTGGCTGAGGCTCCTGCTGGCTGATTCACAGATTTGGAGAGAGTGCAGCGGATTGCGCCACAATGTCAATCTCCAGGTAAGGGGTAACCCTGGGCATAGTTCACGTAGTAGTGCTACGCTTAGCAACGCGAAGTGCACTTCGCACTACACGAGATACCCGTAGCACTACGCGAACTGCGTAGTATGCTGTTTGCGATGATTGCACAGTGCCGGATGCTTGTCCACACTATGCAATCATTGCAAATGGCATCTTGCACAGTGTAAGCGGTCATTTTCTGCCGCCCGAGTAGATTTTTACTCAAGCGGCAGCTTTCTCAACGCGGACTGGTAGTTTCTCATCGCGATCGGTTGCGAGCATACGCAACCACTCGCAATGAGAAACCTGACCTCCTCGCGTTGAGAATCTCATCGGGAGGTTTATTTTCCACACTCGCGATCGGCAACTCGATGTTGCTGATCGCAAACTAGGAAAAAGTCTCGCCGGGATGTCATTTTACTTGCTCGCGGTCGCCAACTTGACATTGAGGACCACGAGCGAGCAAAAAATGCCAACTACGCTACGTGATTTTGCACTGTGTGACGTGCAATTCGCATAGCGCGAAGTAGCACAAACTACGCAAACTTCGCAAGCGTAGCGTAGTTGTCTGCCCAGGGTTAGTAAGGAGAAGGTGGGACGCGTATTGAGGAGGCCCGGGGGTCGAATTGTACAGGCCTGGCACCTGTAAATGACACACCCCCAGTGGCGGCTCATCCGTTATGGCAGAAGAGCATCGCCCCACTGCTTTCAAGCAGTGCAAGAAGATGACAAATCATCACATGATGATAACTTCAGGATGTAATCGTGCTGTGTTTCATTTGCGGGAGGGAGGGTTTTTTGCTAGGACTGCTCCACTCACAGAGCAGGGCAGGGGTGGAGTGGCATGCCTACTCAAGTGCGCAATGACTGTTTGGTTGGCACACTCAGGCTGCCCAAAGCAGTCATCCACACTGTCCTGTTTGCAACGCAGTTGGTTAAGTGTAATTACCACCATTGGAATTGTGAGTGTGTCCATATGATACTCATGCATGGACTTCTCTTTCAGTATAAGAGTTGTCCATCAATTTTCGCATCCTGATCGCATCCTAACATGGCAACGCAGGACGGCAGGTAATAAAAATATAGATAGTGGTATACTACATCATTTCATAGTAGAAAGAGAGACGGTTTAATAACTATGACTGTTTCAATCTCTCTAGAATAAGAGGCCTGCTCCTATACGTTCCCATTGAATTAAGCGCATTCTCCTATATAAATATAAGGCAAGGAGTCCACTAGTACCTACCTCTTGGATGTACTGGTCAACCCATAAGGTAATAACCCTTATTAAACATAGTTTAGTTTTCAATAAACTAGAACAAGAACTGTGTGAGGATGGTTTGATTTGAACAGGCGTTCTAGAGAATGGTTGGGTATGAATGGTCTGTATGACGAATCACCAGGAGAACCACACTGCTTTATTTTCTAATGGCCTTTTGGTACTCGAACCCGAACTCGGGTGGAACCAATTGACTTAGATAAAACTGTCCGTATAATGATTAATTTTGTGAGTAACTGCAAGGAGTGATATCATGTGTTTTAGATATGTATATACAATGCACGAATACTAATGTTTTTAATGCTGAATTTTTAGGATTCCTTTAGATTTATTGTACCTTGGGAGATTATAATAAATTGTCCTGAAGAAGGTGGTCTTCTATCCTTAATACTCCACCGAAACGCGTCGACGCAAGTCAGAAAAGGCAGACTATAGACTGGAGTGACATCTGTTCTCTAAAAAATTAAATATCAGTATCTACACTGAGGAGAATAGTTGATTTGGGTCCTTTGTCTTCCTTTTTATTTTGGATAAGAAAACATCTTTCTTACTTGTGTTCTCCTTCTGTTTTGAATTGCTTTTTTATTGTATTTTTTTATTGCTTGTTCACTGTACAACAAATATAGCGTCAAGCGTTGATTTTAACGTTTTGGAACTGTCACACATTTTTGTTATTGTGTCAATGTTTTTAATAAAATACAGAAATTCTACTCACAATTTTGGACTGGGTTCGGATTCTGGTGTCTTGTTCTGGTGATTGATTGATTTTGATACCTGTATGAGTTTGTGAGGTTTTTCATAAAGGGGAATCTTTCTTTGGACTGTTTGCAATGCAGGCTGCATTACAGCCTGCATGAAGAACATGCCCACACCTCCAGCCTCCGGCTGAACGCCTTGTCTCGGCACCAATGACCAATCCCAATGCCGCATTGCAGTTTTGTGATTGGCTTAGGGTAGGGAGCCTGGCTACCTACTTCCTGTTCCTGGAGGCAGACTCAGGAGAGCAGGAGCAACGAAGACACGGGACCCGGCCTCAAGGTAAGATTTCTCTCATTTAAATAATTACAACACCTTCTCACACACACACACCTGGGTTCACACCCCATCCAGTGTCCTTTCCAGCGTTTCCCAGCTGCACAGTCCCCCTGCAGCACTTCACAATGGCGGCCTCTGTGCTGCCATGCGCAGCGGACGTACCACTGGTGTGCCAAAGGTATATATGAAGTTACGACGCATACTATTACATCGCATTCCATTACAATGCATACTAATACTAGGCATATTGCAACAGTAGCAACACACGCTAAAACATCATATTTGACCCAAATACAAACCCCAATTTTCATATTTGACCCAAATGCTCAACCACATTTTCATGATTGACCCTAAAACACACCCCAAATTTCAAATTTTACCCCATGAGTCATCCCAAATTTCATCTCCTACACCCAGAATCCATACTCACCCTAAAACTTAAAAATACCCCATTACTGACTGCACAATGCGCTGTATTGGAATGCGATGTAAAGGCACCTGCGTTGTTGGAGTTGTGTTGTAAAGGTGTTACGATGTAATGCCTGCATTGTAATGGACGTCTCCCGTGCCAAAGACAAGCCATAGGTAAGCCCGTCAGCGTCCGTCTGCCCCTGTACCGCGCTCAGCACCGAGGACCCTCCCTCTCGGACACTCCAGCACCATCCTCGCCATCAACCTTGAATGCCACATCGCCTGCAAGGACCAACATCTGCTCCGGACCAAACATCGCCATCACTGATGGCTCCTAAATCACCCGCAAGGACCACCTGACCGTCCAGGAGGAGGCATTGCCATCACCTACAGAAGCACACTCCAACTGACCACGCACTCTAATGACCCAACAGTGACCATGTGATCACCTCAACTTCCAGATCCGGACCAACCCCATCTTCTGCAGCACCCTCATCTGCAGGCACCCGAGGCCATGGAAACCCATTCTCCGATACTATTGTAGACCTCATTGCACACCAGGCTCTCCCATCCACCGACAACATCCTAATCAGCGAACTCAAGTTTCACCTGGACAACCCCAGTGACCAGAACACCACCCCCTCCTGGGGAAGCTCCCCAAAATCAGACTCAAGAAGCTAGTCACCGTAGCAAGCCACATAGCAGGACACATGATCAAGCACATCTCGTCCGCCAGCGGGAACTTCAACTACAGCCACACCACCGGACTCTCCTGGACCGACCATCATTCTTTACATCTTCACCATGCCCACCGTACACCATCCCCATCATCACCCCCCCTTGCAGCTGGATCAAGGTCACCGAAGAACGTCTCGTCAACTCCGCCAACGCTAACGGATGATGACACCACAGCGCAAAACCGCCACCGATGGATCTCCAACTGCGCAGACACCCTGGCACCTCTCAAGAATAGATCAGGCAAAACTAGCAGCCTGTTGCGCCGTATTTGCAAAGTGACGCATGTAGGCATATGCGTGACCTTGTGAAGCGCTGTGCCACATCATACCTGCATCAGATGAAAAGTGCTGTTCTGGTGGCGATAGGGGCTTGCAAATATGTTCCCAAATGTGTTCTTTTTGGTGAAGGTATTTTAAAGCAGTTGGGAAAATACATTTCAACATTTACCGCCTTGATAAGGCTCAGACCTCAATGCATAAAGTCTTTGGAGGAAAAAATGTATATGGTAGGGCCGGAAGGAGAGGGCAGCCTTCTGGACAAGCCTATTATAAGTTCCAAATGGGTCAAGGAAGAGGTGTCTGTAGGGTAGGACATGGTTCCGCAGGATTCTATTTCCAATGGGGAAGGGACGTTTGAGGCAGATCTTCAAGAAGAAGAGGTCAGCAAGCCTATTCAACAGGTTAGTAGGGAGTCTACTTCTGGTTCTTTCCAAATAAAGGTGGGAGGAAGGATGAGATTGTTTGAGAAAGAGTATGCGAATATAACCCAGGATCCTTGGTTGATGACAACTATGAGTGGTTCATTCAAGTTCCTCAACAAAAGAGAGAGCCGAGGGAGCTAGTGTTTGAGGAAGATAAAAGACAGATAGTCTATGGAGAACTACAAGAGATGTTAAAATAGGGTGCTATAGTGAAGGTGAACAAGAAAGGAAAAGGCTTTGTGAGTAGTTTGTTCCTTGTCAATAAGAATGACAAGGGATAGAGAACAGTGATAAATTTACGGAAGTAAAATTGTTTTGCGACTTACCGCCATTTCAAGATGGAAGAGGTGCATATGCTAAGAGACATTTTCCAAGAAAAGGATTGGATGGTAAAATTAGATTTGAAGGATGCATATTCCATGATACTTTTTTAATGTCTTTCTTTTGGTCTTTCTTCAGCCCCATGGTGTCTTAAACAGGCATGAAGGTGGTGGGGCTGTTAAGAGAACAAGGTGTGAGGATGTTGATTTATATACATGACATTCTCATCATGAACCAGGAGTTGGAAGTTTTGGTGCAGCATTTGATTATGGTGAGATGTTTGTTAGAGAGTTTGGGTTTCATTCTGAATCTGGCGATATCGATATTGAAACCAGCACAACAGCTGAAGTTTCTAGGCTTCATCACAGATACAGAGAAGGTACAACTTCAATTACCAGAAAGAAAAGAAAAGTTGATCAAAAGGGAAGTAAGTCATTTGAAAGTAAGACTGGAAGTGACTTTGAGAGAGATAGCTCAAGTGATAGGTCTGGTATCGTCCTCAATTCAGGCAGTTTTCCCAGAACCTTAACATTACAGGGCATTTCAATGTCTGAAGAGCTCTGGTCTATTGAAAGGTCCATGATATGGGGGAAAAGTAAGAGAGGAAGTGAGGGAAGAGTTAACTTAGTGGTTGGAGAATTTGGAAGCATGGAATGGTCAAGCTGTTTCTAGAACATTTCCAGATTTAGTTTTAGAATCAGATGCAAGCATGCAAGGAGGGGGAGCAATGTGTTTATAGGTCAGGAAACAAGAAGAATATGGAGTATGAGGGAGAAAGAGTAACATATAAATTACTTGGAGATGACAGCAGGCTTGTTTGCCTTGCCCAGTTTCAAGGAGTGTTTACATGGTTGTCCGGTCCTGTTGAAAATGGCCCTTTTTGCAGGGTTACCCCAAACATTATGCCTTCCTCGTCCTCTTTTTCAGACCTTTTTTTTTACAGCTCTAGGACCCTGAGCACTTTACCACTGCTAACCAGTGCTAGAGTGCATGTGAGTCTCCCCTCAACATGATGACATTGGTGTATACCTGATTGGCATATTTGTTAAATTGGTAAGTCCCTTGTAAATTGCTATACCATATACCCAGGGCCTGTACTTCAAATGCTACTAGTGGGTTGCAGCACTGAATGTGCCACCCACATAAGTAGCCTTTCAAACCTGTCTCAGGCCTGCCACTGCAGTACTTGTAAGTGCAGTTTACTGCCACTTCGACTTGGCATTTAAAACTACTTGCCAAGTCGTAAACTACCCTTTTATTACATGTTACCCGCTAAGGTAGGCCCGAAGTAACCCTAAGGGCAGGGTGCTATGTAAGTAAAAGGTCAGACATGTACCTTTATGTTTTGCTTGTCCCGGTTGTGACAAACAGCCTCTTTCATTTTTCACTACTGTAAGGCCTTCTGCTCTCATAGGCAAGCATTGGGAATTCCTCAATATATTTTTAAGCTGCAATTCCTGATCAAAAAGGAGTAACTTTTTCATATTTGATATGTTTGGAATGATAATGATAAATCTGCCTAACTGGTGAAGTTGGATTTAACATTATTGTTATAGAATTGTCACTTTTAGAAAGTGGATATTTCTCTGAACTTACTGCTCGTTGTGTCTGACAGCCTGTCTCTAATACATGTCTGGGTTGGGTGACAGCTACACTTTGTGCATTACCTCTAGACAGCCACAAACACAGGAAAGTGAGGCTTATCTGCATTCCGAGCACTCATCTGCATTCTTAGAGCCTTCCTGGGCAGGAAGGGGGAGAGGTGGCTCACAATTACATCTAAAAAGGCTGTATCCTACCCTCACACAAATCACTGTTTTACCTCCTAGTGTTAGCCTGGCAGACAGGACTGGGCTGAAAGGGATCCTTGTGCACTTCAGATAGTTCATTTGAATGCATCCCCTACATCAAAGGCACTTTTGGGTATAAGTACTGAGGCTCAGGCCCCACCAAATCAGACACATTTGGACTTGTAACCATACATCGCTGGCTCTACACCTACACATTGTCAGAAGGTCTCCTGTACTGCCTGTCGGGACTGCCACTTCCCTAACTGCTCTGCTGTTTTGGTCTACTACTTTTTGAGCAGCAGATGGGACTGCCACTATGCTACCTGCCTTGCTGTGCTGACCTGCTGCCTGCTACCTCTGCCTTGTGACTAGCTTCCAGTGTTCGCCAATGGGTTTTTGACTTGCTCCCTATTCATTGAAGTATCAGGGTCATCAAAGACTTCAGCACCACCCTGAGTCTCTTGGCAGAGCTCTGACAAGAAGTGGAGTGTGATGGGTCACTAGCTTACTGTATCCAATGACTAGCGCCCTGCTCGGGTGCAGAAGACTCCGCTTTCATTTTGCCCAGAATCAGCGATCCAATCAATACGACTTGTGCAACTTCCGGCAGCTGTGCATGCTGATTTCAATCCCTGTCACGGCTGCAGCACCTTTCAGCATGGCTTCATCGTGATGCATTGCCCTTGTGACCAGGGCTGTGGCCAGTGATTCGAGGTTCTTCGACACTCTATGCACATGGTGCTTCCTACTCTGGCTGTCGCTGTTGTGAATCTGGAGGAAAACCAGCAAAACAACGTGGACCCAGCTCTTGAGGCCTGCCTTCATAACTTGCCTCTGAATCCTAAAGTGACCCGGGCAGTGTGGACCTCTGTGCCGTGATGACACTCCCCCCATCAGGTACTGTTATCTTGTGTGACTGGAGGGGTGTGCGCACTCAACCCAACACACGCTCCCTCGAGGGTGACTGAGTTTAGAAAGTACCCTTGACCCCTTTCTTTGGTTGCGAACAATGTCAGGGAGGATGTTTCAGAGCATTTTCTCTTTCATGCTCCAAAACTTCAGAAATCCATCTGCTGTTCCCGACAGGGATTGTTGTGATTGCGCAAAGATGATAGTAAAGCACATAATAGAAGGTAGTGTGTTTTACATGCATTTAATGTGATATTTTTGAATAAGCATATCTTGAAAAGTATACATGTGATATTTATCGTTTTGGATTATAATACAAACTGCTATTTTTTCTAAACCTGTGTGGAGTCTTTTTGTAGTGTATTCATTGTGTTACTGTATGTGTGTGTGTTGCACACATTATTTATGCATTGTCTCTGTTGATAAGCCTGCATGCTGTGTGCAAAGCTACCAAAGGATGAGAAGAGGTTTTCTTCTTTGTGTACCTAACTTACTCTGACTAGAGTGGTGGGTTCTGCCTGGCCAGGGTGTATACCTCAGCCAACCAGAAACCCCATTTCTTAGAGGTCCTTCTAAGGATGCACAATATATCAGCAGTAATTTATATAAACAAGCTAGGGGTAAGCAGATCCAAGAAGTTGTCGTAAATTGCAATAAAGCTGTGGGAATTTTGCTAGGAACACAAGATAGACTTGATGGCAAAGTACTTGCCAGGGAAAGAAAATGTGGTGGCAGATTGGAATTCTCAACATGTCAGGGATTACAGCAAGTGGATGTTGAAAAAGTATATCTTTTGGGAGATAGAGTTCAATTTAAGTCTAATACAAGTAGAATTATTTGCTTCCCGGTTGACTCACCTAAAGAAGAGTTATTCAGTTGATGTCCGGATCCAGGGGTGATGGCAAGTAGATGCATTCAAACAGAACTGGAAGGGTCTGAAGGGATATGCTTTCCCACCTTTTACCATGATTCAGAGAGTATTAACGCAGATGAGGAGACATATGTGTGGATTGATACTGGTGACTCCTTTTTGGAACATACAGTTATGTTTCCCGTCAGTCATGAAAATGAAGATGGAAATTCCATTGTTGGTAAGGTCATGCAAGGAAATGCTAATAGGTGTGGATGGAGAGGAACATCACTTGGTGGATGCTGGTGTGCTTAACCTTCTAGTATGGAAAATATCAGGAGACCAAAGAGATGCAGAGGACATTCAGGAAAGGCTTCAGGGCTTATCAATCAGTCCTGGGTACCTCGTACAAGGAAGAAATATCGGGGACATGGAATGTCTGGTTACTTTGGTGCATGGGAAGGTGTTTGGATGATGTAGAAGCTGCTGAAATTGAGGTTGCCTTTCTTTGGCAGAATTATTTGGCAAGGGTTTTTCTTATTTGACAGTGAATTGTTACAGGTTGACGATTGCATCAAGACATTCGCAATTAGAAGGATTATCTATCTAGCTTATCTATAGGAAGACATCCATTGATTTGATGAGTGATGAAGTATATTAGATCAAAACAACCCACAAAATCAAGATATGACAGGCTTTGGAATGTAAATTTAGTTTTATATTTGTTCAGTGATTGGGCAGGAAATAGATTTCTAGCTCTGAGGGAATGGTATTGGATACTAGCAACTCTTCTTTGTTTGATTTAATTAGGAAGAGTATTGGATGGATTTGGGGAGTAGGTTTTCACAAACCGAATGAAGTGCTTTTTGAAATATAGTGCAGAACAGAGACTATGGGCCTGATTTAGATCTCGCCGAATGGGTTACTCCATCACAATGGTGACAAATTTCCCATCTGCCAAAATGTAAATCCCTTAGGATATAATGGATTTTATATTTCGGCGGATGGGATATCTGTCACTGTTTTTGACGGAGTAACGTCTGCCACTATCTAAATCAGGCCCAATGTCAGAGTCGTTGTTTTATCTGAATTTTAAGGAGGTGTCAAAATGTTGTGCAGTTAGTTGTATTAAGGAATACGAGGCAAGAGTGCAGGAGCTTAGAGCAGCTGGGGTGAAACAATGATATTAACATCATTTGTAAAGCTAAACAGACTTGTCTCAATGGCAACTATTGCAAGATGGGTGACAAGCATGATAAAAGAGGCAGAAGTTGATGTTGAAATCTTTAAATTACATTCTTTGAGGGGAGCTATGGCTTCCAGAGTTTTTGTGATGGAGCACAATTGGATGAGATAATGAAATCAGCAGATTGGTTGATGCAGAGCTTTTCAAGAAATTTTATTTTAAACCGGTTGAGCATATGTCTAGTTTCGTTTTAAAAAGCTTTGAATATGCATAATGCTAATCTCTGTCTTGCCATAAAATGCTGATTCCCATAGCTATTGTGGATAGAGAATCATGATTTTATTAAAGACAAGGAGGTTAGCATTATCCCTCCCTCCGGATCCTAGTTAATAATATTTTGACATGGTATGTGACATTGAGTAGAATAAATATGATAATGAGGAAGAGAAATTATATCATTTGTAGTTGATAAAAAAGAGAAAGAAAAAGCAGTATTAAAATTTCTCTCTTTTTTATAGCTTAGTAAAATAGAATTCCGTGTTGGAAAAAACAGAAAAGAGAACAAGCGGGTTAATCCAGAGAAGCAACAGAATTGGAAGAAGATGGAGTGTTGTGGAGTTTTATGGACTTGACATTCTAAGATATTTATGTTGTCATTTTGGGTTCTAAGTTGGAACTTTAAAATGTGCTGCTTGGAATCGGAAAATAAAAAGTTATGTATAATGCTAGCCTCCTTGTCTTTAATAAAATCAAGATTCTCTATTCACAATAACTATGAGAACTGAAATTCCTATGGAGCTAAAATGGAAAATATTACTTCCTTCCTTTAACTTTTTCTCCCTGGATGAAAAGTGGCATATCGAAACCTAGCTAAATGCGCTAATAGTATACTAAGTTTGGAAAAAATTAAAGAAACGGCACCACAGTTATTAGCACAGCATAATGAAGCATCTAAAAAGGTAATTGAAAGTTCATGATAACTACAGCTGCTATTGCTGACTTCATAATTCCTAAGATTAAGAGTGTAATGTAAATAACCCAAACATTTTTTAACCATTTTACACCATACCATAACAGGGTTAAGTCTGAATTAGGTTCTAGTTCTTGCCAAATGTGGTATACTTCTTTTCAACCAATTATGCAACATAGATCAAAAATTCCCATAGTATTTAAATTGAAAACCACTTTTTATTTATTTTTCATTTAATTTACCTCCACTTAGGCTGGATCTTTACCAGGTTTCACATACTAAAGCTTAGGTATATACTTTACTTGTGTTCAAAGTTTCATATTAATTCATCCAACGGTGCCATAATATTTAGAAAGAAAACATATTTATGGTAAGTGAAACAACAATAACTGCAAATTTGCTATTGATGATGCTGCAATATAAAATAAAAACAAACTTTTATTATGGTGCAGATAAAACTGATGAGAGGTGCTTGATACCTACAACACAGAACCTCAAAAGCAGGTAAGGTAGTATGTTATGCTTGCAATGGTGGTTGGGGATTTAAAATTGCATTTCCCTTACAAATAGTCTAATATCATGTACAATAGATACCCATTAATATATGAATATACCAATAAAAGCAATATGTGAATAAAATTGTAATTACAATCTCTGTAACAATAACGCAAAAGAGGAAATGGGAGGAGATGTAATGTGTATATCAGAATGCAATCATGCTTGTAACATGTTATATAATATGTTAACTCATGCTGTGTTAGTTTTTTCACATAGTTTAAAAGAAGTGAATAGCATTATATTGCTCAGTTTAATAACTGACTCGCCACAAGGATTTCTCTAAACCAGCTAACTTGTGTAAGTCAATAACCAAGTCTACATCATGTCGTTTTTGTACTATTTTCATGTTTTTAACACCACTTTTTCCATTGAACCATTCTCTAATGGGCTCCCCTGCCATGCCCAAGTGGGGGCGGTATTTGGTACTTTTATTCCTTCCTCTGTTTACCTTTCCCCTTGTAATTCTGTCAAGGGGTCGAAAGAAATTAATTGCAATCTTCTACCATGCATGCTTTGGAAGATCAGACATGTTTAATGGATGACAAAAAGTTGCACAAATGACCAGCCTTTAACTCTTTTTCAACTCTTTCATCAAGACGAGGGAACTACATTCAGTCTCGTAGAGCTTGTTTAGTAGCAACAGCTCCATGATGTCCCTCATGAGCCAGTTCAATGACTTGCTGTCTCAGACTCTCCGGTATGACTGTTCTCAACCCTTCTCATTTGATACCTTCTAGGGTAACTGAAAGTTCTTCCTGCACATTTTTGAATTTTTGGTGTATAAAGTCATCATGAAGATGTTGATTATGTTTTCGCCACTTTTGGTGTGTAATAATGTCTTTGAGACTTAGCAAAGGTTCACTGACAAAATATCAACCCTCAAAATATCGTCCTACAAAAATATTGTGACATAAATATAAATGTCAAAAATATTGTCGTCCTATAGTTATCATGTAAATGACAGAAACATCGGAAAAAAAGATCGTTGTCACTAATATCGTTGTCTAAAATATATATATACATTTACGTAGCAAATAGTAAATATATATAAAAAATAACACTAATATAATTAAATATATTTAAATGATTTGCAAACATGTAAAAAAAATTACACTTAGTTAAAATAAGTAATACACATATATAGTGATATATATATATAAATATATATATACCAGCATATATCTAATTAAAAATAATAATAGACTAACAAGTTAAATTAATATTAGAATTGAATAATTATGTAGACAAACTGTTGGACTAAGGAGGGGTAAAATGTACTATTTCCACTCCAGTCAGTGCAACAGTAGGGAAAGGGTTTGATTGCGGAGGGGTAAAACTTACTATTCCAACTCCACTCAGTGCAACAGTAGGAAAAGTATTAAATTGGGGAGGGGTAAAATCTACTATTTCCACTTCAGTCAGTGCAACAGTAGGTAAAGTGTAGAATTGTGCAGGGGTAACATTTACTATTCCTACTCCAGTAAACGCAACAGTAGGGGAAGTGTTGGATTGCAGAGGTGTAAAATTTACTATACCCACTTCAGCCTGTGCAACAGTATCGAAAGCATTGGATTGTGGAGGGGCAAAAAATGTAATATTCGCACTCCTGCCAGTGCAAGAGTAGGGACAGTGTTGGATTTCAGAGGGGTAAATTGAACTATTCCCACTCCAGTCGTGTGTAATAGTAGGGAAAGTGCTGGATTAGGGAGGGATAACATTTACAATTCCCACTCCAGTAAGTGTAACAGTAGGGAAAATGTTGGATTGCAGAGGGGTAAACTTTACTATTCCCACTCCAGTAAATGTAACAGTAGGGAAAGTGCTGTATTGCCCAGGAGTAAAATTTACTATTTCCACTCCAATCAGTGCAACATTAGAAACAGACTAATTCACTTCAATAAAATAAAATAATTTCAGAAACTTACTAACAACAAATCTAAATACATAAATATAAAAAATATAAATATATTTTAAAAAATACATTAATTATGTATTTACATTTTTAATACATATCATAAATTAATACAACTATTATTATAATTAAAATGCAAAACTACATTCTCAAAATATTAACAACCAATAAATACAATTGTATTAACATTTAAAAAGCACAACACAATTAACAAATACAATAACAAATAACATCATTATAAATTTGTTAATACTTAAATACTGTTCTAGCCTATAATTCCACAAAGTAAACAACACATATCTAAATGAAAATGTTAAAATGATATTGGTTACATGTTACATAATTAAATATTCATTAAATTGGTAATAATGATAAATTTTTACTAAAATAATTATATTGAATTATTCCCCAACCTTTTGCCATACAAAACAAACAACCCACACCTAAAATATAAAATAAACAAATCTTATTTGCATCATTTTCATAATTAATTGTCAATTAAATAATATTTATTATTAAATAACTGTAATAAATTAATTATATTCAATTTAATTCCCACCCTTCACTACAATGCCACAACTCACACTTAAGGCCCGATTCCGATGTCGGCAGGAAGGGATCTGACCATCGAGCTGAGCCCTCCTGCCCGCATCGGAACGTGCCGTTCGGATTCCTTTCTGATCGAGCCGAGGGAGTACGATTGGCAGTTTCCCACTGCCTTTTTGTGTCGGTCTTTCCGGCACAAAAAGGCAGTGGGAATCTGTCTTTGGGGCCCCCTAATAAGGCCCCCATGGGTGCAAGGCCACCAAATGGTGGCCTAGGGGGCACCTATGGTGCCCCCCTGTTGATACCTGCACCCGGTGGCACGCACCTCAAGGTGCCTGCCACCGGGTGCAGGGATGACTGCACCTCTGCAGTTAACAATGCACGCATGCATTCCGTTCCTAATGCATGCTCCCATTGTTAAGTATAGGATTGCGAACGAACAGGGTTCGGTCACATACTACTTGCAGGTCTGTAACCGACGACAGGAGGTCGGTCGGTTATAGTTCCTGACTGATGTTGTGCGGACTCTAATCCGTCCGACATCAGAATTGGGCCCTAAATATGTAACGTAAAGGATATCTTAATTACATATTTTACTTAATTATTTATCATTTAGAAAATTATTGTAAATTAACATTATTATTATGTTTAATTTCCTACACACACTTTACCCATCATCAATTAAATTAATAATTTTAAATACAAATTAATTATTAATTAATTATAATTCATTTACTTCCCACCCTATACCCCACAAAACACACAACCCGCACCTAAAATGTATTTCTCCAAAAAACTCAATCATCCAATTACCTTAAATAAATATAACTTAAATAACTAATAATAAATTATTTATTAATTAATTATAATTATTTGACTTCCCACCCTATACCCCTACAAAACACACAACCCGCATCTAAAATGTAATACAAACTTTATACAATTAACATAATTAATTATCAATTGAATAATTAATACATAATGAAACACTATCTATCAAGAAATTATAATTATTTTACTTCCCACCCTGTACCCACATGAACCTCACACCACAGAGAGACTTCTTTTTCAGGTTGTGAATAGGCACGTTCTGTCAATGACAGACTTCAGCTATCATAAGCCACAATGGGGCCCATTACGATGTCGGGTGGAACGTCACTGACAGGCTGTTGGTGGCGGTCAGTCTGACATCGAAAGCTGTGGTCTGACCTCCGCATTACAATGCAGTCGATCAGACCGCTGCAGGCTTGGGGAAAGACCGACGCCTCCAACAGGGTCGGATATCGCGTCGGGGGGTCGGTGGGACAGAAAATCACCAAATGACGGCGGTGCCTGCTCAGGACATTGAAAGGCTGCCAGAAGGTGACTTTGGGGCCCCTAGCAGGGTCTGCATCCCCCACGGCCTCGACTATGAGACTGTGGTGCTCCCCAAACATACATGCATGCATGTTTTAAAAGTGTTTTTTTCTATTTGAGGCTGTATGCTGCAGCCCACAGCAAAAGCCACAATAGAAAACAATGACTTTCCGTCAGCCCTGGAGGCAGTCGCATCGTAATGTGGGAAGCGGGACCGCCGACTTCTTGTTGGGTGGTCATGTTTCCACTACAATGTCAGTCAGATGCTCATCCGACCAACATCGTAATCGGCCTCTATGTGTCTTGAGGCATTGGGACGTCCAGTGTGCTGGGCAAGGTTGGCACTCAACCCCATTGGGCTTGCATCAACAACCTGTGTCTGCAATTTCAGATCAAAATGTATCATTGCATTAGCATTCTCAATTGCATGCTTGATTTTTTTGAAGCTTTTTTCACATTCACTTGACCATTGAAATGGGACATTCTATTTCATGAAGTCTCCAAATGGGGGATTTACAGTGGGAAAGTCACATATATACCTTGAACAGTAAATGGCCATACCAAGGAAAGATCGCAGCATAGTTACATCTTGTGGGGGAGAATTGGATGACAAGACCTGAACTTTATTCAGATCTGGAATCATTCCCCCATCAGAAAAGATATGACCAAAACACTTGAGTTTGGTTTGATGAAACTCCCACTTTGTCGCATTTAAAGTGAGACCTCTATCTGCAAGTATATGACAAACTCATGCTCCTTTCGTATGGGCCCAAAAACTAGTAAGTCATCACTGTCCTTGAAAGCATTTGTGACAGGCTGTATTATGTGATGAATGACATCCTGGAAAAGGTTCGCAGTTGATCACACTCAAAAACCTAACTTTCATATCTAAATAAGTCAACATGAGTGAAACATTTAGGTGCCGATTACGATCCAGTAAAAAATTTCCCCGTGCGACTCGTATCCGGTCTTTTTACCGTACGAATCGTACAAGTGCCGTACGAACTGGCAATCACGATTCGCATGGTAAAAAGTCCATACGAACCGCATTGGGAATCATTGCCCACACGTCCTCGGGTCGGAAAATGTGTCCGACACGTCCTCGTACGATTTACCGTACAAATGTGAAAGGTGAAGTCCGACCGAGGAATCACGATCCATCCCGTGCGTCCGAGGTTACAACCGGATGGAAAAAACACCGTCCGCACCGAACTCCCATAGCAACCATGGAGACGTGCCCGCATACGCGCTGACCCCCCCCCAGCCCCCGTACGTACGCGCCGACCCCCCCCAGCCCCCGTACGTACGCGCCGAACCCCCCTGTATGTACACCCGTGTACGTGTCGAACCCCCCGTGTACGTTCGAGTCGTACCCCCACCCGTGTATGTTCGACTCGAACGTACACGGGGGGTACGCACCGTACATACACGGGTGGGGGTACGACTCGAACGTACACGGGGGGGTTCGACTCGAACGTACACGGGTGTACATACAGGGGGGTTCGGCACGTACGTACGGGGGCTGGGGGGGGGTCGGCGTGTACGTACGGGGGCTGGGGGGGTCGACGCGTACGTACGGGGGCTGGGGGGGGTACGGTGCGTACCGGGCCACCTACTCTGGTCGATTCGCGCCGTACTTCGCTTTTCCGGCACTTTTTGGGTGCCGTGAAAATATTGCCGTCCGGACTGCTGTCGGTTCGAATCGTAATTCCTGGGTCGTGAAACGCTGCCTGAAAGCGTACCGACGTCCCGGATCACATTCGTATGCATATTTTCGTCGGTCGGTGTTTTTTACGATTCGTACGGAAATGGTGTTTCCGTGCGAATCGTAATTCCATGTTTGTAAAGTTTTACGACCGGGTACGAGTCGGACGGGGAAAACGCTCCGACCGACGGTTCGTACCCGGTTTTTACCGGATCGTAATCGGCACCTTAGTAATTTACCTGCAATTCTCTTCCAGTTTGAGCTGGTGATACCTTTTCTTCAAATCAAGGTGGTAAAAGACTTTAGCTCCATTTAGCTGCATAATCATGTCAGCACTGTGTGGACCTGGAAGTCATTTTCTTTCCATCAACTTGTTTGTTTGGTGTATATCAACCCAGATGCGCACGGCTCCTCCACTATCTTTTTTTGGCACTACCACTATGGGTAGTACCCATGGCATTAGACCAGTGGACCAGTGAATCGCTCAATGATGTTGTGCTTTAAGTGTGTCTCAAATTCTTTCTCAACAGCCTCTTGAAAATGAAATGCAATTTGGAGATGTCATTGAGCAACAGGAACAATGCCCTCATCTATGTGAAGTTGCACTTTTATGGCCTTAAGTGTTCCTAGTTCATTAAACAAGGATGGAAACTGATTTTCTTTCTCATGATAGGCAATGACATTGTGGTTTACAGATATCAGCCCCGTCAGCAGCAGTACTGAAGCTGAGTAAACATGCACTTGATAAAGTGCCTGGCAAGACATAAATTGGTGCTTGTACTTCCATCTTTTTATGCTTCACAGTCACTATGAATGAACCATGGCTTTGCAGTGGCATTGAAGCAGCCCACGTATACACTTGTGACATTCTTGATCTTTACCCCATTTTATTTTCTCGACGTGACGCACCTTATCTTTCCCTGGCTTTGCAAACTTTTACAAACTGGTTTTCTTTCTTGCAGCCTTTGCATACTTGTCCAATGGTGGGACATTTACCTTCATGTGGAAAAGAAAATCCACATCAAAAACAGAACTTTTTTTTCTTCGGAGACACTACTTTATGGCCTTCTGCCTTGTGTTTTGACTTACTTTTCATACTCAGCTCCATACATTTTGGGGAGTTCCGGTCTCCATGTTAGCTGCTGGTCTATCAGCTCTTTCTTCCGCACTGGCTGCCATGGGTACTTGCTCCAAGTGGACTGTCTCTTTCAGCATTTGACAACTGAAGGAATCGTCATCATTGAACTCAATGAACATGCAATGCTTGTTTCACCAGCTCTCTGATTTGCCTGACTGAAAATGTACCTTTCATAGTCGACATTCGTCATTGGACTTGGTGTTTAACCCTTCTTTGATTTGACTGTACGTCAATTTGTCACCTTGTGGTATTTTCTTTATCGCTTCTTTTACTCCTCTCCTTCCAGTCCATCAATGAAATCATCAAAGGTTTCGATCCAGGCAGACCATCTGTCACCAGGTGGTGGTTGAAAGAAGGCGGCTGCACCATATTTTGAGCTCTTTTCAGCTCCCATTGAAAAATGTCACAATTCCGACTGCTGCTCACAGCCTTTCAGTTGATCTAGCATGATTCAGCAGCCTCGTAAGCACAACCCCTGGGCTTCTGCTTGAGTTGCAGTGCCTGGTGCTGAGGTTGGAGGGCTCTCTTTACTGAGGTTCTGGTAAGTGTGATCGTATTCTCTATATCTGGTTATTACCATCTCTAGTGTTCCTCCAAAGACCACCAGACCCCTGGTGGTGCAGCAGTGGTAATCCTACCACTGTCACACCGGCCGTCTGACTGCCCTATTACGACTTGGGCGGTCAGAACGCAATTGGACTGACGGCTCTGCCAGGGAACCGCTGTTCCCTGGTGGTGGCACAGTGGACAGGGACTGTGTAATATGCAGATGGTGCTGCTGCAGCATCGCCATGCATATTACAAGTTTCAGGACCACCAGCGGTTTAATGGAGGTCTTGCCTCCATTAAAATGCTGGCAGTGCTGAAACAAAGGGGGCCCTAAGGGGACCCTGCGCTCTTCAACCTGGGGATGATTAAGAGGGGCACAACATGTGTCCCCCTGTGTGCATGCACCCAAGTTCCTGCACAGCATGGACTTTTGAGTCCATACCAGCATGGACATTCGTGTCCATGCCATGCAGGAACCCCATATGGTATTCCCATTGCAGTGTTTCTTCCAAAGACACAGCCGCCTTTGAAAGATGCACTAGCGTGACTGTCACGCTGCCCACCTGCCAGACCCAAAATTGTTCAAAATCTGGCAGCCGGGTGGTGGCGGCCTTTGGCGGATCAGTGGCACAGCAGTTGGCACCACCGCATCACCACCTCCAAAAGTCATAATTAAGCACTCTGTGTTTACCTGCTTCTTGTCACAGCGTTCTCTTGCACCTAGCTGTGGCCGCTTGTTGCACTATCCGTACCTGATTGTCACTGTCTTTAGCATTTCTTGGTGTTAGGAAGGTCTCTGCTTGTAGCGATTCCTTGACTCGGCTATCATGACATTAGGCGCTTCTCTGTACCTGATTGTCACTGCCTTTAGCGTTGTCTTACTGTATGAATGACAGTTCTGTGTGGCATTGTGGCACAGTACCTCTTCTCTCAACTTTACCAGCAAATATTTAGCTGATGATAAACGTTCTGTAAGGCCTTCCCTTTTTTCTCCAGCCTTGCACTGGCTGGAGTGGCGCTTTGACTCCACATACACCAGCTGTCGATTTTCCCATTGACTGAGGCATACGTGGTACGCACATGCAGTTTGCTGGACCACAGCACACTCTCCGGGAGAGCACTCTTGGCTTTTCGGGTCGCAGGATTTATGTAATTACCTATCTCGTTGCCAGTTGTAGCGTCCTCCCAAGTCCGGATACATGCAAATAATCACGCCACATACGGTGCTTGGTATTTTGTGTCTTTATGCCTCAGCATATAACCATTAACTGAACATTCTATATCAGGAATTTTATTACCCACACACTTATGTCATTGTTCTACGGAATCCATCAGGAACCAAAAGGTCCCGTCATACCTAACTCACAAGACTCTACAATGATATCAGGCCCCTTTGCACACTCATGGGAAAGCAAAACACAAAAAGCTTGTGATGTGAGGTAAGCTTCTCCGTTGCATCACCAAGTTGATTTTGGAAAAGGAAATGCTTCTGGTGAGTTCACTAGAAGCATTTTCTTTTCTTGTGCAGCCGTTGAGGTGTTCTTGGCGACTGCAATCTAAAGGTAATGCCACCATTGGGAATGTATTGAATTCAACAATGAAGAGATTAAGGGAATTTATCTATATTTTTCTTCTGAGCACTTATGTTTAGCGTGAGAAAGTGGATTAGAAGTGAACCACAAGTAACAATGCCACTAAAACATTTAGAAGTGGAAAAAGTAAAAAATATAACAGGATAAAAATCCCTCTTGAATTTATAAAGCTAGAGAATAAGTTAATTAACAAAATACCACCAAGATGTTAAAAAATCAATAAGGGGAAATGGAGAATTAATTTTGAAAGTTTAATTTGAAAAATATCATCAAAAAGTGTCAAAAAGCGCTGACATGTGGTTGTGCCAGACCAGGACAAGGGTGCAGTTTAAGGCCAAACATGATGAAGCACGGGTCGGTTATAGAAACCATGTTCGACGTGGTTAGATGTTTTACCTTACAATTCAAAACTCCACATCAACACAAGGTAGCAGGTTGTGGTCATGAAGGGCTCCACAATGCCGGATTGCTGTCTCACGAGGTCCTGGTGAAGCTCTGTTGGCATGAAAGCTCAGGGTAGGGGAAATTCCAAATTCATGAGCAAGGAAGGTGCATAGCTGGCTGGATACTTTTGGAACCTTTGCACAATTTATGCTTGCAGAATTAGGGCCTGATTTAGATCTTGTTGGATGGGTTACTCGCATCACAGTGGTGACGGATATCCCGTCCGCTGAAACATAAATCCCATAGGATATAACAGGATTTATATTTTGGTGGAAAGGACATCCGTCACCGTTGTGATTGAGTACCCAATTCACCGAAATGTAAATCAGGCCCGCAGTCTCTTTTCTGGAGCTTGGATTCCTCCAGCGGGGTAAAACTGCAAGCTGCAGCCAAACAGGGCTCCACAACACCAGGTACCCTCTCCACAACATCCCACTGAATAGTATTTGCTCAAAACCTTAGGAGGAATACACTTTGACATGGATCCCAGGACCTCAAAAACAAGACTCACTTTAGCAGAAGTAACCAGCAGGGCCTAGAGCAAATCCAGCTGAAGCTAGTCAGGTGGGCCCTTCAGAAAAAGAGACTTCTTGCAGCTTTTTGCAACCCTGTAGTTTAATAGAAGGCCAGCCGACTGACTCATGGAATCCACTTCTTTATCCTTGGTACAAGTGGGAGCAGATTTCATGTGTCTTCGCAGGTCTAAACAGCAAGTGCCGTTCTTCTTTTGTCTTCCACATGTCCAGTAGTGTTCTGAAGAAGGTTTTCAGGGGTGCCACATTTATTCTTGGCACTAGATTGCGGGTGGAGTTGACTCCTGGACCCTCCCTAAACAATTGGAAGAGGTTTCCAGGGGTAGCCCTACCCACTTGTGCAACAGATCCTTCTTTGCACTAATACAAACAATCCAACAGTTGCCCTATCTGTCCCAATCCAAGATGGTGAAGCCATTCTCCCTTTGTGCAGTGCATGTGTGCCCAACCCAGAGGTTTGGCCAGGAAAAGGAGCAACCCCTCTTCTTTGGTCACTTCAAACCAGTTCTGGAGACAGCTTCTCTTCCATTGGGATTGGTAGCTGCCTGATTGGCAGAGCAACGAAGTCTCCTGCCCAAGTGTTAGTTAATGTTTGCCTGTGACAGGGTAGGACTGTCTGTGGTTAATCAAGTTACTGTGACCAATCCAGATGGTCATCCTGCCAGAGGAACAGAAACACCTTCTCAAACTCAAGAATTTGTACAGCTCTGGGTGCAGTTTTTACACATCATCCAGTGGCCTATTCAGTTGCAAGGTGACAGTTGGAGCTCATAGGCCACTACAGTCGGGTGACCTAATTTTTGGAAAACCGAAACAGGGACACTTTTAGAAGGAAGACCTCAATTTTACATTATCTGAGCACTACAGAATGAGAGCACTCACCAACACAGAAATACAGAATAGGTACTAAGAAAATATATAAAATGCATTTTTAAACCTAGTATCATACCTAATAAATAAATTGCTTTTTTTCTAACTATCTCTGCTTTGAAACACATAACACATGCTTCCCACTGTTTTCAGTCGACTCTCTCTAAAGACCAGGGCACAAGAAAATTTGCTCGAATCTGCCAGGATAGCTAGTGAAAAACCAGGACTGTTCAGGCAAATCAAGGGCGTGTGGTTACCTTACACTAGAGGCTTTATGCAGGAAAAGATAACTTTCTAAAACTACTTTTCCCAAAATATTCATCACAAATCCGACCTCTCCAGTCAATTGGGCTTTCAATAAATATTTCAGAGTGCCCAAGAATGACATCTTTAGGGGTTTCCTAGCTGGAGATAATATTATTAAATTTAATATTTTATCCCAGTGCACTACTATGGAACAGCCTACCCTGCACAGTGAAAATAGCTCATGGGGTCTTTTCAATGTAAGAAGACGTTTAGACATTAGGACTATAGCCATGTGGACAGTTAGGCCTACTTTGGCATGACTTATAAATATTTAAAAGGAAGGTTTATGCTTCTCAAAGGGGATTATTTTGAAATGTTGAATGTTCAGTTTTAAAACAGAGCAGCTAGGGTGCATTATATGTCCACTGTTACTTTAATGGGTGGCACACTAGTTGATGAAGTCCACTAGTCATATTTAACCTACAGGCCCTAAGTACCTTTATACCATACACTAGGCCTAGTAGGTAAGTTGAATATTCCAAATATGTGTACATCAATTCAACAGATTTTTAGTAATCAGACCTCATACACTGATCAATAGACAACAGTGTCTGAGTGTGAAGAGTCCAAACACTAGCAATACAATTTAGCAAAATATGTAGCCACTGAAATAAGGGCAATTTCCTATTTTTTATTTAGTTTGTGTTTTCCAATCACATCAATCAACTCCAAAGGGGTATCATGGTTCTAATATAATCTCTACCCTAACCAAACATCTCAGCTAAAGGCACACTGAAAAATAAACTTTATAGATATCTTTTAAACAGTCAAGTTTAATCTCCTTCCTAAATCTGCAATAGACAGAAATGTGTATAAGCTGCAGAGGTAAAGAGTTCCATTCCTTTGCAGCTATCACCGAAAAAACTTGGGGGCATATTTACAACTGAATGGCGAAGTGTGTCATTAAGCAACAATTGCTAATGCCACGCTTCGCCATTCTGAAAATGCAGGCATGTGCTGTATTCACAAGAATGCGGCGCACCCCTGCATTTCCTCCGGCACTAAATCTAGCTACCTAGCGCCAATGCAGGCACCCTTGCACCATAGTTCAAGGGTGTATGCGTTAGAGGGGAATAATTGTTTATGTTCTGGAAGATGTCCAAGAATGCGATTTGAAACTCCTATGTGTGCTGCATTGTGAAGCACACATAGAAATTGCAAATCGCCACGATTGTTTATGTGCAGAAAGGGACACCTTCCTGCACATACACAATCATTCATGGTGATTTGATGTTTCTATGTGTGCTGCAAAACAGCAAAAACAAGGAGATATTAACAATTTTTCCTCATTTCGCCATGTTAAAACCAGGTTTTCCATGCCTCCTATTTACACCACCCTAGTAACTAGGGGGCAGTATCAAATCAATGGGTGTTGCAGTAGAACACCCACCGCAACACCCATTGCCCACCCCTTTCGCACTAAGGGGCTCATTATGATTTTGGTGGGGCCGACAACGACGCACCATCATCTGAAGCAGCAGTCAGAGTGCCGAATGACAATGCGGTCGGTCCATCTCCAGCTGTGAGGAATGACTACTGGGGCTAGAATGTAATCGCTACAATGAGGGCGGTGCCTTCTCAGGCATCGCCGTAGGGATTACAATGGCCCTTTCCAACGGCCTTTCAATGGCAGTCCGACCGCCATTGAAAGGCTGTCAGAAACAGACTTTGGGGCTCCTAGCAGGGCCTCTGTCCCTCCGTGGCCCCTGCTATAAGGCCAGGGAGGCACCACAGGTGCCCCCACAAACATTCACGTCCCATGTGGCAGGCACAGTGAGGTACATGCCACAGGTTGCAGGGATGTTTAAAAACATGTCTTTTGGCATTGGGGCTTGTACTGTGGCTCTATTCCGGGCCGCAGCACAAGCCATGGAGGCAGTCAGATCCTAATTAGGCGGTTGGGACTGCTGACTACTCGTTGGCCAGTCCCTACACCACAATGATGCCGGTCGGAGGCTCGTACGACCAGCATCGTAATTAGGCCTAAGTGTAGCGCGAAAGGGGGCCTTATCAAATTAAGTGGCTTAACACCGCCTTGTAAATAAGGCAAAGGGATTATTGCCACATGAACATCACAAAAAAGGACGTTCCTGTGGGGGTATGGGCTTGTAAATATGCCCTTTGGTCTCCCAAAATTTGATGACAGATTTCAGGGATTAAAAGGAGACATTAACTCTGAGACCAAAGACATTGCCGTGGCTTGTAAAGATGATATTATCTCAACCAATTAAAATAGAACTAGCTGTTAAAACGATAAATCTGTGTACCAAACACAAAGACTTAAGCAGCATGTAAGCTTTCACTGGCAGCTGAAGTAAAACCCAGAGGAGGAGTGACGTGATCGTTCTTCCTCAATCTAAGAGCAAGTCTGGCTAAAAAGTTCTGAGTCAGTTGAAGTCTATAAAGCAGATAATCAGGGAGCCTAAGATAGATGAAGCTACAATAATCAAACTGTGAAGATAAAGGCATTGAAGAGCTGAACCTTTTGAGAAAAGGTAAACATGTATATGTGCCTCGGGGTGCAAAGTTGAAACAAACAGTTCTTTGTCACTGCATTCATTTGGTCCACCAAGTACAAAGCAGATTTAATCTTAATTCTTAAATTAGTCATGCAGGTAAACAATGTGGTTTGAGGCCAAAGAAGGAAGGACTTAAAGGAAAGTCACAAAAGGGAAAAGGGGAAATAGGATATAAAACTTCAGTCTTATTCTCTAGTTAAGTGGTAACCTGTGTGTGCTCATTCAGTTCTCAAACTTCAAAAGAGAATTGTGAAATTTGGTAGTGGCTTCATGAACATCACCAGAGATCTTCAAGATGATCTGAGTATTGTTGGCATTCAAAAACAATTCTTAAGCACATGCATGAATAATGGTTAGCCAATGGATTCATGTAAATGTTGAACAATAAAAGGAACAAGATTGATCCCTCAGGATCAGACATCAGTAATCAACCCATAGAGGATGAAGAGGAGAGTGATACTTGAAAAAATCTATCAGATACCGAGCTGTTGAACTAGCTATGGTATGTCCCCTGATTCCAGTTATCCAATTACACTTTGAAAAATACCATGGCCTACTGAAACAAAAGCCTCTGATAAATACAAAAGAATGAGGGCAGCCATAAGAGTCTGGTCAGTGCAGTAGCACAGATCATTAAGGCCAATAACAACCCATTCAGTACTAAATCCATGGCACAAATATCATAGCATTTGTAGTTACAAATTTGGATTCAAGAAGTTTGCCTACAAATGGTACTTAGGAAATAAGCTAATAATTCTCTAACAAATCTGGATCTAAAAATGTTTTTTTAGAGTAGGGGTAACTGTAGAAACCTTGAAAAAACCTGGGGACTGTTCACAATGCTAAAGTGACATTAATAATAGTCAGTGGGCAGGATTACTCCTGAATGAGCCACTCTTTATGCATTTTAGCAGGAAACGGATGAGGGGAAGATCCAGAGGAGTCGAAAAGAGAAGAATCAACAAAGTCTTTTGTCAAGGGAAGAACAGTTCATCATCATTATTACAGAGGTAGTAGTGAAACTAGGCTTCTCCACTGTCTGAGGGTGACTCACACAGTCTTGAAGCTTTTGAGAGACTAAAGCATTTTGTTAACACAAAAGTCTGGAAACACATTGCGCCTACTCTCAGGATTGGTTTTATCTGCTCCTGTGTTAGGTTTACTAAGCTCATCAGTCATATTAAAAAAACAAAAGTTGTGTCATATTGGGGTGTTAAACATTTCTGAAGAATAAAATGCTGCCTGTGCTCTTTATTTTACCACTTTATTCACACGGCCAAGTTTAGACCATTCTTTCTGCAATGTTGGTGAGCAGTTACCACTTCAGCTGTACTGGCGCCTGTCCAAGGGCAGCTAGTTCAGCAGTAAACCACTACTCGGAGTGTTGATCGTGTTTTTTTTTAAAAACCTTCTTGGAAGCGATTATGTCAATGGTACAATTTACTAAGTAATAATGGTTAACAATGGCATCGGAGTTAGAATGGGTGCTGGCAATAATTTTTGCAGCTAAGCCCTGTAACAAAACTTCAAACAATACAGATTTCCAATTCTGCCCTTCTCAAACAAGCACTGAGGAGGAGTGGTCTCTGTTTTCTTTGTAGAAGGCGCACAACAGGGGGAGCCTGAAATGTTCTATCAAATGTAGAGCAAATGTGGAGAACTTGACAAAATGAAGTACAAAGCTACACAATGTTGAAGGAATGGCCTAATGTGGAAATCTGAAAGAGCTGAAGAAAAAGAAAAAAGTTCTTTAAGTTTAATAGTGTGTGGGTGTGAGAAACTGGGTTGTTACTTGAGGAGGTTATGGTCCCTTCTTGTCAAAGTGAACCACGAAAGTCACTAAATTATCCTGTACTCAACCCTCTGGTAACTTGGCCCAAATCCAAGTTAGGATTAACTTAAAGGCAATGTGTAAAGTATTTATGCACTACACAAATAGTATTAAGGTGAAAACACAACACAAGAAAAGTCCCACACTGATTTAGAGAAATAGAGCACATTTTTAATAAATTATTTCACAGCAAAACAACAACATTTCAATCAGAATCAACGATATGAAATTTCCAAGATTTAAGGTAAGTATAGCACCTAAACCACAAAGCACCACTCGCGGTTATCTGGTTGTGCAAGACTGGATAAAAGTCACAAGTTCAAGTTCACTGCAATGGAGAGTGGGCTGGATACAGGGACTTGGTTAGTCTGCTATAAAAGTTCTAAAGTCCAGCATGAAGAGTTCCATTTGCACTGGAGGAGGCCATGGGGAGCAGGAAAAGCATCACGGATGGTTGTGAAGAGAAAGCTGGGTGTTGCAGACAGTCGTTTCACTATTGCTAGAGTGTCTCACTGATGGTCACCGTGGGCTGTCGATGCTGTAGCATGAAGTGCAGACCTTGCGTCGTTGGACGTCGCTGGCAGTTGCTGCAGTGTGTAGTTGGATTCACCAGAGCGTTGCATTAGCTGGCGATGTGGGCGGCAAGATCTTGGTGAGAATGGACCTGTTTGTGGTCACAAAGAGGCTAAAACTTCAGGATTTCTGCTTTTCTTCAAGGAGGAGCTCCTTTCATGCCACACCAAGGGTCCTGGACCTGGGAGACACCTATAGGTTATCTGTAACACTCTTCAGCATATGCAACCAGACTCAGGCATGTCCAGTTGCAGGTCCAGGCAGGGGTGGCTGCAGCAGTATAGTTGGGCAGTTGAAGAAAGGCCTCTGAAACGTGTTGTGTCCCTGTACCTTAGAACAGGAGGTCAGTCAGCTGACCTTTGGTGTAATTTCAGCCTGGGATGAAGGGTAAAGGTCAAGTTTTCCTTCTCAAGCAGACGGCTGTCCTTCTTCTGCAGTATCCACAGGTCCAGGAGTGTACCGAGGAATGAGTCTGACGGTCCTATTTGCATACCTGCTGCCCCCTTTGAAGTGGGAGACACTTCTGGAGTGTTCCCCTATTGAAGTGTCTGGAATTCCCTTCCTCTCTGTCCTCGTCTTTTTTGGGACACAATAGGCTATTGTGAAATCCTTTGTGTGTGTGTGCAGGGTCGGTGCATTTGAAGTGCAAGTGCAGTACGTGACAGCTCCACCCCACATCAACATAGGATGGCCCATCCTACCAACTCCTAGACTCTCCATTGTGATAAACTCTCTGAGAGGAATACACAAAGACTAACTGCCAACTACACCTAATCATGAGACCCAGGAACAGGCTACAGGCACTAAATAGTTAGGACAAGAAAATGCTAACTTTCTAAAAGCGCAAAAATAACAATTGATGGACAGAATGCAGAACAATGTCATAAATTCACCCCAGTACAGAGATATGGGCCTAAATCCATTGTTTCTTTGCTCACGATGCCATTCAAGTTTGGACCCAGCCATATGCAAAAAAGTCTTGATCCTGCACCCAATGGGAACTGGCTGAACTGCCAGGCCAGGTCTTCCCTGGACTGGAAACAAACATCCTAGGACCGGTTTCGAGGTTTCACCCCTTATCAGCCAGGATAGCTTGACTGCAGTGTGTAAGATGTGAGTCCAGCCACTCACCTGAAAACCAAGTCCATTTGCAGGGGCGATGACTATTCCTCAACCCTCCCGGAGCACCTCTCAGTGCTGCTGATAAAAACAGAAGCTCTGGCAGGTGCCCAAAGAGGGAAGGGGATTTGGCATGAGAGATAAAGAGAGAGAGACTGCAATGCTTCGTTCTTCACCAAAGAAGGATGTGTCATCTGGGCCAGCCAGGTTCTGGAAGGTTATTCGGCAAACTACTTGTGATATGTCTAAAAAATACACAAAAGTGCATAAGCATTGAATTCCCCAAATTTTGTTAGGCCACATGTAAAACATACACTTGGTTAATTTTCATATTACCTTTCTTTGTGTGATGCCTTGTCAACTAGTTCATCTCTCAGTAAGAACTAAGATATATGCAGTTTGTTTTCTATAACATAAACAGGTATTGTATTAGACTAAGTAACCTTTATCATAACATGAGATTTTACTCAGTCACTGAAGTTTCCTAATGTCAATCACATAATACTTGGCCAATGTGTCCTTAATAAGCTGCCAGCATTCTCTAACAACTTGAGGATGATGCCCTTTAAAGAGAGTTATTTGCGCTGTTAAGTAAAATTACAAAACTAAAAAAATGTATGCCAAAGTCAGGCAACCTGTGCAGGATCTGTTCTCTGTGCACACACTGCCAAATACGAGTACCCCTAAAAACAGGGATGCACACCTTACAAGGAATAGGAATAATTCTTGTCTATTCACAGCCCAGAAACATGTGCTTTTAAATTAGGCAATTGTCATTAACACGAAAAACTATTCACAGCCCAAAATGTCCTATTCACTGCCCAAAAACATGTGCATTTACATTTGGCAATTGTCATTAACATGAAAAAATTACTGTTCCTATACAAAGTAATATCAACAAGAGCAATATCATCCCAAATGTCCATTCAAAAAAGCGTGTGAAGTTCCAAGCAATTGACACAGAGATAAATAAACCGGCAAGGAGACTAAGTTAAATAAACAATGATTGAAGCGTGATTCACCGGCTCTGCAATGACTTTGAACTCTCTGTCTGAGCTGACTCGAAGACAGGAGAATTTCGTGCAGGCTGAAGTCACATGCTTGCTGTAGAGGTGAAAGCTTCGGAGAATCCTTCCTTGAAGGCTGGGATGACACGTGGCTCTGAGGAATCCTTGAACGATGTGCAGGAAACAAAAAGCTAAGCAACCAGTGCTTGCATAGCGAGGCTATTTATAGCCTGGATCCTGGGCGTTGTCGGGCGTGTTCTGGCAATGTGTCAATTTTGTTTTTGAGCACATGTTTAAGCCGCCATGAGCAGCTGTCTCATTAACATGTGTGTGCTTTCTGATCTCCTTACTTTCCAACAAGCATTGACAAAAACAAATGTAAAAAAAGGAAAACAACATACAAATAAGCAAAACAGCAAAAAATGGATAGTGAAAGGAAACACTGGTCATAGGGAATTCACTGTTGAATTGCTGCAATATGATTAATGTTTTGACCACATGGATGTTGGCAAATAACACATGGCAAGCCAAGGATAGTGTGACAGGAATTCCTGACACAGTGGCATGGAGAACAAAAGAATGACGGATTTAACCCAGATCTCGTGACTGGGGGTGAATGTTTTGATTTGTTCTGCATTCATCCATCAATTGTGTGTCTTTAACTGTCTAAAAGTGGCATTTTCAGAATTGTGACTTAAAATCCTAACTTACCATTAAAGCGGGTAATAAATTACAATTCTTCAGACAACAAACATGATATTCCTACCTGCTCTCACACAAAAGTTATCTCTTATTAAATGTAATATAGTAACCCAATGTTTTCCTATAGGTGAGACATATCAGGACGTGTAAAACCTAAACGTGCATTTCCTGCCTTTTAAGTTCATTGCACCATGCCCTCTGGGCTGTCTAGGGGTCTTCGTAGGGGGACTTTTATGTATTAAAAGAGGAGGTCTGGGCATGGCAAAAGGATTTTTTTTTTACCAGGTCAAAATGGCAGTTTACATTGTACCCACAGGCTGCAATGCCAGCCCTGAGACCTGCTTTAGAGGGTCACATAAGTAGGTGGCACAATCATTGCTTAGGGCCTACTAGTAGAATTTAATTTACCAGCCCTGGGTACCTGTAGTACCACTTTACTAGGGACTTATAAGTAAATTAAATGTGTCAGTTGGGTGCGAGCAAATTTCACCATGTTTAAAGGAGAGAGTACAAGCACTTTAGCAATAGTTAGCAGTGTTGAGTGCACAGAGGCCTAAAAGTCAACAAAAACAGGTACAAAACACACAAGGCGTGAAGACAAAATTATGGGGTTGACCCTGCAGAGAGGGCCAAGTCCAACAGTGGGGCATTCGTATTGGCAAATTGAATGTCCAGATCACCTCAATCCTCCAGGTGCAAGTCATTGGAAGCCAGGAAGCCACATGTGAAAGAAATGTGACAAGCAGATTGATGGACTCATAACCCTGCTGGAGAGGTTGATATGTAAGTACATAGGTGTAAGAAATGTGATTCCTGGTTGGCTCAGGTTTGCACCCAGTGCAGGCAGGAACTAACACTATAGTAAGGATAAGCTAGAGACTCACTAAAAGATAACATGCGCTCACCCTCTGGTAGCTTGGAACAGAGCAGTCAGGCTTATCAGCACCTACACACATATCATCTTTATTTCGACAATTTACCATAAAAGAGCAAATAAATAGTTATAAATATAAAATCATATTAAAAAAATTACTTCTAAAACAGTTAAAAATTAAAAAAACAATATTTAACCTCTAACAACTTAGTACATAAAGTGCATTACCGATCAGCAGCAAAGAAATATGCCTGGTTTCAATATAGCCCCAAATAAAAACCGTCCCACCACACTGAATTCCCGTGAGCCAAGACCCTGGATGTCTTCTTAACAAAAGTATATCCTAGCCAACTGCCTCCCTTTTTAATACGAATTCCAGAGATAGGATATATGATCTAACTGTAGGTGCATAGATGCAGTCATAAAAACTGCTTGCGGATGCACCACAATGTAAACAAATATAAGGAAACAGCAAAAGCAATGGGTTGTTGCGCGCCATATTTCAGGATCCCTAATGCTACTTGGCATTGCCAGTGTGGAGTTCCAAACTTAATACACAATTGAATCATCCATTTAGATCTACATTTTGTGAAGGCAGGGCTGAAAAAAAGGGTGTGCAATCCAGATTGCTCTGCTGCACAAGGTGGACAATTTGGTGATGAATCGCCACCCAGCAGGCTTATCTAAAGAGGCAATTTGTAAATTATTTATGCAACACACACATACAGTAACACTATTAATATACCACAAAAAGACTCCATACTGGTTTAGAAAAATAGAGAATAATTATCTGAGCAAAATGAGACCAAAACGACAAAAATCCAATTAGTACTTTTCACCTTATGCTTTTTTCGATGATTGCATGTAAACCAGTTCTCAAATATCCACCTTCTCCTTTCCCTAATCTTTCTTCTCCACAGTATACAGGGGGCGGTCTTATTGGCCAACTAATTAGAATAGCAATGGGGTAACCCAGTATCCCTCAGAACCTGGGCAGTTATGCAAAGACAACAATTGGTTCTGTCGGGTAAGAATAATTTCTTTAGATATTGAGTCACTTCTTTAGTTATTCAGAACAAACAGCAATTATAAAAATATATACACACAATGAGACCATAAAGAATATAAACGATTTTATAAATTCCGTCATTTATAAATATTTGAATTGAATTATATGGCTGTCAAAAACGAAAATGATTAAAGAATTATTGGTGACAAGGTGACATGTGGTGCTCAGTGAAATCGTGATAGTGCGTATTATATACAAGGTGATTATTAAAATTCCGACAATTTAAAGAGGCCAGAAAAACAGATAATTGAATAGGTCTGCAAATAGGTTGAGTCAGTCTTTTAGCAGAGTCTTTCAACTGATCCAGTATTAGTCGACGTTTCAACCCTGAAGGCGCACAACTGGGTAGTCAATGCGGGTCTTCATCAGGACATTAAGGAGGGGGGGGGTTGACAGCCTGTAGGATAGCAAAGTATAAGGTCAAATGTGTGTAAGTAGGGAGAAGGATGCTCGTAATATATCGGCATGCAAGGTGAAAACTCACCTAGTGTGGTCCGATATTTCTTAAAGGACTTGTTTCGAAATCTTTGACTGGCAAGTGTTCAAAGATCACCTGAATCACACTAATTCTGAGAGAAAGGGGTGGGGAATCATCACGTATTGCCTATTGAGTGCTCTGTTGTAATCTAATAGGTGTTGGTCTATACGTGAAATAAAACTCACCCAGTGTCTGTTTTGGGTCTTTCGGTCGGGTTTCACATTAATCAAAAGCCAAGCGCAGGCATTCGTCCTGACTTCTCTGAGCGCATAAATCAATCATCTAGGGGGTTCTGTATGGAAGGGAATTCATTAGCCTTTCCAGTGCTTGTTACATACTCTAATGTACTCTCATGGGTGCTCGTCTATATTGGAATTAGCACTCACCCAGTGTCAGTTTTATGTCTTGCAGTCAGGTTTCGCATTAGTTACAAGCAGGGTGCAGACGTCCGTCTGGATCCCTCTGAGCACGTTAATCACTCGTCAGGAGGGTTCTGCATGAAAAGGGGATTCGTTAGTTTTCCAGTACCATTGGTAGTTCGATGACCGGGCAAACCACGATATACTACCCGCCCACCTTGGTGTGATTTACAACTGGAGATTAGTTAAAGAGGGGCTCAGGCATACGTCCTGTCTCCCCACGACCGAATCAGTGAGTGTTCATGAAAGCGGCCGATAGATATACAAGTAGCTGCGCGTGTACGTGGCGCCCGTCAGCTACAAACGCGTGGGCAGCTAGTTGCTAGGTGACGCGTCTGGCGCGCAACGCTGTTGCGTCATGCATTTAGGGACGGTAGCTAGGCAACCAAGTGACAGGCCTTACGTAGCTTGATGCTAAGTGACGCGTTCAAAACCTATTCGTCATGGAATAGACGCGATAGCTGGCCCATTGGGTGACAGATCGTGTAGTATCAGTGTTCATTGCGTGAGGAGTAAGCCGTATATGTCAAGTACAAAGTACGGCAAGTGCCTAATCTCACTCCAAGCAAAGACCAGGGTTGCCGGTAAATGTGTAGCAGATTTACAAATTATTCGTGCCGCTGGAACCAAGCACAATTTCGAGTTTAGCGGTCGATAGCAGAATGTAAAAGTTGCCATTGTTGGTGCAAACGTGTAGCATCTTGTCGACTTGATTTAGATTCAGCTGATGATTCTATATGCATTTCTCACAGCATAATTGAGTAAAAATTCATAATTACACATTACTTCATGCTTAAGATGCACAACATTTTACAGTATTTTCATTGTAAAAACATGTATGTACATTAACATGTCAAGGATCCTGTACAAGATATTAACAGAAAATACAGTGAAAAGCTAAAACTTATGTCAAGTGAGAATGTTGGGGGCTAGAGTTGTCCCATTTGTTTTGCAGTCTCCTCCATCTCGTTCAACCCGGACTGTACCGAGTTGAGCGAATTAATCCATCTACATTCCCTGAAATTCAGGGCCACAGAAATCGCACCCCCCCTCGCATTGGGAATTATCTTCTCTATAATCCACCATTTCATGCTGTCTGGGGAGTGGTTATGTGTAACAAAGAGTTCAACCATGGGACTTTGCATCTTATTCTGCTCGTGTTGTAGGATTCTGGCCTTAGCTTTCTGGATTGTTTGACCAACATAAATCAGCCCACAGGGACAGAGAATATCGTATATTACATGAGAGCTATTACAGTTGGTGAAGTGAGCTAGCTTGTATGTTTTGTTGTTATATGTGAATGTAGTCCCCTCTTGACATTGGTCACATGCTTTGCAATGACCGCATTTGTGGTGTCCATTCACAGGTGGTAGACCAAAGTAGTTTCTGAGGTCCAGTTGCTTGGGAGGTTCCAAGAATGCCCTGACAACCGTGTCCTTGATATTTTTGCCTCTCCTAAAGGCAAAGATAGGGTCCTGCTCAGTCTTAAGTTCACTCGCCACCAGGTTCCAGTATTTCTTTACTATCTTCTTGATGTCGTTGCTCTTGGTGTTGAATGTGGTTACGCAGACAATGTTGTCTGACACGTTGTCCTTAACTCTGACTTCTAAGAGTTGGTCACGTGGACAGTACCATGCGCGCTTCTTTGCCCGTTTCAGCAGCCCAGTTGGGTATCCTCTTTCCTTCAGACGGCTTGTGAGGGTCTCAGATTCCTTGAAGAAATCATTTCTTCTGGTACAGTTTCTTCTTAATCTCAGGTATTGCCCATAGGGTAAGTTATCCCTCAGATTTCGTGGATGATGTGAGTCATACATTAGTAGCGTGTTCTTTTCCATCGGTTTTCTATACAAGTCACAGTATAATAAACCTTCCTCTACTCGGAACGTGAGGTCCAGAAAGTCTATAGACTCGTTGTTGCTCGTCATTGTAAACTGAATGCCGCTCGTTCTTGCGTTAAGCCAGTCATGAAATTTGTTGAGTTCCTCAGTGTCGCCAGACCATATCATTATGACGTCGTCGATGTAACGTTTCCATACGGCGATCTGGTTAAGGTATGGATTTTCATGACTGTACAGGTGTTCCTCTTCGTAGTGGTCCATGAAGATATTCGCCAGGCTCCACGCATAGGTAGCTCCCATCGCCACTCCCTTACACTGATAGTAAAATTGGTTTTGAAAGAGGAAGTAGTTCTTTTTCATTGCAATCTCCAACAGCGAGATCAGAAAATCACTTGGAATCCAATGTGGTCTCTCGCGTTCATCTAGTGTTACTCTGATGATGTCCACCGCTTTTTCTTGGGGAATTGATGTGTACAGCGAGGATACATCCAATGTTACAAGTAGTTGTGTATGTACATCAAATGCTTGTCCCTCCAATAGTTGTATGATGTGCATGGTGTCTCTTACACAAGATTTTGTTTTGGGGACACAAGGTTGTAAGAAGTGGTCAATGAATTGGTTCAATGGTTCCAAAATAGAACCACATCCAGAGACAATTGGTCTACCAGGTGGCTTGACCAGCCGTTTATGCACCTTTGGTAGTGTGTAGATTGTGGGGATCCTTGGTTCTTTTTTGTTGAGGAAGTCATGTTCTTGTTGGCTTAGGAATCCAGCCTTCACTCCATCATTGGTTAATTCTTCTATCAATGATTTAAGAACAGGCGTAGGGTCAATTCAATTCAAATATTTATAAATGACGGAATTTATAAAATCGTTTATATTCTTTATGGTCTCATTGTGTGTAAATATTTTTATAATTGCTGTTTGTTCTGAATAACTAAAGAAGTGACTCAATATCTAAAGAAATTATTCTTACCCGACAGAACCAATTGTTGTCTTTGCATTATTGGCCAACTAGGCATACGTTCCCGTCATGGTTTATTATAAATATATAACCTTGCCTTATAACACCTCACGTTAGTAACGATAACCCTGTTACTGTCTTTTTGTATGCTGTATATAAAATCAATAAAGAACTCTGAAATAAAAAAAAAAAAAATCCTCGTTTCACTTATTGTGGGCGACCATAATAGAGAGGCGAGAAGCAACAAAAATCCAAAATGGTGTTCTTCACAAAGGTTGCCACCCTGTATCTTAAACAAATAATGCTCTCAAATTACTTGATTACTTGTTTATAGGAAGAGGGTCTTGAGGGTCACTCAGACCGAAATGCTTTAGCGAATAGAGCTACCTCCGAGGGAGTGCCGGTTGGCTATATGCACCCCCCAGGCCTGGTGAGCCACAGTACCTTTTGGGGATGAGTCGATGATGATGGCAAACCAAGACCATTGGTTCAGAGACAGGAGCCGAGCTGTGACGGTGTCAATGGACCTCAATGTCAGGGACCATGTTGTCATGCACTGTGCCTTCCTGGAAAGGTGTGTGGAGATGGCTGATGAACCATGCATCTCTGGCCTGCCCGTGGTATCCTTGGCAATGCGTCGTTATGGAGCTGCACTGATAAGCGTTGCGGTGTCCGGGATGATGCGCCAATCTTAGGTGACACAGAGTGTTGGGTCTTTTGGCAATCAGGTCTATGCTGATCACAGTGCACTTGGGCCTTTTTACAAAGTGAAACTCTGTCCTTGTAGCAGAATGGGCTAGCGATCAGGCAGACGCTGATCCTTGTCAGTCTCAGCTGCCGGACTCACGGGTTCCAGAGTCCAACGGCAGTGACAGGAAAGTGAAATCTTTGATGGCACAACACTTCATGAACAGGGGGCAAGCCAGCAAGCCCTTGTAGATCACTCGGAGGAAAGGCAGAATCAAGCTCTCCTTCCAGCAGAGTCAGGGAGCAGCAGGCAGTAGGGCAACAAGCAAAAAAGCAGTCCTTCCAGAAAAACAGTCCAGTTGAGTCCTTTATGCAGCCCAACAGTCCGTCTAACAGAGGTTCAGTTCAAGATCCAAAAGAGTCTAATTTTAGGGGTTCAGAGACCCAGAACTCATACCCAAAAGTGTCTTTGCTGTAGGTGTGACATCAAAGCATCTTTCTGAAGTGCACAAGGATCCCTTTCAACCCAATCCGGTCTGCCAGGATTTCTGTGGGGAGTAAATCAGTGCTTTGTGTGTGGACAGGTCACTACCTATTGAAGTGTGTCAACACCTCCCGTTCCTCCCTGCCCAGAAACACCCATCAGAATGCAGATGAATGCAGATGAGTGCTCAGAATGCATATAAGCTTCACCTTCCTGTGTTTGTGGCTGTCTAGAGGGCATGAACAAAGTGTAGCAGTCACCCAAAGCAGTAAGTACAGAGACATTTCCACTTTATAAAAGTGCCATTTAGAAAACAGTGAGGGGGATTTAACATTACCATTCCAAACATATGAAGCATGAAACAGCTACTTCTCTTTGGTCAGGAATTACAGCTTAAAAGTGCATTAAGGAATTTCCAATGCTGACCTATGAGAGGAGTAGGCCTCGCAGTAGGGAAAAATGAAATAGGCTGTTTGTCACTACCAGGACATGCAAAACATGCCCTACCTTTTACTTACATGGTGCCTTGCCTTTAGGGTTACTTAGGGCCTACATTAAGGGTGACTTATATGTAATAAAAGGGGAGTTTAAGGCTTGGCAAGTAGTTTTAATTGCCAAGTCGAAGTGGCAGTAAACTGCACATACAGGGACTGCTGTGGACGGACTGAGACAGGCTTGAAAGGCTACTTCTATGGGTGGCACAATCAATTCTGCACCCCACTATTAGCATTTGAAGTAAAGGCTCTGGGTATATGGTATACCTCTTTACAATGGACTTACTAGTACAACAAATATGCCAATCAGGTATAAACCAATGTCATCATGTTTAGGGAAGAAGCACATGCACTTTAGCATTGGTTGGCAGTGGTAAAGTGCTTAGAGTCTTAAAGCCAACAAAAAGGTGGCAGCAAAAAGAAGATGAGGAAGGCAATACATTTGGGGTGACCCTTCAGAGAGGGCCATTTTCCAATAGGTCCATAAAATACTGTCAGGATCACACTTTTTACAAGTGCTTCTAGAGCTTGCTCTGAGCAAGAACTGAGTTTCCAGAACTTTAAAGTACTGTTAGCATACAATGCCAGACTTCAAACCTTTTTTTACCTGTTTGATGAGATACAACTACAGAGTTCTTGGATGAAGTAAGCTCATTCATTATATCATGCTTGTCATCATGTAGCCATGTTTCCGTTAAACCCACAAAGTAGCAGTAATGTTCACAAAAAAGATATTTAATGGCAGAACAGTATTTCACAGTTAATACAAGGACAGACGTTACACAAGAGTTTCTAGTTGTTCTGAAGACATGTGGGAGAAGGGAATTGAAACTACCAACACAGAGATAAGGAGTGCATGATGGGGGAGCAAGTTATAGTTGGTTCAATAAACAATAAATAGCGTATTTTAGTGCTTTTGGATGTTTTAATGTTAGCTCATGTCAGCTAACATTCAGGGAATATATATGCTCTCTTTCTTGCTAAACATATATATATATATATATATATATATATATATATATTACATACTGGCAGTTGCCAACAGGAAGTTATAGTTAAGATCTAGTTTCCATAGATAAAGCATTTTTTTTTGCTTAGAGCTGTTTGACGAATCTTCACAAAATGTTCAAAACTAGTACATCAATCAATTCAGCTGCTGTCTGGAAAGTGTTGGGGTGATTCATCAAGCATGGCTGAAGAAAAAGGGGGGTCCCAAAACGTGTTTTCTTGATGAGATTTGTAATAGGGATTTTGAACCCGACTACAGCCCAAACCCCTGAACCGCTGAATGGAATTACAACAAATTTGTCAGATAGCTAGTTCTTGAGCCAGAAAGAGTGCCTTTCGTAATTTAGTGCAAATCCATGAAGTAATTTTGGAGTTAGTAAAGGAAAAAGAAATGTAGATCTCTGGAGATGCGGACCCTCCATAGATCAGACAGATCACAAAATGAGATCTGATTGGCTGCCACCACCTCAACCAGGAAGTGGTGGCAACCATCTTGGGACTCGGCCAAGTCCCAAGAAAGAAAATGCCAAAAAACATAAGGGGGCTGGGTAGGAATGCCCTGAGTTCCTAGGCCTTGAGGTGGGGGTCAGATTTTTCAATTTTTCTGCTAATTTGCGGAGGATTCAATGCACAATTGAAAAAAAAAACAGCGTGGTCTCCCATGCTTGCTTTTCTGCCGGGTGGGCCAGGTCCAGGAGGAAATATTTCCTATGTATTAAGGGGGAGAAGGGTGCACACAGGCTGATGTTGGTCCCGGGGACCCCATCCTCCAGGGCCTGGCCACATTGGAATATGGGGAGGGAGCCACATGGCAACCTCCAAGGGCCTCATTTATGGCATTTTGGGATAGGGCCGCATGGCAAGTCATGTTGCTGCTGTCCCCTACGCCAAAGTGAAAGGGCAGGAATGCACCGTATTTAACCAATATGGTGCATTCCTGTCTTTTCTGCCTGCGCTGGTGCCATTTTGGCAGACTAGCACCAATGTATGCACCTTTGCGAGCAGGATTGTTTTTGTGCCGGAAGGGGCACCTGTGAGGCTCTTTTGGACAATGCAGCACACATGGGAACATATTTCTCCTCGTTACACCTCACCTCAGGAGGCGTATGGATTTGATGCTTCACCAGGTATTCATGACTTTGTAAATCTGGGGCAGCGTCAAATTCCATGGGTGTTGGGGGGGAAAACTCACAGCAATGCTTATGGAAGGCCTCCCAGGTGGTGCAGAGTAAGGGGACACAGCGATTTGTTCTGTGTCGCCTTACTCTTTAGGAGGCCACTCAAAGAAATGCAGGGTGGCTTTGTGTGGATTCATAAATCTTTATGAGAGCCTTGTGTCACACATGTACCAATTTACATGATGCAAAAGTGACCCAGGGCTCTTATAACTTAGCCCCATAAGCCACTCCCAGCAGACGGCAGCATGTAGAATGCTTCCGTCCACTGAAAGTGGACTTTTGGAGCAGCATTTTTTGCTGATCTCTCTGCGCAGGAGCAATGCCGATTCCACTGGAGGCATGGCTCCCCCCGCAGCCTCCAACAAAAGGGAAGTGGATACCTTGGGTGGGCTCCAGAGCACCCACCCACTACTAGCCGCGGACTGGGGGATGGGGTCCCCGGTGACAAAATCAGCCTGGGGAGAGTTGCCGTGTGGCATCCGTGACCCATGCAGGTAAGAGCAGTGGGGCCGGGTTAGGGGGAGATTCGACACACGACCATGAGGGAAAATTAAATAAATATTACATTTTCCCTCATCATTGTCTGTCAAAATGCCCCCCCACCTGGCCTCACCACTCTTACCTCTACGGGCTGCTGCTGCCAAATGGAGCCCTATTTATAATTGGCCAGGACCCAGGACCCAGGGATTCGGTCCCCGGGGTCAATTTTGACCCAGGGAGGGGGTCTGCGTGCCCCCTCCTTAATTGATAATATAGCCAGGTCTCGAGTGATGGTTTCCCTTAGGCCATATTGGCCCAGGTTGGGGGATGCATGTCACCCTCACCTTTTTGAATATGGAGTGGGTGCCCTGGGTGCACTCCAGGGCACCCACCATTTGCTGTGCGGGCTCTAGGCGATGGGGTCCCCAGGCCCAATATTGGCCAGTGGAGGGGGGGCTGCATGCTCCTTCCCCTTTTAAAAATGCAATCAGAGCCCTAGGTGGATGCCAGGGGACCCATCATGTACTGGCTGGGCCACAGGGGGTGGGATCCCCAGGGCCAATATTGGCCTGGTTGGATGAGGCTGTGTGCTCCCCCTCCCCCTCCTCCCCCTTCAGACAATGGACGTATCCCAGGAGATCGGGGCTACTGGCCCGAATTTGGCCTGGAAAGGGGCTCGCCAAGCACTGCTAATTACCCTACGTATTACATCATTCATTACATCTTTTATGACGTCAATGATAATATCAGTGCAACATTTGCTGTAAAATTATTGATGAGAAAACTGCATGGCGGAGGCATAAGTTATAGTTACCTTAGGGTACGAGTTGTAGTTTATTGACATAACTTTAACAATAACTACTGAATTTCTATAGTTTGGGGTGAGTAAATTCTGAACCTACCTATAACTTCCCTGTAACCTTTGCTTTATTATTGAATATAAATATATATATATATATATTCACTGAAAAAAACATAGGTTTCAGGGACATTATAGTTATACAGTCAGTCGCGCACCTACTAAATCCTCCATCCAGACACTTATACACCCATTCATTCTTCAATACACCTTGGCATATATATAAAATATATTTAAACTTTATAGAAACACAGTCACTGGATGATGTCATCAGTGATGTCATCAGTGATGTCATTTGAGATGTCATCTTTGATGTCATCAGTGATGTCACTGACCATGTCATGAATGATGTAATATGTGATGTCATCAGCATTGCATTACGGAGGCTTGAGTTATAGTTAGCTGAACTAACTATAACGGCTGAATTTCTCTGGTTTTGTACGAGTGAAATGTCCAACTAACTATAACGTCCCTGAAACCTATGTTTTTTTCAGTGAATTTCTAAGGTTTTTTAAATGCTAATTTCTAACTATAATGTGCCTGAAACCCATAGTTTTTTTCAGTGAATTTCAAAGGTTTCTTAAATGCTAATATCTACCTATAACAGTAGTTGTGTTTGCAGAGTGGTGGAGAAAGGTGAGAGTGGCCTCCAAACACCTTTTAGCAATCCCACTGTGTGGGATTACTGGAGGTAACAGGAGGGGTAGTTAGCCCCCAACGTCAACCTTGGGGGCCAACTACCCGTTTTATTACCTCCAGTAAGTCCCACACAGCAGGATTGCTAACTTGTTATATCAGGCCCGCACCCTCCATGCACCACTGTGCAAATGCGCCCCCTGGCATGTTGTAAATTGGGAGATAAAGTCCCCTTGAATCCTGAGGGTCCCTGGGGGCTAACTAGCCCACCAGGTACCTCCAGTAAGCACCACAGAGCTGCGTTGCAGAGAGGTGTTCCGAGGACACGCCCCTTTTTACACCACGCTGCCAACGCGTCTTCTGGTGCACTGCTGCTCAGAGGATGAAGTCCACTTGTGTCCTGAGGTCCTCAGGACACAAGAGGACCTCCTCGCCCCACCAGCAGTGCACAAGAAGCTGTGTTTGCAGAGTGGTATAAAAAGGGGCATGGCCTCCGACCACCTCTCTGCAACGCAGCTCTGTGGTGCTTACTGGAGGTACCTGGTGGGCATATATATATATATATATTCACTGAAAAAACCATAGGTTTCACACATGTTATAGTTAGCGGAAATTTTACTGATAAAAAACCAATGAAATTGCCCCGTTATAGTTAGTGCTGGCAACTATAACTCACGCGACCGCAATCCTCTGCTGATGCTAATACTGTATTTAGACACTTATTTGCCCATGTCTTCTTCCATACATTTTTAGCTATACATATATTACAAATATTTTTTTTTCATAAAGACACATATGTCATCAGCAGAAGATTGCGGTCGCGTGAGTTATAGTTGCCAGCACTAACTATAACGGGGCAATTTCATTGGTTTTTTATCAGTAAAATTTCCGCTAACTATAACATGTGTGAAACCTATGGTTTTTTCAGTGAATTTGCAAGGTTTTTTAAATGCTAATTCCTAACTATAACGTGTGTGAAACCTATGGTTTTTTCAGTGAATTTGTACGGTTTTTTAAATGCTAAGTGACTTTACGCCATTCGTGGCGTGCGCGCCCACTTAACGCAGTTCGTTCCGTGCGCGCACGGTGCGCTTCGCGCACCGTGCGCGCACAGTGAGCACGCGGTGCGCTTCGCGCACCGCGCACCCACTTTACGCAGTTAGTGCCGTGCCCACGTTACGCTAGATGGGCCATGTACGCACGATGCGCTTCGCGCACCGTGCGCACATGGAGGACATATTATGCGCTTCCTTGTGATAGGTAATCTGTTGAAATTTTTTGGGAAAATTTTCTGTGCTCTTATAAGCCATGCACAAATGGTGGCCTTCGCCCACCATTTGCACAAGGGGTGGAGAAAGTGTGGATAGTGTTTTTTTTATTTTTATTTTTTTACCGTACGCTTACGGTAAGCGTACGGTAAGCGTACCCCGTGAAATTGCCGAAAAAAAATAATGCCGTTTTTGCTCTTGGGGGATGTTTGGGGACTCCCTCAACATGACTATGTGAGAGGGAGTTGTCAAAACATCCCCGTAACATGTTTTTGGCCATCATGTTTGATACATAACACTCAGTGCGGTAGACAAAATGGCGGACGCCGCTTCCTGGTTTCTGCCGATTCGAATGTTTACTAAGATCTAAGAGCCAATCAGAATCGCGCTCGCGCACGCCACCGTACGCTTACCGTAAGCGTACGGTAAGCGTACCGTAAGCGGGCTCAGATATATATATTGATTTAAAGGCTATTTTCTCAGAATCTACTGAACAGATTTACACCAAACCTACAAAAGGCACTTCCTTGACCTAGGGACTACCTCTCTGCCAAATTTCTAGTAATTCTGTTCAGCCGTTCGGGCTGTAGCTCGTTCTAAAGGTCCTATGGAAAAATGCATGGGAAAAACGCGTTTTGGGACCCCCCTTTTATCTCAGCCCCCGCTTGACGAATCCCCCCGAGACTTTCAGGGTAGGAGCGGAGCGTAGCGCCCCACCTATTTTGAGAAATTCGCGAGGATTCGTCGACCGGCGCCAAAGTTATTCAAAATAGAATGTTGAGGTTTTCCTATGGAAACGTGGTCCTAACTATAACTACCTACTGGCGACCGCCAGTAGGTAATATATACACAAAAAAAAAACTAAGATTAAAGTACATTTCAGTGATAACGTAATGTTTAAAAAAAATACACTGAAATTTACCAGTTATAGTTATCTCAAATTACTTTAACTCATCCCCTGAAGTAATGATAACTCGCACTCCCACCTTGCACAGTCTTCTCTTGTCATCAGTGATGTAAGCACAGATGTTGCAGTCATGCTAGTCATGATTGATGTCATATATGGGGTGGTTAGCAGGTAAATGGTGTGCATCCTGAGTACATTGGGAGCCGACATTGCTCCAGCCTGGTGGGAGGAAGTGTCTTTCACTGCTCCCGCCAGGCAGGAACACTCTGAGTTTCCCTGCCCCATGAATACTGGCAGGGGAACAAATGTCTGCTCCCACCCAGCAGGAGCATTTTTGAATTTCCTAGAGGGTGGGAGCAGACATGTTTCCCTGCCTGTGCACATGCGAGCAGGGAAACAATGTTCCGGGGTAGGACTCCCCGGGACACCAGAGTGGAGCTGGACCTGGGGTATGGTGTTGCTGGGGCCTTGAGAGGCTCAAAGAGGAAAGCTGTGCACCCGCCTCCCCTTTAACATTGACACTAAAGAGATGGGTTCCCTGGGGCTGGGATTGGCTCATGAAGGTGGGCTGCATTCTGCCGCCCCTTTAACATTTATGCAAGCGGATGGGATGCCCGGGCCATGATTCGCTCAGGTAGGAGGCCACACCCTACTCTCCTTTAACTTTTATGGTGGGCACGAGGGGATGGTGTCTCTGGGGCTGTGATCAGCTTGAGGAGTGGGCTGTGCACCCCTCCCCTTTCTTTTTTTTTTTAAACATAGTTGATTGGTTTTTGCACATCCACATAGAAAACCTTACACAATTTGTTTCACCATACTTCCGCAAAATAAGCGCACGCCTCCCTCCCAATTATACAACACCTAAGACAGGTTCGTAGAGTCCCTCCCGGACTATACAACGCATAAAACCAATTATCTACATAACAAAACTCTACCCTTAACCCCTAAGCAAAACACTTCTAGATTCCCTCCCCCTCCCTCAATCCTCCTCACCAACGCATGCGACAATCCCTGCCCTCTAATGTCGTACAGCCCAAGGAATACCAATGTGTCAAGTTATGTGATGTGCCCAGTTTGCTCCGGGGGCACTCCCTCAGCCCCGGGGCGGTCATCTCCCTCCGCGCCAGGTTCATAATCTCGCAGCGCCTGCACTAGCGCCTCCCACGCAGCTGCTGCCTCTAGCGCCTTTTCCACCCCTCCCCTTTCTTAAAGATGTCAGACCCCAGAGGGGGTGAGGTCCACGGGTACATTATCGGCCCTGGGAATGGGCCTCACACATGTCCCCTCCCCAAATTGTATAATACATTGATTCCCAGGTCCTGGCCCACCCCAGGAGTCATACTTTTTTTCTAAATGGCAGCGGTCATTTTGGTTTTTTTCCCCGTGACCCCGGGAGTGTTCTGCAGGAATTGTAATATTGGCACTGGATCAGTCCTTCTGGGACCCCTCCCACAAGGGCTAGTGGAGCAGGGGAGCCCGACCCTTCTCACTTTTATCTTATTCTAAAAATTTTCAGAAGAGGGGACTCAGCAATGGCTGCTGAAACATTTCTGTTTGCGTGGGGACCAGCCAATCAGAGCGCTCACTCCTGTGGGAGTCACACTCCCATGAACCGAGATGGAGCAAGGGAAAAAAAGCCCTCTCGCTCAACCAGAGCTCCCTATTTTTTTAAGTTTAACTTGCGGGACTCTTGCGAGAGTCCCTCGAACTAAACTGTCCAGATATACACATGTTTTTGCACCTTTATTTCTTTTAATCTACTGAACGGATTTACACCAACTGACAAAAAAACGTTCCGGATCAAAATCCAGCTTCCTGCAAAATCTGGTGTAAATCCGTTCAGCCATTTTGGCTGTAACCCTTTTCAAGAACATCTATGTAAAATGAATGGGGAGATTTGTTTCACGGACACCCATTTTTTCTCGGAACCCGCTTGATGGATCACCTCAAAACTTTCCAGTGAGCAGCTGAAGAGGATGAACATTTCTTTTGTAAGTTTTGAGAAGATTAGTCAAATGGAGCTAAAGTTATTTGCAAACCAGAAGATGCTCTTCCTATGGAAACGCAGACCTAACTATAACTGCAGTGTGTAAAATATACACACACACACTCACACACGCACGCACACACACACACACACACACACACACTGCCGCCCCCTAAAATCTGAATGTTACTATTTTAAAATTAGGTAGCTGTTAAGTAACTGAAAGGTGGCTGGCATAGCTACGGAGATTTATCTATTTTTATCTATCTTAGTCCTTTTAAAAATACATTATGCCTCAAATACTAAAAACTCATTCCTCTCCTCACTTTTTATACCTGCTTGTTTCATGCCTGCATTAACATCTCATTGCTCATTTACTACAGCCTGCTTCTCATGAATGGCTTTAAATTTTACAGTTCCTATTCAAACCAAATGGCTTTCAGGAGTGCCTCATGCTTGTCTCGAAAACAAAATGTTAACTCTCTAGTTCTTTGATAGAACCCTCTGGTGGCCCTGCAGTTGATTATTAGGGAGTTAAAGTTTTGTGCAGATTTGCCAAAAAGTGGCAAAGTTATTAATGAAACAAAATATGTGTTGTAATCTCCATTGTTCACATAATGGTATAGCCCATGCCCTCCTCCCGGCTGGCCATGTTGGTATCGCTGGGCAGTGCGAGCTCATGTTAGAATGTTGACATACCAACGTTCTGATTACGTTGGAGAGCGGATGACTGGAATAAACGGAGTCACACTTACCTCGTGTGTGGACTGTATTTTATTTATAACACTGGCGGCGTCTGCGGAGGGGGCAGCTGGTCATCTCCCCTTTCGTGTCTATCTCTCCTGCCATGGGCTCAAGTTGCGAGTCAAAATTGTGAGCGGAGTTCAAGGGTTATATTCTGTTCTGCGGAGTCCCGTTCCTGCTGGGCAGCGTGTTTCCCTTGCTGTGTCTGCTGGCGAAGGTGGAAACACTGGGACGGCTGACAACTTCTGTGAACTGTTCCAGAGTGAGGAAGCGTATTTTGCAAGAGTCGATCACCAGACAAGAGCGCAGCCTCAGGCGTTCATGTGAGGAGTGCGGTTGTCAGCGCATTCCCCGAAGCCACGGCGTTCAGCTGTTTTCTTCACTGCAATCCTTGTGCACCGCTCTGGTGGGTCTCGCAGCGCTCTGTGTGACCAGTGGAGTCAAGCGCCTACAGAGAACCGTGCGTTTTCAGCAGCCGGATTCCTGTCAGCCCTGGCGCTTCCTCCGGTCTATGGTTATTCCTGAGGAGCGTCCTTCCTGTGAAGTCTCCTGGCCCCTCCCTGGGGTGTCGACTGCCGGCGCACCAGTTCTCTGAGGGCCGGTCTGCAGTCTCCGGTTTCAGCTTCTTGTGTGTTCAAGTAAGATCCACCCAGTTCAGTATTACGTTGTTTCCTGCTGTGATGCGCACACATGGTGCGTGTGGTTATCTTCTTCACAAGTCCCACAATGTGTACACTTATTTCTTCACTATGATATGCACACAATTGTCGTGCATCTCTATTTATTTATGCTTTTGCGTGTATTTCTACACTGTGGCACGCACACATTTTGGGACTTCTCTACTGTCATCTTTGGTTATATCTACACTGTGACGTGCACACATTGCGTGCATACCTTTCATGTGTAAAGTGCCCACATCTACTGTGACACGCTCACATTGGTTGCTGTGTTGGACCGTGTTACATCCTGTCAGGGGTTTTGGTCAGTAATCCTGTGTAATTCTTGTACGTTCCCCACACAAGTTTGGGGTTTCTAAGTCTGTGCTTCTTCAGTTAGGGTCGGGATAGAGAGGTGTAGAGCCATATAACCTTGTGAGTTTGTAACCTTTACGTTATGGGCACTCCTGGAATGAGTCAACCTCCATCTTTCCTCAATGAGTGTGGCGATCCAGAAATTCATTGGAAAGACTGGACAAAGCTATTCGAATCCTTTTTGATCGCTATGGGTGGTGAAAGGTTCTCTCCGTTGCGCAAGCAACACATTCTGTTACACAATTTGGGCGTTCATGGACGTAAAGTTTATGAAACCTTACCTGAGCCTGAAGTGGAAGAGGAGGATAATGCTGATGTGTATGACATCACGCTTATGAAGTTGGAGTTACATTTTGGAGATAAGGTCAATGTGGTACTTGAACGCCACAAGTTTTTTAGTCGTGTGCAAGGAAAGGGAGAATCAATTAATAATTATATAGCTGCCCTTAGAGGTCTTACTCAATTATGTGATTTTGGTGACTTAAATGATTCCCTTATAAGGGATCAACTTGTGAGGTGTACGAATAGTGGGAAGGTACAATAGAAATTGTAGGCAAAAAACCCATCCTTAAAGGATGCCATTTAAATTGCGCAGTCGGTTGAGCATACCGCTAAGTGTGTCAGAGAAATGAAAATTAAAGAGGAGTCTGTGGCATCTATTCAGTGTGAAGGTTCAGAGGGAGAAGTATTCAAGGTTAGCAACAGAGAAGGAATCAGGAGCACACCCACTGTTAATCCCATGAGGGAGAGCCAAGGGTTGAAATGTTTCAGGTGTGGCAGCAATAACCATCTGGCCAATAGCCCATTTTGTTCTGCACGTGGGGTTTTGTGTAAAAAATGCAACAGAAGAGGCCATTTGGCCAGGGTATGCAGGGATGGGTCAAGTAACTCTGCCAGGGCTGTCAACACAAGCGGGGAATCACAAGCGAGATTCATTTTTCAAGTGAAAGATAGCCAAGATGCGGACAGGCCGAATTATCCTAAATGTGTCATCCTCATTGATAACAAACCCCTTGAGGTGTATGCGGACTCGTGTTCACCGTTTACATTAGTTAACCTTGCAGATTTTGAGAATTTCCTGGGGTGCGACAAAGGTATGCTGGTCCCTCCTGACATATCGCCGGAAGGGTACACCAGAGACCCTATTCCATTGGTGGGGATGGTTAGTAGTCACATAGACTTCAAGGGTAGAACCATTGTAGGCAAAGTGTATGTAGTTGAAAGGGGTGCGAACCTTTTGGGGTGGAAACACCAGAAAGAACTAGGTATTATCCTTGACCCCAATGACGAGAATCAAGTCATTTTAGTAGACATTCCCAATGGCAATAAACTCATACAGGATGCTTTCCCTGATCTGTTTACGGATAAGTTGGGAAAGCTGAAAGATTTCCAGCACAAAATTAAAGTGAAGAAGGGTGCTAGACCTGTGGTCCACAGAGCGCGCCCAGTTCCTTTCCGTCTGAGAGAAGTCCTCAAAAGTGAATTGGATAAATTGTGTGAGATGGGGATCATTCAACCCATAGAGGCATCTGAATGGTTGGCTCCCCTAGTCCTTGCTTCCAAAGCAAATGGAAGTGGTATCCGCGTCTGTGTGGACTTGTGCGGCCTAAATGATAACATCTGGGTGGAGAGGTTCCCCCTGCCCAACATAAATGAGATGTTGAGCACTATGGGCAAAGGGTGTTACTTCTCTGTCATAGACTTGTCGATGGCTTACCATCAAGTCGAGTTACATCCTGATTCTAGACCCCTGACGGCATTTTCATCGCCGTTTGGGGCCTACATGTTCATCAGGATGCCCTTTGGCTTGGCCTCGGCGGCGTCTATTTTTCAAAAAGTCATGCAACAAGTGCTGGAGGGCATCAAGAACACTCTGTGTTTTCAGGATGACATTCTTATGTATGGGTCGACGGAGGAAGAACATGATGTTATCCTCAACACAGTGTGCCTAAGGTTGTCTAATGCAGGTTTAACTGTTAAACTTGATAAGTGCAAGATCAAAGTGACCTCGGTGGATTATTTGGGTCACACCATATCGAAGGATGGGTTCAAACCAAAGCACAGCTTGATTCAAGCTGTCAGAGACGCTGCGAACCCCTCAAGCAAAGAGGAACTTAAATCATTTCTAGGCCTAGTGGAGTACATGTCTAAGTACGTAAAAAAGTTTGCAGATCTTTGTGATGGTCTACGTGAGCTATTAAAGAAAGACAGAGAATTTGTGTGGGAGGAGAGACACAGCATGATGGTGAAGTCCATAAAAGATCACATCCTAGGATCACCTGCACTAGGGTCATTTGACCCACGGAAAAAAAACATCCTCACAACGGATGCATCCAACAAAGGGTTGGGTGCGATGCTTTCCCAAAAGGACCAGGGCCAAGATACCATTATAGCATTTGTTTCACGGACCCTCAACTCGGCGGAAAAAAACTATTCTGTCATTGAAAGGGAGGCGTTGGCGTGCTTCTGGGCCGTCAACCATTTTAAATTCTACTTGTGGGGGACACAATTTGTGATACACACTGACCACAAGCCTTTGACATTTATGTTCTCGTCAAAAAGTATACATAACAATTCTCCGAGAATTTTAAAATGGGTCCTGGGCCTGGAAAACTACTGCTTTAAAGTGGAATACCTCCCAGGCCCGGAAAATGTAGTTGCTGACTACCTGTCCAGGTCTCCACTTGTGGATTATGCCAGCGAGGAGCAGTTGGATGCTCCCATTTTAGCCATGCATCTCCCTTCGTTAACTAAAGAAGAGTGGGATGCCAGTGTGAAGGAGGACAAAGAGATGGGCATCCTCAAACAATTCATCCTCAATGGCTGGCCTGAGACTCGCTCACAAGTACCTGATTCAGTCAAAGACTTTTGGGAGGTTTATGTAACTGACCCTCAAGATAATCTCTCCCCCATGACGAGTGAATTGATACGGTATGGCCTGCTATCGGGGGTGACTATTAATTGGGAGAAATCGGTCATCCTTCCCTTGACGGATGCGGCACCCCGCTTCACGCCGGATTGCCCGCTGGAGTGGGCAACCGGTCCGGTACGATACCTGGGGGTATGGGTTAGCACAGACATGCAAGCATTGTGGAAGGAGAATTATGGGCGGGCGATGCAGTGGATAGAGGAAAGGGTCGGCCGGTGGAAGCACTTGCCCCTGTCGCTGGCGGGAAGGATAGCCGTGGCCAAAATGGTCATACTGCCCAAGCTAGTATACTTATTTGTTAATGTCCCACTCCCCTTGACTAAGCATTTCTTGAATAAGATACGCTCGCTCATGATCGAACTGGCGTGGGGGGGTAAACAGCCGAGGGTAGCCTGGGAGACCCTTACTCTCCCACAGCGGCAGGGAGGTATGGCGGCACCAGACTTTACGCTATATGCGTACTGTGCGCAGGCGCAATTCCTGCACTATTGGGTGCACCCCACGCCGTTTCAGCCGCATGTGGCGATAGAGGCGGATATGGTTGCCCCGTTACCACTCAGCACTGCCATATACGCGCCACACAAAAGGAGGCGGAATGAAATTGACACGGTGCATGCGCTTAAGTGGGCCTGGGATGGGTTACGCCGCCGGGCTAAGCTGGACTTACTTTACACTTCGTCGATCCCTCTGCGCGGGAACCCTATGTGGCCCCCGCTGCAGCGCATGAGAACGGGAGAGCGCGCAACATTGCGTGGTCTTCATACGGCGGGAGACATCTTCCCTGATGGTGTTTTCATCACGCTGGAGCGGATGTGCGCTGCGGAGACCCCGACGATGCTTGACACCCTGCTCCATTATCAGCTTCGACATACATGTCAGGCACTGTTTCCTACATTCCCGGAACCGCTGCCGAGTCTGATGGCTTTGGAGAATGTCCTAAAGATAGAATCGGGGCACAAACTAATTTCCCGCCTATATGGACGCATGCAAAGTGACCATCCAATAGTGACCCCGGCGGCGCGCGGTTTGTACTGCATTGGGGGTTGACATCACTGACGCTCACTGGGACCTATGCTGTAAAATGCTGGAGACACTGTCCCCTAGCTACAGACTCCGGCTGATCCATTTCAAATACATACACATGATATACCGCACCCCAAGCAGGCTTCATCGTATTGGCTTAAGGGACACGGACAATTGTTGGAAGTGCACTGCGCGCGGCGCCGATTTCTTGCATATGGCGTGGGAATGTCCCATGCTGGCCTCCTTTTGGGCCGAGGTAATGCGGCTGGGGTGTATCATCACGGGGCTGCAGATCCCATGCACTCCGCAGGCTGCGCTTCTGGGGATCTTGCATATGATTCAGCCTAAACATCGCCGGCTGCCGGCCATGCTCATTTTGCTTGCCAAGCGCCAGGTGGCGATACATTGGGGGGCTACCACGACACCCAACATTAGGGAGTGGCTTAAGAGTGTGGTATACTGCCAGACGCAGCTCACCCTATTCTGGGAACTCCTGCCACCGCGCACACGCCCGAGGGATATATGGGAACCTTTCTCACATTGGTTGACTCACACACCGCTTCATACACTGTAGCACACTGATTTTCACGGCGGATGGCTGGGAGGAGGCGGATGTCGGAGTGGAAACTGGGTTACTGCGATTGGCGCTGGAAATGTGGGGGGTATTGGGGGTGTACGGGAGACTGAGACGGAGGTGGACTATGCTATTGCTTTTTGCTCAAGCACTAATGTGTGGACACTTGTCGGTCCTCTGGATAACATTGTGTGGGTGGGGAACTGTCTCGTCGATACTATATCCTATGCACTCTGCAGTGAATTACGTTTGTTTTGTTGTTGAAAATGCAAATAAAAAGAATTTAAAAAAAAAGATTTTTGGGAGGTGAGGTATGAGTTGTCCATACAGTCTGAGGTTATACATCGCGGAAACAGAGCTGTTCCCCCCAAGAATATGAGGGACAAAATCATCGACCTGGCCCATGAGGGTCACTTGGGAAGGAGCCTCACGAAGAACAAAGTTAGGGGTTGTTTCTGGTTCCCAAAAATGGACTCCATGATTGAACTCAAAGTAAAAGAATGCATGAGCTGTGCAAATAGTGACAAAAGCAAAATCACACGCAATGCTCCTTTATCCCCTGTTGTGGTTCCGGAGGTTCCATGGACTAAATTAGCTGTGGTCATTATTGGTCCTATGGATGTCCTAGGTACACATAGGAGGTTTATGTTCGTTCTTGTAGATTATACCTCCCATTGGGTAAATTTCAAATTCACCTCATCTACCACAACAAGCAACCTCATATCATTTTTAAAGAGTGTTTTTGTGTATGAGGGTATCCCTTCAGTATTGGTGACAGACAATGGGGTGCAGTTTACCTCAGAGACAATGAAGTCATTCTTAGGTAATCTCAATATAAAGCACGAAAAAACTGCGCTCTATTGCCCCAGAGCTAATGGGTTGGTAGAAAGGGCTAATCAGTTAATTAAAGAACACATCCAATTGGCCATCACCAGTGGGTTTGATGTTGAAGATTCTTTAAGAGAGTGCATCTGGTCTTACCATACCACGCCTAATCTCGTTACAGGAGTGTCTCCCTTTGTGTGTTTGAGAGGGAGGGAACCCTGTACCAAAATGAACCCGGGGTGGTTGGGAGGTGGAAAAAGGGTAGTCCCTGATCAAGCGAACAGCAGAGAGAAGATTTCCCAACACCAACGTAAATATAAGGGGTGGTACGACCAGATGCATGGTGTCAAAGCTCAGGAGTACAAGGTTGACACCACAGTGCAAGTTAAGAAGCCTACACATGTTCAACCAGGTTGTAGCAAGTACCATACACATCAACGTGTGGAAAAGTATGGTCGCAATGTGGTCCGCCTGGACAACGGTCAGACGTGGAGCAAGGACAGAGTGGTGGAATCATCCCAACCGTAATGTTTTTTCCTTTGTTTCCCCACATGAGGAGATGTGTTGTAATCTCCATTGTTCACATAATGGTATAGCCCATGCCCTCCTCCCGGCTGGCCATGTTGGTACGGCTGGGCAGTGAGAGCTCATGTTAGAATGTTGACATACCAAGGTTCTGATTACGTTGGAGAGCGGATGACTGGAATAAACGGAGTCACACTTACCTCGTGTGTGGACTGTATTTTATTTTTAACAATATGCTTTTCTCATTGAAACTCTGACATATCGATAACTGCTCCGCGACATACATACATATATATATATAGTAGGAAGAGCATATTTTGTTTCACTAATCATTTTGACAAGTTTGATAAATCTGCACAAAACTTTACAAAAAAATAAATTCCATTGACCTTAGGTCTTTTGTGGGAAGTTTTCCACTGATCCCAAAAGTGCCTTTTCCCAAGTTAACTCCTATAGGAAACTTTGCTCTCCATACAGAAATAATGGCTGAACGCAATTGGGCTGATCTGATAAGCTGGGGCTGAGAAACAGGGTGGGCTCTCAAAACTTTATTTTCTTCTGTGAAGTGCCATAGTAAATTTTGGGAAGCGATACAGAAGAAACGGCTGAATGGTATTCCACCAAATTAGGCAGATACTAAAGGCCCCTTGCGCCGCCGGAAAGACACTTTTTGTGACATTCAGTGGCGGAGGAGTCTGCTCCATATTTACGAGACAGCACTAAGCAAATTTTTACCTTAATGCTGTCTTGTAAATATGCTCCCTTTAACACAGGGGTGGCGTCCAATGGGTGTTGCTGGGGTCTTTAGAAACAACATCCATGGCTTTTTGACACTGGCCCAGATTTCCAAAAAATAGTAAATCTGAGGCAGCGCAATATGCGCCTCCCCAGGGGAGGTGTAAGGGAGGCACAATGGGGGAGAAATATCTTCATTTCTCCTTGTTTTTCCTTTTTAGGTCTCGCCTACGCAGAGCGCATGCGCTACTTAGGAGGACCGTTAGCCGTCATTCTGATCTTTTTCGAAGCACATACTCGTGCTTGTGGCGGCATCCACCTTGCGGGAGCGTGCAGGGGTGCACCACAAGCACGAGTATGTGCTTCCAAAAAGGGCAAACAGCTGCTGCTTTGCACATGCGCGGTTTGGAAGCATTCCCAGGGAGTCTCTTCTATTCTGTGCACTCCCCCCACCCCTCTCACTTTTTGTTCATTTGTTTCGGGGGAGGAACACTCGTGCTTTTTCTAATTGGCCGTCTATTGTAAAGCAGACCCTCTTTCCAATAGCACTGGTCTTTTGAAGGCATGCCGCCCTCTCCCAGTTCGCAATTGGTCTTCCCTAGTGATTGTGTATATAATTTATACATTTGTACGCTTGTTTCACAGAACGAAGGCAGAGCCTGGACTAGCGCCTTGAAACAGCTCGGATTGTACCATGCGCTACAAGTGACTTCAAAAAACATAATTGTAACATTCTTGTCAATGTGTGCGAAAGGCAGTGTGAGAGTGGGTGCTTCTTAACAGCAAACTATCATGTTTGAATTTACGCCCATATTTGAAATAATAATTTACTTTTTTAAGTTATTTCTGTCGGGATAAAAATGGACTTGGTACTTTTGGTTGCTTTGTTGTCAGTTTTGTACAAGAAGTATTTCAGAATGGAAACACAGCTTAATTCATAAATGATCGATCACTACCTTAGTGATTGTGTATATAATTTCGAAATTTGCACAGTGCCAATCTGAAGGCTGCTGTGTTTTATTTATTATTGCAGCACGTTTATAAGGGTTTTTTTTGGTTGGCAAAAGTATTATTACATTTTACAGGATACTTACTCACTTTTGCTTCGTGAGCACTGCAAGGCTTGAAAAATATATAAATGCTGCAATATAGTATAACTGTTTCTCAAACAGGACATCAGTTCTCAGTATGTACATTATAAAAAAATTATTTAATAATAAACGCATCACTGTACTCTGTATTTAGTTAAAACCTAACCCATGCTGGGTTATTAACCTACTATATCGCTGGTCTCTGGGGGATAGGCTTGCGTCATATGTGCAAGCTTGAGGGATAGCTCTGCTGTTAATAACATGATACTCACAGAGTGTATCCACAGCCTCATGGCAGCTGACTGCAAAAAGTTGGAAAGGCGGTGGCGGCGCAAGTACGATCTTGTGGAGCGAATGAACTACCGAGACGCGATAAAATCTTATTATAAGCAGATTGCCGCAGCCAAAAAGAATTATCTGGAGCAGAGAATTGATAAAGCCGATAATACGAGCCGGGAACTCTTTAGGATTGTGAAGGAGTTTGTCAACCCGGTAGCAGGGACCCCGGTCCATTCTCATTCGGAAGAATGGATCAAACAGCTCGCCGATTTTTTTGTGACTAAAATCTCAAAGATTCAGGCCACTTTTCCAACGGTGGATTCCCAAACGGCTGACGTTGTGTTAGGGGACAAGTTGACCTATTTAGCTCCCTTTCAGGCTGAATCTGGGCCCTCACTATCTGTTTTTCCCCAGTTGTCCTGTGAGACTTCGCTTGAGCTGTTATCCAGGCTGCAATCTGGTTCGCCTTTGGATGTTTGTCCGGCGAAATGCTTGGGCAAGGTGGCCTCGGCGTTGAACAGTTTGCTGAACCCCCTGCTTAATCTTTCATTGAGTTCAGGGGTGGTTCCACGCCAATGGAAACACGCACTCATTCTGCCGCTGATTAAGAAGCCTCTGCTCGACCCCCTGCAATGCGCTAACTACAGACCAATCTCCCTCCTCCCTGCTCTGGCGAAGGTGTTGGAGAAACATGTTCAGCATACTCTGACCACCTTTATTGAGAACAACAAACTGCTGCATGATTCCCAGTCCGGCTTTCGTGCGAATTACAGCACGGAGACGGCTCTGGTAGAGGTTACCGACGCCATCAGGGAGACGCTCGACCATGGGGGAAAGGCTATGCTAGTTATGTTGGACCTATCGGCGGCATTCGACACCGTCCCACACGCAGGTCTTCTCTCAAGACTTAGGGAGATCGGTCTGCGAGGGACGGTGCTGGATTGGTTTCAATCCTTTCTTGCCGACCGCCGACAGGTGATCTGGGCTCCGCCGTTCTCGGCCAAAATGCTTTCGCTGGAGGTGGGGGTGCCTCAGGGTTCTATCCTGAGCCCCACCATTTTTAACATATATATGGCCCCTCTTGCGGAGGTAGCCGAGGCGTTTGGGGCCCGGGTCATCTCATACGCTGATGACACCCAGCTCTTGTTCACCTGCAGGAAGGGAGAGGCCTTCAGCGGCGGCAGAATCAAGGACTGTCTGAGTGCAGTCTTTGCGTGGTTTCAGCGGCACAGCCTGAAATGCAACTCAGACAAATCTGAGCTGCTCTTTTTCGGCTGTGCCCCTGATCCGGGCTGGAAGACATGGTGGCCCCAGGACATGTCCCCCCCAGAGAAGCCATCTTCTCAGGTAAAAAATCTCGGAGTGGTGTTTGACGATGATCTATCTTTCCGTCCACACATTCTGGGATTAGCAGGGAAATGTTTCAGCATCCTCAAGATGCTCAGGAAATTTCTTCCTCTACTCTCACTGCAGTATCGTAGGAAGGTAGTCCAGGCGCTTGTGGGCTCCCGCCTGGACTATGCGAATGCTCTTTTTGCAGGCCTACCTAAGTATCTGTTATCTAGACTGCAGATTGTTCAGAACTCGGCGGCCAGAGCTATCTATGGGCTGCCCAGGAGAGCTAGTGCCTCTGCGCTTTTGGCTAGGCTGCACTGGCTCCCAATTTCGGGGAGAATTAGATTTAAGCTCCTCACTCTGGCATTTAAAGCCCTTCATGCAATTGGCCCTAACTATTTGAGGAAGCGTATTGTTTTCTATGTGCCGCGGAGGCTGCTGAGGTCGGCGGACCGGGCTATAATGGAGGTGCCTGTGGTCAAACGTGTTCGGATGGGAGGTCGTTCCTTCCAATACGTGACAGCCTGCTTGTGGAACGAGCTCCCACTCTCCCTCCGGAAAGCGAACAACCTCCTGGCTTTCAGGAAGGAGTTGAAAACTCTGTTTTTTACTAAGTAACCCGCTGTGACGGTAGTAGGTTTTTTGCCTTTGGTTTCTTGTTTCTCTGGGCCTCTTTGCCAAAGCGCCGGGATACCCTTCTGGGGTAGCCGTGCGCTCAAAAAGTGCGGCTTAACATAACATAACATAACATAGCTGTCCTCTGTACGGGGGTCCTCTGTACCAGCCGGTCAACAATCTGTTGTCTGTAGTTTCCAAACATATCCTGAATTTTGCTGTCTCTGAAGTAACCATGAACAATCTCTTGATAGCTCTGCTGTTTCATGAATCCAAGGCAAACTCTTCTGCGGAGCCAGATTGCGTAATCTGTGTATTGATCATCTTTGTCACACAGGTTATCAAAAGCGTAATTCGGTCACATTTATTGGATAGCTCTGCTGTCTCCTTTATCAAACTGCACAAGCTGTCCACTAGTGTAGGGATACCTTCATTGTATAACAAATCTGACTGCACAATATGTGAGCATTCAGGGGCTTAGTTCTGCCGGGTAACACATCAACTTAAACAATCTGTGCTAGTTGCTGGGGAAGCGCTTTTTGGGGCATTAGCCTTTACATTTTGTGCACATATATGGGATATCTCTGTTGTCTGAGGAATCAGCCTGCACAGCTCTGCTGCCTGGTGTATGAGCCTGTACATTGCTTGAACTTGTAGGAGATACTTCTGCTGTCTAAGTTATGAGCCTGTACATTGCGTCCATGTGTCGGTGATAGCTCTGCTGCCTGTGGCATCAGCCTTTACACTGTGTGCATATGTAGGGGATAACTCTGCTGTCTAATGTATAAGCCTGTCCATTTTGAGCACATATACAAAATAGATCTGCTGTGTAATGTGTAAGCCTGTCTATTCTGTGCACACATAAAGGCTAGCTCTGCTGTCTAATGTATTAGCTTATCCATTGTGTGCACACGTAGAGGATAGCCTCTACTGTCTAATGTATGAGCCTGTCCATTGTGGGCACGCTATTCTTTGTCCCTTTCATTCCTGGCTGAAGCTGCAGTCCAACATGTAACGATCTCAGCATCACTCAGCACCAGCAGAGCACCACTTTAGCACCATCAGAACACCACCACAGAATCAGCGCAATACCACCTAAGTACGAGTGCATCAGTGCAACACCACCTCAGCACCACAGCAGCAAGGGAAAGGGCAATCACCATGCGCCTCACTAGGGACACATGCTTGAATCTGGGTCTCTCCGTTACCACGGGCTCCCTGTGATGCACCAGGACTACAAGACCCAAGAGTAAGCCAGTACTCAGCGCGGCATGGCTAAACACTTATAAGGTCCCAAAGGCGAGACCTATTGGCTATGCCAATGCTTGTTCTATGTGTGGTACATTCTGTAGCACACATATAAAGAGGAAAAAGCCTCTTCTAATTGTTTTTGTGCAGGAAGGTTTCCCTCTCTGCCCAAAATAATCATCCCTGCAACGCAGGCACTCTTGCACCATGGTGCAAAGGTGCCTGCGTTGGCTCACGGCAGCCCATTGTGCGCCGGCGCAGGGGAAAAGGACAGGAATGAGCCATATCTGATAGATATGGTGCATTCCTGCCCTTTTCTTTTGCCGTAGGGTAGCGCTGCAGGAAGGTCTGCGGCGCTGCCCTATGGCAAAACATCATAAATGAGGCTCCCAGAGCTTTATTCCAAATGTGTGCTTTTGATTGCTTGGTGTAGATCCATTCAGCTGTTTTCCAGAAATTTGCATTCAAAGAGGTGTTCGGGGTAGTCATGAAAGAGTTAAAAAACAGGTATATCTGAATGGTTTGTCCTGCAGGACTCTTACAGGAGCAAGGGCGTCTGATAACCAAGGGATCTGATTGGCTGGCCACATCATGAAGTGAAATGTTATGTCTGCCATTACAGGATGCTGGGACTTTTTTCCCATGTCCCGAACTTCAATTTAAAAAAAACTATAAGAGGGAAAGGGTACCCTAAATTTAAGCTTACATGGTCTCATGGTACTTTGAGGTGACGCTTGAGCAGCAATACTACAAAAACATTAAAAAATAAATATGAAAAATGTGGGGTGAAACCCGTGGGAGTGGTGGGTTGTTTCGGTTGGGCGCAAGGCCTGGCCTGCGTCCAGGCCCTGCACCTCAGGGGTTTGCTCCTCCTGCTGGTGGCTGGGCACCTGTGGAATGTTTGAAACATGGACAGGTCCTACAGCCAACCCACTAATGCACACGTCTAAAAGCTGTCGTTAACAGAGGAGTTCGGTGAATATGATAAAAAAATCCTAGAAATTCACTGCAAAAAAAATAAAATTAAAGTGACATTATAGTAAGATATGGTAATGCTATGCAACTTTGTTTGAAGAAAAAAACAATTTCATTGAGAAAAATCTAAGGCTAAATAATACAATGTTAAAAAAAAATAGACATTTTGTAAAAAACCAAAGGTTGACGTGACATCATCGTTCGATTTCGAAATAATACAAAAACTAACCTTTAACCACTAAAACAACCAACGAAATTCACCAGTTAAAGGTCACTGAGCTATAACTCAGGCCTGTTTCATGCATTGCTTATGACCCAACTTGTTGCATCACTTATGATATATTAAATGCCATAATTGGTGATAGCGCTGAATGACATCTCAAATGACATCATTGATGGCAATGCACATAATTTTCGATTTTCCATAACTTACTTTTAAGGGTTGTTCTGTTTAAGACCATTTCGAAGTGAAAAAGACTAGTAAATATCGGAGGAAACACTTGGAAATCATACCTGCATGGTTGTTTTACTGTTGCCTTTTTTCTATGACTCACAAAACCAGCTCTCAGTATCTGCTCTTATTTTCGGCACTGCTTTCCTGTCAAATTCATTTTTTTTTGGCTTTGATCGGTCAAAGTCACTAGATTTTAAGAGAATTTCGCTTTAGACCTTGAACAGCTTGGCGGAAGGTTTTCTGGGTCAGAGAAGTGCGTGTACTTTGACTCGGGGCGGGGAGGGCACCGCTTTTGAAGCAGCCTCAAAAGCCGCCGTTTTAGATTTTAAAATGTCGGTCAACTGTTCAGAAGGCAGTGACGGGCAAGCAATGATTGGAGCAGCCCTGTAATATCCGGCGAGGCCACAGCGAGCGGCGCGCGCGGGTTTCCTAGCGCAGGCAGGCACTGACTGACAATGAAATCTTTTTTTGGAACAGTTTGCATTTCTGTAACCATTAAGTTTGACTGGCTGAGACGCGCGGGCAGCAACAGCTGAGATAGTGATGCAGTGTGGTTCAGCAGGTAGCCGTGCTCAGCCATTTTGCTGCATCCAATTACTCTGGGCTGAAGTGTTAAAAGCCTGATGCAAAACCCATTATGGCCCAGCTTTGCAGACAGCAGCAGACAAACATGACTGGAGACGTTATGGGCCCCGCGCAAATGGAAACAATTAAATGCAAGCCGTTTGCTCAGTGATCTATGTCAGCTGATGGGCTACTAAAACTCTCAAGCTGTTCTGGTGCTGGGGGGAGCAGGTCGAAGTTCTGCTGAGATTTTGTGAGATCGACCGAACTGTGTGTGTGTGCCATGTGTATTTGCTGCTCAGAAGTGAAATCTCATTTGCAAACTTTTAAGGTGAGTGCTGGCCTGTCTTCACTATTTATCATGCTGTACCAAAGTATAGTGATATCTGAGTAGTGAGAAAAAAGGTCAGCCCATTTGTCAAAGAAGTATAAAAAGATCTGCTCTCATAGCTTTACACCTACGCTGGGCAGTATTTTTTCAAATATCTGCCATTCGGCCGCTTTCCAGTAACACTCCTGTAAAGTGGTGAAGTCATTTCCACATGCATACATATATGAACTGTTTAGTTCGAAAAACTTATAATTTTGTTCCTCATTTTTATGGCTGAATTAGGTATTAGTGATTCAATTTCTCTGAGTCCAATCTTCCTCATTTCATTTGTTACATTTGGGGTGAGCAGCTGTGACCGCTGCAGGTAAGAGCGGTGAGTCGGTGGGGCCTGCTGGAGGGGGATTTCGAGAGACGATCACAAGGGAAAATAAATCATTAATTTTCACTTGTGGTCGTCTCTCCAAATCCCCCCAGCAGGCCCCACCTCCCACCGCTCTTACATGCAGCGGCCACAGCTGGAGGTGTGTCCAACTCCTCCCAGACCAGCCTTACTCCCATAGACCTCAGTGGAACGCCAAGGAGGAAAACAAAGTCTCCCTGATGTGATCAAGAACTTGACCTACTTATTTCCTCTCTCCTAACTGCAGCGATTTCTGCACAAGGACGGGTGAGGATCGCCCCCCCACGTGCCGCCAGCCATGCAGGAAAAATAAAATGACAATGAAAAGATTTAATTGCCATTTTATTTTTTCAACGTGCGCCCTGCAGCAGCCAGACTACCCGGAGCCCAGAGACATAAGGGGGCATGTCCTCTGCTGCCAACAGGAGTAGAGACTGGCAGGTATGTCCGACTGTCACTTTGGCTGGCTGTCTTGCATTGGCCAAAGTGACATGCGCACTTTTGAAGCTCTCCACTCAGCTGTTTTAGATAGCTGGGTGGAGAGGGACCAAGCGCAGGCCTACAGAGTTTGAAGGAGCATCCAGCCAGCCCACTCCATCCAATCCAGGTGCTTCTCTCATGCTGGTTAACAGCATGAGAGCAGTGTCTGGATTGGTTAGGGGAACTGGACTGCAGATTCAGCAATGGAACACCGAGGAGGATGGAGCACGTGCCGTCGTGGATAGGTACTAGTTATTTTATTTATTTAAAATGTTATTCTCGTGTTTTCTTTTCAACTTTTGGAGGGGGGTGTTTTATTTAGGCCTTTTGGAGGGAGGCGTTTGCTATGACTTTTGCCATCAATTTTCTCGAAATCTTTTCCTCAATCTTTCCTTGAATCGCTGATGCCGTCAGAATCCCTTATCCTATCTCCTTCGTACTCCAGTTTGAAGGCAGTATGCTTTCTCTTATTAAACATTTCCCCTTCCATTGTGGAACTTTTAATGATAAAAAAGACTGTGAGTTATTTTGATAAGGGCCTCCCAGCTAGATCAATTATCAAACATGACTTCTAGCCAATCAAATAGCGAATCAAATAGAGAACTAGCTATTCTTATTTTCTTTAAACCAATTGAAATGCAAACTTCCAATCAACCCAGCACCTTAGACTTCTTTAGGAAGTGTTATTCTTCTAACCAACCCTGTTAAATAACAAACACTTAGGTGGCTTGCTTTCCTCTCATCTCTTACCTTTATCCAATAGCAGCTCTGTGTTAATGTAACACCGCAAAGGTCAGCTGGTGCCCCACACTTGGCTGTGCAGGTAAAACCCAGGGGCTTATTTACTAGTTTTTGACACAGGACAGCGCAGTGCAGCAAGTCACTTTGCTGCACTGCCCTGTGTCAAAAGAAAAGGGTAGGAATGAATGTGTTGTATCTATGACATATGGCGCATTCCTGTCCTCTTTCACTGTGCTGGTGCGCAATTGGCTGTCTTGCGTCAACTCAAGCACCTGTGCACCATGGTGCAAGGGTGTATGCATTGTAGGAATGATTGGTTTTGTGCAGGAAGGGACACCTTCCTGCACAAAAACAATCAATGGAGGTGTTTTCCTCCTTCTATGTGTGCTGCAAAATGCAGCACCCATAGAAGTAGGGAAAAAAGAGGAGAATTAAAGTGATTTCTCCTTGTAACGCCTTCTCTGTGGAGGCGTAGGCTTTTAGCGCATTATGCAATTCTGGGAATGCATCAAAATTCATGGGTTTTGCGTGGGAACACGCACTGCAGCACCCATGGAACGCCTTTTGATGCAGAGTAAGGAAACACAGCACTTTGCACTGCTTTGCCTTACTCCATATCTACGAGGCCATGAACAGCCACGCAAAGAGGCTTTGCATGGCCTCGTAGATATGGGTCTGCACTCTACAACACCAGTGCATCAAAAAAAGTGATGCACCGTCAGCGCAATGAGCTTATAAATAAGCCCCCTATTAGCTTCAGGATGCAGCTGAAAAGCTAGGCCACAACAAGCATTTGCAATGCAATCGGTCTCGACTTTGGGACCTTATATGTATTTAGTTATGCAGCACATTAGCCTGGGTGCTGAAACATCTACTGTTCTTTAACATGGAGGGAAAGTAAGCACCAAACTGTGTGACACGCCAAGTATGGGAACATATGGGGAGAAATATTGCCTTTCAGCCGGAAATGGTATAGTCCAAAGCTCAGTTTTTCATATAAAATCAGGGCCTTTGGTGGTCATATCACTAAAATATATTATTGTCTACGGGTGCTCGTGGAAGACTATTTCTATGGACAGGAATCTAGAGAATGCTAAAATGATACTGGTATTTTACTGACCTCTGCTGGTCGTTTTCTATCAAGAAAGTTAAATAGAGGCAGTTGCCAGAAAAATTGAACAAAGAAAGTCCCTCAGCAGAAAGTAATTCTGGTATTTTACTGACTTCTGCTGGTCGTTTTCTATCAAGACAGTTAAATAGAGGCAGTTGAACAGAAAAAAACCTCCCTAAGCGGAAACAGACAAGTCCTAGGGCTGATCTCCAGAGCCCACAAAGTACATACACATATAAGTATTTACTAAAGTATATACAAGAGGTCTCGAATGCTCGACCTAAAAAAGGTAAAGTGGTTGACAGGAGGGGGCATTTTATAGAAGTGCTGTTGGTTCTGATTTGATGTTGAAGTCTTTGGGAAGAAGGCCTGTCTAAGTTGCTGCCTTAGAGTAATACATTCATGGATCAAACAAAGTAGTGGATGAAGAGGGAATGTCAATTTGGAGCTGCTAAAATGCTTTTCATGCATGAGAGAAGGATGTTACTTTTGACCCAAGCTTCCAGGGATATGCCCAGGATTTCACTTTGAAATTGACTTTTAGGTTATAGTCACTGGAGGCCATTACTGTAACAGTGGCTACAAAAAGCAGTCACAAATTGTGTATAGAGTTTTTGCACCCACTATTTGTTTGGCAAACCAACTGGTGTACTAATAGTTGGTTCACAAAATAACGCATCACAGGGATTTCCAGAATTACCTACCAAATTAGTATTCTTTAATCAGGTCGCAATTTGAGACCCTCTGTTGTTAGTTACAATCAAATGTATAGTGGCCTGCAAAAGATAGCAGATCATCAGCCATGTGATTGTATTCCAAAATGGAAAACTTCACTTAAAAACAGTCCAGAGTTCCTTAGAAGAACTGGTGCTCTTTTAAAAAAAAGTTTCCGTATTGGAAAACTTCAGAAAAAGCAGGTAGTAGTCCCCTGGATCACTACATACTTCCCCAAAGCTACCACCATGATTCCCAAAGAGCAAGAGGTTAGAATGTGTCTTTTATTTATTTATTTAGTTGAATTTCCAGATCTTTTCTTAGCTGGACTCTCTAAATTATTATTATTATTATTACTGGCATTTGTAGAGCGCACAGCTACCTCCAACGGAAGTGTCCCGGCGCTAGCAACAGAGCACGAAAAAAAGAAAAAAAACGCAGAGGTGCTAAGAGGGTCTAGGTCCGGTCAAACAGCCATGTTTTCAGGTTTTTCCTGAAGACCCGTTCTGAGGGGGATTTACGCAGATGTTCCGGCATAGAGTTCCATAGCATGGTTGTTCTTACCGAGAACGACCTGCCGCCTATCCTGGCTTTCTTGAAATACATTTGGTTTTTTCTACTTGTAGATATTCACTATTTCCTTGGAAGACAGGGCAACACAATTTCACCTCACTTATTTCTCTCGTATTTATGTCCTCTTTCCATATTGAAATTGTTTCCCCTTGTTGTTTGTTACCATATTGACACACATATGTTCTATCAGCTACACTCTAGTATGACTAAAATTCCAAGGTATAAAGAAGAATGGTTAGTGTGGTAAATCTGCCTTTGCTGCATGGTCACCCTAGATTTGTCACCTTTTTCTGGACACTGTTTGAGCTGGGTTTAGGACTTAGTGCTCTTTACCTCTGCTAAACAGGAGTAAAGTTCCTATGCTTCTGCTTTAAACATGGTTAAATTGGCTTTTTCCTAACTGACTTATTTTTTATTTGCATACAAGTCCCTAGTATATGGTATTGAAAATGCATTCAGGGCCACCTGTCACCTGCCACCTGTGGACTGAAGCACCTATTGTGTCATCCTCAGAATGGACCTGTAAAACATGGCTTCAGACCTATCCTGTATAGCTAAATTGTATCAGTCTCAAAACCTGCTGTGTAGGTAACCATGCTATAAAATATCAGTGTCACCCAAAAGTACACCTTGTTGACTCAAAGGTAGGGTACCTCATATTTAAAAGTAGAACTTGTGGAAAATTAAAGCTGACATGTTCATCCAGTGATTAGCACCCAAAAGTTATTTTAATGGGCAGTGCTGTTGTTGGACCCTAAAGAGTACAGATTATAAACTTGAATCTGTAACTGTTGGCAGAAAATGGCTAGAATCATCATTCAAAGTGTATTTTTCATATTTCTTAAAAATCCAGTTATTTGATGAAGTTAGCTTTTTAATAACTGTAGGAAAGTCATCCTTTTTCTCCTGATCACCCCGATATTTTACTTATACTGGTGGTTACTGACTCTGGGCTCTGCTAACCAGGCACTGGGCCAGTGCTCGGTCCTTGAAAGGTATATGGTAATTGGTGTAATAATAATTGGCCAAGACAACCTACCTGTAATCCCTAGTAAAGCTTTTCTGCTTAGTGACTAAGCTACCAGGAGGTTGAGCTCAGGTTAATTTACTGATTTTTGGGATTTGCCCAGACAAGTTGCTGTTATTATTCCTTGATTTGGGTGATCACCTGCCCCATGTAATCACCCACTTTCATACAGTTAGTATACTTTCATAGCACTGATATTTTTATTGGACTGCAACCACATTACTATATTATATACATTTCTTAAATATATCAGGAGTCCTTAAAAACAAAGGCATTCATTGGATCAGGGATATTGAGAAATGTCATTCCTTCACAATGGATAACATTTCACTGGTTACAGATTTATAACCTTTGAGATCTACACCATGAACAGCTAACTTTCTTTCTTGGCATTTCTTAAGCATAGATGGCATTGACATAATACCAAGCTTAGCAGAACTTAGCAGAACCTAAACATAGCACCTTGTTTGTTGAACAAAGCACATGAGTCTCCTAGAAGTTGTTTCCACTTTATGCCACCATCAAACATCATTCACAAATAAAATACACAGGGGCTTATTTACATGCCCCTTGTAACACATTTCTGCCACGCAACATAACTTTTGTGATGCAAAGGCCCATATCTACGAGGCTACAGAAAGCCACCCTGCATAGCTTTTCATGACGTCGTAGATATAGTGTGAGGCAAGGTTGTTGCGGTGGATGTTCCCACTCAACGCCCATGGTATTTGACACATTCCCAGATCTACAACATAGCATAAATCTGGGAACACTTCCCAGGGCAGGCGCAACAATTGTTTTTCTAAAGGAAGGTGTTGCTTCTTACACAAAAACAACCATATTTCAATTCAGGCTCTCTTGTGCTATGGCGCTAGCGTGTCTGTACTGGAGCAAGGCTGCCTTAACGGCGCCAGCACAAGGGAAAGGAAAGAGATGTGTTGTAGTGTCATAAATACAACACATGCCTGCACTTTCCTTATGGTGCAGTTTGGCGTCACAAGCTGGCTTGCGGCACCGTGTTGCGCCATTTTGTTGTAATTGATACCCACAGTCACCCTCTGTGTCTAACCTTCATAAACTTTGGGGCTCATTTACAATAAAATGATGGAACACGGCGTTGCAAACCAGCTTGCTGCACCACGCTGCGACATGGTCTCTAACCATGCCCCTGTGCATGTGCTCTGACCCTTCAAACATGAGCACATTTGGCTTATCCCTGTTTGGCATATATACCTTACCTGTAAATCCCTATTATATGGTACTCAGTGTACCCAGCGCCTGTAAGTTAAATGACGCTAGTGGTCTGCATTACCTATTGTGCCATCATTAAAGTGCCAAAGGAAAGCATGTCTTCAGCCTGCCTAGGCATCTTAATAGTGCAGTTTTAAAACTGCAAATTCGAGTTGGCAAAATCAACACTTTAAATTTGACAAAATTCCCCTTATGATCAATCTACACACTAACTTCGAGACTCAAAAGATTCCAAACTTGTCACCCATTCATCCTACACTGAAAAGCCACTTGTTCACCATAAATTGGCACCACAAAAGATAAAATGCACACAATTTTATTAATATACATATATCAACAATAAAAATATATATTCAATCAATCAGTGTTTGTTAAGCACAACTCCTCACCCGTGAGGGTCACAAGGCGCTGGCGGGGGGGGGGGAGGGGCGGCTAGAGGCAGCCCCTCCTGAAGGGTGCAGATGTTCTGTCGAAGAGCCAGGTCTTGAGATCCTTCATGAATTAGGTCAGCAATGGGGATAGCCTGAGGTGAGAAGGCAGGGTGTTCCAGGTTTTGCCGGCGTGGTAGGAGAAGGACCTTCCTCCGGGACAGGTTTTACAGATCCGGTTAACAGTGTCAAGGGGCAGTTTAGTGGAGTGGAGGTTTCTATTGGGTATGTGGGAGGTAGAGGAGGTTTCTATTGGGTATATGGGAGGTAGAGGAGGTGATTTAGATATGCTGGTCTGGTGTCATGGAGGGTTTTTTAGGCGTGTGTGGGGAGCTTGAACGTGACTCATTTGTCGACTGGAAGCCAGTGGGGATCTCTCAGGTGTTCAGAGATGTGGCTGCGGCATGGGATGTTGAGGACCAGTCTGGCTGCGGCCTCCCTGTATTAACCCTGGTTGGGTAACTCCGCTCTGCCAGCAGAGTTTCCAGAGTTTTGCCTACTCCGTGTTCTGTTGCAAAGGTGGAGCTTAGGCAATACTCCGACTTCGTGGCGGAAGTTGAGTTGAGTTAGCCAGCCCCTCCACCCTCTCAAACTAATTATAATGGTAAAAAAAGGCACTTACTTGCCGTGGCTGCCGCCTCCTTGCCATAGCCACTCTCCTTCCTCGTCCTTGCCTTCCTTCTTCTTAGATAACCACTACGTTGTACGTCTCGCGTGTGCACATGCGCACTTTACACATAACATGAAGCAAAACTCAAAACCATAAACACAATCTCTTAAAAAATAAAAAATACATTAAAACAATAACACAAGGCAGATCAATTAAGACATTTCAGTAGGTCTATTGCATTTCTGCAGGCCTTCTAATAGTATGCAGATATTTACGTATATACATGAAGGATCTGCTGTACACTGGGAAACCTAACATGAGTAATCAAGAAAATTATGGATCCACAGAAACTCCTGTCTAGCACGACCAGAAAACCACAGTTGGCGCTTTGTACTTTTTTGGCCCTAGAAGCATTTAAAACTTTGAAAAACCATTTCTCTGGTTCACTACATCTGATTTTCATCATTTCTATGTCTATTTACTCATTAAGTTTTCTCTATTTTTATAAACTGGAGTAAGATTTTTACTGTGCCACTTATTTCTACTTTTTAACTTTTTTAGTATTGATACATTCTTTACACATTTCTCCTAAGTTAAGCCTGTCTGCTCTGTGCTACAGCTACTAAGGTTTTAGCTCATATTTAAATTATTGATGTGATTGTTGTCTTTATAGAGCTCGGGCTGTTACTCCGAAAGGAGCATCCTGGCGCTTGTCAGAGGAGGGGTGAGAGGAAGCCACGGGGGCCCAATATGAGGGATAGGCAGAAATCGTCAGGAGATCCAAAGATCCAAGTTTTCAGTGCCTTCCTAAACTGTGTCTCTGTTTTTAACATTCTCAGGTGAGTTGGCAAAAGGTTCCAGGCTTTTGTTCCTATGGCTGCTACTGTTTTTCCTCCCTTTGTTTTATACCTAAAGCAGGGGGGCTTTAGGAAGTTTGCTGAGGAGGACCTAAGTGTTCTGGTCATGGTATATGGGGTGAACATGGCTGAGAGGTACGTTGGGTCGAGGTTTAGTGACGCTCTGAAAGTGATTAAGAGAATCTTAAATAGGATTTTCTTATGATGTGGGAGCCAGTGCAGGATTTTTAGAGCTGCGGATGCAGAGGACCTGCGTGGTTACTTCAGGACTAAGAGGGCCGCAGCGTGTTGCACCACTTGTAGTCTTTTTAGTGTTTGTTTATTGGTTCCCACCAGGAGGCTGTTGCAGTAGTCTAGGCACGAGAGGATTAGTGTTATCGCAACTGTTTTTATTGCAGTTTGGGGGATTAAGTCAAAAAAACTTTTTAAAGACTTGATGAGGTTGAAGCAGGTTCCCACCATTGTCAATGGGTGTGGCAGGAAGGAGAGAGCGGTGTTGAATTGCACTCCTAGGTTTTTGGCTACCTTAACAGTGGTGGGAGGTAGAGTCGCGCCCTCCAGCCACTAATCGCTTGGCTGGAAGGGATTGTCTTTTTCTATCAGTAGGATTTCGGTTTTGTCTGTGTTACACCTGAGGTGGTTGTCCCTCATCTACTGGATGACCTCGGTTAGGCATTGTTTAAAATTCAGTTCAGCGTTGGTGGATTCGCTGTCCAGGGATAGAATCAGTTGTGTATCGTCAGCGTAGGAGTGGGGTCATATATACGTTGAACAGCAGTGGACTGCGATTGGAGAGAAAGGACTCAATGCATGCCAAGATGGTATTAGCGATGCCATAGGATTTGAGCCTTGTCAGAAGAATACTGTGTGAGATGGTTTCAAACGGGGCAGACATGTTGAGCAAGATCACAACAGCCTGCCTGACTGTGTCTGCTATAGTTTTCAAAGTGTCCGATATTTCCAGGAGTGCTGATTCTGTGGAGTGCTTGGGGCGGAAGTTAGATTGCCGAGTGTGAAGGATCTTGGCGGTTTCGAGGAACGACGGGGCATATTATCAAGCGCGGCATTACAATTATAGCCGCTTTAGTGGCAGAAAACTGCAGCTAAAGCGGCGATAATGGGCATGATAATATACCGCAGATAATTTCAATAGAAGCCCATGTTGACACCAGAACATTGGCTTCTATTGGAATTCTCAAGGGAGTATTATCAAGCCCATTATCACCGCTTTAGCGGCAGTTAATTGTAACGCCGTTTCTTGATAATATGCCCCTTAGTTAATTCTTTGTGGACTAGTTTTTCCATGATTTTGCCCAGCATTGGGAGAAGCGATATAGGGCAAAGGTTGGAGAGATTGGATGAGTCAATGTATTTTTTTTTTGTGGTTTTACAATAGCTAGCTTCTGATTAATTATTGGGTTGACAATGTCTGTGATTTGGTGGAGAATCATGGGGGTGCAGGCATCCAGAGGGGAGCCTGATTTACAGGCGGCAATTGATGCCCATGTCTGCTCCAGTGAAACTAGTTCAAAGGTTTGGAGTGATTGACCAGTACTGGCTGGGTCGGGTTCTAGGTCCCCGTCCAGGTTTAGTCAGGGTCCGTTACAAAATCATTTTGTATATTCAGTATTTTTTCCTCAAAGAAGATCGAGATTTGATCACATAATCTCTGAGAGGATGGGATTTCTTTCTGCAATGATTTTGGGTTGGTGAAAGACTTTATATCTGAGAAGATGATTTTTTGGTCTTGGTTGGCCTCAAGTATTTTGTTGGAGTAGTACTCTTTTTTCGCTAATTTAATATGTGTATGGTAGTGCTTCTTGCTTACTTTAAATGCTTTTTGCTCTGCTGCATCATAGACTCTTCTCCACTTGCGCTCTTGCTGTTTACATTGGAGATGGAGCTGAGCTAGGGCAGGCATAAACCAGGTGGCTTTATGGATTTTCGTTTTAGCATTCCTATTGGGTCGCTCTAGTAGGATTAGTTCATTACCTATTGTTGTCATCCAGGTGTGGAAGAGTTGTGAGTCTTCTAAGGTTATGCCAGTTAGGGCCAGGACACTAGCCTGGGCAATGGTGGCCAGCTTGGGATTGATGGCTTGTTGTGCCCACTTGCGCCTTGGCTGTAAGGGGACGGCTTGCTTGGCAGGACAAATCACGATGGGACTCTTAATGGTGAAGGGGATAAAGTCATGGTCTGACCATATCTGTTGAATTGGGGTATCCACAGATAACAAGGTGAAATTGGAGCAGACACCGTCCAATGTATGGCCTGCCTGGTGCGTCGGGACATCCACCAGTTGGTGCAGCCCAAGTGATTCTGTTATTTCAAGAAAGTTGTCCACTCCCGGCTCATTTCTGCATTCTAAGGGGAGATTAAAGTCTCCTAGGAGGCTGAAGTTGGCATATCGAAGCAAAAAACGACCTCGGGTTTCTCCTAAAGAGTCAAGAAAGATGGTACTATGACCGGGTGGATGATAGATCAGGGCTCCTGAAAAGGAAAGGGAGGTGTTTATTATGAGGCAAAAGCCAAGGCTTACTGCTCCCTTGAGCGTGCCCAATTTGAAACCAGTACAGTGTAGCGAGTCACGTAGGATAATGGCCAATCCCCCTCCTCTAGAATCATCTCTGTCCTTTTTAGAAATCGTAAAGTTGGGGGGAAGTGCTGTCATGATATCTGGATTACACCAGTCTTTTAACCAGGTTCCGTTGACAAAAAGAAAGTCTAGCTGTTGCTCTATGATTAAGTCTCTGATATCCTGGGAGTGCTTACATAATGATTGAGCATTAATTAGTCCCCAGTTGAGGCTCAACTGGTCCCAGTAAGAAATGAGCTCATTATTAATTGAAGAGAACTACCATTCACTTCACCTAATAATCCACTTTCTCACAGATTCCAATAATTTTTTTCTGATGAATAGAGATCCTGAGATTCAATTATTTTACAAAACCAAGACGAATATAAGTTGCGAGTGTTCATTGAAAATCAATTCAGACTCTAAGATGCTATTTAAAAAAACTTGAAAGAGAAACTGGAATGTAAACTATGATATTGATCTATAAGAAAGAAATTACCAGACAGAGACACTACTCTCCACCTCCCTATCTCTTGCCCATACTTCCTGTATCTACCAAAGCAGAAGTGGAGGAAGCTGCTTCTCCCACATTGCAGCACAGACCTGGATCATCCTCCCAACGCAAATCTGGACTTTCACCTCATTTCCGGAATTCTGAAAAGCCCTCAAGACCTGGTTGTTCGAATGAGACTCTGGGACATGCCTGGATACTCTATCAGGTGCTCTATACATCCTGATTGATTGATTGAGAGATTGGCAAGACAAAAACAATTTGCCACAGCGAAAAAGACTTATTTCAAATGAACTCAGTTTTAAGACTAATGCACTAACTTAGAAACAACATTCTGCTACAGTGTTTAGGAGGAAAAAGGATCCTGAGTAATTTTTCTTTGATGATGTTGTAATATACATTCACTACATTCACAACAGATTAGTAGGACCAAATTGTAGAAAGAACATTCCTGATTATTGGCCAGAAAAATAACAGACTCCTAATTATTGTAAATGGCAATGACATGTGCTTACTGTAAAATATTGAAACCATTGAGATCATGGAATAAACAAGGATTGGCAAAGCCAACAGGTCTGGTTTGGCTACCAGTCGTTTGGCTTTGTAAACGCTTGTTTTGATTTTTCATGGTTTGTGCAATTTATTATTTTTGGTTGAGCTGCAGGCCCTTGTAAACCTAAAAATAAATAGCTAAAAACAAAACAATATTTACGTTCTTATATTTACATGTTGCCATAGTAATACCTGGCAATGAATATAGAGTGTGAGGATGTGTTCCGTTTGAAAGGGCAGAATGTTGTCACTCAAAATGAAACTTGTCAGTGGCTGAATTTGAAGGACACTACAACTTACCAATGTATAAAAAGGCGTGGCTGAAAGCTGCTAAAAGTAAGTATATTATAGGTATAATTTTGGTCACATCAAAAAGTCTTGGCTAATGCCAGAAGTAAAACTCTCCCACCATGGAGGAACAAAACATTTTTTACAAAATAGAAATCGAATATAAAATGAAATATTGAAGAATTGTTAAAAGAATATCAAAATAGCAATTTAACACAGAGAAGTAAATATTGCCAGCATTGCCAACACTGGAAATGTAGGGTGTATGCTATGGGCTTACACTATGGACATTAACAAAAGTGTTACTGCTGTCAGTATTTACATGTAACAGTGTGTTGGGAATCTTTGGTTTCCAATGTTGTATGTGTAAGACACTTTCTCAATATTTTAAAAGCATAACTATCTGTGCAGAACACGAGGACTATCTACAGACTGGGCTTCACTCATACTACCAGTGTAACTGTAATGTAATTAAGATCTGCATGAAACTGCTCATTTGTAAAGGACTCTCACTTCCAACTGGGTCTTGTTCGAGCTATACAACAGCGTAATGTAAAGAAATGTATCCATGCAACTGAAACACATGCAAATAGAGAACACATCTACAGCACTCAATCTTCAGCTCACATTCAGAAAATTATGCACATAAGCCACACAACAGGGGATGTAGTGGTAACTTATCAAGGACTAACAGCTTGATACCAGTTTACAGGGACCTAAACTAAAGTTTCTTGACTATTATTTGGCCAAGGGGTGGTATGGGGGATTTGCCATGACTACCACAGACACATTTAAAATAGTCTCCAGAAGATATATTCCTAACATTAATGTGCCCAAACCAGGGAAAGGTTGCCTTTTAGATGGTTTGTATATAAGCACAGACACAAGCATCAGTAGCACTGGTGGACTCCATCTCTTCTCAACCTCCATGACATATTCCACGTATAACCTGACCATGTCCCATAATGAGCAATCCTATTGCCCATAGCCATTCATCCTGAGTGAAGTTGGAATATTCACCCAATTGCTAAGACCCTTAACACAAACACTACTACTGAGGCAGATAAGAAACCCAAAGGATATACAATCTCCACAGTCTCTCTACCCAAGGGAGGGAATTGCAAATAAGCATTCCCGGACCTATCAACATTGGTGTGGGTTTCCCCCTAACTTTTGCCTTCAATCCTCCTGTTTTTGCTGAGTTCATTTTTACTAGCTATAGGACTCTGTACACTTTACCACTGCTTACCAGTGGTAAAGTGCTTGTGCTCTCTGCCTAAAACATTACAGCATTGGCTTTTACACAATTGGTGCATTTAATGTATTTGTAAGTCCCTAATAAAGTGGTACCACATATATCCAGGGCCTGTAAATTGAATACTACCAGTGTGCCTCCAGCACTCATTGTGCCATCCACTTGCATAGCCCTTTAAACATGTCTCAGGTCTGTCATTCTGTCTGCAGTTTAAACTGGTATTTCAACCTGGCAAATTAAACCTTTTGCCAGGCCTAGACCTTCCTTTTTAATAGATATATATCCCCACTGGGGTAGGCCATATACAGCCCATAAGGCAGGGTGTAGTGTATTTAAAGAGCTGGACATGTAGTTTTCACTTTTACATTTCTGGTTGTTTTTGACTACTGCAAGGCCGGCCTCTCACATAGGTTAATATTGGGTTACCTTATTACATTTAATAAGTGATAACTTTCACTTGGGAGCAGGTAGGAATGGAGAGATCGGTCTCTAAAGAATTGTAATTTGAATTCCTCTTTGATGGTGCAGTTGGATTAGAAGTCACAGCTCCAAATATGCCAGTTTAGAAAGTTGGCGTTTTTTTGTCCTAACCATAATGTGTCTGCAGTCTGTATCCTGGGTCACATGAATAGGTGGAGCTGGCAATTGGTCTTTGTGTATTACTCCCAGACAGCGAGACAAAGACAGCAAGACAAAGGGGGGATGGGTGCTGGCAGGATGGGCCATCTCTAACTTGATAGTGTGGGGGTGTCACCTACTACTCTTGCTCACCACAAAGACTCTGAATCAGCACACACACAAATGGTTTCACATTAGTCTTTTGTGCCCCCGGCAAGCTAGTGCCAGGGCAGTGAGGCAGGAAATTCCAGATACTTTTGTATGGGGACGACTCCAGAAGTTTCACCTACTTCAAAGTAGGCACCAGTTATAAATGTTGGACGCTCAGACCCAACTCTTCAGATCACTTCTGGATCTGTGAACTCTGCCAGGAAGAAGATCTGCCAATCTTTGAAGTTTGACCTGCTGAACAAGAATTTCTTTGCTTTCCAAAGACTGCTGTGAGCTGCCCTGCTGAATCCAGCCTGCCTGTGTGAACCCAGAACTCCAGGGAATCTCAAAGGGTCAGTTAGCTGGCCCCCTGTTCAAATAATTAACAAGAGAGAGTCAAAAGGAAACAAGCATTGGCATAGCCAATAGGTCTCGCTTTTGGGACCTTATAAGTATTTAGTTATGCAGCACAATGTCCTTGGTGCAACAACATTAACTGTTGCATGGTGAAACACTTATAAGGTCCCAAAGGCCAGACCTATTGGCTATGCCAATTCTTGTTTTATTTCTTATCTATTTAGGGTCCAAGCTGGTGGATGCCACTTCGTATCAGTAAATTTTAAAAAATTACATTTTATTACCGTGAAAGAGCATTTTAGAATGCAGAGCAGCCCTACAGCTAATAGCGTCTCTGGGAGCTCCGACAAATTAAAACAAAAACTTTTTTAAAGGGCCGTGAGAGTGGTGGAGCCACGGAGGAGCAGGTGGGGACTAAGCAAAGGGAAGTAGGAGGGCAAGGTAGTAATGGAACACACACAAAGTGCTTTTTGAAATGCTGAGCAGCCCAGCAACAAACGGCAGCTACTGGACCCTCCATCAAAATTAATAGTAAAAGATCCTATTTATAGGATTGCATGAGGTTGCACAATGGAGGAGTGCGCTGGAGGTGAGGGAGGACGAAACAAGCGGGAGTGGTTATGTGGAAGCAACACGTGAAAGACAGAGAGAGGGAAACACATGCACTCTTAATGAGTGTTACCGAAAAGAACTAAGTAGTTCAATAAATGTTAAGCAGTGGAAGGTATGAGTCAGTAAATGAAAATGATGCAAAACAAGCTATGATCCAGTGAAACCCAGAAACAAGAGACTGGAAAAAGGACCATTTGGGATGTGGCGACTGAAACACACATCAGTCCAAATGATGCTCTCTTCCCCACTCAGTTTCAAACACAGAAAGACCACAGGATGCTCTTTGAACCTAGCGACAACCTTCCAAATTTCAAAAGGCAGCAGCCTTCTCTCAGGTGCCACAAAATTGTACATATACTTGCAAACCTGACCTAGTACTTCAGGCTCTCAATAACTTATAAAGAATCTCTCAAAACTGACAAAGTGAAGTTATTTGCTGGTCAACAGGCAAAGAGAGCTGCCAATGAGAACAAAAACAAATTCCCAGGTATCTTCAGACTGTCTTGGTATCAGAGTTCATCTGAGAGCATTAGATGCCTGCTTTCCAAAGCAAAACATATATTTCTTCACGAGGTTGATAGACCTATGGAAACCTAGCATCTTCTAGAAAAAAGTTTGACAGGGAAATTTGCTTTAAAAAAAAAAACCACAATAGTGGCCCATACGTCAATTGGCGGCTGTGCAGCTGAAGATGTTCAAATACTACAATATTACATTTTTGTCTGCACAGTTTTATACTGAAACGCAGTCCCAGGGGCCCAACACAAACACCTAGTCAATGTCAGTATAGTACAAGCGCATCCCGTCAAAATTAGCCAGTGGCCTGCAATCACTGCTGTAGTAATTGATTTTCCCCTGGGCACCCAGTGGCTATGGATGCTGACTCAGCCCGGAGCAGAAGGCTGTGGATCCGAGCAGTTATTTCAGGCATGGCACAGACCACAGAGCAGGGCGCGCATTCAGCTAAAAACACGAACAGTTGCAGCACATAGCTCGACCACCACTCTGAGGGGCCTTTTAGCTGCACGTCACAGTAGTTGAAGATCTCATCACTTTGGTCTCTGTGAATCACCCAAAAGAGGATTACTCAATTTAGAGTTATCAAACATGCATTGTATACTAATTGCATGCCAGTGTCTTTCTGGCAGGGACTAAAATGCTGGTGAAATGGCAAGCTTCCTCACCAGCACACCACAGAATTCAGTGGGGAACCTTCGATCCACAGCTGTGCTGCAGTCTGTGGTTCAAGTTCCTGAGGCAGAGGAGAGAGAAAGCTAAAACATGAGTATGAAAGTAAAGCATTGGAATCTGCTTAAAAAAAACACGAGCAGCTGGCTATTGGGTGAAGAGCAAGGCAGTGATCAAACTTCAAAGCGAGCGGCCGTGCGGCCTCAAAAGTGAAAGTATTCGCTGCAAGCGCGGCGCGCGCGCCCGCGCACATGCACTGTAGCTCTAGGCTGGCCTGGTAGCACTTTTTGGAGCCCTCTCAATAAGTCTCGCCAGACCAGCGCATGCGCTGGGTCAGGCGAGACCTAAAAGGACCCAGGAACATCCTCCTCATTACTGCATCATTACACATACGGTACTTGCATACTGGAGGAGACAAGTAAATTGTGTCCTATACTTCAATATAGAAACTGGTCTACACCTACAGTCTCATGGTTAAGAGGTCCCCTCACCCATGATGTATCATGGCATGCTTCAGCCAGTTCAAAACATGTTGGCATTTTAGAGTGGTTAGGTGAATCATTATTTTCAACTTTTATAGCACAAACTTGATTTTAACTTCTAGTATAAGTTAAAATCAAGTTTGTACTATAAAAGTTGAAAATAATGGGTACCAATTAATAAAGGATTCTCCTTTGGATATACCCCTAGGTCTTTTTAACTTTTGATCTGGACCTTAGAAATTGTCCTGTAAAAAAATCTCTACGAGCTCCCAATATTGTTTGGTTGAGTCCACTGGAGTGGTCCTGTCCTACTTCAGTGTGAGCAGTCGTCCATGATGAAGCATTCCATGATAAGTTATGGGTGAGGCGACCTCTCTCAAATATCTTAACATGAGCCTGTAGGTCAAGACTGGTTTCATTATTTAAATATAGGACACAATTTGCTTGTCTCCGCCAGTACTTAGGTAACTTTTGTGTTATGATGGCCCACTGTTCAAGTCATAGGGACATAACAGGCTTCTTTGTTGTTGAACCATTGCCATGCATCTCAATACAGCGTGATGCTGCCAGACATAAATTCTAGCCCAGGGTATCACATCTCTTCCTGGATGCATTCAACTGCAAGCCCTCGCAAGCATTAGATGCTTATTTGACTCCAACGCAGTGGGACACAACATGACGCATCACGTCTTGCGCTGACTCCTCGCAGTGCGAGTTTATGCAAGCCCCACTGACTCCCTCAACGATGAAACAGGACCTCTCTTCGCAGCTCTTCTTCGATGGTCATCGACTCTGCCGCTATGCAACACATTTTGATACCGGACCTCACATCACAGCTCCTCATCGACACTCCTCACGCTGGCCCACACATCTCCATGCAAGGACTTTGCATCTTGACTCCCAGGCCACAGAGTACTTTGTCAGTGGACTAGACTCAGTCCTGTATCCGTTCCATTCTCCATCATGGTCGGCCTGAACTTGTGACTTGGACCCAATCCACCATGACCAGATAATTGCAGTTGGTGCTTTTTGCTGCTTAGCTCTTGATTTTCACAAAAACTTTAAAATCGCATATCTCCAGTTCTACTAATTGGATGTTTGTTGTTTTGGTGTCAAATAGTTTATTCAATGCCACTTTATTTTTCTAAGTTTGTGTGGGCTTTTTTGTGTTGTTTTTTTCATTTTATTACTGTTTGAGGTGCTGCATAAATACTTTATACATTGCCTCTAAAGTAAGACTGATTGCTTTTGTGCCAAGCTTCCAGAGCTTTGACCACAGGTTACTTTGGGGGTTTGCTTGTGTTTAATCCTGACAAGAACTGTGGTTGCTGCTTGAGTAGACTTCCCCCCCCCCAACCAGTAGCCCATTTTCCTGCATGTGTGTTATATTCCTACTGAGTTTATCTGAATTTGTTTAATGATTTGGCTACTGGAAAGAGTACTTCTAATTATTGGGTCACCCCAATTTTTTTGTTGACTGGCATTACTGGGTTCTAAACGTTGCACATTGGTACACTACTGTGCATTCCAAATGTATGTACTCTGACCCCTGGTAGAACTGGTTAACTCCTAATTTGCATATTTAACTTGCCAGGAAGAACATATTATATGTTGTAGGAAACACACCAATGGCATGGGAAAGTTAAATGTCACCTTTGGACTGCAGCACATAGGTGCCAATTCCGATCCGGTAAAAACCTGGTACGAACCGTCGGACGGAGCCTTTTCTCCGTCCGACTCGTACCCGGTGCGAAATCCATCCGAAAATGCAAGTACGATTCGCACGGAAACACCATATCCGTACGAATCGAACAAAACACCGACCGAACAGAATCTAAACACAATTCCGATCCTGAAAGGCGCCGACCTGACGTCGGTACGCATCCAGCCTACGTTTCACGAACCAGGAAGTACGAATCGAACCGACGTCATCCCGCACGGAAAATATTTACCGGCTGCCAAAAACTGCCGGGAAATCAGGACGACACACGCAAGGAGCAGCTGGACGCGACGAACAGACATGGACCCGAACCTACGTGCCATCCCTGCCCTCCTAGCAGTCCACCTGGCGTACAGGAACCGACGTAGACGCCGCAGAAGGTCAGCACAACAACCAGGGGCAAAGGGGGGGTAGGGGCAGTGTTAGAAAAGGTAGACGGACCGGGAGGGTCGGCCGGGGTCAGGAGGAGAGGTCTCCGGGGAGAGCCGTCTCCAGCGATCGTACAGACAAGTAACTTCCCCCCCACAGACAGATATCACACACGGATAAGGTTCAGCGTTCTTTATAAGCACTTAGTTAAGGTACGGTTGAATGGTACAAGGAGGTCTGGACTCAGGGGTCCCCTCGATTAGAGTCTCGCAAGGTAGGGAAGGGGGTAGCGGGGCAGTCTATTTACCAATCAGGTAGTTCTGATGAGATGATGATGAGCTCACAATCCTCGAGCTTGGTGGTTAGGTGGTACGGGCCGCGGCAGCGCCAGCAGGTCCCGGTGTGGATGGTCGATACAACGGGCCGCGGCAGCGCCAGCAGGTCCCCGGAAGATATACGGTCCGCGGCAGCGCCAGCAGGTCCCGGTGAGGATGGTCGTTACAACGGGCCGCGGCAGCGCCAGCAGGTCCCCGGAAGATATACGGTCCGCGGCAGCGCCAGCAGGTCCCGGTGAGGATGGTCGTTACAACGGGCCGCGGCAGCGCCAGCAGGTCCCAGGAAGATGACTGTTGCAGAAGGCCGCGGCAGCGCCAGCAGGCAGGACGATGGTTCACAAGAGCGGGCTACGGCAGCGCCAGTAGACCGTCAAGGTTGAGTTCACTCGGTGTCTCTCGACTCCAGGATACAACTGCCTTCCTGCTCCGGAGCTGCCTCAGTTATAGGGCTGGTGCCCTTTGATGTCCGGACCCTCGCACTTGGAGGTCGGAGGGTCCGGGATGAAGGTGTCCAGACACCCAGCAGGGGGTGGAGCCAGTGCCTGGGGGAGCTGGGGGCGATCGGCACCTGGCGGGGGAGAGCCCTTGACAGTTCGTTCTCCCATTGACTTGCCAAGTGGTCCGCTCACCTCCTGGGTGGATGGTGGTGCCGGGATGTCGGGGCCGGCCAGGCCCGGGGTTAGGGTCGAGGGGAGGCCATGCGGCCGCGTGGTGCAGGGCCCCAGATGGCGGCTTGACCCGGCCGGGGAAGCCGGTGGGGCTGGACCCCGTGATGAGTAGGGGTCCGAGGGCAGAGGGTCCGTCGGGAAACGGAGTACAGGTGCTTGTCGTGGGGATATGCCCGGTGGGCCGGAGTTCGGGCCCTGTCGAGCGGGGAGGGAGCAAGCCGTCTGTGAGGCCTGTCCAACATGCGTCCCCCCCAGCTGAAGGCGGGGAGAGTCACCCATCTCCTTGGGGACTCTCTTCGTCGAGGCGGAAAAAGCGGGACAGGCCATCCGCGTTGGCGTGGTCTTGGCCTGGTCGGTGCTCCACGGTGAAGTCCATTCCCTGCAGGGAAATGGACCAGCGCAAGAGTTTTGGGTTTTCCCCCCGCATCTGCATCAGCCATTGCAGGGGTTCGATGGTCGGTTTGTACCCGGAAGTGGGTACCGAAGAGATAGGGTCGGAGCTTTTTGAGGGCCCACACTACTGCAAATGCCTCCCTCTCGATGGTGCTCCAACGCTGTTCTCGGGCCAGGAGACGTCGACTGATGAAGGCCACCGGCTGGTCATGACCTTCGGGGTTCAACTGAGAGAGGACGGCTCCGATGCCGTGGTCGGAGGCGTCGGTCTGCACCACAAATTCCCGACTGTAATCGGGGGCCTGGAGCACCGGGGCGGTGCACAGGGCGGCCTTCAGCTCCTCGAAGGCCGCTTGACAATCAGGAGTCCAGTTCACCCGCTTCGGTTGGTTCTTGGATGTGAGACCCGTGAGGGGCCCCACGATGCTGCCGTAGTCCTTCACGAACCGCCGGTAGTAGCCGGTGAGCCCCAGGAAGGCTCGGACTTCGGTCTGGGTGACGGGGGGCTGCCAGGACTGGATGGCAGCAATCTTAAGTTGTAGTGGGGCCACCAGCCCGCTCCCCACTTGGTGCCCAAGGTAGGTCACAGACCCTTGGCCAATCTGGCACTTGCCGGCCTTAATGGTGAGGCCGGCCCGCTGGAGGGCGTGTAGGACCTCCTGGAGGTGACGGAGGTGGTCGGACCAGTGGCGGCTGTATACAGCGATATCGTCCAGGTAGGCAGCGCTGAATTCTTCAAGTCCCGCCAAGACCTGGTTCACAAGGCGTTGGAACGTGGCGGGGGCATTCTTCATGCCAAAGGGCATGACCTTAAATTGATAGTGGCCATCGGGGGTAGAGAAGGCTGACCGTTCCTGAGCCCTGGGTGTGAGGCCGATCTGCCAGTAGCCCGCCGTTAGGTCGAAGATACTAAGGTAGCGGGCGGCACCCAGCCGGTCGATCAGCTCGTCTGCTCGGGGGATGGGATGAGCGTCGGTCCGGGTGACAGCGTTCAAGCCCCGGTAGTCGACGCAGAATCTCAGTTCAGGGGCGGAGCCGGGGGCAGTGGCCTTGGGAACTAATACGACCGGACTGGCCCAGGGACTGTCCGAGGGCTCGATGACCCCGATCGTGAGCATCTTGGCCACTTCCTCCTGTATGCAGGCCCGTACCCGATCTGGTACGCGGTAGGCCCGGTGCCGGACAGGGGGACTGTCCCCGGTGTCTACGTCGTGCAGACACCAGGGGGTGACCCCGGGGGTGAGGGAGAACAGGGCAGCGAACTGCAGCAGGAGGTCCCGGCAGTCCTGGCGTTGCTCCGAAGTGAGGGCGTCAGAGAGCCGGACCCCGTCCACGGAGCCGTCCTTCTCCTGAGTCTTCAGGAGATCCGGGAGGGGCTCGGAGTCTTCTTCCGTGCCACTGTCTGTAGCCATCAAGAGGCTTAGTTCGGATCGCACAAAGTGTGGTTTGAGCCGGTTGGTGTGGAGGACCCGAAGGGGGTTCCGGGAGGACCCCATGTCGATGAGGTAAGTGACGGGGCTTTTGCGCTCGACCACTTTGAAGGGCCCCGTCCACTTATCCTGCAGGGCACATGGTTCGGTGGGGGACATCACCCATACTTGCTGCCCAGGCTCGAATTCAACGGAGGAGGCATTGTGATCATACCACCTCTTCATGTCCTCCTGGCTGGCCTCGAGGTTCGCCTTGGCCATCTCCCTGAAGCACCGGGTCTGGTTTCGTAAGGCCAGGATGTATTTGAAGACGTCTGGAGGGGTCGTGAGGGGGGCCATCTCCCAACCTTCCTTGACTAGGCTGAGGGGCCCTCGCACAGGGTGCCCGTAGAGGAGTTCAAAGGGGCTAAAACCGAGGGACTTCTGGGGAACTTCCCGGTAGGCGAAGAGGAGGCACGGGAGCAGTACATCCCACTGGCGACGGAGAGGCTCTTCCAATCCCCCAATCATCCCTTTGAGAGTGCGGTTAAAACGCTCCACTAGTCCGTTCCCTTGGGGGTGATAGGGGGTCGTGAATCTGTAGGTGACCCCGCATTGTTGCCAGAGGGACTTCATGTATTTGGATATGAAATTCGTACCTCGGTCGCTGACGACTTCTCGGGGGAAGCCTACCCGGGAGAAGATCCCCATCAGGGCCCGGCCAACCACCGGAGCGGTCACTGTCCGTAGGGGCACCGCCTCGGGGTAGCGGGTGGCATGGTCCACTAGTACCAAGATGAACCTGTGTCCTTGCGCCGTGCGGGGGTCCAGAGGTCCCACAATGTCTATCCCCACCCTCTCGAACGGGGTGGTGACCACAGGGAAGGGTTGCAGAGGGGCTTTCAGCTTCCGACCACTCTTCCCGCTGGCTTGGCATGTGGGGCAAGATCGGCAGTGGTTCAGGACGTCATTCCTCATTTTCGGCCAGAAAAAGTGGGTCACCAGGCGACTGTACGTTTTGTCCTGGCCCAGGTGTCCAGCCAGGGGGACATCGTGGGCCAGGTTGAGCAGAAAGTCTCGGAAGCGGAGCGGTACCACCAGAACTCGACCGGCCCCCAGCTCGGCGATTCTTTGCTCGCTGTAGAGCAGGTCGTTATCCCAGTAGACCCAGTGGGTTCCGGTAGTGTCCCCGGCGTTTTGGGTGCTGGCTTGTTGGCGGAGTCCCTCGAGGGAGGGACAGGTCTTTTGTTCCTGGCGGAACTGTTCTTGGGTGGGCCCCCCTTCTTGCCGCCACTGAGCCAGATCCGGAAGGTCCTGGTGTTGCGCGTCTTCTTCGGTAGTCGGGTCCGGGAGGTCGGACTCGCCGTTGTCCTCTACGGGGGCAACCGGGGGCGGAGGTGCTGGCCATTCGGTTTCTTCTGATCGGGGGGCGGCACGGGCGGCCATGGATCGGGTGGTTACGCAGGCCCAGTCCGGGAGGCCCAGCATCCCCAAGTGCTCTCTTCTCTCGACGGTGGCCCACGGGGAACTCTCGAGGTCATTCCCCAGGAGGCAGTCCACGGGGGCATCGTCCCGGACCGTCACCTTCAGTAGGCCGGAGACCCCTCCCCATTCAAACGGGACGCAGGCCATCTTACACATGCTCTCAGAGTTATCCGCCGAGCGGACGGGGCAGAGAATGTTCGGCAGGATCTGCTCGGGCTTTACCAGGTGACAGCGGACGGCCGTCACGCTGGCGCCGGTGTCACGCAAGGCCTCGGCTCTCTGTCCATTAATGGTCACCCACTGACCGTATTTTCTGGTGTTAGCGGGTAGGGGAGCCCGCGGAACCATGTCTCTTCCCCCTAAGCATGCCAGGACCATGGCGGCCGGTTCCCACCCTTGCTGGGCCGGCTCATACTCTTCGGGTCCCTCCGATGATTGCTCTTCCCCGAGGGCAGCGGCAGCTACCTGGCGGGGCTTGGGTGTTTGGTTCTGCGGGCAGCTCGGGTCATTGGCGTAGTGGCCGACTCGCTGGCATCGGTGGCACGTGACGTTGGCCCGGAACCCAGGACGCAACGGGGGGTTGCTCCGGCCGGCAGGAGGCGGGGTGCTGGCCACGGGGGTTGCCGGCAAGGCGTCTCTCCCTCGCCCCTGGCCTCCTCCTCCACCCCGAGGACGGTGCTGGCTTTGGTTGCTTCGATTCTGCTCGTGTGGCCCTCTCCGGCCCACTCGGGTGCTTTCCCATCGGTCAGCTTCGGCGGCGAGCTGCCGGGGGTCAGTCAGCTTACTGTCGAGTAGGTGCTGCCTGAGCTCGACGAAACAGTTGTTTGACAGGTGCTCCCATACCATAAGGTTGAAGAGTTGTTCGTAGGTGGTGACCTGACTTCCCTTGATCCAACCCTCGAAGGCCTGGCTGAAATAGTTCACGTATTCTACCCAAGTTGTACCTGGGATCCGGGTGCAGTCTCGGAACCTCTGGCGGTACATCTCGGGCGTGAGGCCGTAGCGGGCGAGGAGGGCAGCCTTCATGTGGTCGTAGGACGACATTTGGTGATCGGGGAGCTGTAGTAGGGCATCGCGACCCTCGTTGATAAATCTCCCCCAAAGTCCGGCTCCCCAATCACTCCGGTCGATCCGGTGGGAGGTCATTGCGATCTCATAGGCTTTAAACCACTGTTGTATGTCGTCTTCTCGGACATACTCGCGGACCACATCCTTGGGGATGTGAACTTTTTTCTCAATTGGCCCCGGGGTGTGTGGTCGCTCAGGCACCCCCAGTTCCTTATTCTGTTTGCGCAGTTCTATTTCCGCCAGTCGGCGCTCGTGCTCGAGCGTTATTTTTTTCTCTTCCAGCTCTCTCTGTCTCTGCTTTTCTTCTCGTTCCCCTCGAAGCCGCATATGCTCGAGGTTGAGTTTCTGTTCAGCTAACTTGAGTTCCCCATCCATCTTGAGTCGTGCCATCTCTAATTCGTGTAATCTGACTCTGTCTCTTTCTCGTATCTCCTCCTGCGAGAGGCCCGTTCCCCGCTCCTCGGGAGCCGTGGCGTTCCCCTCTGGTGTGATGCTGTTTTGGTCTGGTGTGACGCTGCTTTGGTTGGAGGGTCCTGCGACCCCAGTTTCTGTCCATGACTCAAGAGCGCGCTTTAGATCATCCTTGGTACTCAGGCCGGTGGTAGTAATGCCAAGTTCTATGCAAAATTGTCTCAGTTCGCGTTGGTTGTATTCTTCTAATTTCTCCATTTGGAACTTCTCGGTGGAGCTGCTATCTTTGGTCGACATCGTGTTTTGTCGTGGGGTGAGCTACTCTCTGTACGATTACGCGTTGATTCGGATCGCGCCGCTGGCCACCAATGTTAGAAAAGGTAGACGGACCGGGAGGGTCGGCCGGGGTCAGGAGGAGAGGTCTCCGGGGAGAGCCGTCTCCAGCGATCGTACAGACAAGTAACTTCCCCCCCACAGACAGATATCACACACGGATAAGGTTCAGCGTTCTTTATAAGCACTTAGTTAAGGTACGGTTGAATGGTACAAGGAGGTCTGGACTCAGGGGTCCCCTCGATTAGAGTCTCGCAAGGTAGGGAAGGGGGTAGCGGGGCAGTCTATTTACCAATCAGGTAGTTCTGATGAGATGATGATGAGCTCACAATCCTCGAGCTTGGTGGTTAGGTGGTACGGGCCGCGGCAGCGCCAGCAGGTCCCGGTGTGGATGGTCGATACAACAGGCCGCGGCAGCGCCAGCAGGTCCCCGGAAGATATACGGTCCGCGGCAGCGCCAGCAGGTCCCGGTGAGGATGGTCGTTACAACGGGCCGCGGCAGCGCCAGCAGGTCCCCGGAAGATATACGGTCCGCGGCAGCGCCAGCAGGTCCCGGTGAGGATGGTCGTTACAACGGGCCGCGGCAGCGCCAGCAGGTCCCAGGAAGATGACTGTTGCAGAAGGCCGCGGCAGCGCCAGCAGGCAGGACGATGGTTCACAAGAGCGGGCTACGGCAGCGCCAGTAGACCGTCAAGGTTGAGTTCACTCGGTGTCTCTCGACTCCAGGATACAACTGCCTTCCTGCTCCGGAGCTGCCTCAGTTATAGGGCTGGTGCCCTTTGATGTCCGGACCCTCGCACTTGGAGGTCGGAGGGTCCGGGATGAAGGTGTCCAGACACCCAGCAGGGGGTGGAGCCAGTGCCTGGGGGAGCTGGGGGCGATCGGCACCTGGCGGGGGAGAGCCCTTGACAGTTCGTTCTCCCATTGACTTGCCAAGTGGTCCGCTCACCTCCTGGGTGGATGGTGGTGCCGGGATGTCGGGGCCGGCCAGGCCCGGGGTTAGGGTCGAGGGGAGGCCATGCGGCCGCGTGGTGCAGGGCCCCAGATGGCGGCTTGACCCGGCCGGGGAAGCCGGTGGGGCTGGACCCCGTGATGAGTAGGGGTCCGAGGGCAGAGGGTCCGTCGGGAAACGGAGTACAGGTGCTTGTCGTGGGGATATGCCCGGTGGGCCGGAGTTCGGGCCCTGTCGAGCGGGGAGGGAGCAAGCCGTCTGTGAGGCCTGTCCAACAGGCAGGACACACAACACCAACACATGGTACCAAATCACACATGGCCTGGACATACCTGACCATCAGGGCCTGGTCACTTCCAGGGGGTGGGGGCGAGGCCAGCAACGCAAGCGTCCGCCACAACGGAAGTGGATGGTCACGCGAACCGGTACGTACCCTACCCAGGCCGCAAGAGCGTGGGTACGGAACGTACCACGCGTCCCCCTACGTCACTCCAACAATGGCGGTACGGCCCGTACCCACGTCAGAAAGGCCTTGGTACGGCTCGTAACAGCATTGCTGGGGTCATGTAGGGGTACGCGTGGTACGACCCGTAGCCACGCCCCCAAGGCCTGTGTACGGTGCGGACCCCACGGCACCGCAACAATGGGGGGACGCACCGTACCCACCCACCAAAGGCATGGGTACGGGCCGTACCCAGGCTCGCAGAGCGTGGGTAGGGGTATGTACGGACCGTACCCCCACCCGTGGAAGTACGGCCCGTACCCCCACCCGTGTATGTACGCACCGAACCACCACCCCAGCAGTGTATGTACGCCCCGAACCCCCCACCCGTGTATGTACGCACCGAATCCCCACCCCAGCAGTGTATGTACGCCCCGAACCCCCACCCGTGTATGTACGCACCCAACCACCACCCGTGTATGTATGCCCCGAACCCCCACCCGTGTATGTACGCACCCAACCCCCACCCGTGTATGTACGCACCGAACCCCCACCCGTGTATGTACGCACCGAATCCCCACCCCAGCAGTGTATGTACGCCCCGAACCCCCACCCGTGTATGTACGCACCCAACCACCACCCGTGTATGTACGCCCCGAACCCCCACCCGTGTATGTACGCACCGAACCCCCATCCCTGTATGTATGCACCGAACCCCCACCCCAGCAGTGTATGTACGCCCCGAACCCCCACCCGTGTATGTACGCCCCCGAACCCCCACCCATGCATGTACGCCCCGAACCCCCACCCGTGTATGTACGCACCCAACCCCCACCCGTGTATGTACGCCCCGAACCCCCACCCGTGTATGTACGCACCGAACCCCCACCCGTGTATGTACGCACCGAACCCCCACCCCAGCAGTGTATGTACGCCCCGAACCCCCACCCGTGTATGTACGCCCCCGAACCCCCACCCGTGTATGTTCGCCCCGAACCCCCACCCGTGTATGTACGCACCGAACCCCCACCCGTGTATGTACGCACCGAACCCCCACCCCAGCAGTGTATGTACGCCCCGAACCCCCACCCGTGTATGTACGCCCCAAACCCCCACCCGTGTATGTACACCCCGAACCCCCACCCGTGTATGTACGCACCCAACCACCACCCGTGTATGTACGCACCAAACCACCACCCGTGTATGTACGCACCTAACCTGCAATAAGAATGGTGTGTGCCTAACACCCCCAGCAGTGCCCAGAGACAGGAGGGGTGGGTGCCTATCACTCCTAGCAGTGCCCAGAGACAGGAGGGGTGTGTGCAGAGTCCTCCCAGCAGTGCCCAGACACAGGAGGGGTGTGTGCAGAGTCCTCCCAGCAGTGCCCAGACACAGGAGGGGTGGGTGCAGAGTCTCCCCAGCAGTGCCCAGAGACAGGAGGGGTGTGTGCAGAGTCCTCCCAGCAGTGCCCAGACATAGGACAATATACCCCATCAACAAGTTCAGTGACCAACAAGGGTGATACCCCAGATGCAGGTGGAGCCTTCGCTGAGCCAGCATGGCTATATTGAAAGGCAACCCTCACACATCCAGGAAATGTAGACACAGCACAGCACAGCATTTGGGAGACACCCTGCAGGGAAAATGGCCTGCTCCACAGAGGATGGAACACACCTTGGGACAATGTCACCATACAGTGAGAGCAAACATGACCAAATGCCATTGGCAGAGACCTTTGTGATGGCACGCAGATGGCAGGGTACACCCCATGAGCAGCACACTCCAACATTTCACAGACCCCTAACACATTATCACCACCCCAACTCAGGGAGCACCAGCACCAACAGCAAGTCCAGGAAAGCATCAGTGTGCAAAACCAAAAGAAAAGGCTTTATTCAGCAGGAAAATATCTCTGAGAAAATGTCCACTATGTACAAGGGCCATGGGCCAGGCCAGCAGCAAAGTCCGGGGGGGTACACATCGGGACGTGTGTCCCCTAGCTTGCCTGCACAGTTCACATGTCCATTTCATCCACAGAAGAGGGGGCATCAGGGGGGAGGGTGGAAACAGGCACCGCAGGGACAGGAGGGGCAAGGGTAGGTGTTGTGGGTGCAGGGAGGGATGATCCTGCCACAGGGGGGGTGCCAGCGCCAAAGGTGGAGGACAGAATGGCGCTGCACACGTCGGCAAGTTCCCCCAGCGACTCCCCCGCACCCAATCGAACCACAGGCCCCAAGGAGGGGGGGGGAGAGGGATGGGTCGCAGCGCCACTGGGGGAGGGTGTGGACAGGGTGGGGGACTCAACTCCCCTGGCCGGGTCCCGCCTCCACCGCTTGCGGGGTGGTGTCATCCTGGGGCTGGGGGGCACACTTGCAGTGGATGATGCTGTCGCCGACTGTTGGCCAGGAGAGCTAAGGGGAGTGGATTTGGAGGGAGTGGGTTGTGTGGACTGCGGACTCCCACTGTGGCTGCGTGTTGTACGTTTCCCCCCCGACCCAGTGGGTGTGCCTACATCACCCTGTGTGTGCGTGACAGGAGGTGTGCGCTTCGACTTCCCTGGTGGTGTGGTGCCTGTATCTGTTGGGGTGCGTGCACGCTGACGTCTGGATGTGCGTGGGACAGGCACGGGAGTGGGAATTGTGGATGGGGCAGGGGTAGGGGGGGTAGACAGCGCTGCAGGAGATCCAGTCCTGCAGTCAGTGTGGAGTCTATGGACCTCAGCAACTGCCGTTGGTCAGACTGCGCAGCCGACATGCCCTCCATGTATGCCTCCATCTGGGTCAGCATCTGGGTGTGGGCATGGAGGACATTTAGCATTGCAGTCTGACCAACCTGCAACTGCCTCAGGATGTCCACAGATTCCGCACTCACCGCAGCAGTGGTGACAGGGGCAGGGGGTGCGGTGCCTGGCAGGAAGGAGACATGTGGGGACCGAGCACGGAGGGAAGGGCCACGAGCAGGTGGGAGGCCGGTGATGGAAACTGAGGTGGCGGGGGGATGTGGAGGGCTGCCTTCAGCTGGGTGGGCAGACTCCGCCACCTCTGGGAGCTCAGCCTCGGACCCGTCTGCGTCATAGTCTGTGTTGGCAGTCAACAGGTCCTCTGCCTCACTCCCCTCGGCCTCCGTGCCACTCCATGTGCCAGACAGGACAGCACTGCTGGCACTGGTGCTCAATCCCTCCTCCCGGTCCGTGCTAGTGTCTCCTTCCGTGTCCCCCGGCGATGCTGTGGGCAAGGTGAAGAGACAGGAGATAATCAGACACCTGTACACATATGTCACATGAGTCAAATATACATAGGTCACATTGCATAGCCTGAAAAGCAACAGGAGTTACACCTACAAAACAATGTACACATGTAGGCCATGGAACACACAGTTTGTCGACCCACCATGCCACTGAGAAACAATGGAGAGCATGACACAACAGCAAATCACTTCACTTCAAATTTTACAGAGGAGCCAGCCTCTGGGGACAAATGTGCACAGCATCTGCACCACACTGCGTCGTCAAAAAGGGATGAGCAGGAATCATATCCATTTACTCTTGGCACATGCTGCAAAGGCAATACATGAAACCATGCAACACATGACCGGGTCACTGCACCTTGAGCGTATGTCCAGTCAAACATCACACACAGGCCAAACCCAGCAAGGAGGATGGAGCTCTTGACATGTAGGCTTTGTACGCACAAACCACCCACACCTGAGACAATCTCATGGAGACGGAGAAAGTATGTACACCCCTTACTCTGGGATGAAAACACATGGCCTCCACTAATTCATGACTGTACACACACTGCCCCTCGTGCGCCTGTCCACACATCATTGACAAGCAAACATCATCAGATTGTCTTAACAACACACACAGGTAATGCCCACTGTGAGTATGCACAAGCAAAATGGGTCCCCCTGTACAGTGGACACATGTAGCAACCTGTAGGTCATAACAGTTGAGCCCAGGGTACAATGCCACCCTACCCAACCCCTGGTGAAGACACAGTGAATGTCCATATTGTTGGATGACGCACATGATACCTAGGAAGAGGTGCCCCAGGGCACAGTAGTGCCCACACTCCTCCATGGTCCAGGATGGACATGACTGCAAATTAAGCAACCGTCCCTGCACTTAGCAGGCCTCCCACTCAGGCACATCATGTCAGAGGGCACACAATTGGACATGCATGCTGGAAGGCTGTACACTTTGGAGACACACCCCTATGTCGTGATTCACAATCATTGCCAAGTGACATGGACCCCACAATGACTGAAATTGGCCATGGCACACGCAAGGTCCCCAGACCTGTGACACATCACCCCCACACATGATGCTGCTAGCATTGGGCACCAGCATAAACAGCCTGCCTAAATAACCTTGTGCAAGAGTGGCTACACACAGACCAGGGAACACATGGCAAGGAGGGGAAGGGAGGGAGTGAGAACAGCACCGGGCTACTTTGGGGAGAAGTTGACGCACTGCACAATCAAACCCTGGCAGTGTATCCATGCAACTGCGCACTTACATTGGCTGGGGACACACAACTGACACACATGTACCTACCCCCTTCCTGCTGCTGCTTCTCCTGTAGGCGCCTGTCCATATCGGGGAAGACCACCGCCAGCACACGCTTCTGGATGTGGGTCAGACGACGGCGCCCACGGTTCTTACGTCTCTCAGGTGAGTCCCCCAGCAGGAGCCGTGCAATCCTCCTCGTCCAGCACCGGATGTCCTGCCAGCGTTTCCTCACCTGAGACAGGCTCCGCCTCCGACCCTCTGTACCCCTCACGGCACTGACGGCTTCCCTCCAGATCTCGCCCTTGGCAATGGCGCCTACCTGTGAGGATGCAAAAGTGAGAATACATTAATCCACATGAGCAAAGACACAGAGACACACATATAGTACAATCCTCTTTATGAACAGGCCATGGTATGCATGCAACTGATTGCACCTTTGTCATAGGGACATTATCCACTGTGGAAGGCCAAATGCACTACGTGTCATTGAAAGTACACGGGTGGCATGAGGGGCACCACACACTCACTGACCAGGGATCACACTGTGCCTCACAGGCTACACCAGGATTATGTACAGTACCTCACAGCAGTCACCTGCCCCAGCACACTGATGCTACCTCAGCAGAGTACACAGACACACACAGGTACAGGACAATCACATGGCATTGCCAACTGTGGGTACACACCTCACTCTGCCCATGTGCCAGTAGACGGGGGGTGTCACAGGTGTGGGGCTGGCTCAGCACGGCATGCACACAGCACTGCTCCCTGCTCACATCGGATGGCCAGGCTATATGCATCCCTCATGCTGCTTGTGTGCAACACTCCCCATATGCACTCACCCACATGACAGGGGACTTACACACACACCAATGTGCAGGGGACGAACACGGCCTTTGGACACTCACAGCACAGGTACACTGAACAAACACACATCCATGGGTACTGTCACCTGTCACACTGGGGGGAACACAGGATCACATCAGGACTGTGGAAACAACATCCCCAGGAGGAGTATGCAGGCAGAATGTGGCATGCACCATGCATTCATTGTCACAGTAGGCACTGTGCAAGTGAGGAGTACACACAGGAAACACAGCATGCTCTGCATGGGTGACATGAGGCCTTCCACACCCTGGGACCCACTCTAAACAACAGTGCATGTCTGTCACACATGGACACAATGCCAGAATTCACTGTCACACAAAAGGGGCACAGTCTAAGCTAGTGGAGTCTGCACTCACCTGAACCCCTGGTCGACCATACAGGCTCTGGAACTGTGGGAGGATCACATCTATCAGGGCAAGGTTCTCCTCCTGGGTGAATGGCTGTGACCTCTCCACAGTCCTGGACATGGTGCCAGAGGAATCACTATCAGCAGCAGTCGTAATGGATGAATGGATGTGCAGGCAAGTGCTCTCTCATGGGACCTGGCTGCCTTATATATGCCTGGCTGGCCTGTTCATGTACAGGAGTACAGATTGATTGGTCAGTCACATTTGCATCCTACGTTTCATCCAATCCCTTCAAACCTAACCCAGTGTGTGGCTTTGCATGGTTTCAGTTTTGATGATGATGTCAAGTCAACATCCACTTTCAACAATGTAGATTCTTTCAAACTGACTTCTGCTGGGCACCTGGTGCTCAAATTCAAAATTCTAACTCAGTCTCCATGGCAACCATCATGCATTTAGGCCCTTATACTTGTCCCTCATGTGTCCCCTATGTGATTTCATACATTTACACACCGGTACGGTGCGTTCCACGCCCTAGGGCACCCCACAAGCAGTGATACGGACCGTACAAGCGCTTGTACGGTCCGGATCACAATATGTGCGCTGGCGTATGCATACGCCACAGTAGTACGGACCGTACAAGCGCTTGTACGGTCCGGATCACAATATGTGCGCTGGCGTATGCGTACGCCACAGTAGTACGGACCGTACACGCGCTTGTACGGTCCGGATCACAATATGGGCGCTGGCGTATGCGTACGCCACAGTAGTACGGACCGTACAAGCGCTTGTATGGTCCATACTACTGTGGCGTACGCATACGCCAGCGCACATCTTGTGATCCGGACCGTACAAGCGCGTGTACAGTCCGTACTACTGTGGCGTACGCATACGCCAGCGCACATATTGTGATCCGGACCGTACAAGCGCGTGTACAGTCCGTACTACTGTGGCGTACGCATACGCCAGCGCACATATTGTGATCCGGACCGTACAAGCGCGTGTACAGTCCGTACTACTGTGGCGTACGCATACGCCAGCGCACATATTGTGATCCGGACCGTACAAGCGCGTGTACAGTCCGTACTACTGTGGCGTACGCATATGCCAGCGCCCATATTGGCCCAGGGACCCTATACACGCACTCAGAGCGTATGTACGGTGCGTTTCACACCTGTCAGTGGTGACAGGCGGCACACAGACAGGAATGGAGCGGTCAGATTTTGCCAAGGGTGGACACCAATGCATTGTCTGTGCAATACCACATGTGTGTGACACAGGTGTGTCAGGATGTGATGTGGCACTTTACCCCTGAGGTGTGGGCAAAGCATATGTACGATTAGCTGTGTACACATGTCGTGTGTGATGGTGCGCATTGTACCACACATCCCCTGCACTCCTTTGACATGTGTGCATGTCGTACACACTAGTGGAGCCATGAGTCACTTGCATGTCCCTGTCACGGACACCCGCACCTGTCCCCTGATGCCAGGTACACGGAATATTACACATGACATGTGTATGGCTGCGTTGCACGCTGCAACCATGTCATGTGTGTGGCATGTGTTTCCATGATTTTGCTGTAGGTGTGTGGTCCAATGCATCAGCAGTTGCTGCTGCCAACATGTGTCTGTGTGTAGATGTCCATGGCACACTGTTCCGCACACCAGCCCACATATGTGATCTGCCATGAGGTGTGTATGTATGCAACTACACGGAGTATCAAAACAAGTACATATCCACATGCTCTCTATGTATGTTCTGTCTCGACATGTACTCCTCCAAGGCAATGTGTGTGGCCTGTCCTTTTCCTATGACATGTGACCAGTGCATATCGCATCCACCAACCTGTCTGTACCATACGCATACTACTTCTGCACATGTGTGGATGTCTGTGAATCCTGTGATGCGTGTGCATGTTCACTTACACTGGCCCACAGCTAGTCTCATGCCATGTCATCGTGAGCTTGCCCCACTCCGTTAGTGGCTGTCCCTTGGTAGGAGTGTCACCTGACTGGCGTACGTGTCCAGGAAATATGGCACGGACCTGACTCAGAATGTGGCATTTGTGTATTGGCTGTGTAACATGTGCTCAGTGCATTGACAATGTCGTTGTACAGTGCTCACTCTTCGGTGTTCCTTCCATTTCACTGCAGGGCTCCGCCTCTCCCTCGACGTATGCCAGACATGGCTGCCCTGCATGAACGGGACTGTATACGCCGCTACAGATTCAGCCAACGGTTGATTGATGAGTTGACTGGCCGGCTGGAAGCACAACTCCTCCCGCGCCACAGGTATCCCAGTGCACTGACACCCAAGTTGAAGGTGATGGCAGCCCTACATTTCCTTGCCACGGGTACGTTCCAACATACCATTGCTGACATCGGGGGCATGTCCCAGACGATGTTCAGCCGTGTTCTGCATGATTTCTTAGAGGCCATGTTGGTTCACCTGGATGAGTACATTAAATTCCCAATTCGTGAGCAGTTGACAGATGTCAAGCGTGAGTTCTATGCCCTGGGAGGGATGCCCCATGTCATTGGGTCCACAGATGGGACACATGTTGCGTTGGTACCACCATAGGCACAGGAGGTGGTGTATAGGAATCGCAAACATTATCACTCCATTAATGCCCTTGTGGTGAGTCTGTCCAACATGGTGATTTCACATGTCTGTGTTCGCTTTCCAGGATCAGCAAACGATGCCTTCATCATGAGGCGTAGCAGGCTGCCTGAAATGATGCTGCAGCTGCGGAACGAGCGAGCATGTATTGTTGGTGGGTAGACTCTGGCAGTTCAGTGTTTGGCGTCATCTTCCAATCTCACTGCCTGTGCTGACACACTTCTGTCCATGATGTTTCCTTGTAGGGGACGCTGGCTATCCCAACATGCCATGGCTGATGACGCCTGTCCGCAACCCCAGCACGGCTGCCGAGCACCGCTACAACAACGCCCATGGGCGGACCAGGAGAGTCATTGAGAGGACATTTGGACTTCTGAAGAGCCGATTCCGGTGCCTCCACAAGACCGGCGGAGCACTCCCATATGCCCCGGTGAAGGTGTGCAAGATCATCATCGTCTGCTGCATGCTGCACAACATGGCAGTGGAGGAAGCTGTTCCACTCATACTGGATCAAGATGACCAGGACCATCCACCCGTGGAGGATGAAGGCCTTGGTGACGGGGCAAGTGATGTGGAGGAGGAGGAGGCTGTGGAGGACATGCGGAGTCGGCTCATACGCAACTTCTTTGCTTAGTGGTGAGTTCCAGTGTCTGAGTGTGCACGCATTGGGCCGTGTGTGGCATGTGTTGCAATGTGTGTGTCCATCTGCATGTCTGCCAAGTGAGTCAGTGGTGTGTATTGAAGTGTCACTCGAGTGATGGCGCAATGGAAGGATGTTGTCAGAGAGTCATCATTGTCACCTGTCATGTTGACAACATGATACGTGTTGTGTACATGCTTGCGGATGTGCTCCTTTGGGCTGACTCCTTGTGTGTCTCTCTTCCACAGGTCCATGGGCATGCTGTCTGCTGGTGGCATTGTTGTGCTCCTGCTACTCCTCATGAACACAGCAACATGTGCTGATTCTGCGTCACATGCACGGGCAAGTTTGGAAATCTCCTTAGGGTAAGGGATGCCTCACGGCGTTTTGGGTGTGTAAAATGTTTGTAGTCTGTGTGCACTTCTCCGGTTCATGTGTGGTCAATTTGCATACATGTGGATCCTACATGGGGAACATGACATGGGGCAGGCTTCACCTGGAGCCATGGTCAGACTTGGTGACTGTCATGTGTCAGGGGATTGGGGATTGTGATGAGGCCATCAATGTGTGTAACACTGGCCTCGGAAACATACAGGTTGCACCGGGTTCACATGGTGTGTGATTGCCCCATCAGGGCCTCAATGGTGTATAGCAGCCTCTCCGTGGCAGCAGGGGGTGTTTAGCTGTTATCCGTCACTTGTGTGCCAGTTCAATGGAATACCAGCATCTGTGTTGCAATGGGGGGTGCCAGTGTTGCTCCCACATGTTCATCCACATGACCTGTGTATGTGTTGACAGAGTATCATTGTCATTCCAACACACATGACTAATAAATTTGTCCCTCTGTCTCCAAGGTGCCTCTTCCCTGTCAATGGTGGCCTGTTGCCACTGTGCGTGCGGCATGTCTGGCATAGTTTTCAGAGGTGGTGCATATGTGTCTATGTGTAGAGTGACAAGATGCTAGCGGTTTGTCAGGGAGTGGAAACTGTATTATGCACAAGATGCACAGTTCCATCCACCTCAAGGCAAGAGAGACCATCCCCCAGGGCAACTACAACATCCGTGTCGAATCCTACCCTGCAGTCTACGGACATGTGCCTTACGACTCCCATGATACTTGTCCATATCCGGAGTGCATCTGCACAGCTCTGCTACTGCATCGGGCAACCAGGCCACATCATCGTCCAAACGGGATGGGGGGAATGATTCACAGCCAGCTGCAGGATGACCTTCTCGATCCACGCCCACACTCATGATGCAGCCCACAACCCCAACACAACCATGTGGCACTGTGATCCAAAACTGCATTCTGGCATCTCCATGCATCCAACCTTGGCCTAGCCACCATTCTCAACATCCGCCTGACGCTAGCATGCAGGACATGGTAGGGACACATGTCTAGACATACCTGGGAGCAGCAAGCCAGGTCACTCCACATGATCCCTGACCTCTGCGCATGACTGTTGCTCCCCTGAATGTGTCTGTAGCCACAGTTGTGCGGGAACCACTCAGCTGGTTGGGCCCAGCACAGGTGAGTATGGTACTCCATGTCTGTATCAGATGATACATTGGGACCCATGTGTGTCCTGGGCAAGACTGAGACCCTACGGTTTGGATGGTTGGAGTTAATTCTGAGATCAGGCATGCTTTGACTTTACGACACACACATGTATTGTAATAATGCAGAATCACGGCATTGTTGGACAGGCCTCACAGACGGCTTGCTCCCTCCCCGCTCGACAGGGCCCGGACTTCGGCCCACCTGGCATAACCCCGCGACAAGCACCTGTACTCCGTCTCCCGACGGACCCTTTTCCCTCGGACCCTTACTCATCACAGGGTCCAGCCCCACCGGCTTCCCCGGCCGGGTCAAACCGCCATCTTGGGCCCTGCACCACGCGGCTGCCTGGCCTCCCCCCGACCCTAAACCCGGGCCTGGCCGGCCCCGACATCCCGGCACCACCATCCACCCAGGAGGTGAGCGGACCACTTGGCAGGTCAATGGGAGAACGAAGTGTCAAGGGCTCTCCCCCGCCAGGTGCCGATCGCCCCCAGCTCCCCCAGGCACTGGCTCCACCCCCTGCTGGGTGTCTGGACACCTTCATCCCGGACCCTCCGACCTCCAAGTGCGAGGGTCCGGACATCAAAGGGCACCAGCCCTATAACTGAGGCAGCTCCGGAGCAGGAAGGCAGTTGTATCCTGGAGTCGAGAGACACCGAGTGAACTCAACCTTGACGGTCTACTGGCGCTGCCGTAGCCCGCTCTTGTGAATCATCGTCCTGCCTGCTGGCGCTGCCGCGGCCCTCTGCAACAGTCATCTTCCTGGGACCTGCTGGCGCTGCCGCGGCCCGTTGTAACGACCATCCTCACCGGGACCTGCTGGCGCTGCCGCGGACCGTATATCTTCCGGGGACCTGCTGGCGCTGCCGCGGCCCGTTGTATCGACCATCCACACCGGGACCTGCTGGCGCTGCCGCGGCCCGTACCACCAAGCTCGAGGATTGTGAGCTCATCATCATCTCATCCGAACTACCTGATTGGTAAATAGACTGTCCCGCTACCCCCTTCCCTACCTTGCGAGACTATAATCGAGGGGACCCCTGAGTCCAGACCTCCTTGTACCATCCAACCGTACCTTAAATAAGTGCTTATAAAGAACACTGAACCTTATCCGTGTGTGATATCTGTCTGTGGGGGGGAAGTTACTTGTCTGTACGATCACTGGAGACGGCTCTCCCCGGAGACCTCTCCTCCTGACCCCGGCCGACCCTCCCGGTCCGTCTACCTTTTCTAACATTGGTGGCCAGCGGCGCGATCCGAATCAACGCGTAATCGTACAGAGAGTAGCTCACCCCACGACAAAGCACGATGTCGACCAAAGATAGCAGCTCCACCGAGAAGTTCCAAATGGAGAAATTAGAAGAATACAACCACCGCGAACTGAGACAATTTTGCATAGAACTTGGCATTGCTACCACCGGCCTGAGTACCAAGGATGATCTAAAGCGCGCTCTTGAGTCATGGACAGAAACTGGGGTCGCAGGACCCTCCGACCAAAGCAGCGTCGCACCAGACCAAAACAGCATCACACCAGAGGGGAACGCCACGGCTCCCGAGGAGCGGGGAACGGGCCTCTCGCAGGAGGAGATACGAGAAAGAGACAGAGTCAGATTACACGAATTAGAGATGGCACGACTCAAGATGGATGGGGAACTCAAGTTAGCTGAACAGAAACTCAACCTCGAGCATATGCGGCTTCGAGAGGAACGAGAGGAAAAGCAGAGACAGAGAGAGCTGGAAGAGAAAAAAATAACGCTCGAGCACGAGCGCCGACTGGCGGAAATAGAACTGCGCAAACAGAATAAGGAACTGGGGGTGCCTGAGCGACCACACACCCCGGGGCCAATTGAGAAAAAAGTTCACATCCCCAAGGATGTGGTCCGCGAGTATGTCCGAGAAGACGACATACAACAGTGGTTTAAAGCCTATGAGATCGCAATGACCTCCCACCGGATCGACCGGAGTGATTGGGGAGCCGGCCTTTGGGGGAGATTTATCAACGAGGGTCGCGATGCCCTGCTGCAGCTCCCAGATCACCAAATGTCGTCCTACGACCACATGAAGGCTGCCCTCCTCACCCGCTACAGCCTCACGCCCGAGATGTACCGCCAGAGGTTCAGAGATTGCACCCGGATCCCAGGTACAACTTGGGTAGAGTACGTGAACTATTTCAGCCGGGCCTTCGAGGGTTGGATCAAGGGAAGTCAGGTCACCACCTACGAACAACTCTTCAACCTCATGGTATGGGAGCACCTGTCAAACAACTGTTTCGTCGAGCTCAGGCAGCACCTACTCGACAGTAAGCTGACTGACCCCCGGCAGCTCGCCGCCGAAGCTGACCGATGGGAAAGCACCCGAGTGGGCCGGAGGGGGCCACACGAACAGAACAGAAACAACCAAGGCCAGCACCGTCCTCGGGGAGGAGGAGGGGGCCAGGGGCGAGGGAGAGACGCCTTGCCCGCAACACCCGTGGCCAACACCCCGGCTCCGGCCGGCCGGGGCAACCCCCCGTTGCGGCCTGGGTACCGAGCCAACGTCATGTGCCACCGGTGCCAGCGACTAGGCCACTACGCCAATGATCCGAACTGCCCGCTAAACCAAACACCCAAGCCCCGCCAGGTAGCTGCCGCTGCCCTAGGGGAAGAGCAATCATCGGAGGGACCCGAAGAGTATGAGCCGGCCCAGCAAGGGTGGGAACCGGCCGCCATGGTCCTGGCATGCTTAGGGGGAAGAGACATGGTTCCGCGGGCCCCCCTACCCGCCAACACCAGAAAATACGGTCAGTGGGTGACCATTAATGGACAGAGAGCCGAGGCCTTGCGTGACACCGGCGCCAGCGTGACGGCCGTCCGCTGTCACCTGGTGAAGCCCGAGCAGATCCTACCGAACATTCTCTGCCCCGTCCGCTCGGCAGACAACTCTGAGAGCATGTGTAAGATGGCCTGCGTCCCGTTTGAATGGGGAGGGGTCTCCGGCCTACTGAAGGTGACGGTCCGGGACGATGCCCCCGTGGACTGCCTCCTGGGGAATGACCTCGAGAGTTCCCCGTGGGCCACCGTCGAGAGAAGAGAGCACTTGGGGATGCTGGGCCTCCCGGACTGGGCCTGCATAACCACCCGATCCATGGCCGCCCGTGCCGCCCCCCGATCAGAAGAAACCGAATGGCCAGCACCTCCGCCCCCGGTTGCCCCTGTAGAGGACAACGGCGAGTCCGACCTACCGGACCCGACTACCGAAGAAGACGCGCCACACCAGGACCTTCCGGATCTGGCTCAGTGGCGGCAAGAAGGGGGGCCCACCCAAGAACAGTTCCGCCAGGAACAAAAGACCTGTCCCTCCCTCGAGGGACTCCGCCAACAAGCCAGCACCCAAAACGCCGGGGACACCACCGGAACCCACTGGGTCTACTGGGATAACGACCTGCTCTACAGCGAGCAAAGAATCGCCGAGCTGGGGGCCGGTCGAGTTCTGGTGGTACCGCTCCGCTTCCGAGACTTTCTGCTCAACCTGGCCCACGATGTCCCCCTGGCTGGACACCTGGGCCAGGACAAAACGTACAGTCGCCTGGTGACCCACTTTTTTTGGCCGAAAATGAGGAATGACGTCCTGAACCACTGCCGGTCTTGCCCCACATGCCAAGCCAGCGGGAAGAGTGGCCGGAAGCTGAAGGCCCCTCTACAACCCTTCCCTGTGGTCACCACCCCGTTCGAGAGGGTGGGGATAGACATTGTGGGACCTCTGGACCCCCGCACAGCCCAAGGACACAGGTTCATCTTGGTACTAGTGGACCATGCCACCCGCTACCCCGAGGCGGTGCCCCTACGGACAGTGACCGCTCCGGTGGTTGGCCGGGCCCTGATGGGGATCTTCTCCCGGGTAGGCTTCCCCCGAGAAGTCGTCAGCGACCGGGGTACGAATTTCATATCCAAATACATGAAGTCCCTCTGGCAACAATGCGGGGTCACCTACAGATTCACGACCCCCTATCACCCCCAAGGGAACGGACTAGTGGAGCGTTTTAACCGCACTCTCAAAGGGATGATTGGGGGATTGGAAGAGCCTCTCCGTCGCCAGTGGGATGTACTGCTCCCGTGCCTCCTCTTCGCCTACCGGGAAGTTCCCCAGAAGTCCCTCGGTTTTAGCCCCTTCGAACTCCTATACGGGCACCCTGTGCGAGGGCCCCTCAGCCTAGTCAAGGAAGGTTGGGAGATGGCCCCCCTAACGACCCCTTCAGACGTCTTCAAATACATCCTGGCCTTACGAAACCAGACCCGGCGCTTCAGGGAGATGGCCAAGGCGAACCTCGAGGCCAGCCAGGAGGACATGAAGAGGTGGTATGATCACAATGCCTCCTCCGTTGAATTCGAGCCTGGGCAGCAAGTATGGGTGATGTCCCCCACCGAACCATGTGCCCTGCAAGATAAGTGGACGGGGCCCTTCAAAGTGGTCGAGCGCAAAAGCCCCGTCACTTACCTCATCGACATGGGGTCCTCCCGGAACCCCCTTCGGGTCCTCCACACCAACCGGCTCAAACCACACTTTGTGCGCTCCGAACTGAGCCTCTTGATGGCTACAGACAGTGGCACAGAAGAAGACTCCGAGCCCCTCCCGGATCTCCTGAAGACTCAGGAGAAGGACGGCTCCGTGGACGGGGTCCGGCTCTCTGACACCCTCACTTCGGAGCAACGCCAGGACTGCCGGGACCTCCTGCTGCAGTTCGCTGCCCTGTTCTCCCTCACCCCCGGGGTCACCCCCTGGTGTTTGCACGACGTAGACACCGGGGACAGTCCCCCTGTCCGGCACCGGGCCTACCGCGTACCAGATCGGGTACGGGCCTGCATACAGGAGGAAGTGGCCAAGATGCTCACGATCGGGGTCATCGAGCCCTCGGACAGTCCCTGGGCCAGTCCGGTTGTACTGGTTCCCAAAGCCGCTGCCCCCGGCACTGCACCTGAACTGAGATTCTGCGTCGACTACCGGGGCTTGAACGATGTCACCCGGACCGACGCTCATCCCATCCCCCGGGCAGACGAGCTGATCGACCGGCTGGGGGCCGCCCGCTACCTTAGTATCTTCGACCTAACGGCGGGCTACTGGCAGATCGGCCTCACACCCAGGGCTCAGGAACGGTCAGCCTTCTCTACCCCCGATGGCCACTATCAATTTAAGGTCATGCCCTTTGGCATGAAGAATGCCCCCGCCACGTTCCAACGCCTTGTGAACCAGGTCTTGGCGGGGCTTGAAGAATTCAGCGCTGCCTACCTGGACGATATCGCTGTATACAGCCGCCACTGGTCCGACCACCTCCGTCACCTCCAAGAGGTCCTACAAGCCCTCCAGCGGGCCGGCCTCACCAGTAAGGCCGGCAAGTGCCAGATTGGCCAAGGGTCTGTGACCTACCTTGGGCACCAAGTGGGGAGCGGGCTGGTGGCCCCACTGCAACTTAAGATTGCTGCCATCCAGTCATGGCAGCCCCCCGTCACCCAGACCGAGGTCCGAGCCTTCTTGGGGCTCACCGGCTACTACCGGCGGTTCGTGAAGGACTACGGCAGCATCGTGGGGCCCCTCACGGGTCTCACATCCAAGAATCAACCGAAGCGGGTCAACTGGACTCCTGATTGTCAAGCGGCCTTCGAGGAGCTGAAGGCCGCCCTGTGCACCGCCCCGGTGCTCCAGGCCCCCGATTACAGTCGGGAATTTGTGGTGCAGACCGACGCCTCCGCCCACGGCATCGGAGCCGTCCTCTCTCAGTTGAACCCCGAAGGTCATGACCAGCCGGTGGCCTTCATCAGTCGACGTCTCCTGGCCCGAGAACAGCGCTGGAGCACCATCGAGAGGGAGGCCTTCGCAGTGGTGTGGGCCCTCAAAAAGCTCCGACCCTATCTCTTCGGTACCCACTTCCGGGTACAAACCGACCATCGACCCCTGCAATGGCTGATGCAGATGCGGGGGGAGAACCCAAAACTCTTGCGCTGGTCCATTTCCCTGCAGGGAATGGACTTCACCGTGGAGCACCGACCAGGCCAAGACCACGCCAACGCGGATGGCCTGTCCCGCTTTTTCCGCCTCGACGAAGAGAGTCCCCAAGGAGATGGGTGACTCTCCCCGCCTTCAGCTGGGGGGGACGCATGTTGGACAGGCCTCACAGACGGCTTGCTCCCTCCCCGCTCGACAGGGCCCGGACTTCGGCCCACCTGGCATAACCCCGCGACAAGCACCTGTACTCCGTCTCCCGACGGACCCTTTTCCCTCGGACCCTTACTCATCACAGGGTCCAGCCCCACCGGCTTCCCCGGCCGGGTCAAACCGCCATCTTGGGCCCTGCACCACGCGGCCGCCTGGCCTCCCCCCGACCCTAAACCCGGGCCTGGCCGGCCCCGACATCCCGGCACCACCATCCACCCAGGAGGTGAGCGGACCACTTGGCAGGTCAATGGGAGAACGAAGTGTCAAGGGCTCTCCCCCGCCAGGTGCCGATCGCCCCCAGCTCCCCCAGGCACTGGCTCCACCCCCTGCTGGGTGTCTGGACACCTTCATCCCGGACCCTCCGACCTCCAAGTGCGAGGGTCCGGACATCAAAGGGCACCAGCCCTATAACTGAGGCAGCTCCGGAGCAGGAAGGCAGTTGTATCCTGGAGTCGAGAGACACCGAGTGAACTCAACCTTGACGGTCTACTGGCGCTGCCGTAGCCCGCTCTTGTGAATCATCGTCCTACCTGCTGGCGCTGCCGCGGCCCTCTGCAACAGTCATCTTCCTGGGACCTGCTGGCGCTGCCGCGGCCCGTTGTAACGACCATCCTCACCGGGACCTGCTGGCGCTGCCGCGGACCGTATATCTTCCGGGGACCTGCTGGCGCTGCCGCGGCCCGTTGTATCGACCATCCACACCGGGACCTGCTGGCGCTGCCGCGGCCCGTACCACCAAGCTCGAGGATTGTGAGCTCATCATCATCTCATCCGAACTACCTGATTGGTAAATAGACTGTCCCGCTACCCCCTTCCCTACCTTGCGAGACTATAATCGAGGGGACCCCTGAGTCCAGACCTCCTTGTACCATCCAACCGTACCTTAAATAAGTGCTTATAAAGAACACTGAACCTTATCCGTGTGTGATATCTGTCTGTGGGGGGGAAGTTACTTGTCTGTACGATCACTGGAGACGGCTCTCCCCGGAGACCTCTCCTCCTGACCCCGGCCGACCCTCCCGGTCCGTCTACCTTTTCTAACAGGCATCATCTTGTAAGTGTGATTAATTTATTTGTGGTGGGGTACGGGTTTGTGGGGATGACAAGAGGTGCACAGCGGGAGTGTAGAATCCAAAGTTCACTGGGGGAGTTGGTATCCTTGCCGTAGCGAAATGTCAGAGTCCATGCCACTGTCTTCGTCAACATAGGTCAGACAGTGACCAGCAAGTCCATGTGGCAGAGAATGTCATGTGCTGCTATTGGGCCAGAGGGCCAGGTGCCAGGCCAGGTGACCTGGGAGATGGTGATGTTCTGCTGACTCTCACAGTCTTTTTCGTGGACGACCCACCTTCCTGCGGGGACCCTCGGAAGCAGGCCGTGACGATGTCTGTGACGCTCCGTCGGATGAATCCTCCTCCTCCTGATCCCTCCCTGTGTCTGGTAATGGCCTTCGCCTGGTGCCACAGGGAGGGTTGCCCATGTTGTCGGCAATCCGATGGAGTACACCGGTCATTTGGGTTTGCACCGCCACGAGCTCAGCCTGTCTATCCTCCATCCTTCCTTGGTGTTGCAGTTGACAGGCATGTGGCTGGGCCTGCAGGGTCTTCATCTCCTCGAGGGTCCCCTTGATGTCATTGAGGGTGGACGCAATCTGGTCCATGCCCCTGGTGTCGCGCCGGTATGTATCCAGGATGTTGCAGACCTGGGACACTACCGGGTCCTGAGCTCCCTGGTCAGGTCCGCGCCTCCGCCGTCCTCCACTCCCGCCACCCCTGCCCACGTGCACCTGGCCTGCCGTTGTGGGCGCATCGGGTCTCCGGGACCCCTGAGGGATGGCATCTGCGTTGCCGCCTGCCTCCTCCTGGGTGCCCGGAGGACCGTGTCCCTCCTGGGCAGACTGGCTGGGTGGTCGTGTGCGGGCAGGGCTCCTGGACGTCTCCTGGGATGTGGCAGCAATGGGGGTGGTGGTTGGCACAGTTGTACCTGACGCAGGTGCTGCAGGTGGTTGGACACCAGAGGGGCCAGCTTGGTCTGGGTCATCCACGGAGTGGTGAGAGTCGTCGCTGGCGGTGGGGTCCTCATCCCGCGGAGCCTGGTCCTGTGAGACTTCCCCCCCAGTGTTGGGGGGTGATCGTCGACGTTGACCTGTGTGTGAGAGAGACAATGTTAACAGTGTTACATGTGGCATCCATGTATCATGCATTTCTGATTTGGCACTCTTCCTCTGGGTAGTTGGATGTGTCTTGCATTCCTCTCACAGTGCACTTGTGCATGGGTATGTCCCTTGGCCACAGCTGTCAGGGCTTTACGCATGTGTGACACAATCTTAGTTGATGCATCTATTTGGGTACACAGTCAGCAGTGTGGTGTGCGGGCGTAGCGAGCCATGCAGAGGCGCCTTACGTGTTGCACTGTACGTGGCCAAATGGTGTTTTGGCAAGGCAATTTGATGTTGCAGGTAGGTGACTGAAGCATTTGTGACAGGGTTCTTACCGACACAGTGGGTGGGTATACTGGGTGTGTGGTTAGGTCTGTGCCTGCAGCACGGATGGACTCGTGCACAGATTGACACATGGACCGGTCCTCATCTACGGTAAGGGGGGGGTTGAGGCACTGCCAGACCTTGTCTGCATGCACACAGTCCACCGGCTGACGAGTGGACATGGCCACACCACCCAAGGGTGATTTAGTCTCCCTGTGTCTCCCTTCCTCCCTCCCTCTGTCACCCTCCTCCCTCTGTCGGTCTCCCTCTGTCACCCTACTCCCTCCCTCTGTCTGTCTCCCTGTGTCCCCCTCTGTCTCCTTCCCTCTCATTCCCCCTCTCCCTCCCTCTATTTGTCAACCTCTGTCACCTCAGGCCAGCTTCCTGGGCACACACAGTTAGCCGGTCTTTGAATGGCCATTGGCTTGTTCATGTGAGTTAGTTCCTGTTCTCCGGGCACCCATTGGGCAGTGTGTCTGAGTGTAGGCTGCTGCTGTGGCGGTGTGTGCTGTGACTCTATCAGAGCGATGCATCTTCATTGTCTGCTGTTATGTGCAAATTGTGCCTTCAGACCCATGTCATCCTGCATGGCAGCCACCATTTGCAGGCAAGACAGTACTGTGTGGGTACACACAGTTTGTATGGCTGTGCCCTGGGCCATATGGGCTGAGGGCATTGTTGTGTGCTTGTGAGTTGCTCAATGTTAGTTTTGATGCCCCCACTCCCAGCATCGGCCACATCCTGTGTTGTGTTGGTGTTTTGTGTGGCCTGTGACTTGGCATGGCCCTGATTGATGCATGGGGCATGGAGGCGCTAGTGGCATGTGTGTGTTTGTGGAGTGTTGTTGTGTCCGGTGGTGGCTTGGGGGGGTGGCATGCATGATTGAATGTGTATGGCATCCCCCCCATGTGAGGTGAGTTGTTTGTGTACTCACCAGGGTCTGGGAGTCCTGGTAGTCCGTGTAGTCCCTCCACCGCCAGCGTGGACATCACCTTCTCCTCCCAGGGATGGTATTGTACCGGTCTGGGGGGCTGTCCTCCTCCAGTGATGTTTCCCTGGTTGTGATTGTCAGTCATCTTCCTCTTGACCGTCCTCCGCAGATCGTACCACCTGGATTGGCACTCGTGCCTGGTCCTTCTGGTGGTCCCAACAGCATTCACAGAATCGACAATCCTCTGCCACATGGCCGTTTTTTCGGATATGCTGGTCTGTCTGACCAATGTTCCGAAGAGCTGTGGCTCGACTCTGAGGATTTCGTCGACAAGGATCTCCAGCTCCTCCTTTGTGAACTTTGGATTCTTGGTGGTGGACATGGCGTGGGGTGTGGGTGTGGATGGTTGTGGGGGTGTGGGTGTGGATGGTTGTGGGTGTGTGGGTGTGGTAGTGGAGGTGTGTGTGTGAATGTGATGAGGGGGTGTTTGTGTAGGTGGTTGTGTGAAGGTATGCAAGTGTGAGGTTCAAGTATGGTGGTGTGGGTCGTCTGTGGGCTCTGGCAGCAGTGGGTCTGTTGCAAAGGCTCATGGTTTGTGTGTGTGGTCCATTTTTATTGGTCCATTTGTGGGTGTGGCTGTGTTTGAAATTTGTGTGGGTGTGTTATGAGGAGTGATTGAGTTTTGGGCCTCTGTTTGGCAGTTTGGCAGTTGCAGGTCAGTGTATGTGATGTTTGTGGGGTTGTTGGGCATGTTTGGTGGTGTGGGGAAACTCTAATTGACTCTCCTTGTGTAAATATGGTTTGTCCTGGTTCAGTACGTGTGTTTTTCGCGTCAGTACGGTCCGTACATGCACTGGTGGGGGTACGGTCCGTACATTCCCTGGTGGGGTGTGGGTACGGCCGTACATACACGGGTGGTGGTTCGGTGCGTACATACACGGCTGGGGGGGGTTCGGTGCGTACATACACGGCTGGGGGGGGTTCGGTCCATTCATACGTTCATACACGGGTGGGGGTTTGGTGCGTACATACACGGGTGGGGGTTCGGTGCGTACATACACGGGTGGTGGTTGGGTGCGTACATACACGGGTGGGGGTTCGGGGCGTACATACACTGCTGGGGTGGAGGTTCGGGGCCTACATACACGGGTGGTGGTTAGGTGCGTACATACACGGCTGGGGGGGTTCGGTGCATACATACACGGCTGGGGGGGGGTTCGGTCCGTTCATACACGGGTGGGGGTTTGGTGCGTACATACACGGGTGGTGGTTGGGTGCGTACATACACGGGTGGGGGTTCGGGGCGTACATACACTGCTGGGGTGGGGATTCGGTGCGTACATACACGGGTGGGGGTTCGGGGCGTACATACACTGCTGGGGTGGGGGTTCGGGGCCTACATACACGGGTGGTGGTTCGGTGCGTACATACACGGCTGGGGGGGGTTCGGTGCGTACATACACGGCTGGGGGGGGGGTTCGGTCCGTTCATACACGGGTGGGGGTTTGGTGCGTACATACACGGGTGGTGGTTGAGTGCGTACATACACGGGTGGGGGTTCGGGGCGTACATACACTGCTGGGGTGGGGATTCGGTGCATACATACACGGGTGGGGGTTCGGGGCATACATACACTGCTGGGGTGGGGGTTCGGGGCCTACATACACGGGTGGGGGTTCGGTGCATACATACACGGGTGGGGGTTCGGGGCGTACATACACGGCTGGGGGGGGTTCGGTGCGTACATACACGGCTGGGGGGGGGGTTCGGTCCGTTCATACACGGGTGGGGGTTTGGTGCGTACATACACGGGTGGTGGTTGGGTGCGTACATACACGGGTGGGGGTTCGGGCGTACATACACTGCTGGGGTGGGGATTCGGTGCGTACATACATGGGTGGGGGTTCGGGGCGTACATACACTGCTGGGGTGGGGGTTCGGGGCCTACATACACGGGTGGGGGTTCGGTGCGTACATACACGGGTGGGGGTTCGGGGGCGTACATACACGGCTGGGGGGGGTTCGGTGCGTACATACACGGCTGGGGGGGTTCGGTCCATTCATACACGGGTGGGGGTTTGGTGCGTACATACACGGGTGGGGGTTCGGTGCGTACATACACGGGTGGTGGTTGGGTGCGTACATACACGGGTGGGGGTTCAGGGCGTACATACACTGCTGGGGTGGGGGTTCGGGGCCTACATACACGGGTGGTGGTTAGGTGCGTACATACACGGCTGGGGGGGGGTTCGGTGCGTACATACACGGCTGGGGGGGGTTCGGTCCGTTCATACACGGGTGGGGGTTTGGTGCGTACATACACGGGTGGTGGTTGGGTGCGTATATACACGGGTGGGGGTTCAGGGCGTACATACACTGCTGGGGTGGGGATTCGGTGCGTACATACACGGGTGGGGGTTCGGGGCGTACATACACTGCTGGGGTGGGGGTTCGGGGCCTACATACACGGGTGGTGGTTCGGTGCGTACATACACGGCTGGGGGGGGGGTTCGGTGCGTACATACACGGCTGGGGGGGGTTCGGTCCGTTCATACACGGGTGGGGGTTTGGTGCGTACATACACGGGTGGTGGTTGGGTGCGTACATACACGGGTGGGGGTTCGGGGCGTACATACACTGCTGGGGTGGGGATTCGGTGCGTACATACACGGGTGGGGGTTCGGGGCGTACATACACTGCTGGGGTGGGGGTTCGGGGCCTACATACACGGGTGGGGGTTCGGTGCGTACATACATGGGTGGGGGTTCAGGGGCGTACATACACGGCTGGGGGGGGTTCGGTACGTACATACACGGCTGGGGGGGGTTTGGTCCGTTCATACACGGGTGGGGGTTTGGTGCGTACATACACGGGTGGTGGTTGGGTGCGTACATACACGGGTGGGGGTTCGGGGCGTACATACACTGCTGGGGTGGGGATTCGGTGCGTACATACACGGGTGGGGGTTCGGGGCGTACATACACTGCTGGGGTGGGGGTTCGGTGCGTACATACACGGGTGGGGGTTCGGTGCGTACATACACAGGTGGGGATTTGGTGCGTACATACACGGGTGGGGGTTCGGGGCGTACATACACTGCTGGGGTGGGGGTTCGGTGTGTACATGCACGGGTGGGGGTTCGGGGCGTACATACACGGGTGGGGGTTCGGTGCGTACATACACGGGTGGGGGTTCGGTGCGTACATACACGGGTGGGGGCTCGGGGGCGTACATACACGGGTGGGGGTTCGGGGCATACATGCACTGCTGGGGTGGGGGTTCGGTGCGTACATACGCGGGCGGGGGGGTGGTGGGGTGTTCGGCGCGTATGCAGGCACATGTCTCCATGGTTGCTATGGGAGTTCGGTTCGGACGGTGTTTTTTGCGTACGGTTGTGAAATGGGGAGGACGGGAGGGATCCTACTTGCGCTGTCGGACTTTATTTTTCCGCACGGTGGGTTTTTCGACCGGGGACGTGTCGGTGACTTTTCCCGACCCGAGGACGTGTGGGGAAATCTTCCCAATGCGATTCGTATGGACTTTTTTCCGTTCGAATCGTACTTGGCAGTTTGTACGCTACTTTGACGATTCGGACGGTAAAAAATCCGGATACGAGTCGGACGGGGAATTTTTTTACCGGATCGGAATTGGCACCACAGTGTGCCATCCACTAGGCTCACAAAGAAATGCAGCTTCAGGGCTACTTGTGTACCTGTGTGAAAATCTGAATAGCTGGGCCTCCTCCTACTTCAAACCAGAACAAAGAATTGGACTCTAAGGGGTTGATTACGATGCCGTCCGGAAAGGCAACGTATGGCAACCAATTCGGTCGAATCCGATTCGGAAGCCTTGTTTTTGACAGACACATTTCCGGACAACTGATCATGATGTCTCGGTTCCGAACGGCATTCCGAGTAACGGTGTTGTTCGGAGCCAACTCGTACAGGTCTATGGTCTGCATTTCTGGACGAGCGATTTGAATATTCGATTCAGACAGCCTTTCCGAGTTGGCTGTTCCAACACCAATTGGCTGCCGGAATCTGACTTTGGGGGGCCTGTAGCAGGCCCCCCTTCACCCGGGGCCCTAGGAATCGGGCCCATGGAGGGATCCATGGGTCCCCCCTTTCCCTGCAGGCATCGCGGGGTGCCTGCCACAGTGTGCAAGGTTTTCCCCAACCACCCCTTTTCTCAATGGGAGCCTAAGTTTTCATTCAGAACACAGGCTCCCATTGAAGTCAATGGTAGTCCTACCGAACAGTGTTTGGACACACCATAGTCGGTCGTTTGGACTTCCCGAACCCGAGTCGTTCAGAAAGCATTCCCAAACCAATTTAGTTGGACTGTTTTCCGGATTACATCTTAATCGACCCCTAAGGGTCTGTTGTTTGACCTTCTTTGTGGCTAAAAGAACACAAGCTTCATGAGGCCTTTTTCCTGAAGTGCCCAGCAAAACAATAGCAACTGGGCCTGGACTAGACTCTGCCAGTAGCCTCTGCTGGAGTGAGTCCTGGCCCCTTGGTGCTTTCCCTGAGGTACTGGTAGCCTTAGAATCAACCAAGTGGGGCTTCTCCATAAACTCGGAAATGTGGTGACTCAAAAAATCTTTGGACTTGCAAACCTTGTGCAAAGATTAGGCAGGTACTTTGTCCGCTATATCTTCAGGTCTGCCCAGCTGAAGTATTTTGTGCTCCATAAAAAAGACTGACTCCAAACGTAGAAATCCTGACCATGCAAAGTCACGAAAAGTATCTGCCCAACCTGAGGATTTCTGCAGCCACTGAATTTGAATTTCTCCCACTGAGCAAATCCAATGGCTTCAGGGGGACCTCGACCAATGTCTGTATGTCTTTGAGAGGACTTTTTCCGGATTCTGCCTGCAACATTGCCCCGTTGGAGGATTGCGACTTCCATTTCAGGGACTAAGTCAGAAGGCAAAATCTTTGAACGGGATGACTCGCTTGGTGTATCTGACCCGTGCTCCTGCGGTTGGCCCATATCACATGTAGGGCAGAAAATCCGCTAACAGTGACCACTGATTGGCGCTTTACTTTTTTTGCCACTTTTAGACTCAAACCTTTAAAAAAATCATATCTCCCATTCCCCTTTTTGGATTTTTTGTTGTTCTGGTGGCATTTTGCTGATTACATTTTTCTCTATTTGTATAAATTGGTAGTGGGATTTTTATAGTCTTGTGTTTTGACTTTTTAACTGTTTTGGTACTGTTAAATAGTCTACACATTTTTCTAAGTTAAGCTTATCTGCTCTGTTTCTGTGGCCGAGTCCTGCTAGAGCCTTTGGCCTCCCCAAGCAGACCATGCCTAAAAGAGGAACTGGCGGGCTTATAGGAGCATGTGCGCTGTGATCTGTAGTGTGAGGCTGTAGCATTGGTAGGCAGTCTGTATCAGCCAAGACAACAGGCTAGAGGAACAGCCTACTGGGCATAAGTGCTAGAGTACTGTGGATAAAGGCCATGATCGTCGTTCTGTGGCAGTGTCTTCCAAGCAGAGGCCCAGAGGCAGAGCCTTTGGAGCTGGGAGGCAAGAAAATAGTGCCCAAATTTAGGTGTTCCCAATCTGCCCACTGCTGTGACTCACCAAAGCTTAGCCATCGCCACCCTCTGCCAATCATTATGCCAGATCAGGTCTCCCAAGAAGGAGTCTAGTTATTTGAAAAAGTTTGTAGTCAAATATAGTGGAAGATTGGCAAACAAATAGAGACGTAGGCAAGCCTCACCATCTGGGCAAGAGCTCTCCTGCCAATCACCGAGAGAGGCAATGTCCTCCAAAATGCAACCTGGCCTCTAAGTGATGAGACGGCGTGCGCCCTAATACCGTCAAGCAAGTCTTGATCAGTGTGATAGATCTTGGCAGTTCGGGCTGGACTGTTCCCATGAGGCACAGGGTCAGACTGATTTGCATATGGCCATGTCTGAACTGGGGTGGCGGAGTGGGCTAATGAATGGTGATGGATTAAACCCAGATCAGTTGACTGGGGGTGAGTGCTTGCAATGTTCAACACTCCGTCCATCATTTCCTTTGGTTTTCGCTTTGTTCGCCATAAGTTGGCAGGGTATGCTCAGACGTGAGTCCCTTGCTCACTTTGCCACTGGATTCAAGCAAGCCTGGCTGAAGACGGCTGAAATGCCAGAAACCTGTCCTAGGAAGCTTCTTTCCGGTCCAGGGAAGACATGGCTTGGTAGTTCGGGCTGGACTGTTCCCATGAGGCACAGGGTCAGACTGATTTGCATATGGCCATGTCTGAACTGGGGTGGCGGAGTGGGCTAATGAATGGTGATGGATTAAACCCAGATCAGTTTACTGGGGGTGAGTGCTTGCAATGTTCAACACTCCGTCCATCATTTCCTTTGGTTTTCGCTTTGTTCGCCATAAGTTGGCAGGGTATGCTCAGACGTGAGTCCCTTGCTCACTTTGTCACTGGATTCAAGCAAGCCTGGCTGAAGACGGCTGAAATGCCAGAAACCGGTCCTAGGAAGCTTGTTTCCGGTCCAGGGAAGGCATGGCTTGGCAGTTCGGGCTGGACTGTTCCCATGAGGCACAGGGTCAGACTGATTTGCATATGGCCATGTCTGAACTGGGGTGGCAGAGTGGGCTAAAGAACGGTGATGGATTAAACCCAGATCAGTGGACTGGGGGTGAGTGCTTGCAATGTTCAACACTCCGTCCATCATTTCCTTTGGTTTTGCTCAGTGTGATAGATGCACATGGCCAAATAGCAAAGGGTACGCTGCTGCCACTGACATGCACCGCTTCCTATGTCTAATGTAGTCTCAAAGGCTGTAGAGGGGAGCAGAAATAGGCAAGATTTCGCCCAATTGACATTGTTAGCTTAAAGGGGGATGTCCTATGTTTCTCCATCACCATGTAGGCGGATAGCCAATTTTTTTCTTGGCAAGAGCAAAAAGGATCTCATGATGCATGTCTCATGATGTATTTTCATGCATTATAAACATGTGTGTGCGTGCATCATGATGCATGTATGTGCATGTGTCACCTCTTCCAGAGCTCCCCTTCCAAAATTGGCTGCTATTAGTGTGCATACGTCTTAACGCATGTGTTCGCACGAAAGTGGCAAAAAGCATTTGCAAAACCAACAGCTCGGCTCTTCAAAGCCAAGACTTATTGACTTTGCCAATATTTGTTTTTATCTTTTCATAAAGGCACTTACATAAGCTGGGTCTGATTCTACTAACCAGACCATAAACGTGATCATTTAATTTCCTTACCTTAAAAAAGTGTATCACTGTGAAGTGTTCAATTGCCTGTCCAATTGGCACTCCAAGGTGCTTAATTCTCTTTCATCTTTAAGGTGACATGTTCTATGATGTGAATTGTGGCAACTCAAGAAATATGAGCGAGAAATTCGAATTTTCTCTCATTCAGAAAGTTTTAGATTCCCGGCTTTATTTTTGTCCCTTCAATAAACAGCAGCTGGGAACGGTGCGCCCTCCAGAGGGAGTCTCAGCTCTCTGCCCCCTCATATTCTGGGGCCTGCACTGTGTGAATGAAATGCGGGTCATTTCTGCGGACAGATCGCCTCTGAGTGGATGAAAAACAAAGGCCTCTCAGCCCACGTACAACTACATTTGGAGATGCTGTTGCAACATGACAGGGGCCGCCACAGTTCAACGTAGCGAGATGCACAAATAATCTAAGGGCAAATTGCTCCCAGCCAGCAACAGCACAAACACTTGACACTTGTGTTACTTTCCTCCAGCCAGCAAACACATTCCCCCTTCACGGACAGTTCAATGGAAAATTAGGTTGAAAATACAGTATATCGAGTTTCACGGATTTAATGGGGTTTTCATGATTTTTTTTTTTTTACAAAGTGCTTCAACCAGACACTCGCAGCTGGAGGCGGCGCAGCAGGGGATTTGAAAACACCGCGTCTGTGTTTTTAAACTCCTGCCAACTTCCATTGAATCTGATCCGGGCTGACTATGAATCTCGGGAATGTACATTCACTTTTCTCCTGCCTTATCCAAATAAAAGGAGGGTCCCCGGAGGATTCCAGATGGAAACGCTAAACTGGCATCAGAAAGCGGTTCCTATAAACAAAATTACAGCCGCAAATTTTTGCCTCCGACCGCATTCGAAACAAAGGTCCTTTCTGTGGTCCCGGGGGGCGGGGGGACTTCTACAAATTGATTCGAAGTTCGTTTGCAGACTTTAAAAAAATAAATAAAAGATGCAGCGCTCCTAACAAGAGACGACTCCAAAGCGCAGAGCAGTAAATTCCGTCCAAATAAGTACTCAGGGTAGGTTCAAACACTTTTAATTACAAGCACATGTGCAATGCATCACGTTCGTGGCCTAGGCGGCTGGGGTGCAATTTAAGGTTAAGGTCTGCCATAAATATTATCCTTAATGAGCAGTCATCACGCTACACTTCTGCACCTCAGATATTGGAGCCTTTATTTGTGTCTTATTTATCGATTAGTCGACCTCTGAGCGCTGGAAAGTGGCCAGCCTCCTCATCCAGGCCCTCGGTAGTAGCCCTCGAATATTCTGAGGCCTTAGTTATAATATTTTTATAGAATTGCTAAAAATGTGTCTGGAAGCGAGCCCACAATGAACCATTGTGACATCGAGTGCCCTGAAAGGTGTGACGCCATGTTAGTCTTGTCCAAAAATGGCAATCCTCCTGGTTCCGACATATCTTGTTGGACTAAAGGAACGGAATGGTATTGGCTCCAGAGCTTTCCTCCCCCTCTTTCTGAGACAGAGGAGTAATAGAGAACCTGTTCTGTAGGGTAGTGCTCAATGATGTGGCCCTTCTACAGATGTGGTGACTCGCAAAGCACATAAAAGACGGGAGGAAACATGCACAAAATTATAGAAACTTAAGAATGCGGCATGGTTCTGCCACAGATCGGTGTATCCTTATGTCAGAGGGCCCTTAAACCAATCCTGAGTACAAACAAAAAAAAGACAACAAGAAGAGAGGAGGACGTGGTACTGGTAATGACAGCCGTGGTGATGAAGGCTCACAGAGAAGAACCGATGAAGATTACAATTACTCCTGTCTCCTTCTTTACCCAATTTAGTTACAGCAAATCTTTCTTAGGCAGAGGCAATGGGGATAGAGAGGATGGGAAGCAAGAAGAACCAACTAAATGAGTATAAGATCAAACTACAACAGTTGTGTAGGAAACTATGGTTGGACTACCAGGGACGGCTCCTCCAATTTTATTTTTCATCAGCCTATCCTGAACCGAGTGTCAGGAAGAGGGCGGGTCTGCTGAATTGGATGTCAGCCCGCAAAAGCTAAATCCAGTCATGGTAAAAGTTCCCATCAGACAGGAGGAGATTATGTTCTGGATTGCACAAAAAACAATCCAGCTTGAAGCAGTGTTTCCCCGTATGGTCCCACAGGAAAAACACAGAATATTAACTATTTGCTTTTTGATGGGGATGGATCCCCCTGTGGAGTACACAACTTGGGGGACAATCTTTGCTGCAGTGTATACCAGAACACATGCTGGCCCTTCCCCCAGTAACCGTGGAAGCAAACAGAGCAGAGGGAGCAGTGAAACCCAGAAGGGATGGGGCGTGGGGGTCATACAAAGCAAGCAATGACAGTGGGAGGTCAGAGAAAGCAAACAAGGACGGGACAAGAAATCGTGGACTGGGCAAGGAATAAGAGGCAATGCTCTCTTCAGAGTCCACCCCGGTTTCCCTTTGTTTGTATAGTGCTTTCAACATCCCTTTGTAGCACTCACTATATCACCAGGGACATGCTCAACACCCTCCTTGCAGCTTAAGCTCAATGCTGTGTTCACACAAGTGTTTTGATTGATCAAGCAAAAGTCTGACTGAAGGGTCACTGCTGTAAGTGTGGTGAGGGCAGTGGAGCATGTTTTAACAGGGTGTGTGGGTTGGGGAGATTTGCGATCCTGTTCAACATGTAAGAAAAAAAGGGGGGGGGGGATAGTATCCTTCAATTTGCCCGACAGAAAAGACAATGAATACAGCATACAGGAGACAAGATGTTTAAAATCCTGTGTTCCCGCTTGCTACATCATGCGATCTTGGGCAGATTGCCTGCATCAGCTCCCATATCTAACAAGGACGTTAAATAAAAGATATTGGACAAACAAAAAACATGCAGCCAACAAACACTCTTAAAATGCATGCTGCCATTAGAAAATTAGTTAAGAGGCATCTACACAACAGAAAAAAACATGCAGCTTACAAGCACTCTCAAAATGCGTGCTGACAGAAGGACATTAAATTAAAGATGTCTGACAAACAAAAAAAAACATTGAGAAAAGACAAAGAGTAAACACTATGCAAGCAAACCTAATAACAAAAGTTACCCCAACCCAAGTGGATGAAAAGGAGCATTGTGCTATGGGAAATTGATAAGAGAAACGCACATGGAAAGAACAGAAAATAGTATGCAACAACCAATAGAAACAAAGAAAAAGTATGTACAGCAACAAATGAAAAGTATGGGGGTGGTCTGTAAGCCCTTTTTAAGATATATTAAATACAATAGATTTTACACTCAAGCGCTGTGCAGGTGAAACCTAAAAAGGAAGGTTTGGGCATGGCAAATGGAACACCATGGCTCTGCAATGGCAGGCCTTAGACATGTTTAAAGGGCCACTTAAGTCGGTGGCACTACCAGTGCTGCAGGTAAACTAGTAGAGTATGATTTACGGCCCTGGGTACATGTTGTAGCACTTTACTAGATATAAGCCAATATTAGCAGCTTTACAGGAGATAGCATATTTACTTTACCACTGATTAGTAGTGCTAAAGTGCCAAGAGTCCTAAGGCCTGCAAAAACGAGGTCAGAAGAAATAGAGGAGTAAGGCAAAAGGATGGGGGGAATATTACCCTAAGGCTAACAGGCCTAACAGTCAGGCAAAGTTCTCTAACTGTTATTGTCTTAAAATATTCTTATACATTTCTGTTCATAGGCCGCTTTTCCCTGTACTAGTATGGCCCCACCCTGGGTAGCTGTTTTTTATTATGTTGCTGTTATTGTTGGAGAATTTTGTTAGTGGTCTTCTTTCTTCCTTCAACATTTTGTTGAACTTCATTTTCTGGTGTTTTTTAATTGTTTGTAAATCTGTTAGGACACCTTGTTTGAATGTAATCAGTTAATGTGGTACCCAATAGGATTCCGGTGTACACTAAGACTTAGGTCTTAAGTAGTAGTACACAGTGGCAGCTGGCAACTATGCTGAGTGGAGGGCGGGCAAATGGGTAGTGGGTGAGTCAAATGAAAGAAATACATTATTAAAGTAAAGTACATTTGGGGACAGGATGTAGCCTTACGGCTAGAGCGGTCAGCCCCGAAGCTGGGGAACCGGGTTCGAGTTTCGGCAACGACGCTCAACATCCTGTGATTCTGGGCAAATCACTTAATCGCCGCATGCCTAACAAAAATGAATGTGTCCATCTGTAACGAAACAGGCACTCATGTAATGCGCTCTGATACCTGATGTCTCGGGTCTAGTTTGAGCTTTATAAAGCTCTAAATAAATAAATAAATAATACAGCTTTTCTTTGTTTGCTGCGTCTTCCTCACTCCGGTCCTCTTCTTCCCTCATGACGTCCAGGGCCCCAGACAACTCCCTTAACCAATCCTGGTGCTGCCCTCATGCTAATTAACCGCACAAGAGCAGTGCCAGGATTGGAGAGAGCGGCCACTATCAGTGCTCACGAGAGCACTGGAGGCTTTTGCTTTCTCTAACCCAGCTGTCTCAGACAGTTGGGTTAGAGAGGTTTAAAGTGATCATGTGTGGCTGGCTGTCACAGAACGGAAGGCCAAAGAGAGATACACACTTAAAACTAGTGCAGAGGCAGTTCACCACCCCTCCCTGCTGCTGTCAATTTCCCAGATTTGAATAATTTTCACAAAGCGTTTGGTGTGCAACAGGCTACCTTTTGGATTACTGACTCAACCTTACCTTTCTCTCCTTTATGGGTTGAGGTGGGGAGAGCTATTTTTCACCCTGTTACTCGAAAGGAGGTTCTCTCTTTTGCCTCTAAAACTTCTCTTATTATATCCCCTATTTTCAAACATACCACATCCTTGATAAAATTCATGCATATGCCGGTTACGTTAACTCATTCTGTTTTTTTCAATATGTCCCTATGGCACAATAAGCTGATTATAGACCGATATTTTGGCATACTTGGAGGACTAGAATTATTATGTGGATTATGCAACTATTTCAGAAGGATGCCCCTATTTCTTTTCCTAATTGTAAGAGTACATTCCAATGTCCCCAATCTTTCCACAACTGTTTTTCTCTACTTACTAATCCTGTTCTAGATCCTCTTTTCTCCTTGCAAGAGATCCCTCTTTCCATATCTTATACTTCAGCCTTCGTAATGTTCTCACTGCTTGCCCTAATGCATCTATTATTTATAAAATATTTTCACTACCATCTTCTTCTCGAGCCCAGTCCAAACCTGAACTGTTTTGGGGAAAAGACCTTGGGGTGACCTGGCATACTTCCTTTTGGAACAAGATCTGGATACGTATTCATAAAATCTCTAGAACAGCCAGTATTACTAAAACTTTATTTTTTTTTCTATGAAAGGCTTTACTTAACCCCCACTCAATGTTCAACATGTTCCCAAGCACCTCTTCTCAAAGTTTGTCTTTTAAGTTTCCCAACTGTGATTTTATGCATATTTTATTTAGATGTCCCAATAAACATTTCATTTGGCATAAGGTGTGTCCACAAATTAAATCAAATATTTCATATACAACACACTTTTGACATTCTCCATCTGTTTTTAGGAACTGTAACATTTCCCCCCTCCTTCCCTAACTGTAAGCTACTTGATATTTTCATTGCAATTGCCTTTGAACAAATTAATTTTATTTGGAAGTATTCCTCAGAATTATCATACAAGACCTGTAGGATACTTTGTATATTTCCCAATGTTCTACTTATCATAATGCTGACTTGTTATTGTTACTTTGATCCTATTTTCTTAATAATCCTGCAAATTGTGAGTTTTCTACCAGTTCTACTTTGTCTAAAAATTTCCAGCCACCATGAATGTACTTTATCTCTGTCACCTCTGCTTTTGTTTTACAAACACATACTTATTTTGTTGATGTTACCTATTAGAATCTTTTAATTCATTGTTTTTGATTTTGTTGTTTGTGAGGACATATTTCGCTTTTTTTGCAAAAAAATATAATTGCCTCTTCTAATCTCTCTCCCTTCCCCTCCTACTTAAAACCAAAAGACGTTTGCTATTTATTGGATTCTTTCATATGATGTAATTGTTTACCTCATTTATATTGTTAACCCTGTCTGTTTATCTTGTTATTTGAATAAAGTCTTTTAAACTTTCAAAAAGTATCTCTCCCTACCCATCTTATATATTTGATTATGTGTGCTGAAACTCTGCAGCTGGGACACAGAACTCCGCTCATATAAGCGTAGGCAAAGCTCTCAGATATTAGCACATTTTGTAGCACTACAAAACATAGTGCATAGTGAAGTTTGTGAATCATCCCCATAGTTTCTAAGATACCTAGTACCTGAAAACTCTCGATATGCATGTGTACTCTGATTGAGTCTGTTTGGCCTGTTCTATATTGCGCTGTCTTAAAATTAACATATACAAAAAATCAAAGCTCGAGTAATTGGTTGGAATGGGTGGCTTGATGATAGCAGAATGGTCTAAATATTGACTTATGTAACTTTAGTGTACTGTTCTGGAAATACCAAATCTTAAAAACGAGACTTCGATGTGTCTTATAAATTGGAGAACTAAAGAATTTCATGCACGTGTAATTATCACTAAACATGTTGTGATTAATCTTTGTTGATATTCAAGGGAGGTATATTTTTTGCAGATACCAGGAAAAACATGACCTAACTGATGATATATAGTTTCTACGTCGACTGTGCTCCTACTATCAGAATTAGAACGTGTGAGGTAATCAGGCTCTCATTACTTTAGAGCGAATTTCAATGTAGTTTGGAACTTAAAGTAGATTAACTCTTATCACAAAGAAGTAGATGCTGGGAAAAGTATACATATATTTGTGATTTAGAGCATTGTTGATTACCTTTTATTTTTTTATCATTGGCATGTGACAAGTGAATTTCAACTAGCTGATTTCAAAGCCGTGAAGCATGTGACTAATAACTTAGCCCCGTGTTTAGGGAATTTGTAAAAAGAGACAATTTCAGTTACCCTTTGTTGGAGCCGGGAGCAGTTTTAAGGCCTTCCAATCGTGGCTAGCTTCATGTGTTACTCTTCAGGAATAATAATAATTTGACAACATTTGGAAGATTAACTGCACATTCTCAAGGGCAAAAAGCTATGTATAATATGAAGCATTTATGCAAAATACTTTGTGATTCAGTCTATGAGTAAGCATGTCTTAAAGATTCTACTCTATGACAGATCATTTCTTCATGGATTATGCTTTGTGAATCAGTCTGGGAAACTGAGGAGTAGTTCATACATAAGACAGAAGTACCACACAATTACATATAGAAACCTCTTTGTGAATCAATCCCTTTGTGAATAGAAGGCTATCGCTGTACCACTGGGGGATCCTATTCAGTATCTACCTGTTTACCTGTAACTATGTCAAGGATTGGGTCCCTGATAAACCAATGCTGGCTACCAATCCGACTTTGAAAATCTATTTAAATAACGCAATTGTGGGAAGCCCGTTTTCTATTTTGTGTGAGTCTCAATGGAAAGTGAATAACAATGGCTTCACACAGCAAACCAATGGTAATTAAGGATAGGATGTGCTTAGGTGGTTGAAGATACAGAGGGTTTTCCAAAATGTATGTGGTCAACATTTTCTACTCATTTAGGTGGGAGATTTGCAAAGCTCATGTTCCATAAATAAAAAGTGCTGGGATGAATATTATTGTAGAGGTTTGTATGAGATCAGGCCCTATAGAAACCAGTTTTCAAATGCCTGTGCATCTGGCGTGGCAGAATAGACCTTGCATTGTTTATCAATAGTGGGGAAGCGTGTGCTAAGCACAGCAAGTAGCACCAACTACTACTTCTGTATAGCTCCTAAAGTCCAGAAAAGGGAAATCTCTAATAAAAATCAGAGTGTGATTCAAGAAACTAAATAAAAAAATGTATTCAGATAATCTGTAATCAGAGGCTGATAAGAGTTTTTCATAAGTGACCGGCAACCATCATCTAATGACGAAGTTTTCTTGACAAACACTGTTTGCATCAAGACTCCAGTATATCTTAAATATGCTGGCCTTTCATGGCTGCATCTGTATATGTATTGTTTGCTTTTTCCCACGTTCCTCTAGGGTTAATGAACTGATTCTGAGTTTGTCAATAGAATATGCCATTGCAGTGCATTTTCCATCTCTTCTACTTTGATGGAGAAACATTTACCTCCACTAGGCATCCACAACCACTATGAGAAGAGCCATTGTGAGGAGAATTACTCCAGAAAAAACTTGCTAATTCATGTCACTGTTGTATAAATGTTCACCCGTAAAAGTGGACAACTTTATGGTAAGTGCTTTTGTATCATAAATCAATCACATACTGCTTTGTTATTCCACATCAAGGACATCACACTGCTCAGTCTTTCATAAAGGTAATGTGAGTCCTGGTGGTAGATCAGCTACCCTAGCTTAGGTGTTAAACCTGAGCTAGGAGGTGGTGGATCTGGAGGAGTCCAAGGGTCACCCACAATATTCTTGACTCTACATAGGAATGCTGCATTGCTAATAGCACAGTGCTTTAGTGGAAGATGGTGCCGACATTCAACCAGTTGAAAGTGATGGCTGGTTGCTATCAGGAACTTGTGTTAGGAGAAGGAGAGATTTTGTCACAATAGCTCACCAATATAGATGGTCTTAAAGGGCTACAATCCTGAACAGAAGATGTAGGAACCCGATCACTCCGCCAGAGAATGAACACGTTGTTACCAGCAATCCAGACAAACCACTGGGTCCATGAATCACACAATGCTATAGGTGGGGATGTTGTCACATGCTGTGTAGCAGTGGGACCCCTTCTGCCCCTGAATCCCACTCCAGCTGACAGGATGACTTCTGATGTCCTCACTCGGAACTGATCACCTGTAATGACAACCACCAGCAGTCTCTCAGTGCATTGACGGATACCTTACTTCTGACAAGTAGCATGTTCTGTATTCCTTGGCTCCACAATTCATGCATCTGCTTCTTTATCCTTTTTTATTTTATTATTATTATTTAAGAGCAGTAAGAAAACACTGTCCATTACACCATAATGCATACAATTACAATAATATTCGGAATTAACATCGAGAGGTTAAAAAAAAAAAACACATTTTTAGAAGGATATATAAAACAGAGTTCTAAAGCAGCTTATATTCCATGGTGTCTGCAGCCAGGGCGACTGACTCCGGAATCTGGGGATCACAGTTCGATCCCCGGCAGCAGATTAGCTCAGCACCATGTGACTCTGGGCAATAGCTTGCTTAATCTTCCCTACGGCCCACAGCGCCTAGAGACCCTTGCGGGTGATTGTTCGTGCTTTACAAATGTGGATTATTATTATTATTTCTGCAGGATACATCTGCCTAGATCTAAATAGAAAATAAAACAACCCTATTTGCCTAATTATGGGAAGTGTCTGTGCAACTAGGAAAAACTATTCCCGAAATACCCAGAAAAAGACAATACAGTCAACCACGCCTCCGTGCAGCCGTAGGTGATGCTGCTCCACTGCCTCGCCCTCCCCAATGGAGTTTCAGTGTTCGGCGTTCAGAGTGAGCACTTTGCGAAGGGTTCTTATGTCATGCTCTGGGACCCGCTGAAGTGCTGCTGGTGTTGCTGGTGTCCTGACCACGGTGCCCATGGACTTGGTGCCCTCCCCCTCTTAGCATTCTGCTGGTGATGCGCCAACAGTGAACAGAGGCTTGCGAGGCTTGTGGACTGCATGGTGCGTTCTGGCGTCTTGAGTGATGCTGGAAAAAAGCTGAAAAGCTAAAAAACTGCAAAAGGCTGGAAAAAGCTCTGCCGACAGTGAACCAAGGCTTGGGAACTACTTGATGCAATCTGGCATCTTGAGTGATGCCGGAAAAAAGCTAAAAAAGGCTGGAAAAAGCTGCAAAGAGTTTCCGATGGGTGGAGACTTTGGTGCACAGTATAATGCAGTGTTGTGGTCGTGCCTGACTCTCGCTTCAGCGGACACAGGGTGCTAGGTGCCTGATGCTGCCTGGTGCTGTCTTGCTTGGAAGGGGGATTGTGTTGTCATGCGGCTCACATAGATATACACTCGGGCACATCTCGGCTGGACTGAGCCTTGTCTGCTGAGCCAGCCAAGTGGTCCTGAGGTGGATGGTGGGCAGCTGGCCTGGTGCTGAGGTGTACCGGTTGAAATCGGAGATTTAAGGTCTGCAATCGTATTAATAAGACCGGTGCTGGGGGAAGCTATTGGACGCTAATAGACGCTATTAGACGCTGTTGTATGCAGTAAAAGGTCTGTTGGACTGGTCTGAGAGTACCGTGTATGGGAAGAGGCTTCGGAGGCCACAGAGGTGTTAAATCTAAATTGATAGGATTTTTAAATGCCACATGATACCACAACGCAACGCTGACTCCCAGCCTTTGCGACCTCTGACTTCTTCCGTTGTGCCTTACCTACTGTCTCCCTACTGTCTTCCTCTGTCATAAGATTGGCTTTCTGAGTGGTGCACTGGATATCTGGGACCAGGGAGCAGTCTGATTCAGGCAGGGAGGCACTTAGGCTCACCCCAGTAAACAGAGGGGAGAGATGGGGAGGCTTCTGAAGCAGTTGAATGCTGTAGCAAAGGTCGACTCGGCAGCCGGTCTAAAAGCTAAAACTCGTTTAGCTCACGCAAAGGCCACTGCATTAGTAGCGAGAACTGAACACGGCACAAATCTTCCCGGCCTGAACTCTAGCTTTGAAACTTCAGAAGAAGAACAACATTTGTCTCCGGTACAATTAGATGGTGAGCTAATTGAGGTTATAAAAAAAACCATGGAAAACATACCCGCGTTAGCAAAGGAACATCAAAGTGCCAAGGAGTTTCCACTCTTCCTAAAAAAGGCATCTTTATTTGCTCCCTCTAACCCTTTAACAAAATCTTAAGAGACATCGGGAGGGTTATCAAAGGTTACATCCCAGACCCTGCTGCCAGTACCAAGAGCTCAAATGTCTGGGCAAGTCTCTCCTGCTTCTTCAAATGGAGGTACGGCAACGCTAGGCCAGGGTAACTCATTGACTGATCTCGTCGCATCACCGGCCTTAATAACATGCACGATGCAGAATGATACTCAACCAGCGCTACTACCAGAAGACATAAGTTTATCATCAATGGAGGCTCAAAAACAGGCACAGGCTCTGCTCTTGCTCAAATACAGAGGGGACTGTCAGGTGAAAGTGTCTTACTGACCGGAAATCAAGAGCCTAAGCAAAATGCCTCTCAGGTCAGTCGGAACCCCCTGACAGAAGAGAGTTTTTCACAACAGTTGGAGATAAAGGATATGCTAAATCTCATCCTGGAAGAGATCAGGGAGATGAATAAAACACAAGGATTTGAGATTGGCTCCCTCCATCAGTGGCTCAGTAAAATTTAGGAAGCTGTGGCTTGCTTTCAAGCCAGACTGCAGGAGGTAGAAACAAAAATCACATTGTTAGAAGATCAGATGAGCGACATGTGTTTGAAGATGAACGAAGCACTGAAAAGTAAAGATTTTCTAGAGAACAAACTTGAGGAACTCGAGAACCACTCTAGAAGATCGAATCTTCGAATAGTGGGGGTCCCTGAAGGAATTGAGGGGGCTCATACTCTTCAATGGGCAGATACGTTCATTAAACAAAAAGTCCTTCCAGAATTTAATGGAGATTTAACAATTACAAGGGCACATCGAGGTTCAGCTCACCCACTACTGAATTCAAAGATACCACGAACAATTTTATTGAATTTTGCTGACTTTCGTGTTAAAGATAGGCCTGGGCGAAAATTCCGCTACGCTCGCGGAAATTGCGATAATTTGACATTTTCGCGTTCTGCGGAGAGTGCGAAAGTGTCAAAATTTCCGCAATCCGCATCTTACCGGAATTTTTTTTCTTTCTCGTGCTGTAAAAAAATACATTCTTGCGTGCGTGCGATCGCCTTACCTGAATCCCTGCGTTCGCTGCCAAGTTTTCCCGATTCGGTTGTTGGTAGACATGTGCGCTGTCTTGCGACAGTTCGCGCCTGCATTAACGTCATTCGTCGCGCGATCATGTCATTCATCGTGCGATCACGTCTTTCTTCTCGCGATCATGCACCGCGAGATAAGTGAAAACAAGATGGCCGCGCCCGTGAGCAACCGCATGGGTAAGTTGGCGAGCCGCAATCACGCAGAAAATACTGCGAACAGGCGGCAAAAAATCTTCTGCGTCTTCACGATATTTCCACGTGTTTGCGGCGATTTTTAACATTTTCGCGATAGTTTGCAAAAGTGAATTTTGCAAATTCCGCCCACCCCTAGTTAAAGAAAGAATTTTAGCAAAGGCTTTACAGCAAAGACAATTTTCCATAAATGAGTCTGTTAGATACTAAATTTTTTCTGACATGTCAGCTGCTGCAGCGCGTAGGCAAAAGGAATTCGTAAAGATGCTATATTTGTTTAAAGCTCAGGGTGCCCAGGCCTCAATAGCTCAACAATCTAAGCTCCGTGTCTTGGTAAAGTAGAAGTTTCATCTTTTCTACAATTTAGAAGATGCCCAGGGCTTACGGGAAGAAATTTACTCTAAAAAATGAAAATGATTCATGGGTGGAAGTTAACGTTTTGGCATTGCTGGGGGCAACAAGGAGTGGTAAGGTCACTAAGGGTGTAATTACATGGCACCCAACAGGTGTGTAGGGTGGGCTGAAATGTGGCTAGCGTGGCTAGAAGGGTTTTCCACATTTCTGGAGGAGGGCGTGCAGGGTGGTGGAGGGTGGGAATATAGGAGTAAAATTGAGCAGGAGAAAAATGAATTGTATCAGCTATGTATTCAAGTTATGATGAGATTGTATAGAGAGGCGAGGTATATTGAAGGAAATTTCAGAGCAGGAAAAGTAGGGATAGGTTAAAGGGATGGATCAAATGCCGAAAGATATAAAAATGATAACATGTAATGTCAATGGATTATTGAATCCATGTAAAAGTTCTGCTTTTTTAAATTGGCTAGCATCCCTTTCTCCCGTAATAATATTTTTGCAAGAAACGCATTTTAGGACAGACACTCCAAAAATAGCATTACCTAAGAAATATTAATTGGCGTACTTTTCGTCAGCCAATTTAGCGGTACATGGGTGGGAATGCTCCTGTCAAATACACTAGATTACGCGATGGAAAGGGGAGATGGTTATGGCTGATGGTTAAACTAGACGGGATTGGGCTAAATTTAGTCAATTATTATGGCCCCGTAGATGATGATACTGTGGCAGCAGATTTATCAACTCGCAGTAACCGCGGAAGACATACTGATATTGGGGGGGGGGGGGGTTTAATTATATACAGAATCTGTCATTAGATACTTCAAATAAAACTAAACGACAGTTAAAATCTAAGACTGTGAAGCAAATAAAAAGGCTGTTAAAGGATTTTGCATTAACGGACCCGTGGAGGCAGGGACACCCTGGTGTCGCTCAATTTACGTGGTATTCCTAAGGTTTAGAACTGCTTTTCGCTTGGATTGTTTTCTTGTTGATAAACTATTGGCTAAAGTCAGAGATAGTGGTTAACTTCTTTTTCGATCATTCAGTAGTTTCCTTCATACTAAAACTGAGGATGAAACCAAGAGAGAGAGCAAGTTGGCAGGTCGATAAATCCTTATTGGAAGACAACAATTGGGTGGTCGAGACAACATTTTTTATTCAGGAATTTTTTCAGTTGAACATAAATACTGCCCCATTATTTGTGGTTTGGGAGGCATTCAAAGCCACCTTCAGAGGACAGACGATATCCTATAAGCTCAGGTTAAATAATCAAGCCAGGCAAAAGATCTCGGAATTATAGCGTGCAGTAGAGGAGGCAAGACAAAACCTAGATTTGATAAGAATTCCAGAACACACATTTAAAATATTGATAAAAGCAAAAGATCATTTGAAAGACTTTTTTTTGTTAGAAGAGATCACAGGTAGTAAGGCCTATCAACAAAAAGTCTATGAGGAGAGTCAGCAAATTGGCAGTTTCCTGGCTTGGTCTACGAAAAGTAAGAAAGCGGCGCAGACTATCAGCCAGGTTAGAAATCCTTCTACCAATGTTAGAAAAGAATAAACAGCCAATATCAGGGGTATTCCTTTCTTAATTTAAACAAATCTATGCCGACACATTAGTTGTTGAGTACTCAGAATTACAGTCCTATCTAGAATTATTGGAGTTGCCCCAGATATCCCAGCAGCACATCGAGATGCTGAATGAAACAATAGAAAAATTGGAAATTTGTGAAGTATTAGGAAATATGTCTAACGCAAAGGCTAGTGGATCAGATGGGCTGCCGGTCTAAATGTTTAAGGCATTCCAGGAAGAACTAATCCCTTTACTGATTAAAATGTTTATTCAAATTAAGGATGGGATTGATACCCCTAATAGTTTTAAGGAGTCAGTTCTTGTAATATTTCTCAAAAAGGATAAAGTTCCTAGTGATCCAAATTCCTATTGCCCAATCAGTCTGTTAAATAGAGACTACAAATTGTTTATGAAGATTTGGGCTAGAAGGATTGCTCCGTGCGCCCAACAAGTAGTTAACTCGGATCAAAATGGTTTTCTTCCGGGACGGCTAATGGCCACTAATACATACTTTCTCATGCAAGCAGTTGATTTTTTTTCGATTAATAAAACTAAAGCGGCTATCTTAATGATGGGTGCGGAAAAAGCTTTTGATTTGGTGGATTGGTGTGCTCTATTTGCGGTTTTAAATAAGTTTGTTTTTTCTGCCCAGCTGATACAAATGCTAAAGAATCTATATATTTTTTTTTTTTCGAAAAGCAATGGGGTAACCCAGTATCCCTCAGAACCAGGGCAGATTTATATCAAAATTACAATAGTTCTGTCGGGTAAAACCATATCCAAATGGATATGCAGCAGAAAATCTGAATGAATCAACAGTGACACAAAAACAAGCAGACCTCAATATCCTTATATGAAATCATTCATTTATGAAATTTCTCATCAAAAATTCATTTGCAAGGGCCATCGTAATACAAAGACATAACAAATAATAACCAAAATAGAACTTAGTGCTCAGTGAAATAAGTGCAAAACAACATATATACAATAAATTGGACAGAAATAATAATGTTATTGGCCAGCGAAACCAAAGTTCATAATAGTCAAGCCCCCTGAGACAATTCAATAGTTAGGGCAGACTCTAAAGGCTGGTCCGGTGAAAATGTCGACGTTTCAACCCTATTGTCGCACTACTGATAAGTCGGTGCGGGTCTTCATCAGGACACAAGTAACAAAAAGATGGCCTGTGGGAAGTAAATTAACTTAAGGTCAGAAGTGTCACAAACAATTGAAAAATTACCAATCAAGGGTAATTTAAGGTGATGTCTCACTCACCTAAAATCTGGGCGAAGTATTCAATCCTTTCCGAAGGTAGTGATTGAATGTATCTATAAATGGAATAGATTCAGAATTCCTACTCAAAAAATGTTTGGAGATTCATTCATATAATTTCAAACAGTATTCGTGGCACATGGAGCTCACCTCAAAGATGAAAGTCGTGATAGTAACTCTGTCACGAGGTGGATAAGGTATCTATTACTTTTCTTTGATACTGGTCAGAGATGATCCAATCTAAAAACCATTAAAAAGATACGATTGATATAGGGAATCAAACTTGTATCCAACTAACCTTCATTTGCATAGAACTCTTAAAATAGTTACAGGAGAGCTTACCTCATAAAGCTCTACTGAGGCGAGTTAATCGTCACTCAAAGCGCTGTAACCCTCGATCTGCGAAATAAAGTTACTGAATTAAGTATACGCTTTTTAGACTTGGCTTGATACTGTCAAAGTTACCGTGTTATAGAAATACTCTAATTCTTGGGATTACCTGAATCCAAGTGGTTTAACAGCTTGCAACACGTCTCAGCTCGTCCGTGGCTACGAAAGAGGCGTTCGGAACAGGCATTTGAATATATACCCTCCATTGCGCATGCTTCCCTACGTCAATTTCCTGTTGCTAGGAAACGACGTCTGTTCACGTCGTCGCGTGATTGTTGTCATGACAGCAGTCGAGTATACAGGGTTGGTTAACCTTGCCTCCTCCTCGTTAGTGGTATAGTCATTACTTGAAATGCGCACCACTCTAAGCCCACCAAGGTAACTAAAGGCACTAAAACGATCCTCGTCAGTCGACGAGCGCTAGCGCGACACCCACGCATTCTGTTGGATGTATCGCTGCATCTATTGGCTATTGCTACGGTGCCACGTCAAAATACGTATCGACGTGCTTCTCGTCATGGCAACCCTGCACGCCCAAAATGGATATTCTTAGCTACATTGTTGTTGTACTGGACGGGCACTGTTCTCACTAGTCCGCTAGAGAGGAAATATCTCCATTCTGTCTGTCCTTATGCACTTATTCGCCAATAAAGCCAGAATTGGCTATAGTGTTTAGCGTATATGCGCGACCGGTGTACACGTTCTCGGGGCTGTGTGTGTGTGCTTAGAAGGAATAATCTCGTCATGAATATTGTGTCATATAAATCACATTCTTGTCAAGCAATAATTAACCAATGTTGTTCATACATTATAGGCAATTGTATATGTATAACTGGTGATCATATTCTAGGCGCTATATGTATGTTTAGGAAGAATAATCTCACCATGGATATGATGTCAAATATCTAACATTTTTGCCTAGCGATAGTTAACACATATTGTTTATACATTTAAAGGCAATTTCATATAGATTCAGATAATGCAACGATTTGGTCATTTAACGATTGTGATTCTAGTAGCCAGCATAACTTCATAAAAGTAGTTGGTCACACAACATTCTTATACTGTCAAATATGTACTCATAGACATTTATATACATGGTGAAAAATGTAAAATCATTAGCATATATTACCAAGCACACAATTGCATATACTGACTAGAGCCAGATTATAGTTGCCCCATCTGCTTTGTTGTCTCCTCCATCTCGTTCAGCCCGTGATCTATTAAGTCAAGCTGATGTATCCATCTACATTCTTTATAATTCAGACTCCTTGTAACTGAGCCACCCCTTGTACTTGGACTGATCTTCTCAAGTACCCACCATGTGAGGTTATGTGGAGCATGTTGGTGTGTGATATAGTGATCCACTAAGGGTGCCCCTTGTACCTTGCAACGTATCCTGCTCATATGCTGCAAAATCCTCACCTTCACTTTCTGAGTGGTTTGCCCAACATATACATACCCGCAGGGACATTTGATTGCATATATCACGTTGGTACTATTGCAGTTTGTAAAGTGTGAGAGAGGAATTCGCTATTAAAATATCAATCGCATCACCCACGCAGCTTGCGTGACAACCTCCCGTATGGGCAATATCTCAGACTCAGAAGAAATTGTTCAAGAAGAGCAGATTATTTCAAGGAGTCTGAGATACTAACTAATCGTCTGAGAGAGAGAGGATACCCGACTGGTCTACTTAAACGAGCCAAGAAACGTGCCTGGTATTGCCCCCGGGAACAACTTTTGGAAGTCCATCAGAAGACCAAAGAAACAGACAAAATGGTTTGTGTCACCACGTTTAATACCAGGAGTAACGAAATAAAAGGGATCGTAAAGAAGTACTGGAACCTGGTTGCGAGTGAAATCCAGACCACACAGAACCCCATTTTTGCCTTCAAGAGGGGGAGAAACATAAAAGACTCAGTGGTCAATGCATATTTTGAAGAACCAAAATCATTGGACCTTAGAGGTCACTTTGGTCTTCCACCATTAACCGGACATCATAAGTGTGGACAGTGCAAGGCCTGTGAGTCATGTTATGTGGGCACCACATTTGAATATGCCAACATAACCTATACACTCTCACACTTTACAAACTGCAATAGCACCAACGTGATATATGCAATCAAATGTCCCTGCGGGTATGTATATGTTGGGCAAACCACTCAGAAAGTGAAGGTGAGGATTTTGCAGCATATGAGCAGGATACGTTGCAAGGTACAAGGGGCACCCTTAGTGGATCACTATATCACACACCAACATGCTCCACATAACCTCACATGGTGGGTACTTGAGAAGATCAGTCCAAGTACAAGGGGTGGCTCAGTTACAAGGAGTCTGAATTATAAAGAATGTAGATGGATACATCAGCTTGACTTAATAGATCACGGGCTGAACGAGATGGAGGAGACAACAAAGCAGATGGGGCAACTATAATCTGGCTCTAGTCAGTATATGCAATTGTGTGCTTGGTAATATATGCTAATGATTTTACATTTTTCACCATGTATATAAATGTCTATGAGTACATATTTGACAGTATAAGAATGTTGTGTGACCAACTACTTTTATGAAGTTATGCTGGCTACTAGAATCACAATCGTTAAATGACCAAATCGTTGCATTATCTGAATCTATATGAAATTGCCTTTAAATGTATAAACAATATGTGTTAACTATCGCTAGGCAAAAATGTTAGATATTTGACATCATATCCATGGTGAGATTATTCTTCCTAAACATACATATAGCGCCTAGAATATGATCACCAGTTATACATATACAATTGCCTATAATGTATGAACAACATTGGTTAATTATTGCTTGACAAGAATGTGATTTATATGACACAATATTCATGACGAGATTATTCCTTCTAAGCACACACACACAGCCCCGAGAACGTGTACACCGGTCGCGCATATACGCTAAACACTATAGCCAATTCTGGCTTTATTGGCGAATAAGTGCATAAGGACAGACAGAATGGAGATATTTCCTCTCTAGCGGACTAGTGAGAACAGTGCCTGTCCAGTACAACAACAATGTAGCTAAGAATATCCATTTTGGGCGTGCAGGGTTGCCATGACGAGAAGCACGTCGATACGTATTTTGACGTGGCACCGTAGCAATAGCCAATAGATGCAGCGATACATCCAACAGAATGCGTGGGTGTCGCGCTAGCGCTCGTCGACTGACGAGGATCGTTTTAGTGCCTTTAGTTACCTTGGTGGGCTTAGAGTGGTGCGCATTTCAAGTAATGACTATACCACTAACGAGGAGGAGGCAAGGTTAACCAACCCTGTATACTCGACTGCTGTCATGACAACAATCACGCGACGACGTGAACAGACGTCGTTTCCTAGCAACAGGAAATTGACGTAGGGAAGCATGCGCAATGGAGGGTATATATTCAAATGCCTGTTCCGAACGCCTCTTTCGTAGCCACGGACGAGCTGAGACGTGTTGCAAGCTGTTAAACCACTTGGATTCAGGTAATCCCAAGAATTAGAGTATTTCTATAACACGGTAACTTTGACAGTATCAAGCCAAGTCTAAAAAGCGTATACTTAATTCAGTAACTTTATTTGGCAGATCGAGGGTTACAGCGCTTTGAGTGACGATTAACTCGCCTCAGTAGAGCTTTATGAGGTAAGCTCTCCTGTAACTATTTTAAGAGTTCTATGCAAATGAAGGTTAGTTGGATACAAGTTTGATTCCCTATATCAATCGTATCTTTTTAATGGTTTTTAGATTGGATCATCTCTGACCAGTATCAAAGAAAAGTAATAGATACCTTATCCACCTCGTGACAGAGTTACTATCACGACTTTCATCTTTGAGGTGAGCTCCATGTGCCACGAATACTGTTTGAAATTATATGAATGAATCTCCAAACATTTTTTGAGTAGGAATTCTGAATCTATTCCATTTATAGATACATTCAATCACTACCTTCGGAAAGGATTGAATACTTCGCCCAGATTTTAGGTGAGTGAGACATCACCTTAAATTACCCTTGATTGGTAATTTTTCAATTGTTTGTGACACTTCTGACCTTAAGTTAATTTACTTCCCACAGGCCATCTTTTTGTTACTTGTGTCCTGATGAAGACCCGCACCGACTTATCAGTAGTGCGACAATAGGGTTGAAACGTCGACATTTTCACCGGACCAGCCTTTAGAGTCTGCCCTAACTATTGAATTGTCTCAGGGGGCTTGACTATTATGAACTTTGGTTTCGCTGGCCAATAACATTATTATTTCTGTCCAATTTATTGTATATATGTTGTTTTGCACTTATTTCACTGAGCACTAAGTTCTATTTTGGTTATTATTTGTTATGTCTTTGTATTACGATGGCCCTTGCAAATGAATTTTTGATGAGAAATTTCATAAATGAATGATTTCATATAAGGATATTGAGGTCTGCTTGTTTTTGTGTCACTGTTGATTCATTCAGATTTTCTGCTGCATATCCATTTGGATATGGTTTTACCCGACAGAACTATTGTAATTTTGATAAAGAATCTATATAGCCTGGCGGAAGCAAAAATTGTTATCAATGGTGCAGAGGCCGGGAAAGTGAGTATTAAACGAGGCATGCAACAGGGGTGTCCTTTATCCCCTCTTTTGTTTTCTCTGTCTATAGAGCCCCTGGCTGTCAAAATCCATAATAATTTGTTGATTGTACTCCCTATCGAAAATATGTCCAAAATTAAGTTGTATGCAGATGATATAATTTTATATCTTAAAGCTGAAGAGTCTTGCCTTCATAATGCAATGGAGGAAATCTAGAAATTCACAAGGGTAGGTGGGTATAAAATCAATTAGGCAAAAACAGAGGTCCTTACATTTGATTCAGCTCCGTCTGATCTTCCCACATTAGTATGCACTTGATGGCCACACCCTATTAGATACTTAGGCATTTGTGTCACAAACAACTATGACCAACTCTTTTCCCTGAATTATACCACCATGTTAGGAAAAGTAAAAAAATGACTGGAAAAGTGGACCTTGCTGAATTTATCTCTGATAGGCAGAGTGTCTATGGTCAAGATGTCAGTGCTTCCGCTATTTCAGTTTCTTTTTAGTAATCTTCCTATGAAAATTCCCAGTGCCTATTTTAAAGAATTGTACGGAATGATTAGGCAATTTGTATGGAATGATAAGCACCCCAGAGTCAAGCTGCCCATGTTACAGTTGGATGTAGCATCCGGTAGATTAGCTCTGCCTCATTTCCCAACTTATTAACAGGCTTCCCTGCTTAACTTACTTTCACGATTAGGAGAAGATAATTTGGTTCTTGATAATTCCTTTCTAATACAAATGGAGGTTTAATGATGTCAAAAGAACTCTACCAAGAGTGCCAAGAATTAGGTTTTGGCCTTTTTTTGATTTTTATAACCATCAAACATGAATTACATGGGACTCGATAAGGCTACAGTTTGGTAACATAAATACTGCTCTTTTTCTAAGTTATCTTCAGCTTAGGAAATTTCTCGAAAAGAACTATACTATGTTGAGTTAATAAAGTGCTTCCAATAATCAAGCAAATATCAAATAAAGTCACTGGTGTGGGAGTTTGGTATCGGCTTCTGCACCAACAAGCTCATAATGAAGAGATTATTGTGAAGGAACTTCAGAAAATTCACTCAGAGACAGGCTGTAAGTTCAATATTAAAGAATAGCAACAATTAAGCGAATTCTCGGATAAAGCATTGCGTGGAGCAAATTATAAAAGAATGAATTTCCTATCAAGATGGCTAGCATATTATACTCCTCAGAGATTGCATAACATGTTTTCTACCTGCCTGAATCAATGTTTTAGATGCAATGAATGGGATGAAGGAGGATGGGTTCATACATTTTATGGATGTAGTAAATTGCAGCAATTTTGGAAGGATGTTTTTGTTATGATTTCTCAGTTTTTGTCATCAACTATTGATCCATCACCAAGGTTGCTTTTATTTGGTACCTCGCCAGAAATGCAATGCTTTACGAAATATCAACAGTATTTTGTAATAAGTTCTATAGCTGTTGCCAGGTCACTGCTGCTGCAAAATTGGAAAAGCAGTACACAACCCAGAATGAATCAATGGATCAGTAAAATGTGTAGGACCTATAGATTCGAGGAGGCCTATGCAAAATGTATAGGGGCTACAGTAAGATTTAGAGCTGTCTGGCAGAAATTCTGTATAGCGGAGTAAGAGTAGGTTTTGAAAAACTTGCTGTAAGTCGCCACGAAGTATGGAATAATAGTAAAATTGATGCTGACTGTCGCACCTGCACTTTAAAGAGTTCCTGAACATTTGCATTATCTCCTTCTCTGTATTTATGGAACATTTAATCCTAGCTGCACGTGCACTTTAAAAATAAATGCTTCTTTATCCTTGATATCGAGCTACAGCATCCCAGGCATTGAAGAGTTATTGCGCTGGTGGCCTATAGGGCCAAACACCAGGATCTGAACTGAATCCTGCTCTTGGGTCACCCTTTACTCCTGAGGCAACCATATGACTTCACCAGTCCTCCTTAGGTGTACAGTTGCATGCATGTAATTAACATGGCATCGATGTGTTCTCTAAACCCTGACACCGTACAAGCGAGCGTATTGTTAAGTAATTAACTATAACGGCAGCAGCGGTCCATGGAGGGAGTTCTGTGGGGCGGAAAGGCGGGGCGGGGGAGGGGCAGGGTGGGGGGTACTAAACACTGGAACATGGATAATTGGAGGTAAGTAAAAAATTAAATAAATAAATCGAATTTCCCAGCGTGCCCTGCATCACAAAATGCGGTGCAGCGCGCGCTACGAAATCCATATTCGGGAGTTTAGTACCCCCCACCCTGCCCCTCCCCCGCCCCGCCTTTCCGCCCCACAGAAATCCCTCCACGGACCGCTGCTGTATAGTGGTAATACTAAAGCAAAATCACTAATGTGGAAAGGAACATTTTAACGTTGCCCTTTAATTTCTAATACATTCCAATCTATTGATTTTTCAAGATTAAGTGATATGTGATGTTTGCCGTCGGTTAGTTTTGTAGATGGACTTAGTAACTCTTGAAGGGTTATGTGGTCCGTGGAAGCTGAACTTTTCGCATATTTTTATTTAGCATTATTGTGTTTTACGTTAATAGGTTGAACATATATCTGTTCTTCAGGACCACAAGAACCAGTTTAAGTTTGGAAACTGAGTCAAATGTAAATGCCATGTTTGCTGAGCACTTTAAAACTTCAGTAGTGAATAAATGATGCTGGTTGTCTGATATGTAGGAAATTAAATCATTATTTTTCTTGGAATTAATAAAGGCTTCAGGGCATTCTCCTGCCAGTTGAAACACAGACCACCCAAATGACTGGACTTTCTGATACTAACAAACATTTCATATAGGCAGCTTTATTTCACTTTGTAAAATGTAAAAATAATGAAAGGAGCGCTATGCAAACATGGTGTGTTTTGAATAGAGAATAGTTTTTAGTGTTTGTCTGTCATTTTCCTCATTTAGTTATAGTATTCTTTCGTGGTACCTTGTCATGCTCATATATTTGTATACAATATTGTACAACACCCTGCTAACATTCATTGTGATTAATTTGTGAGAAATATTCTCTTTATTGTGTCCTTGTTGCTATTAACTTCTCTCGTTTTCTTTTGCAAACAAATTCTTGTATTTATTGGAGGAGTCAGAACAAGCAAAAACAAGTGCACAAAATTCACTAGATTTATTTATTATGATTTGGAACTAGAAGAGGTCCACATAAAATACAAATAGAACATTTTTAAAAAGCGATACATACAGTATACTGTGCACGCTAAAAACCAATCGACTTACAATTATACTAAAATACGCAGGCAATGCATTTACATTATAACACAATACTAGATTGGCCCAATAAATGTAACAAACAAGTAATGCACCATGTCTTGAAGTGCAACACTAATACATTCCTTCTAATTTGCTCATTAAGTCCATCATTATAAAATTATAAAATTAATACAATAAATCTATTTTTTGCTGTGCAAAAGTGTTCGAAACCTAAAATGCCAAATTCCTTATTTTCATGAGTGAATACTTTTACTATACAAATGTATAAAAATTCTAGAAAAGATTGAAATATTGTGTAAAAAATGGAAAACAATTTGCACAAAATATTTCTGTTGGTGAATTGTATAAACAGTTACGGACCTCCACTACCGTAGTTATATTGTACTATAAAAACATTGGTCTTAGTAATTGGCGTGGCAATGAATAAATATGGGGACATGCACATGATCTAAATCTTGAAACCATTTCCCACAGAGGTCACAGTGCCTCTCCTCCTTTGCTAGTCCTTCCCAGGATTTAGAAATTGTTCTACAGACACCATGGGATAGGTTCAATAGGACATACAGCTGTGGTTATTTACCAATATTACTCTCCCAAATTATCTCATGCCGGGCAACAAAGAGATCCCTTTTCTGACTTACTTCATATTCTGATTTTTTAATCACATTTTTTAAGGTGAGCTTGGGCAGGGGAGCCATTCCATTCTGACCAATATTAAACATGTCCAGAGCTTTCATATAATTTAAAAAGAGGCACTGGTCCCCTTCAAACAATAAAATATTTCATACTTCAATGTAGTTCGAATGGACCTGGGTTCACTATCCAGTAGATTATTGCCGCACCTTAAGACAGCAGCCGTAGCAAACACATTAGAGGAGAGGAGCCTAAATTAAAGTCGAAGATCCAATGGGGCAGCCACTGAATTCAAATTGGAGAGTTGGTGTCAAATTAGCGCTTCAACTTTATCAAAGAAAGACCAGTGCCGCTCTTCCATTACCTCACAAGTATAGCTTAATGAAAGTGGAATCATAATCTTATAAACCACCGGTACGTAGCCAAATTGACTTTGTCCACATCACTTATATAGTCTGCTAATGCCAGTGACTCGAGATATAGCCTTACTTCTACACTGACTAATGTGATCTTTATTTAGGGAATTACTGGAAAACATTCAACCTAGGTATGGATGCAGCTTTACCACTTCCAAGTTGTCTTTTCCCAGGAACAGTGAAAAACGTTCCTAACTCGACACCCCAGCAACCTAAAAACTATGACTTTACGCTTAAGGATATTTATTTAAAAAAATGCTCATCAGCATAATTTCCCAAATCAGAAAGACGCCACTGTATCCCTATTGGAGTTAAGTCCAGCATAATAATGTCATCAGCATGGAGTATACATCCAATACTCATTACTCCTAGTTTACACTGTCTGACTGCAAGGCAGATCAGGTATGTAGAGTGAGAAAAGGAGGGGAGCAAAGAAGCACCCCTGCTTCAGACCATTGTGCATCTGTGCTTTACTTGAGAGACCCTGATTCCCTCCCATCAGAACCTAGGACCAAGTTGAAGAGTGCAAAGTGACTATCAATCTAAACAGGTGCTCAGGGATCCCCAATGCTACAAATTTCCTCCACAACGTCCCACGGTCAACCCTATCATATGCTGTGGAGAAATCAATAAAGGCAGTATATAAGGCCATTTTCTTGCTCATAGGATACTTATCTATTAGGGTTTGGTGGGCCGTAATATTGTCTAAGGTTCTGCAGTTCTTACGAAAGCCAGTTAGCTCCGCGGGAACACGATTATTACCAAATGCCCAATGCTGTAGGTGAAGGAGAATTCTCTTGGCAAACATTTTGCTGATCTCATTCAACAACACAATTTACCTGAAACTAGGCGGAAAGATTTTCGGGCCCTTTTTATATAGGGGCACCACTATGCTACTTTTCTAGGACAATGGAACAACCCCATACTGATAACAATATTGGAACACTGGGGACAACAGCAAGGCCCACTTAGAGACCTCATGTTTGATGACTGATATCTGAAGTTCATCCGGTCATATCGCCACAGAAAATCTTGCACCTTTAATAAAACCCTCTATCTCCTCACAGGATGGCAGGCCATAATCCCCTGAAGAAAGAGACTTATCCCTAGACTCAAACAACTATTGGGGTGGATGGCATTTAATTACAAGATATGGTGGGACCATTCTGCATCGGAAATTGGAATTGTCTCGGCCTTAATTCTAGTACCACAATATTCTGCAATCAGTGACTAGTATTTACGCGAGGCACCAGAAAAGGCGGCCTCTCTCAACTTAATCCATTTCTGGTCCTCCTCCATCCTTCTTTCAGACACTTCAGTCTAGTTCTCACCCACTTCAGTCAGTTAATTTCCCTTTGCCTCAATGACAATAACTGCTTAAATTGTTTACTTACTAATGAATTTATATCACGGTTTACCTTCTTTACCTCCCAAGAGATAACTACAGCGGTTTAATGCTAGCAGTACTTTTTTCCTTCCACATGCTCAAAACAAGAACAACTGCTCTTCAAACCAAACGATGGGGTTCTCTGAGAAAATACAGTACACAAATTAGTGACTTTGTTGTTTAAAACCACAGTAAAAGCCCAACTTTCCATATGTTTTGGACGAGTTCGAACATTTTCTTTAATTTTTTCACATTATCTTCAGATTCCTATGTCACACATCTGGAGGCACCTATTGAAACCTAAGCTTAAACTTTCCATTTGCAGAAAGAAACCACTCTACGAGGACAACAAACCTCAGAACCTCTAAAGGACAGGTTTAATACCAAGACTTTGCTTCATATTATCCTCCTACTTGCCACTTTAAATTTACATCAGTTAATGCCCCATCTTCTCCCAGGCCCTCCCAGGCCCTGTTCCTAAACAGGGTCCAACATTTGATGCTTTCTTAACCAACTTTTGTCCATCCTATGCAAATGTGTAATTTCATTTAACATTTTAAGTGCAGAAGATGGCAGATTTGAGACCCACTTCTTACATATTTATCTACTGGCCGTTAACATGTGGTACCCTAGCAAGTACTATTTTCCCTAAGATGTAAACTCATTCGTCTTTAAGAATCCCGAAACTATGAACGAGGGAATTATCTCATTATTTTTTTTAAGAACAGTGATTTATCTACTCGCGTCGCTCAATTATTTGATCAAATCAGGCACTCTCGGAACATTGAACATAGAGTTCGAGCACCTTGTTTTAACCTTAAAAATCTTTTAGCCTCCAATAGATCCTGAAAAGAGAAAAACATGCTCACTGATGGTTGCCATTTACACTTACATTCCATCCTTGTTTCCAATCCACACTTGTTCCACTGGACAAAGCTTTTCCCTCCATGGTTTCACGAAAACCATTGTATCATTTTGCAACTTTTGATATTTTATCACCCTCCATCAAATCTTCCCAAACATTAAGTTCAGAGCTTTATATAGCACGGTTCAGTTAATTGCCGAAATCCTCAGTGGTTCCCGGTGACTCCCAGACCAGCTAAAACAGAATAATGAGCACTATTCTAACCTTGAAACATAGTGTAGTTGCCTCCTGCAGTATCTTTAACTTAATGTTTTTGTTGGTAGAAGAACGTTTATAGAAAATGTTCTTACAATTCTACACTAGCATTGCCCTTAACTGTGTGCCCCATTTAGATTCATCGGCAACTGTAGCTACCATTCTGAAATTCCACATTTACAAAGTCCATAATATATGTGAATAGAAAGTAAAGCTAATCACAGTTAGTAAGACTAACACAGCGTTTTCATGATAACGTAGTCTCCTTAGATTCCCATGCAAAACTGATGAACAGTTGTTAAATCTAATCAACTTCCAACTTTTTAGGATCATCCTTAACAAATTGACATGACCAAAGATTGCAAAAAGGAGGTTCTGTCATCTGCTGTAATTCATTATGTTTATAAGATCCTGTGTGTGAGAAAGTGCCTCTTTTTGTGTAGTCACCTCCATTTCTTTTCGGGTGATGCTACTGTTTCTTTTAGATTCTGCACACTATGGTACTACTGTCCAGTCACCAGTGTATGTGCTCTGACCCATAAAACACAGTAAAGTTGGCTAACTGGCATATTTAACTTCCCAGTAAGTATATACTGAAACAAAATTACACAAATGGCATGGAAGTTAAGCCACCTGTGGATTGCAGCACACGTTGTGCCATCCACAAGGCTGACAAAGGAAACTTGGCTTCAGGTCTACTTGTGTACCTTGACTCCTGGAACTTTACAATTTGCAGGTAATCCTGTCAAAAGAACCTTTTTATGACCGAGAAGAGCTTTACTTTTAAATATTAAATAAGCTACCCCTAAGTAGGACTCGTTATCTACAAGTTAGGGTGCCTAGTATTTAAAAGTGGCACATACAAGAATTTAATGGTGGCATGCACGTACAGTGACTAGTCCCCATAACTATTTTTACTGTAAAAGGCTTTAACTGTCCTATGAGAAAACTAGAGTTCAGAATAAAAGCATAACCCTTTTATTGGGACAAGCTACTGGTTATTAAAACACTATTTTTTTTATTGTTTATGAAAAATCCAACTCAATGTTGATGTCAGATTTCTGATAAATACTTAGAAAAGGTGACTTTGAAAATGTTACAGTTGTTCTACCTGAGCCTTTAGCAGGCTAATAAGCATTATTAGCCTTTTCGCTGATGGCCATGCCAGTGCTTTCTTTTAATGAGATTTGAAAACTGCTCACAGAGCAGGATAAATGTCTTGGTCCTTTTTATAGGAAGTGAAGTGTGTGACAGATATTAGCTCATGAAGAACAGCTGGGGAGGATTCAAGAGCTTCATTATCTTGGAAAGTACCAGGGTGATGCCTGCCCATTCATAATAAAGTGTAAAGGGGAATCCTGGGTGAGAGGAACATTTTTTTCTGCGGCCTTCTGTGGTCAATTTAGAGAACCAGTCCGGTGGGAGGAGGAGCTGGTCCTAGAACTGGTTTGGTGTGACTGAGGAGTACAGGACTGCTAATTTCTCTAAACACACCCCTGGCTGGCACATAAGCTGGCCTCAGGGGAAGAAAGATTCGATCATTTTGAATTTGCCTCCGAATAGTGCACTGTGGAATAGTTTGCAATAAGGAAAACAGGATGTGCTGCAAAAGTAGAAAAGGGTTCCCCTTGGGAACATTATTACTCATTGGATACCAAGTGCCCAGGAATTACCTCATCCCACTGACCACTAAAACCTACAAAGCTGGCACCTCACACCCTCAGCTCATCAGAACACTGTCAAAGTGGATCTGTAGAAGATCAGAAAAGGACTGGACCTGCTGTATGAATCCTGTGTAAAGACCTGAAGGGTTGGACTTGCTCCCTCTTTTACCAGAGCTAAGACATTGACTCCAAGGATCAGTTGATTTATCTCCTGTGTGGTTACAGGGAAACAAAATGTCAGGAGGGCTTTTTTTTTTAAGTGCCAAGCTGAGTAGTAGCAACTGGAACTTGGCAGACCTTGCTGGCGGCCTCTTCCAGAGTGAGTCCTGACCCTGAGTGTTGTTTCAGAGGTCTTGGGAGCCTTAGAAGTGGCCAAGACTCTGAAAAGTTGAAAACGTAGGACATTTGAGAACCCTGAAGCATCAGCAGGAATTTGAGGCAAAGGTATTTGATTTTGATGTGACTTTATCCAATACAGCTTTAGCCTTGTCCCACTGGAGGATTTTGAGCTCCATAAAAATGCTAAGCTTGAAGGTAGAAATCTTGACTGGGCGAAGAGTTGAAAAGTATCCTCCCGACGCAAGGACTTTGATGGCTGCAGAATAGGCATGTCTCCTGCTTGCAGATTTTATCACCAAAACCAAGAGCTTCAGCGGGATCTCATCCAGTGGCTAACTGGCTTTGGGACATTTCAAGTGAGTGCAGCCTCCCACCCTGCTTCACTGGAGGGTTTTCACTTTTATTTCGGAGGCTAGGTTGGAAGTTAAAATCTATGACTGGGATGGTGTACCCAACTCGTGTTCCATTGGAGTAAGTGTGAAAGTTTGCCTAGGCCCTGTTCAAGTGCGAACAGTTACAACTGATTGATGCTTTACTCTTCTTTGGCCCTTTTTTCTTTAAATCTTTGAAAAGTCATATCGCTAAATACCCTTATTGGATTACGTTTTTCTCTATTTTTCTAAATCGATTGCAGGATTTTTATTGCATTGTGATTTTACTTTCTAAATGCTATGTCACTGCTAAAACTTTACACATTTTGCTAAGCTAAGCCTGTCTGCTCTGTGCCACAGCTACAAGGGGTAAGTCAAGGTTTAAATTCTTAAAATTGTGTTTTATTTCTCGTGGTGAGTCACATTCACCCCCATTAATAACCAACTTTCCTACACTGTAATATTAACACATAAATATATCATTTCCTCTCCTAGTTGTGGGGGATCATATATCCTATTTTAAATCCTAAATGCAGACTTGTTTGTATTTACTACATAACTTGAGAGACAACCAAATTATTGCACTAAATTTGTTTATGCTTGGCAATGTCTTATGTGGAGCCAAGTTGTGCACAGTAAAATTATCCACACTTAGAGCTAGTTACCTTATTTCCATTACCTTGGTACTGAAAATGTACCATTCATCATTTCTTAGAGTTGCAGCAAAAGCTCCATGAATACGGCAAAAAGAAAAGGTGATAAGGGATGACTCTGTATGAAAATCCTTTCTATGCTTATGACAGGTAAAGGTTATTTTTAACCTGATTTCTGGGCATTGAGTATCTATAAATGAAATGTATTGTCATCATAAAAGTACCCTCAAGTTAGTGTTCTGCAGTACCCACCCCATACATGTCCAATGAAGCTAGTTTCAGAGGATTGGAGGCATTCAAGGAATAACTCACCAAAGGAATAGCTGGCAGATCAAGTGACTAATACATCAGTTCTATAAGACTTTTAAGTCATCTGCTCAGGATAAACCCTTTCTGATCTTCATGGAAATTATCATCAAAACCAAAGCTCAACCTCTTTGTAATCTTAGGGAAGACCTTCCAATGAGTGTTTTTTCAGAGCAATTGATCTGTAAAATTCACACTGTGATCTTTATTTGACATTAATATTAATGAACCAGGAGTTCTGTGCCATGGATTTGATGTCTTCTTTCTGATGTTATGCAACTGAAAAGTTTTCAGAGAGTAGGGGTCACCAACTTCAAAATAGCCTTATAAATCTTAGCAGACTCCTGAATGACAGCCATCACCTTTATAAGCCAGGTTATGCCTTCTTTTATCTCATTTACAGTTAGAGGGTAAATCAAAACAACACTCTATCATGAATTACCAAACGGTAATCTATTCAACCAAGCTCTAAATACATTTTTGTCAGGAATCATCTCCTCCCTATGCAATACTTAAAAACCTTGCGAAATGCTTCTTCCATTGCTACACTAGAGAAAATGCAATCATGCACTGCTTGATCTACACTCTCCTTTATATAGCTATTGGCTCTCACTTACCGTGTTTTCCAGTCTAGCTATGCTCCTCATTGCATTTCATAATCAAAGTGTTTTATTCTGTTGGCCTCCCACTTGAAACAACAGATGTCATTGAACCTATTCCTGTGCGCTGACTGCAGCCGCTTGAGCCTTTGAGTACCACATGCCTAGCTCCCTGGTGTATACCAGTAATGTACAAATGCCTTTCAAGTTCGACTGTTTCATTCTCTAACTCTCCAAATGTCTATTTATTTTCTCAGGCTTGAGGGAAATTTTAATTAATGTTCCCCTTAAATGAATACCACACAATTTCCAGAGAAGCTGGTTAACTTATTTTGAAAAACATTTCTGCTCTGATTTGTTTCTGTATCACAGTCTATCAACAATTTGCCTTCAAAAGTCCATGAGCCCTTTCTGACTGCAAGATATTCTATAATACCAAATGAATGGCAGAGTGATTTGCTAAATAGGAAAACAGATGTGTAAGCTCCTCTATTGCCCCCAACAATATCTTCTCAGCCAAGAAAATAATCTATTTTAGAGAATCATCTATATTTCATAGAACAATGGTTGTAGCCCCTTTGTGACCCGACTCTCTAACTCTGAATTTCACATGGAATAAGATCTTGAGTTTTCTCGAACAATGCCTTTGGGGTTATTACTAATGGGCCTAAAAGTGGGCTAATCCAAGAGTTCTTTACATTCAGTGGCACCCAGTTGTATTTCTTGCCACAATATTATCTGCCATTTTTGTAGGTTTGGGATAATTCTACTCCTTTTGGTCTTGCCTTAAATCCCAGTTACATTCCATGAAAGGAAAGATGATGAAGAAAATTAAATTTTAGGGGATACCTCTAATTCCTAAATTTGCTATACCACACAAAAGTTTACCATTCCACACTAAATGACACTAAAAAAGATATTGCCTACAAAGTTAGATGTGTTTTTTAGTGTAGGCTTATTTTTTCCTTTTCCTTCCCATTTCTCTACCCTACCACATTGGATCCCACCCTGAGGAGCCCTCCTGCATCATCCAAGGCACCCTTGTGTGCCAGTTCAACCTCACCAACTTGTATCTGCTTCTCCTTTTTCTCAATATTTTTCTCAATGTTGTGTCGAAGTGATTGAAGCACCTCCTCTACGTCCTCCATCTGTTGTAAATTGTGCATCCTATTTTCCTCATAATACAGTGTGTAACCAGAAATTGCATCTGCACATTTGTCCCCAGTGTTTTAGTTAATAGATTTTCTTGTTTAGCTCCCATTATCTATCTCCAGTTGCCTGGAAAACATCCAAGTGAATAAAAAAGGAGAAACTGGATCTGAAAGGTCATAGTCAAAACTCTGGCCAGTATCTATTCTTTAGCTGAGTTTGAAAGGAAGTTGACCACAATCTTGTGTGGGATTTTCCGATATCAACTCAGCCTACACATGTCCCAATGCATCAGTTAATATCTTCATTCTTATAGTCAGATCATCAAGTTTCCCCTCTAGAGCAGTACAGGAAGTTTGCATATTTCTCCTTTATTGTCTAAGATCTAAAACGTATTAGTCTCAACTGCATCATTAAACATTGAGAGTAACTAATTCTAATATATGGTGGCCAGGAATACTATACCCACATGTAAATTAGAGGACCATTGAGAGTGTGATGTTCTGAATCTTGGCTTTACAGTAGTTCAGTTTGTGGAAAAATCTACTTTCAACCTGACACCTAGTGTTTGAATGTTGTTGCCATTGTCTGTCCCAAGAGTTTGTTGTAAGAGCTAATGGGGAAACTCTGGAGGTTTGAGACCCAGCTGTTTGAAATGAGGGAGCATCAATGCCAAATGCTTCCTTTTCCTCAACATTACACCCACCTTCACATTCTAACAATTAAAATCATAATGGGCAGTATAGGGGGAAGAGGCTTTGTTTGTAACTCACACATTCCCATTCAAAAGAATTTAGCAGATGACCTCTGTTTTGGTATGCAGTCTTGCTGATCCCCCTTCCTTTAGCTTTACTAGGCCTCTCTTGTAGTGTCAGGTCCTTTTCAGTGTGCTGCAGGTTTTTATAAAGTCAGCCTGAACCCCCCTCTCCCACACTTGTCGAGTTGTCAAGGATTTTCCTACTTGGGTTTTTACATGAATACTTTTCCTCCCTCCACCACTTGCTTGATAGTCTTTTACAAAGCAGCTTGGCAGGTAAAAACTAGGGGTGTATAAAATATGTGTAATTTGAGTAAATAAATCTCACAGAATTACAGGCAATTATGCAAAAATGTAAAACTGGCATTTAGCACTGTGTTTTAGCATCCAGTTTGGACACGAGGATCCATTTCGTGATAAAAAGCGCAAGCAAACAAAAGCACCACGAACAACAACCGCTCATGCTCTCTCTTTAGCATTGTTCCTGTGTCTTTGCAGTACATTTTAACAGTGCCTGATGAATGATATGTAATTACATGGCACATTACATTACAACCATACATTACACATTACATTGTAAAATGACTTCACACAACTTAAATCCAATAAGGGGAAGCAGAGAAATAACATTTTCAATTAGTGTAATTTCAGAAAGTTCACATTAAAAAAGTAACATGAAAATATCAAAATGATGCTAATTATGCCAGCATAATGCAAAGTTCACTAGGCCTATTAAAAACTAGGATCTCTATCCCCTAAAGTATATCATACCTGATCCCTGTTTAGTATTTCCTACCTAATTTACTTTTTGACAAGCTTTATAGACCTGACAGGAAAGCCTTTTTTTATTTTTATTTAATCTGTTTTTATTTTCATTAACTGGGTAAACAGCTACATTGGAAGCTTCAGATCTACATTACGAGTTACAATTCTGGGTATGTTATACATGCTTGTAGGATAAGTATCAACAAATCTGCTTGTTCATTTGTCATTTCCATTACATTGTCAGCATTAATCACTTTAGCTGTGGTCTGTGGGCTGGATGTTCCTACATCCAACCCAGTAAAATGTTGTGAGCAGTGGTAGCCGCGATATTCAAGGCCAACCCCGCATTCTGCAAGTGAAGCACTAGTCCAAGGTCCATGTTTTAGCTTAGGTAGTCAGGCGAATGTGGAAAGACACAAAGCATAAAAAGGAATAAACCCTGAGAAGACCTAAACCATCCTGATGCCTCTTTGGACCCCTTTCATAATCAGTGTGAGTGCAGATTATAGCTGAAGTTCAGCTGGCAATAGGTGCTACATTCAAGGTGAGGCGCGTACACCCCGTCCGATTGCTGCAATGCCCTTTCATTAGTGCCAGGGTTAGTGTGTCTCTATCGGTTGCTACTTTGGGATATGTGCAGGGTTTGGTTGATCTATTTCTGAGCGCCATTTGGTCTGCAGATCATGTTGAATGGCATCCCAGTTGACTGCTTCGGGAATTTTGCGGACGCCCAGCATATCTTTTATATGTAATGCAACACTTAGTGATCAGCTGCTTGTCAACTAGCTTACCGAGATCAAGGAAGCAGTAGGTGATCTTGTGTCACTTATTGCTGCAGAAGAGGTGTAGTATGCACGTCTTCCACATGTGAGGTACAGCGCGTCCCATGCAGTGGGATAGCAGAGCCGTGACAGATCACCACTATGCCGTGAGAAGCGGGCAGGGCCACAACATGTGCAGACGGTCTGCTTCGCAAGGTTACAGAGTGGGCAGCTGCCATTTGCTCAATTAAAATAATTTTTAATTTTAGTTGAAGTGAAGAATGCTAGTTGCGTAACATAATATTGTATGAGGCAGAAGCGCGCATTCCTGGGGACATGTGTGTGGCTCTCTTGTATCATGCTCCATTCTTTGTCTGTGAAGGGATGATCCAAATCTGACTCCCAGCGCTGCCTCAGGGATGATAGTGAGCCTGTGGTGTGATATTGGAGTGATGCAGCAAACCATTTGGTGAGGTGTTTACCTCGCCCCATGACATGCAGATATTGAACTGTCAGGTCAGGTGTGGTTGATGTTCATTTGTGATATCGCCCCATGTGGTGCATAGTATAACAAGAATTGGCCCAGGTGTAACCCATCCTCCTCGACCAGTGTTTCATATGGTATCAGGGTGTCGTCTCGGTACAGGTCACCTAGGGTGGTGTGGAAATATGGATTTTTATGATCAGTTATGTCCCCTATCTTGGACCCCAACGGTTTCATGTATAAATCACAAGTACATGTCTGTTTCCTCCAGTTCCAGTTATGAAGACGCAAACACATGTGCGTCCACCGTCAACATGTCCTCTTTCAGATCCGCCATGAATGGGCCGGATATTCTATTCCTAAGTATGAAAGGCCACCGGCTTTATATGGTTCATTTATCCCATTTTACAGTCCAGGCGAGTAGGCCCTGATTCTGCCATTAAGCCTTTTCCTGCCTTCTGCCTCTGAAAGCTCCAGTCTGAGCTCGCATCTGTATCCATGAACTTTGTCCTACTCCCTGCGCGGCTAACGGTGCCTAACTCGGCCTGTCTGCCTGCCAAAAACTGTATTTCACCTTCAAGATTATCTGCTCTGCTCCGCTCCCCATCCAATGCATTCCTGTCTAGTAGTTTAAGTAAACATTCTTCCAGCTACCGAGCAAAGGGCCCGGCTTCTCTGTCTTTATGCAAGTAATTCATAGCCCTGTTACTATGGAAGATTCCTACCCCCTCGCATCTAGTGTAGACACTTAGACGCTTGTACACGCACTAACAGTCAGTATAGTCAGTATAGAATAAGATTCTATCCTAAGAGACCTTTCTTTTTGGATAACACAGTTCTTTAAACATAGGATGTTAGATATGATTTGGGATTAGGTTGACATAACCCCAGACTTCTGTCTCCACATGTAGAGCTAAATGTCAAGTCCCACTCACCCCCTAGTTGCACGTCAATCACACGTCATGCTGCTGCGCGCGCATCTCTGCCAAGTATTTCTGCTGACATTGCGAAATTCTTTCATGGAACCACCCATTTGTGACATCATACCTTATGACGTTCTTTAGTTACGCCTAGTTACACCCATTTTAGTTACGCATGTATGTTTTTATCTCTGTTATCAACTGTTACGCCTCCTGCATCTGTTTCACTATAATGCCTCTTCTATAAATATGATTATCTGTCAATAAAGTATGGTCCTTCACTTCCTGAACCTTCGTGGTGATGGAATATGGAGTCCTCAATTCGAATTGATTTTGAAAATAAAGCCCGTTCCGAACCTCTAATACCACGGATTCTGCCTCTTATTTTACTGAGCTATTATTATAGATTTTCCGCATCAAATTAAGTACCGGTAATTAAATTATTTACCACAGTGTGTATCCCTGCTCTTTGCCATGGAGATAACCCTGGGCGTAGTTTGCATAGCAGAGCTACGCGTAGCTATGCGTAGTGCACTTCGCACTACGTGAGATACGCGTAGCGCTACGCGAACTGCATAGTAAGCTGTTCGGGATGATTGCACAGTGCCGGATGCTTGTCCGCACTGTGCAATCATTGAAAACAGTATCTCGCACAGTGCGAGCTGTTGTTTTCTACCGCTCGAGTAGATTTTTACTCGAGCGGCATCTTTCTCAATGTGGACTGGTAGTTTCTCATCGCGAGCGGTCGCGAGCATACTTGACCACTCGCAATGAGAAAGCTGACCTCCCCTCGTTGAGAATCTCGCCAGGAGGTTTATTTTCCACGCTCGCGAACGCCAACTTGATGTCGCTGATTGCAAACGAGGAAAAAGTCTCGCCGGGATGTCATTTTGCTCGCTCGCGGTCGCCAACTTGACGTTGAGGAGCACGGGCGAGCAAAAAATGCCAACTACGCTACGTGTTTTTGCACTGTGCTATGTGCAATTTGCGTAGCACGAAGTAGCACAAACTACGCAAACTACACGAGCGTAGCCTAGTTGGCCGCCCAGTGTTAGAGATAATTCCTTGTGTGTAGTGACCGTTCGGCCCCTGGCCAGGCCCGGTATGGGCTGGACCAGTGCATATGGTGTCGTCCTGTGTGTGATGTATGAACTCCTGCAGAAGCAGTGGTATGCGAAGACCTGACAGGAACGACTTTCCATAGAAGATACCTTTGAATTCCTAGAAATGGGGCCCTGTGTACTATTGTACTCCTTACTTCCTTAATCCTACAGATAATAGCATCAGTGAATTTGTCTGAGGGTGTTAAACTGTTAAGATCCTTAAAACTGGAAGAGATGCCCCTATCCACTGGTACGCTGTAGACCGTACCTTCTGAAAACAGGGGACCCACCGGGTACACCAAGTCTCAATTCACCCCCTGCGATTGATGTTGCCAAAGGAGTTGAAGGATTCCAAATTGCAGCAACTTAGGCACTGTGCTACAGAGTAAACCTTCACAGAGTTATGGGCCTATGTAATAAAGTGAATTTTTGTTTGGAGTGGACGGAAGTCCACTACATGTAATCAGGTCACTAACCCGTTGGGCCTAGTCAAAGGTTTTAATAATGTAAACCGGAGCTAAACCTATAGTTGTCATGGAATAGAGCAAACAGGCTTAACTTAAAGAAATATTTTAGAGCATTTAGAAGTACCAAAAGTCAAAGACAAATCACAATAAAAATCCCTCTCCAATTTGAAACAAAGAAAAACATTTGATAAGCAAAATCACATCAAAACAACGTAAATCCATTAGGGAGAGCAAGCTAATTTAAATTTTAAAATGTAAGTCGAAAAAATTCCAAGAAGGTGGCGGGGCCAAGATGACAACCGAATAGGGCATGCCTGCTTGTCGCTCTGTCTTACTGATCTGGCCTCTAGCCCACACATTGCGTAGCTGGTTTGTGGGAGCCATTATTGCTCACCAAGGAGCTAGCGGAGGACAGGGAGAAACCCCGCTGGCCTTGAAGTGGCACTTGATGGCCCCCGACATCAGACAGCTGGGCCGTGGCAGAGGGTGCGGCTCAGAAAAGGACCGTAGGAGTGGCATTGGGGCAGAAGATCGGTTTGGAGAAGTGGCAGTGAGGTGAACCAGCAAAAGCTGGCAGAACCCAGAAGGTGAGCCCCCCTGCTGTTGGGGTGATAGCAGCAACCTCTGGCGCTGGTGTGGTGGAGACGAGTCGGCCCAGAGTGGATTGCCAGGGTCTGCAGGGGCCAGGGCCAAGGGCCAGTGAGGACGTTGCACCTGCTGAGGGAGTCCGCTGGCCTGCAGTGGGGTCCCGTGAGAACAGCAGATGATCGGACTGTGATCCATTGGAGGTGGGAACACGCAGGCGGGCCGTAGTGACAGAGGGGACCAACTGAGTGGAACTGCAACAAGCACAGACTTCTGGCCCACCTTGAGATTTGCTGGTGCCTTCCACTGCCGGGCTCCTAGACTCTGCCATGCCTGGCGAGCAACATCCATCAATTGAGTAAGGAGGCCGAGGTGGAGGGCTGGGAGTACAACAGTGATTGACACAGCCGGGAGCATGGCCTGGCACTGTGGGCCCATCTACATGCATAAGGCATGGAGGAAATGAGGTGGGAGCAGCACGGAGTAACCAGAGGCACCACTGAACGTAAGAAATCCAGCGCATGATAGGAGAGGCAGCAACCTGCACCCATACCATACCTGACAGTGGGCCACGGCCGAGATGCAACTGGAGAAGGTGAGGCCTGAGAGGTGGTGGCGGGGTCCCCTCCTCCCTCAAACTATGTGACAACCTTGGTAGGGGCTCGAGACTGCTGACTATGCCCAAGGTGGCCTACCCCGCATGCACAGGCTCTACCACACAAAGTCCCCTGAGGGAGCAGCAGGGGACTTCCTGGGTGCTCTTTGCCACCGCGGAGGCATGAGGACTGGGCTGTAGGCCGGGACTGTGTGGCATGTGTGGCCCCCACGACGCCTGGGGTGTACTTACAACACCAGAGCTGCATCGGGCGGCCTCTTGGCACCCACTGGTGACCCCCTACCCTTGCACCCCTATTAAGACTTTGAGAGGCACCTGCTCCCTCGATTACATACCAAGCATCTCAAAGAGAAGCCTAGCCTATGCCAAGGTATGAACTTTATCATTGACAGGCTTCTGGGACAGACGCCCCCCCTCATGTCGCCACAGGGGATGATACCTAGTGGGTCGGACACAGAGGTCCAACTTGCATAAGCCCCATCTGCCCTCTTCATATGAGAGCCAACAGGGAAAAAGGACTGTTCGGTTAAGGACCTACTGCTCAAGACGTCTGGCTCAAGCAACACAGAAATGGTGGAGCCAACTGATTTCATGGACGCAGAGTCCCCGCTCACATGTGCATTTATTGAAACCCTCTTCACCTCCCTCTGGAAAGACCTGAAACAAATGAAGACTGAGATTGCGCAGGAGATCAGGGAGGTGAGAAAAGATGTTGACGCCTTGGGGGACAGGGTTGATACGCTGGAAACTCATAGACGAAGAGATTGAACATCTCCAATAGTAATTTATCCGCCTCAAAGACCAGTAACTAGATCTCCAAGCACATGCAGAAGACTTGGAGAACCGCTTGAGGCATAACAATATGCATATTCGGGGTATTCCGCACGGAGCAGAGGGCCAGAACATTGCTTTATTTGTAGATCCTGGAGGCCCCTGATGATCTGGAGATCAAACTTGACCACACACACTGGGTGGGGCCCAGAAAACCTTCTCCAGCTCCCCCTGCCGACATCCTCACCTGTGTTTACGACTTCCAACTAAAAGAGCACATCCTTCAAAAAGGCAGGGACAGTCACCGACTCCTATACCAGGGGCATCAGCCTCTCCTCTTTCAGGACCTTGTGGCCTCCACACTCCAGAAAAGAAGGGTATTCCAGCCAATCACGTCGCATCTTCATGACATCAAAATCCCATACCCCTGGAGGCATCCGTTCCACCTCATCTTTTGCCTCAATGGGAAAATCCAACAACTTCACTCAGTGAAGAAAGCTCGCCAACTACTGAACCTCCAGGAAGACCCCTTGACAAGCCAGCCTTTGACTGCTGGGATTGGGCAGAGGGCGGGAAACTGGTAATTGGAAAATGATTGGCCACAACTCGAATCGGCTACACCCTGTTCCAGAGACGATAGCCAAAGAATGTCATTTGGTCCTGGCATCCCTGGGGAAGGACTGTGCTGGGCCAGCATGAGAGGCCCAAGCTCATTAACAGGCTTGCTGACATTCTATGGACACAGAGCTCACCCGGTACCTTCCTGACCCATGTAGAATGGGCGGAGGCCTGGGAGGAATGAGGCAGCATGAAGTTCTGAAACACTTCCACCCCCTTCCCGTGGGTATACGCACCCAGGACATGTATAATACTATTTTGAGAAATGTTGTCTGTTTGCTATGTTTATTTGGCAGTGTTTTTGGGTCCCCTCCCCTCCTCACCATCTGTTCACACATCTCACTGGTCCCCGAGGCTACTACATCATGGGCCTAGGCAGACTATCCCTCTGCTACAGGCCCATAGGATCTACCCCTCTTCTCCACAGCGTGCTATATTAGCCTCATACCACAACTGTTGCAATGCCCCAGACTCTTAAAATACTCACCTTGAATGTCAAATGGCTTAATAGCCCCATAAAACGCTGCGCTATCCTTTCCTGTCTTGAACACTCGGAAGCTCACATCCGTCTCCTTCAGCAAACTCATCTCCTCTCAGTGTACAACGTAGACTCCGCTCTACAATCTTTACCCAGCAGCTTTTTTCCTCCTTATCCACAAAAACGCACCCTACCCTGTGCCCTACCAGGCCTACATTGAAAGTGATGGCCTATTTCTTTTTTTAAAGGGTTTTCTCTGTAAAAACAGTTATGTTGTTAGGTTGATCTGGAGGTTTAAACTGAAACCATGTTTTCATTGCCACACTAGTGGATGGCACAGTAAGTGATGCAGTTCACAGGTGAAATTTAACTTTCTATGCCATAGGTTTATTTTCTGCACTATAAACTATGGACTTATAAGAGAGTTAAATGTGTGAATCAGGTATTAGCCAGTTTCTACCTGGCACATGCATCAAGCCAAAATCCACTCGCAAAAATTGCGAATCGGTAAAATAGACTCTTAGCGCTAGCAAAAATCAGTTTCCAATGCAGCATCTAAAATACCGAAAATGTCAAAAATCTGCAAAAAAACTGATGCTAAATCTGCGAGAAACAAGATTGCGAATTCGCTAAAAGCAGCACATTCAACAGCAACCGCTAATAGCGATTAGCAATTAAAGAATCGCTATCCTATGCATGGAAAATTAGCGATTTACAGGAAATTCACTATTTAGCAAGTGCTGAATAAGGGGAATCACAATCAGGTGGTAAAGTGAAGGAAAAAAAAATAAACAGGTGCAAATCATATGAAACCCCTTAAAAATGACTCAGGAGACCCCTGAAGACCTTCACAATGGCAGTCCTCTACGTGCTGGCAAGGAGGATGAGGATCAATGCAGCAGCACAGCGCAGGAGGAGGATACAGGATTTTTTGTGTGCGCATCACATTGCCGGGCCAAAATGAGGATGAAATATACGATAAGTACAGGCTGAACCGTGCAATGATCATGCACTTAATTGCAGAGTTGGAACCCCTATTGCAGCACCAGACCCGTAGGACCCATGCTATACCCGCACATGTACAGGTCCTATGTTGCCTGCACTTACTAGCGTCAGGCAGTTTCCAGGGGGTAGTAGCCGTAGCTGGAGGGGTATCACAAAGCTCACTGCCACGCTTCTTCAAAAACTTCCTTGACGCCATGATGACAAGGATCCACACCCACATCACCTTCCCCACAACCCCACATGAGTTGAATAAGACAAAACTTGACTTCTACCAGGTAGCACAATTCCCTCATGTGATTGAATGCATAGACTGTACGCATGTCCCTATCTGTCCCCCATCAGACAACGAATACATCTTCAGGAACAGGAAATCCTATCATTCAATTAATGTTCAAGTTGTGTGCAATGCTAAGCACATCATTACGGACATCGTGGCACAATTTCCAGGAAGCACCCAAGACTGCTATATATTTCGGCACAGTGGCATCTACACGCGTCTGCTCAGGGGTGAATTTGGAGAAGGACATCCACTTGGTACACACATATGCCTATTTGCTAAATCAGTCATACAGATGTTATTGCATAACTGTGGCTAACCCTTTGCTTTCAACCCTGTAGGTGACAGCGCATACGCCGTGCGTGACTACATCTTGACACCATACCTCAACCCAGCCACACCACATGAGCAGAGGTACAACGCTGCACACATCAGCACATGGAATGTGATTGAACGCACATTTGGAATCCTGAAAAGTCACTTCCGTATTCTACACAAAACTGGTGGAGCGTTGCAGTACCGGCCAGAGACCTGCTGCAGGATAGTGGCTGCATGTGCCATGTTGCACAACATTGCCACCAGAAGAGGCATACACATCGAGATGTCCCACAGTGAGTCAGATGGGGACGACCAACCACCCGCACAACACCAACAAGCACATGTGCCAAACTCAGCAGAGGCCAAAGGAGACATGCACACATCACACAACATTATTTCTGATGCAGGTAATGATTAGCCAGAACAACTAAATTGTGAACTTCAATGTTTTATTACCATGAGCCCATGTCAATTAAAATTTGAATAGTGCAAATTAGGAGGGTGATTGAATTGAGGCATAAAATTAAAAGAAAAAAGTTCAAAGCACTGGATGTCAATCACCACGTCGTAAATCACCATGATCACACCACCATGGCCCAGAAATGAGGATATGCATGGCTAGCGCCACCTGCCACGTACACCCAGCCTCCTTTCGTGTGCCTCTGCAACATCAACCTGATGTGTGAATGTGGATGTGGTACTGTGCGAACTGCGCCTCCTGGCAGGGGTCACTGGCACTGAGGAACTTCGAATTTCGATCGTGATCGTATCGACCCGCCATTTTTTGCGCCGCCGCCATTTTGTGTTGCCCTCACTCAGGCAGCACGACGATCGAAGTCTTTTCTGCTTTTTCTGCAATACTGTGTCGAAATAGCCTTGTGCCTCTGTTTACAAAGCTGGTGTTAGGACTAGCCGAATACACTAATCCCTGTCTGGTTCCTCTAATCCCTGTCTTTACTATCTGTTGGTTCACACTATTCTCTTGTGACTTAATCTTATCGTCTGGCCTTCGCTGTCCTCTGCTCGTATTCTCTTGTTTCATAACTGTCCTCCAAAACACACAAACGTATCTCGCCACCTGCGAGTCAGCTACAAGTCAGTTAATGAATTAGCTCGTGGGGAGGGGTGACAAACACAGTTGGAGGAGAGGCTTCTTCGAGTTACTCGATACTTTATTTTCAAACCTTTCCTATTGGTTCTGTTCTGTTTTCCAACCTTTTTTATTGGCTCTTTTTATGTGTTTTAGGTGTGTTCTTAGTTAATGTATATGTCACCTATGTACTATATAAGATTGTGCGCCACGGAGTGAAGTGGCAGTCTCCTGAGAACATACCGTGTGTACTTCTAGGACAACTGTACTAGCTGCAGCTAATAAAATCCGATCTGTTACGCCGACAGAGTGTCCCCGTGTCTCTGTGTAGCTGAGCAGGAGAACCCACGAGATTAAGGCGTACCCTGCGCCGCCAGGCCCAAATGGCTCTGGTTCTTCAAATGGCGCCCAACGTGGGGCGGCTTCAGTGGTAGTGGTTCTGCCTGAAGGTCGTGAGGAACCCCGCAAGAAAATTCTGGAGGAATCGCGAGCCACGTCAAGCGACCCCTGTATGTCGAAAGTGGTCCGAAGGTCTTTTGCAGCGTGGTTACTCCTTCCTGACGGCTACTGACGACTGCTGCCCTGACTGCTGCCCTGCCTTGGCCCTTCCTTTGTTGATGTATGGTAAGGCGAGACAATAGACGGGCCTCTGTTGGCGTAAGAAGACATCTTTAGTTAAGTGTTTGGTGGGTCGCTCCCACAATTTTGGTCCTTTGGTTCTTTGTTCCTTTGTTTCTTTGGTCCTTAGAATCGACTATTGCAATAGCCGAAGCCGAGGGGTAAGTGCATTTGTGCTGCGTAAACTGAGTTTTGCCCCCTTGAAGTTTGTGAACAGTCAGGTGAAATCACGAGATGCCTGGTCTGAATAAGTTTGGAAAACTCTGTTGCTTTGGTTGTAAGAGGGATTCCCGGCTTGAGGACTCTTGTTCGATTCCTTCGGTTGGAACTCCCACATATGAGCTCTATTCAAAACATGGTGTTGGCCCCATTGTCTTTAACGAGGCATGGACCCGATACACGAAGAAAGATGGTGTTTTAAAATGGCCAGAAAATGGTAGTTTCGATTTTGATGTGCTAGATAATTTGGAAGCAGTTTTATTTAAAAGAAAAGCCCGGCCGGCAATGTTTGACTCTTTCCGCCTTTGACGTAAGGAAGCCAAACAGAGAGAAATTAAGCAAGCGAAACGAGATAGGAAAGCACAGGGTATGACAATTATACAGGCTGCCCAACAATTCAAAGATGACGAAATTAATAATACGATGGAAATTTCAGAAAGACAGCATCGTATGGCCATAGATAAATGCTATCCGATGTTGCCTGTTTCCCCTTCCGATAACAAGAAAGATTTAGAAGAAGATCCCCTGATGTCTCACTTATTGAGATTGCCTCCGCCCTATGCACAAGGTGCTAATGCACCCCAGTTGTTACAGCCTGTTCAGCCGCCAACAGTACCTCCGCCTGCTCCGGCTCTTCCGCATTTGCCCCTTCCTGTATTACCTCCTTTACCAGTTTTGCCTTCAACTTCTTCTACTTTGTCCTCATCTCCTGAACTTCGATCTCCTTTGTCTTCAGCCCCTTCTGCAATTACCGGTTCTCCTTCAGTTAGTTCGCCTAATACCTTGTCCCCTATCCTTATGTCCAATTCTCCGTCTGTGCGTAAGCGACTCACGGACACTGTCACTGGTATTCTATCACCTTTCTTTGAAGCTTTAAATGTGTCTCCGGCTTTTGCTCGAAGACAATCTCGTAGTCAATTTCCAGCTGCCGAAGAACGGGAAAAGTTGGACTCTCTCGCACGCAAATGGATCAAGAGGGGTCCACAGTATAGTGTACCCGATATTATGTCTGCTTTCTCACAGTGGAATGCGCCTACGCAGAGATATGTTTTTAATATTATGTGTGATATTCTCATTAAAGAATGGGAGGATATGAATTTGAGTTCGATTCCACAGGGTCTGTTAGATGTTCAGTAGGCCTGGGCTAAAATTTAATTCCGTTCGCGGAAATTGCGATAATTTGACATTTTCGCGTTCCGCGGAAAGCGCGAAAATGTCAAAATTTCCTCATTCCGCAGCTGTGCGATAATTTGGTTCTTGCTCGTGCTATAAAATAATACATTCTCGCGCGCGATCGCCTTACCTGAATCCTTGCGTTCGCCGACAAGTTTTCTTGATCCGGTCGCGTTCTCCATGAGATGTTGTATTGTTTTTAGCCATTTGCGCTGTCTCACGACAGTTCACGCCCGCAGTGACGTCATGCGTCGCGCGATCACGTCTTTCTTCTCGCGATCATGCACCGCGAGACAACTGAAAACAAGATGGCCGCGCCCGCGAGCAACCGCATGGGTAAGTTGGCGAGCCGCAACCATGCAGAAAATCTCACGAACATGCGGGAAAAAAACTTCCACATCTTCGCGATATTTCCGCGTGTTTGCGATGATTTTTAACATTTTCGCGATAATTTGCGAAAGTGGATTTCGCAAATTCCGCCCACCCCTAATGTTCAGACTGATTTTGATAAAGGACTTGTTGTGGGTCCTAAGGTTGAGAACGCTGTAAGGACACTTATTACCTTTAGAACCTTATTGTCTTCTCAGACTTTCCTTGATTCCGATACATCGGTTAGACTGACACTGAAAAATTATCCCATGAGAGAGGTTCCTCCAGTGTGGAAGGAAGAAGTTGCAGCACACGGTATTAATCCAGCTATTCCTGCTCACTTCCAGCGTATATGGGTACATGTACCCTGGAAGAGATCTGAAGTTTTAGCACTTAAACAGACTCTCCCGGATCCTCATAAAAACCCTGCGGGTTATTATAAAGAATTATCACAGACTGTTGATGCTTGCATCATGAATCTAGCTGATATCGACATGTTGATGGGGAATGTAGTTCCACAAGCTTTATGGGCTAAGATTCGGAGAGAAGACCATGCTCAAGCATTAGGTGTTGATTGGGCTGCTATAATTGCCGCAGATGCAGCTCAAGTGGGTGGTGCCAAACCTGAAGCTTTGATCTCGGAACTCCCCGGTAGGATTATTACATTAATGAAAACGATGATGCCAGCCTTGAGAGTTAACTGGGATAAATTAGCGGCATGCAAACAAAAGAAAGATGAAAGTGTCTTCGATTTCTTTACTCCTTTTGAGGAGAAATTCATCGATCACAACCCACTTAAGTGCGAAAGGTATATGCAAACTTCTGGCTCCAGTATGTCAAAATGAAGGGATTCCAAAGTGTGCAGACAATGTAGTGAAACATTGCATTGTTTGCATAATGTACAATCCGGGAAAGGAAACCCCAACTCCAGCAGGTCATTTTGCTCCTCCGACATATCCATTTGAGGTGTTGCAAATTGATTACATTCATATGGAAAGATGCAACAACCTCAAATATGTTCTGGTGGTAGTATGCGCCTTTTCTAGGTGGATAGAAGCATATCCTCTAAAAGACAATACAGCCTTATCCACAGCCAAAGTTCTACTAAAAGAATTTTTCCCCAGGTTTGGTTTGCCGCGCATTGTCTGGAGTGACAATGGGAGCAAATTTGTGGGCCAAATCATGCAAAAAGTTTGTGCTGGTCTTGGTATCAAGCAAAAGTTCCATGCGGAAAATCATCCACAGTCAGCAGGTTTAGTAGAATGTAACAACGGGGAACAACCTTTACAACGTAACTTTTACAACGCACTACACTTACAACGCATTTTTTACAACGCACAATCCATTACAACGCATGACATTACAAAGCATGACACTACAACGCATTTTTAAAAACTACCTTTACAACGCATTCCATTACAACGCATACTACCATTACAACGCATACCATTACAACGCATAATATTACACTAGACTATCCAACACTTACCCTACTGTTGCACCCCCTGGAGTTAGAATAGTAATTGTTACCCCTATACTATCCAACACTTACCCTACTGTTGCACCCCCTGGAGTTAGAATAGTAATTTTTACCCCTATACTATCCAACACTTACTCTACTGTTGCACCCCCTGGAGTTAGAATAGTAATTTTTACCCCTATACTATCCAACACTTATCCTACTGTTGCACCCCCTGGAGTTAGAATAGTAATTTTTACCCCTATACTATCCAACACTTACCCTACTGTTGCACCCCCTGGAGTTAGAATAGTAATTTTAACCCCTATACTATCCAACACTTACCCTACTGTTGCACCCCCTGGAGTTAGAATAGTAATTTTTACCCCTATACTATCCAACACTTACCCTACTGTTGCACCCCCTGGAGTTAGAATAGTAATTTTTACCCCTATACTATCCAACACTTACTCTACTGTTGCACCCCCTGGAGTTAGAATAGTAATTTTTACCCCTATACTATCCAACACTTACCCTACTGTTGCACCCCCTGGAGTTAGAATAGTAATTTTTACCCCTATACTATCCAACACTTACCCTACTGTTGCACCCCCTGGAGTTAGAATAGTAATTTTTACCCCTATACTATCCAACACTTACCCTACTGTTGCACCCCCTGGAGTTAGAATAGTAATTTTTACCCCTATACTATCCAACACTTACCCTACTGTTGCACCCCCTGGAGTTAGAATAGTAATTTTTACCCCTATACTATCCAACACTTACCCTACTGTTGCACCCCCTGGAGTTAGAATAGTAATTTTTACCCCTATACTATCCAACACTTACCCTACTGTTGCACCCCCTGGAGTTAGAATAGTAATTTTTACCCCTATACTATCCAACACTTACCCTACTGTTGCACCCCCTGGAGTTAGAATAGTAATTTTAACCCCTATACTATCCAACACTTTCCCTACTGTTGCACCCCCTGGAGTTAGAATAGTAATTTTTACCCCTATACTATCCAACACTTACCCTACTGTTGCACCCCCTGGAGTTAGAAAAGTAATTTTTACCCCTATACTATCTAATACTTACCTTAAATGCAATTTAATATTATGCGTTGTAATGGTATGCGTTGTAATGGTAGTATGCGTTGTAAAAAATGCGTTGTAAGTGCATGCGTTGTAAAAGTGTGCGTTGTAACGACATACATCCGTTACAACGGTACATTAAAACTAAAACTAGCGAAAGTGCAGGCTAGTACAGGACTTAGTTGGCCCGATGCTTTAGCTCTTCTGTCAACCAGAACAGCAGTACACTCTCGTTTGGGACTTAGCCCTTACAAAGTGGTTTTTGGACGCCCAGCTAATATATGGGGAGTCCCTCGCCCTAAGAAATACTCAGACTTGCCATATCCAATGTTTTTTTTTTTAAACTTTATTTGTAGTTTTTTGAACAGTTACTTAACAAACCAAGTTACAGTACCAGCAATGTCAAAGAATCAATGTCTATAGGAGGTACACAGTACAAAGTCTAATCAGGTAGTGAACTCAACCCATGCCCTTGTGGGACCCATACAATATTCAGGCAGAGGCAACAGCAGGAAGGAGACAGACGAATGAGTAAATAGACCCAGCAAAATGAGAACAGAAATCCCATCCACGCGATGCATGCAGGACCCCTCCATCCGAACCTCCGTGGAGCCCGCTCAAACCCTACCAGACAGGAGTGCACAGCTACACCGCGGGCAGAGACAGTCGTACCACTCACTGCTCAGTGGCAGTTCCCGCCGCCCCCGGCTCAGGGGCACCCCCCATGGGACTCCGCGCCAGGAGGTATCCCACCAAGGGTCCCCACACATCCCTGGGCCGCGAGGCTCGTGGCAATAGCTCAGCGTAAGTGGTGCCCTGCTCCTGACAAAACGTCATGTCCGCCAGCCACTCCTTGAATTTCGGAGCTCGGCCCCTGCCCCATCTGCAGGCCACTCTTCGCTTCACCAGGAGCATTGCGATGGCAACCTATTTTTTATGGGTCGGGGGGATATGAGCCGTATGCCCCAATAGCGCAAGCAGCGGATCCCCTTCTAGCGGAGTCCCAATCATACTCCCAAGCGCTGTGAACACCTGCTCCCAATAGCCTCGCACCGCAGCACAGTTCCAGGCAAGATGCAGGAATCCCGCCCCCAACTGGCCACATCTCCCGCAGCGGTCATCACCAGCCAGTCCAAAGCGCAGCTTCCTGACCGGTGTATAGTAAATCTGGTGCAGGAATTTAAAATGTATGACCCGGAACCTACTGCTAGCCGATATTTGTGCCGTCTGGCGACAGGAGTATAGCCATTGTTCATCCGTGAGGTCGCTCCCCAACTCCTCTTCCCATCGGATCCGGGACGAGTTGCACTCTCCCGTGTCTCGCTCGCGCACGGAGGCATATAATCTGGACACCAAATGCCCCCCGTCTGTCGCGCCCAAAAGCAGGTGTAATGGTGCAAAACACTCTGGCTCACAAGGGAAAGAGGGAAGCAATGATCGCATACCCTGTCGCAACCGCACGTAAAGAAATACATCGAGCGGTGTGCCCGTCGTGCCCTGCAAGAAGTTTTCAGCGGTGCGGAAGGTCCCGTCTCGGAAGAGGTCCCCCCAAGTCGCGACCCCCGCTCTGGCGCAGAGGTCTCGAAACCCTTCTCCTGTAGCAATGTTAGGCTCGGATGATACGTGAGCGGCAATCTGGGGGAGTACAGGAACGAGGTTCCCATGAGGGCCATCAGACGTCGCCACGCCACCACCGTACCAGTGATCGTGGTGGGCGCCACAACAGGCGCTTCCTTATAGCCATGTATAAGGCCAGCGAGGGGGATAGGGTCGGCCAGCCAGGCCTCTACTGCTATCTGCGGCATATACCGCGGGGGACGCATCCAATAGTAGGCATAATGTGCCTGAGCACATAAATAGTATAATTTGAGGTCTGGAACATCGAATCCTCTCTGAGCCTGGTAAGGATAGACCATTTCAGACGCGACTGCTTGCCACCCCATACCAATCGTATAAGTTCCGAACGCAGCGTGGCGAAAAAAACCCGTCCCGGGTAATAGGGAATGTTGAGGAAGAGGTATAGAAACTGCGGGAGGACCTTCATTTTAATGAGCGACACGCGGCCCGCCAGTGATAATGGCAGCGCAATCCACCGCGTGACATTGGCCTTGAGCCGGTCCACAGCCGTGCCGTAATTCGCCCTAATAATCTCGTCCCTGTCTCGGGTCACTTGAATTCCCAGGTACCGGCAATCCTCCTGGCACCACTCCAGCGGGAAATCGAGTGGGAAGGGGGTCACCGCCGCAGTGAGCGGGAACACCATAGACTTTCCCCAGTTGATGCCCACTCCGGAGAGTCGCCCAAATCGGATAAACTCCCGCAATATGGGGTTAATATTGTCTTGCGGGTCCCTAATATATAATGTTATGTCATCCGCATAAAGCGAGACCAGTATCTGCCGCAAGCTGCAGCGGAACGCCTTGTCATTGTGTACCTGCCGAAGCCTAGCAGCTAACGGTTCCACGGCCAGTGCGAATAGCAGGGGTGACAGCGGGCATCCCTGTCGGGTACCCCTCGAGATCTGCATCTGTGGGGTTAGGTGCCCATTGATAAGCACTCGGGCCGTCGGCTGGTTATACAGCAAATGCAACCAGGATAGAAACAGCTGAGGGAAGCCCATCCGTCGAAGGACACCGAATAGGTAGTCTCACTCCACTGAGTCAAACGCCTTTGTAGCATCAAGGAACACAGCAGCAAGTGGGAACTCCTGATCCACCATCTGCACCAGGGAGAAGAGCGTCCGGAGATTATGGGAGGTAGACCTCCCTGGCACGAACCCCGCTTGGTCCGGCAGGACAAGCTTGTCCATCAATAACGTAAGGCGATTCGCTAGCACCTTAGCCAGTATCTTGGCATCACAATTAATTAGCGAGAGTGGCCTATAAGAGTCACATGAGTCCGGGGCCTTACCGGGCTTCAGTAACGAGGTGACCACCGCCTCCCTCATTGACGGCGGCAGCACGCCCACCTCCAGGGATTCAGCATACACCTCCCGGAGGACCGGTGCCATCACATCAATGTAACTCTTATAAAACTCTGCCGGTAACCCATCGGAACCCGGCGCCTTCCCATTTTGCAGCTGCATGATCGCCTCTCGTACCTCATCGAGCTCGAACGGGTGACACAAAAACTCCCGCTGTGTATCCCCCAACCATCCCAAGGCCACATCTCCCAATAAATCGTGTAGAGTGTGCGGTAGTGGTCTACAAATATGTCGAGTATAGCGTGTGAATCCCTGTGAACCGCACCATCCGAGCTACGCACTTCCAGAATGTGGGTACCAAAACGAGGAGGGCGCGTCACCTCCGCGAGGGCCTTCCCCGGACGCTCTCCCTCCCCGTATCTGCGGGCCACCCAATACTTCCCACGAAACTTTAGCTCTCGTTGCGCTTCGGCCTCGTATTTAGTGAGCGTTTCCCGGAATGCACTGTGCGCTGCCTCCACCTGTCCCTGACACATCTGGCCCTCCAACTCTTTCAGTTCTTGCTCCAGGCGGCTGAGAGTGCACTGTATATCTTTAAGCACTCCACAGCTCTTGGAGAGACAATAGCCGCGTATCGTCACTTTAAAGGCCTCCCATATCACCTCTACGCTGCTGACCGAATCCTTATTCCGCGCGAAGAAATCTAGTATCTCCTCCCCGAGCTCCGTCTGAAACACGGCATCGAGCAGCACAGTGAGCTGCAATCGCCAGCGTGGTCTAGGAGCAGCATATCCTGGCAGAGTAAGCGATAGCTTCACCGGGCAATGGTCCGAGTACGTCCTGGCCAAGTGCGAGGTTTCACGGATACCCGAGGCCAGTCCTCGGGATAGCAGATAATAATCAATTCTCGCCCAGCTGCCTAAATGAGACGTGAAATGCGAGCCCTCCCTCCCCAAGGGATGTGAATATCGCCACCCATCTACCAACCCCTCCTCCTCGAGTATGGCGGACAGCGCCTCCCTGGATTTAGTGTAGCGGTGCGGCATTGGGTGAGAGCGATCCTGAGCTGGTCTGAGGGCAACATTGAAATCTCCTCCCCATATTATGTGCGCAGAACCAATCGCCATTATCTTACCCCATACATCATGAAAAAACTCTGGACTATCAGCATTCGGACCATAACAATTAGCTATCGTGATAGAGTCCTCCCCAACCTGCCCCAGGTGATCACATAGCGGCCCTGAGGGTCTGAGAGTGTGCCCGCTATCTCGCAGCGCAGCTGTTTCTTAAAAAGGATCGCCACCCCGCGGGCATATGAGGAGTAGGAGGAAAACATCCGATGCGCTGCCCATTTGCATGCGAACGTGCTAGCCACCCCTGGGTCTAGATGGGTCTCCTGCAACAGCGCCACATGAATCTTCTGTCTATCTAGGTATGCCAAAATCTTCCTGCGTTTCCTCGGGTCCCCCAATCCCCGCACATTCCACGTCATTATGTTAATCACATCATCACCCTCCCGAGTCATTGGCGTCGCAAATTAACACATACCAGTCCTGCATGTTGAGCCCCTGCACACCTCCACTGTCACTCCACAATTGCTGCCTGCATACTGAACCCCCGTGAACATCCCTCCCACCTCCCACTGAAGCAGCCCCAACTTGCCAGAATCCCCAGTCCCTCCCCCCAACCGCAAAACAACGAACAACTTCAATACCGTTAGGTTTACCCATATAAGAGTGTGTCAATGGGTGCTACCCGCTGGGGTGTGCTCTCCAGGTGGCGAACCGGGTCTCCCCTCCCCCTGAACCCGCTGATGGATAGAGGGGCAAGCCCTATGCGGGTCAGGAGTGGGTGTCCGGCGCAGTTCCAAGTGCCGTGCCCACTGGCGCGGGCCTTTCCAAGCCCCTCATATCAGTAAAGTAGTAAAGAAATGCGTTGCAAAGTGCACTAGCATTCCGCCACTCCATCCCGGTCACTTTGCTCACTGTCTCTCGGTCAGAGCACCCTTGGCTGCGGTATCTATCAGACTGGGGAGGCTGGCCTGCCCGAGGCGGGCAGCGAATCCGGGCAGCCCCCGGAGCGCCTGAGCTGCTTAAGGAAGTCTTCCACCTGCTGTGGGTTAGTAAAGAAACTCTGCTTGCCCTGATGGGTGACCCGGAGGCGTGCCGGGTACAGCAAGGCGTAGTCCACTTGAGCCTGACGCAGCTTATTTTTCACCGCCATGAATTTGCGCCTATCCTGCACAGCAGCCGTGAAGTCTGGATAGATAGAGAAGGAAACCCCTTCGTAGTGGAGCTGCTGCTTACTCCGCGCCACTCGTAGTATTGTGTCTCGGTCTCTGTAATTAAGGAGTCTGGCAATAATGGGGCGAGGCTTACTCCCCGGCGGAGGGCGGGGGCCCAGGGACCGATGGGCTCGCTCCACGATGAACTGGGAAGAGAGCTGTTCCGTCCCCACGGTTGCGATCAACATCCTCTCCACATAATCCTCTAAGCGGCCCGTGTTGGTGGACTCTGGTAGTCCAAGAACGCGGATGTTATTGCGCTGACTCCTCGCTTCCAAGTCCTCGTTCTTGGCTGCAATTAGTTTTAGAAGCTTGTCCATTTGTGCAACCTGCGCCGAGACCCGAGCGGTGGCATCCTCTGTATCTGAAATATGACGCTCCGTCTCGCAAATGCGATCTTCATGCTTGTCGAGCTTTTGTACGATGGCGTCCATCCGGGTAGACATGCCATTCATTTTCTCCACCATGGTGGCAAAACCTTGCCTGACCTCCTGGAGGAGCGGTGTCAGCTCCCCCGCGCCCTCCGCAGACCCAGCAGCTAGGTCCGGCGCGGCCATCTCCACCCTCTCGGCCGGAGGAGCGCGGCCCATCTTCTTCGCCTCGAAGGTGAGGCGGGACTGTCGAGCATCGGCCTTCCCCATCACCAGGCGCTGCCAGGGGGCAGTATCGAGCGCCGCGCGGACAAACACCAATTGCGGCCTCAATCGCCGTTCACAATCGCCCCAGACCTTCCAAGGCACCAATCCGCCTCCACTCTCAGGTCCAATCTCGTGCTCGTAGCACCGGTGCAACGTCCCCCATGCTCTCGGGGCCTGAGGAAGCGCAGAGGGGGGGCCGCTTTAAGGGCCTCCCGGCCCTGCGTGGCCGTGGTCGCTAAGTGTCGTACTACTGGCGATGGGCGGCAGTGTATTTATAGTGCTCCGCTTGTTCTCTGCCCAGTGGCCGCAAGGAAAGGGGTCACTCCCAGTCCTCCGAGAAAGGGTTCCGGAGCTCAATCTTCTACGCCTAGTGCGGCCGATCCCGCGCCTCTGCGCTATCGCTCATGCGGCTATGGAGGAAGGCACTGGGAGGGAGACCTCAGAGCAGGTCGTGGCGCACTCCTCTCTCCCGCTGTGCCCAGGAGGCACCCCGAAAATCTCGCACCAGACCCACAGCAAGCAGGGAGGATCAGCGGGCAAGGCTTGGCAGGCTCACCCCGAGGCAGCGTGCGTCCCTCGCAGGGTCTCGCGCTGATGCAGCAGTCGGCCCTCGGCTCCCGCCGTCGGCACCCTTGGGACCTCCTTCACCCGACAGTGGCGGCTGCACTCACCCGACTTCCAGCGATGCGCGCCCAGCCCAGCGCGGACCGAGGGCACCTCCGCCTCGCACCTTCCAGCAGCACCTGCCAGCGTCCTGGGCCCCCCAGGTCGCGTCCACCAGCTGTCTCCAACCAGGAATTCAAAGTGCGGCACCCTCCGTCCTAGCGGCCTGCACGCCTCGTGGGGAGCCGCGGGCTCCCGTAGATCAGTGGCCGGGCCGCACTTCCTCCGTAACTTTTTCGCCGCAGCCGCTCCATGGCAGCCGCTCCTCCTCGGTAACCGGAGCCCTCCCGGCCGCTAAAAAGTGGCCGCCGGGTACTCGGTCGGTGTCAGGGCACGCAGCTCTTGCAGGCAGGTCGCTTAAATCGCCGTGGGGCAGGATAATTATCGGATCGGTGCGCCGGACGGCAGGAGCCTCACAAGTGTGCGGCCATCTTGCACGGCGCCACCTAGTGCCCCCAGACTTGCCATATCCAATGTTGATTGATTACTTGCATGACCTTACGACTAAATTGCGTGTTCTCCATCAACAGGTTCAGAGTGCTTTGCCGGAGGTTTCCACAGACCCAGGTCATTCCATTCAGCCAGGTGACTGGGTTTGCATAAAGAATTTCCAAAGGACGAAAAATTTGGAGCCCAGGTGGAAGAAGCCCCGAATGGTCCTCCTCTCAACGAGAACAGCGGTGAAAGTCGAAGGAAAAAAGAACTGGATTCACGGCGTGCACTGCAAGAAGGTTCCTTTGCCTTTGCCCTTCGATCAGTGGGTCCGTAGGGGTATTGGAGACTTTGAGAGCGAGAAGGTTCTACGATTTGTACCTTTTAGTGATGCACGCCTGAATGGAACATTGTCTGAGAAAGAGGACGACGACATTCTTCAAGAGGCAATACCACCACTGTCGTGGGCGACCCTGTGTCTTCTCCTCGGGATAACGCTGATGCTATAGAGGGGTCCCCCTCCCATCCGTCCCCTGCCCGGATTCGTATAAAGACCCTCGGGCGCAGGAGACAGGTGGGCGAGGGAAGGAAGGGACGGAGACAGCCGAGAGTGATACCTGAAACGAGATAAGGAGAGAGGGGTTAGGGACGACGTTGGTCATTCCCTCTCACCGATGAGAACCTTTTCCAGATGCACTCTGCTGTACCTGTCTCTTGGGTTGTCCCGGGAAGGGTGAGTCAGAGGTCGGGAATCTGAAGGAGAGCCAGGTCCAGTTCACTCCACTGGTCCCAGCCTCGCTTGGGGTGCGGGGTTCTGTATCGGATATAGTTCCCAGCTTTCCGGTTTCGCAGGAAACACCAGTTGTGCTTCTACTTCCAGCCCGGGTATCCTTGGGGCCGAGGAGCGCTGTGTTCGATGGTTCCACAAGGAAGTTTTGGGTGCATTCAGGTTTCGCAGGAAACACCAGTTGCGCTTCTACTTCCAGCCCGGGTATCCTTGGGGCCGAGGAGCGCGGTGTTCGTTGGTTCCACTAGGAAGGATGAGGGACAAAGAATCACCTACTCGGTCATGGGCGCTACTACTCGTAAGCCCGGGTATCCGTGGGGCTGAGGAGCGCCGTGCCCGTAGGTTCCGTAGTGAGACGATCGAGGGAACACCACAAGCTGAAAGACCGGAAGGTACGTGGGAACCTTCCCGAGGACCTCCCAATGTTTGGAGGACCCGGTCGGAGATTTGCTTGTGGCTCCGGGGGTTTGCGGGAGCGGAGAAGTGCCCAGCCGAGCTGGGGGAAGAGCTAGGAGTTTTACCCAGCTGAGAAGTGCGCGTACCCTTGAGTTGATGTCACGGACCATTCAGGGGCGTCTCGGGGTCCTTAGCTGGAGCGAACCGCGCACTGACGGCGTCTTTTCGCTTCAGCCGGAGTGGACGAGGTGGGATCGCGGGCCGTTGAAAGTGTTCAGGACGAGCGGGAATCATTGGCACCGCCCCCTTGTGTCGAGTCGGCTCTATGGGCGGCCGTGCTAGCGATCAGGTGGAGCGCCTGGCCGCGGTGCTTCTTGGGGGTTGTAGTTCCGCGGGAATCCTTACCTCCGGCGTGAGCATGACAGCACATCCCCCTTCACACCTCCCCCAGCGGGGAGAGAGGGACCAGGCTTGGCCGGGCTGCCGCGGTGGAAGGCTGCCACCAGGCGATCTGCATGGACCGCCGAGGCCGGCTACCAGGAGTTCTCTTCAGGGCCGTAGCCCTTCCAGGCAAGATGGTACCACAACTCCCCCCTAATCAGTTTGGAGTCCAGCACCGTCTCACCACATATTCCTGCTCGTGGTGCACCCAGACCGGATCTGGGACCTTGCGAATGGGACAGAAGGAGGGTTTCAGCAGGGAGACATGGAACAGGGGATGGATGCGCAGGTGCTGGGGTAGACGCAGCTGCACAGCCACAGGGTTCACATGGCCACCACAGGATATGGACCTATGTATTTCAGATTGAACGCGCTAGGTCTTCTGAATCGGATGTGTTTTGTGGACAACCACACCCTGTCACCCTTGCGATACCTCGGAGGGGCTCGCCGATGTTTATCGGCTTGGGCCTTGTAGCGTGTTTTGGCTAAGTGTAGTTTCTCTCTGGCGTGTTTGATTGTGGTGTGAATGGCCTTGATTCTGGTCTGTACCTCGGGAAGTTTGCTGCGGGCGCGAGGGAGGAGAAACGGGAGGAAACGAGGGTGATGACCAGACGCAAGGAAGAAGGGAGAAAACTGCGTGGAAGAGTGTTTGGAGTTATTAGAGGCTATTTCTGCTACCCAGAGCCATTCCACCCAGAAGTCTGCAGCGTGGTCCACATAACAGCGCAGGTACTGTTTGAGGGTCTTTTTCAGTCTTTCGGTCTGGCCATCTGTTTGGGGATGGAAGCTGGTGGATAGGGAGGATTGAATGCCAAGTTCTTCACACCAGGCCCTCCAAAATCGTGCTGTAAATTGCGAGCCCCTGTCCGATACGATCCCCAGTGGAAGGCCGTGAAGACGAACGACGTGTATTAGTAGGAGCTTAGCCAACGCCCCTGCCGTGGGCACCTGCTTGCACGCGATAAAGTGCCCCATTTTAGTAAGGAAGTCAATGACGACGATTATAGCGGTGCAGCCTTGGTCTTTGGGTAGTCCGACGATGAAGTCGACGGAGATCCGTTCCCAAGGATGCAGGGGGGTTGGGAGCGGCATCAGGAGACCCTGGCTTTTCATCCGATCGGTTTTCATTTGGGCGCAGACGGAACAGGTCTATACCCAGCGCAGGACGTCTGGTCTAACAGAAGGCCACCAGCATTGTCTCAACACCAGCTCCAGGGTCTTGGTTCCTCCCATATGACCGGCGCACGGTACGTCATGACACCAGGAAAAAACGAGTCTGCGAAGCTGGAGGGTAGGTATCAGCACTCGAGAGCCGCACATGGGAAGGCCGTTGCGCAGGCGCCACTCCTTATGTCGTTTCAACCAGGCCACCCAGGTAAACGTCTGTATCCCTTTCTTCACCTTCTGTAGAAAGGATTCCGTCCGTAGACTGCCCACCACTTGCTACGGTGATAGGATGGGTTGGTCGGGGATTTCCGCCGGGCAGCAGGGCAGACCTTGTCTGGATAAGGCATCAGCTTTCTTGTTTTGCGTGCCTGGCCGGAAGGTAACGAGAAAGTTGTACTCCGCAAAAAAGAGCATTCATCTCTTTTGACGGGGGGATAGATGTCGTGCTGAGCGGAGGAATTGCAGATTGCGGTGGTCGGCGAACACCGTCACCTGGTGTTGAGCGCCCATCAACCAGTGCCGCCACTCCAGGAAGGCTTCTCGTATGGCGAGCAGCTCTTTCTCCGAGATGGTGTAGTTCAGTTCGGCCTGGCTTAGCTTTCGGGACATGAAGGCGACCGGATGAAGCTGTCCGGTATCAGGTTGGCGCTGCGAGAGGATCGCTCCAACCGCCACTTCAGAGGCGTCCGCCTCTAGGACAAAAGGGAGGTCAGGTTGAGCGTGGCGGAGGACGGGAGCAGAAGTGAACGCCGTCTTGAGTTGGTTGAAAGCTGTTTGGGCGTCAGGTGACCAGATGAACGGGACCCCTTTCCGAGTCAATCTCGTGAGCGGGGTCACCAACTGGGAGAGCTGGTGGATAAACCTCCTATAAAAGTTCGCAAAGCCAAGAAAGCTTTGGACCACTTTCATGGTTCGGGGTTGGGGCCACTCGACGACAGCTTGCACCTTGCGATCGGTCATGACTTGTCCTGCGGGAGTCAACAGGACTCCTAGGAACTCCACCGTTGTAACGTGGAACTCACATTTCGTGAGTTTGCAAAACAGACGATGTTCTTTCAGGGTTTGTAGCACCGTCTTCACGTGGTGTATATGGTCCTGTAGATTAGACGAAAAGATCAGAATGTCGTCTATATACACCACGACGTACTTGTCCAAAAAGTCCCTCAACACTTCGTTCAGGAAGAACTGGAAGGCGGCCGGGGCATTGCAGAGACCGAAGGGCATGACCAGATACTCAAACAGGCCGAATCTGGTCTTGAAGGCAGTCTTCCATTCGTCCCCGCTTCGGATGCGTACCAAGTGGTATGCCCCTCGGAGATCTAGCCTGGTATATACGTTGGCTTCCCTCACTTGTTCCAGGAGCACCGGAATCAGGGGTAGTGGGTATTGGTTTTTAATGGTCAGAGCATTCAGAGCACGATAGTCTATACAGAAGCGGAGATCGCCGTTGGCCTTCGGAATGATGAAAAGGGGTGACGCGGCCGGAGATCTAGAAGGGCAGATGAATCCCAAGTGCAAAAATTCGTCCAGGTATTCACGGAGGTGTTGGGTCTCGGGACCCGTGAGGGCGTATACTCTACTACACGGCACCGTAGCGCCAGGCACTAAGTCAATGCGGCAATCGTATTGCCGGTGCGGGGGAAGCTCTTCAGCTTTTCGTTTGTCAAAGACTTCTCTGTAGGAGGTATACCAGTGAGGGAGTGTGACGTCCTTTTCAGCCGCTGTGGCCACGTACTGGTTGGATGCGTTTCCCACATCTGGAGGACGTCTCGGCAGCTTGCACTGCCGTTGACAGAAGCTGGAGTTAAATGAGATTGAGTTGGTTGCCCACGTGATGTGCGGCTCATGCTCTCTCAGCCATGGTAGCCCCAAGATGAGATTACAGTGTGGAGCCTGGATGATGTTAAAGGTGAGCCACTCACCGTGGTCTTCCCCTATGGTAACCCACAGAGATGGGGTGTGGAAGATGATAGGGCCAGAGTCCAGCTCCTTGCCATCTACCGCAAAGACGAGTTCTGGATGGTCTTTGCGTAGAAAAGGGATTCCAAGCCGTTCAGCTTTGGCTTTATCTACGAAACATCCGGTGGCTCCGGAGTCTATCATAGCTCGAACCTGTCGGGGACAGTGGTCCACTACCACTTGTACGGAGACGAAGAAGTGGCTGGGTTCCTTCGTGATATCAGCTTCTGTTGAAGGGATGGAATGGTAGCTTGAGGGAGTCCCTTCCTGAACCTTCAAGCTCTCGGGTTTCCCGCCGAGTCGTCTTGGCTGATGGCTGCTGCTAGGCTACTGCGGTTGTGGCCGGTCTTGGGACGCACCGGACATTCTCGCAGGAAGTGCCCTTTCTTGCCGCAATATAGGCAGAGGCCCTGTTTCCGACGATGGTCTCGTTCGCTGAGAGTTAGAGACGCTCTCACTGTCCCTATTTCCATGGGGTCTGTGCGATGTGCCCCTTGCTCCGAAGAACGGGGGGTTTCGTAGGACACTAGCGGCTTATCTTTGCGCTTATGGTCTCCTTTTCTCTCCCTCAGGCGATATTCCAGGCGAGAAGCCAGTTCGATCATAGCTGCACAAGTGCGGGGTTGCGGATCTATTTGTGCGATCACGTCTTTCAAGTCTTCTGTTAGCCCTCGGTAGAAGATCGCTGCTTGTTTAGACTCGGGCCAATCGGTCTCGGCCACCAACCGCCGAAAACTGTTGATGTAACCAAGGAAATCGTTGGTGCTCTGACGAAGGTCGAGGAGGTCACGGTCGGCGGAGAAGGTGTCCGCCCGCCGATCAAAGGTTTTCTCAAATTCCGACTTAAATGTGTCCCAATCATATAAGAGAGCATCATCTCTTCGGACTATCGGGACGGCCCATTGCGCTGCGTCTCCCGCCAGGTAGGAGATGAGGAACGCTATCCTGGCCTGATTGGTTTGGAAAAGCTTAGGTTTGCAATGAAAGTGCAGCAGTATTTGGGTCATAAATACTTGCACTTTATGAATCTCCCCGTGGTATCCTTCCGGAGGAGCTAGGGGTACGTGTGCCGGCATCTCCACTACTACTTGGGGAGTGGGTGTAGGGTACAGGGTTCCTGCATCAAAGGGATTCCTCTGGAGATGGTCTAGGCGAGTGTGCAATGCGGCTGTTTCTGCTCTGGACGTGGCCAGTTCGACCTGTACTTGTGCCAGTGCGGCTAATACGTCGTCTAATGTGGCCATCCCTAAATCAGCGTGATCAAGAGGAGGGGAATTCATGGGCCAATGATTCTGTCGTGGGCGGCCCTGTGTCTTCTCCTCGGGATGACGCTGATGCTATAGAGGGGTCCCCCTCCCATCCGTCCCCTGCCCGGATTCGTATAAAGACCCTCGGGCGCAGGAGACAGGTGGGCGAGGGAAGGAAGGGACGGAGACAGCCGAGAGGGATACCTGAAACGAGATAAGGAGAGAGGGGTTAGGGACGACGTTGGTCTTTCCCTCTCACCGATGAGAACCTTTTCCGGATGCACTCTGCTGTACCTGTCTCTTGGGTTGTCCCGGGAAGGGTGAGTCAGAGGTCGGGAATCTGAAGGAGAGCCAGGTCCAGTTCACTCCACTGGTCCCAGCCTCGCTTGGGGTGCGGGGTTCTGTATCGGATATAGTTCCCGGCTTTCCGGTTTCGCAGGAAACACCAGTTGCGCTTCTACTTCCAGCCCGGGTATCCTTGGGGCAGAGGAGCGCTGTGTTCGATGGATCCACAAGGAAGTTTTGGGTGCATTCAGGTTTCGCAGGAAACACCAGTTGCGCTTCTACTTCCAGCCCGGGTATCCTTGGGGCCGAGGAGCGCGGTGTTCGTTGGTTCCACTAGGAAAGATGAGGGACAAAGAATCACCTACTCAGTCATGGGCGCTACTACTCGTAAGCCCGGGTATCCGTGGGGCTGAGGAGCGCCGTGCCTGTAGGTTCCGTAGTGAGACGATCGAGGGAACACCACCAGCTGAAAGACCGGAAGGTACGTGGGAACCTTCCCGAGGACCTCCCAATGTTTGGAGGACCCGGTCGGAGATTTGCTTGTGGCTCCGGGGGTTTGCGGGAGCGGAGAAGTGCAAAGCCGAGCTGGGGGAAGAGCTAGGAGTTTTACCCAGCTGAGAAGTGCGCGTACCCTGGAGTTGATGTCACGGACCATTCAGGGGCGTCTCGGGGTCCTTAGCTGGAGGAGGGGGACACTCACCTCTCTCTTGGTCGCTGCAGCGTAGACGGACCGAAGGCTTCAGGAGTCTAGAGTTTCTGGAGCGAACCACGCACTGACGGAGTCTTTTCGCTTCAGCCAGAGTGGACGAGGCGGGATCGCGGGCCGTTGAAACTGTTCAGGACGAGCGGGAATCATTGGCACCGCCCCCTTGTGTCGAGTCGGCTCTATGGGCGGCCGTGCTAGCGATCAGGTGGAGCGCCTGGCCGCGGTGCTTCTTGGGGGTTGTAGTTCCGCGGGAATCCTTACCTCCGGCGTGAGCATGACAACCACATCATCGCTTGAATACGACAAATCCGCGAACATTGTTCCGAGACCAAACTGCACCTGATAAAGAACGCTATAACCTAAGACCTAGACTAAAGAACACTTAAGATTTTCTCTCTCCTATGTAGTATTCTATCCCGGTTGCAGGGTCACGGTAGGAGTCTTAATTGTGACATGAGTAGTGGCAATAGGCCTGCAGGACTTGCAGTGTCATAGGACGGCAGATAATCATAATTAAGTGATTGAGGAAGATTGCCGTGAGCATCCATTAGAAAGATGGAGACTACATTAGGCAAAAGAGAGAGAAAGGATAAGATGAAGGAAAAACATTACAAATCAATGTACAGTCGTTGTGGTATAGCTTTATGTATTATTATATTATTGTGTATTCTTTTGGCGTGTATAAATTGGATTGTTATTGCTCTGCAGCGAAAAGTTGTCTCTCCTTCTACCTCCTCGTCTTCTTCTACTGTCTCTCCACATCTATTTCATACCCTTCCTCAACATGAACTCATAAGAAGAACTGAATATTACAATAATTCATTTGTCCAGTTATTACATCAACACCAATTAGTGATCAATACAACTGAATGTTGGGTGTGTGGACTTATGCCACATACCACAGAAAAAGGAATGCCGTATTTAGTTCTTCCGTTTTCTTATGAGGGTTCTGCTTGGGCTTATTTTGTTATCTTCTCCAATGCCTATCAAAGCAAATTCAGACGATCCGTTAGTTCATATATTGGTGGTCCAGATTTTAGTCACAGCTCATTGATAAAGGGAATGGTAGCTATGGCTAAAATCATGGAAAATAGTAAGATTTCCGTTGACGAAAGAAAAGCGTACACTAACTGGAATGTCACCCATTATATTGCTAGACTTAGTGATAAGGTTAAACAAGGAAAATCTCCACCGATCTGGACTATTCCTCATCAGGGAAATTTCTGTCTGCAGATAAATGGTCAGTCTACTGACACCGTACAAAGAAACAACTGTTCCCACACATACGTCTACTCCTCTCAGAACTCGCCGCCTCTCGTACCATCTCAAGGCACGTATTTTATCTGCCACTATAGGGCTTACACGTAGTTGGCAACTGGTTTTTCTGGTACCTGTTATATAGCTTTCCTTCTTCCCCCTACATACACTGCTTCTGCAAATCATCATCGAAATAGATATGGCAGAGGGATTATTGATTCCAAAGACTCAGCAGGACAAGAGGGAGGAGATTTCCTCAAAGGATTTCTTCCTTTTTGGGGTCCAATGGCCAACAGCAGAAATATACGGCAATTGGTTCGTGTCGTAGAAACCACTATAGACATCACTGTAGGAGCCTTAAGTAATATCACGGCAGAACTACAGGCGGATCGTCTTATGACTTTACAAAACTGAGTTGCCTTAGACTTTGTTCTTGCGGACCGTGGTGGAGTGTGCAAATTGATCGGGTCAAGTTGCTGTATTTTCATACCTAATGATGCTCCAACAGTATACCAAGCTATCTCTAAGTTACATATAATCTCTGAGTCGATTCATCAGGACGAAGGAGATTGGTCATTATTGGAGTGGTTTTGGGGACTACTGTCTAAATGGGGTTGGAAGGTATTGACATTCCTTGGAATAGTTTTAGCCATCATTTTCTCTTGTTGCCTTTGTATGCACTGTGGTCCCGCCATCTGCGACCTTTGTGCTACTATGTGCATCCCTAAACCCAAGTCACAAAGAACAGAGAATATTAGAATGATGCTACAGCAAACGCTCGATGACCTCATGTCCATCGACATTGACTCAGATTAATGTGAGTCTGTGTATCTTGCCTGAGTTCTGGCAAAAGGAGGGTCTGAGGAACTTCGAATTTCGATCGTGATCGTATCGACCCGCCATTTTGTGCTCTGCCGCCATTTTGTGTTGCCCTCACTCAGGCAGCATGACGATTGAAGTCTTTTCTGCTTTTTCTGCAATACTGTGTCGAAATAGCCTTGTGCCTCTGTTTACAAAGCTGGTGTTAGGACTAGCCGAATACACTAATCCCTGTCTGGTTCCTCTAATCCCTGTCTTTACTATCTGTTGGTTCACACTATTCTCTTCTGACTTAATCTTATTGTCTGGCCTTCGCTGTCCTCTGCTCGTATTCTCTTGTTTCACAACTGTCCTCCAAAACACACAAACGTATCTCGCCACCTGCGAGTCAGCTACAAGTCAGTTAATGAATTAGCTCGTGGGGAGGGGTGACAAACACAGTTGGAGGAGAGGCTTCTTTGAGTTACTCGATACTTTATTTTCAAACCTTTCCTATTGGTTCTGTTTTCCAACCTTTTTTATTGGCTCTTTTTATGTGTTTTAGGTGTGTTCTTAGTTAATGTATATGTCATCTATGTACTATATAAGATTGTGCGCCACTGAGTGAAGTGGCAGTCTCCTGAGAACATACCGTGTGTACTTCTAGGACAACTGTACTAGCTGCAGCTAATAAAATCTGATCTGTTACGCCGACAGAGTGTCCCCGTGTCTCTGTGTAGCTGAGCAGGAGAACCTAGGAGATTAAGGCGTACCCTGCGCCGCCAGGCCCAAATGGTTCTGGTTCTTCAGCACCGACATGCTACTGAGGCTCGATGCCTCCTCACTCCCCTCCTCCCCTTCCAAGTTGATGGCACTCACTGTCCTGGACTGTATGTGTTCCACTGCTGTGGTCTCTTGTCCCAAGGCCCTTGCAACATCCCCACAGAAATGACTGAGGTCAACTTGCATTGCAACGGAGCACTGTGCCAATAGCTCTGTGGTGTTGCAGAGCTTGTTGATGGCCCTTGTATTTGCTGACATGCGGATCAGGCTCTGGTGGTGCCTTCTTCGCTTAGTGCTCTGTCCTGCAAGCACCACCCATGTGAGCTCCTGTAGGCTCGAGTTTGTTTGATGATTGCCCTCTGCAATCACTGTTGTTAGGTCACGCAGACTGTCTGCAATTGTGCTGATATTCTTTGTCAGCTTGGAGATCTGAAGAGTGATTGTGCCCATGTGTCTCTCCTGCAGGCGCTGCACGCGTAGCATCTGTGACTCTACTCCACCATACACATTTGTCGCCTGATCATCACGTGCAGCAATACGTGCCCTGGACCTGCGCCGTTGCCCTGGTTGGACCTGTGCTGGTGGTGGAGTTAGTGTTGCAACACATGGCTGGATGGAGACTGTAGTAGGTGCTGGATTTAGTTCAGCCTCCATTTGCTGCAGTGAGGGGACATGTGCCCTGCGTTTTGGTGGTGATGGTGGTGTGCATGTTTGGGCCACAGGAATCTCTACATTGGTCTCTGCAGGTGTCTCCGAGATGTGGAGTCAGTCACTATCATCGGAGTCTGCCTCAGCTGCATCTATGATGTGCGATGTTAATTTTTGTTAATCCTACATTTGTTAAACATTTGGCATACTTTGATCTGATTAAATCACTGACTAAATGCACTGGCTGCCATGCAGTGTTGGTGTTTTTTGATTGCTCTTGCTGCTTTTGAATGCACAATTTGCTGACATGGCTACAACTCCCATGATGCATTTTATGTATGAGGGGAAACGTGGCCTGGAGTTTGATCTGTATACTGTGTTTGCCTGGGGGTATGTGCACGATTATACATTACGCAAGGAATTAATGCTTGCATGCATCTTACCTTGTGTTGTACTTGCTGCGCTGGATGTGTCCAGCTGTGTGACTCCAACAACTGCCCCAGTCTGGATTGTCGCCTCAACAAGGTCCTCCAGGGCTGTGTTTGTGGGTGCAGTCGATGGTCCTCCTCCTGTGGCACCTGCTTCCCTCAGCCTTTCGACTATGCGCTCTTTGGCATGTATCCTAAGGTCGTACCACCTTATCTTCAAATCATCAATGCTTTGGTGTGTGACTCCCACAGCATTTACTTTAGCCTTGATGCGCAGCCATATTTTTTGTTTTTCTGCCTCAGGCAATTTTCCAAGTAATTTATCATGGCTTCTGCTGACCTCCTCAATTAGGTATTACAACTCCCTTTCTGAGAACTTCATTTTCCTCTTCCTGGGCGTGGCACTCTCCCCTGATGCAGTTTTGTCCATCCTGTGTCTGACAAAGTAGCTGGATACAGAAATGGAAGTGATTCTGGTCATCCACAGTACTCTACCTCTTCCTCTGAGCTCCTCAGGCCACTGCATGAAGCATGGACTATGTGACTTCCTGGTTGTGATGTCATCAGTCTGCTTCCAATGCGACACCCTTTTCGCAAATTGCGTTTTCGCAGATAGCGGGATTGCAATTTGGGATTTTCTGGTGTAGCGAGTTGTATTTGTGTACTCGCTATAGTTTTTACGATTATTAGCAAATCGTTATTTATTCGCTCGTGGCTTCATGCATTCCGGATAGCGATTTTTTTTAATTACGATTCCTTATTTTTCGTAATTAAGAAATCGCTATTTTTCATTTTGATGCATGTGCCTGTACATGTTTTAGGGGTCAGATCACATATACTTGTCGTTGGACAGCAGTGCCCCAGTGTGTACAGTTTAAAAATCAACAACAAAATTCAGTGAAAAATGCAGATGACCACCCAAAAAGGGTAGTTTTCTCCCAGCCACCAAATCTTCCTTCACCACCTCTTTCATTCTTAAACCATAGCCCATAGAAACTGTTGGGCAAGTACTTCAGGAGCCTGTACACCTGTACAGTCCTACACTGACTGTGCTGACTCTTCCTGAACTCAGCCTTGCAGCAGACGCAAGCCTGCAGCTCGACCCGGGAGCAGTGATCCAACAATGCATCCACGCTCCCACTGAAGATGATTAGTTCCCAACGCTGTTGGCAAAAATGGCAATGGTGGGGTGGGGAATGAACCCTGAAAAGATCAAGCTAATGAGGAAAAAGAAGCCCAAGCATCATACTAGGAGGAAGCAGAAGTGAGCAGGTTTCTGAAGCTCCTGACTAGCAGACTAGCCAAGTACCAGTTTCCCTGTACACCCCACTGACAAAGCAGAATTTGAAAAAGAACATTGTGCTGTGTGCTTGAGCTGGTGTGGAGAAATATAGTCTTGCAACATATCAGTTATCTTCTAAATGAGTTGACATGAACCACAGCATAGTATGTAAACATATTCATATTCAAGGAAGCTCAGTCTTAATGTGCTAACTGTCTTGAACTTTGGTTCTAATTTGATCCCCAGTGAATAAGCATAAATGATCTGACATACACGACATTAAATACATGGCCCTTAAGAATTTCAAATTAAGTAGACCATTTTTAAGCTGAATAAACTATTGATTATTCACATTTGAGCTTTGTTACTACTTCTGACATTTTATTTAGTCCTCTGTAGTCTGCAAGCAAGAAAAATATTACGGTTCCTACACTTTAAATTTGTCAGAGAAACATAGAAGAATGCCACAACTTTACTAATGCCACAAGTATGAAGAATAAGTTACATAGGGCTTTATTACAAGAGACCCAGATATTACCCTGCCTATCCCCCAGATTGTTTGATGCCTTATGTACCTCTAACTCTGGAGTACTAGGTTAACCAGGATCATGGGTGGAGCCTTCAGGATTTTAAGAGAAATTAGGAATTACTGGAGAAATCCAAGTGTTATTTCCAGAGCAATTCCTCATTTTCCCCTAGAACTTTGCCTACAAAAAAGAATATGTATACAGTGGCTTGTGCCATAATGTTTAGGTTTCCTAAAATAAACGTAAGCCAGATTGTCTATATATAATTGAAACTTAAGAATATGACTTTCAACTATTTTCTGTATTTCATAATCCCTAGCAAGGGTGCTATTTGAACCAATTTACAGGGGCACTGTTGGACATGGCCCTTTTTGCAGGCTAATCCCTAAACTTTTTGCCTTTCTCCTAGCCTTTTTTCTGACATGGTGGTGGTGGTTTCAGGACTCTGGGCACTTTAGCACTGCTGTCCAGTGTAAAGTGATTGTGCTCTCTGTGTTAAATATGATAAAGATTGGTCTACACCTTTTTGGCCTATTTATTTACCTGAAAGTCCCTGGTAAAGTGGTATCTCAGGTACCCAGGGCTGGTAAATTAAATGCTACTGGTGGGCTTGCACCACCCGAAACCGGTCCCAGGATGTTTGTTTCCGGTCCAGGGAAGACATGGCTTGGCAGTTTGGGCTGGACTGTTCCCATGAGGCACAGGGTCAGACTGATTTGCATATGGCCATGTCTGAACTGGGGTGGTGGAGTGAGCTAAAGAATGATGATGCATTAAACCCAGATCAGTTGACTGGGGGTGAGTGTGTGATTTGCTCAAACGCTCCGTCCATCATCCCTTTTGGCATCACTTGTGGGTTTGCAGCGCTGATTGCGCCACCCGCCAAAGTTGCCTTTCAAACATATCTCAGGCCTCTGCCATTGCAGGGTCTGTGCCCGCACTGGGACTGCTGATGTGACGTGGCACCTAAAGTGTGTGCCATGTTCGTGACCCCCCTTTAACTACATGTCAGTCACCCCTAAGGTAGGCCCTAGCTAGCCCTATGGGCAGGGTGCATTGTAGGTAAAAGATAGGACATGTACCTTAAGTGCGTGACATGTCCTGGTAGTGACAAACCGCCATTTTGGTTTCTCACTACTGTGGGGCTGCCCTCCCATAGGAATGCATTGGGGATTCCCTGATTAGTGTTTCAGTGGTAATCCCTGATATGAGAGGCGCAGCTTGGTCAAGTTTGGTATGTTTGGAATAGTGATAATAAATGCTACACAATGGTGTGCGCTTATTTATTATAACTATTTTAGAAATTCCACTTTTAGAAGTTGGCATTTCTGTGTGCTATGTGATGTGAATTGCATGGCTGGCTTGTGAGTGACAGGGGCTGGGAGGTGTGTGTGGCTCCAGGAGGGGCAGGGTGAGTCAGCACTAGGCTGAATGGGACATCTACATTTTGAGTAGTGGGAGGGGAAGTCCCTAGTCCCTGAATAGGATTGTGCCTGCCCTAGTGAATGCTGGCTCCGCCCCCCTGTGGCGTGTCTGATGGCAGAGCCCCATCTCTGAAAGGAGGGTGTGAGCACTGTACACAGAGTGCTCTAAAAAAAACAGAACCAGTTGCATCTGGTTCCCCCATGCTCTGCACTACAGACGAAGGAAACTGGGATATAAATGTAGGGGCTGTGACCCCATGAGTTGTTCTTGTGCTTACCTGGACTGGGGGGGACACTCTGCCAGGAGGAACCGCCGTGGGACCCAGCTGAAGCTTCTTGGAGGTCCCTGGGTGCTGGCCTGCCTGACTGTGCCCTGCTGGGGTGTCCCCAGCCCCAAATATTTGTTTTTTCTGGCCCAGCTTGCCCCAGGAACTTGGAGGGGTTATAGCGCTTTGTGAGCATTGTATTTGTATTGCCCCAGAGGAGATCGCTCCTATTTTTGATCGGCAGTACTGGGCTGCGACGTGTGGAGGATTCCCCCATAATCTGAGGGGGAGCGGGAGCCCACCCAGCTCTTGCCTCTCTCAAAGCGGGTGCCCACCCGCATGCTGGCGCTGTGATGTAAGGCGGGTGCCCACCCCGCACTTCACCGCAGGGGAGAAAGCCGCCGAATCACCGCCACGGCCCGGGAGCACCAAAGCGGAAGTCAGGCAGGCCTGCGCCTGACTGGGGGCGGGGCCTGCTAAGGAAGCGGAAGGGAAGCGGGACCGGAGGCAGCGTGGAACCAGAAGACCAAGGCGGGAGTCCACCCCACGCTGGGACGTGAGCTGAAGAAAAACAGTCTGGCTGCTGGTGGGGCTCCCCGTGAGAAAAGGGAGAAGCCCTGCGTGTGTCCCAAGGCCCCGTCCCGTGGTCAGGAGGAGGGAGCCCGCCAGTTGTAGACTGGAGGTTTCTACAAGGTGCCGGTGAGTGGAGCCAAAAACACAATATATATAAGGGTCACGGGGAATTTAATTTAATTCAGGGACTACTACACCTCCAATCCCCAATAGACACTACGACAACTAACAGAAGGTGCTAAGTCCGTTCATAAGGAACAGCAAGCCACTAAACGCTGTGAAAGAATGCAAGAAACTCCTCAGATGGTTAGTACATCACCTGGCGGGAGTTAAGAGTCCATCAGCCCATCCTTACTGGCGGAACTTCGTCATCTGAGACTCTCGGGGATCACGGTCTGGGCCCACAATATCGAGCCAAAAGGCCCTGCTGGGTTCACAGCCTGATGCTTCCCGGAAAAGGAGAACTCCTGCCAAGGTGTGTGTTCAAACTCTGAGGACTCCAGTGATGTGCAGTGCTCTAGTGTGAAAGTGAATTAAAAATGAGAACCTGGGCAAAAAATATGTTTATTGGGAATTGTCCAGGTGTCATATTTAAAAGAAACCAATAGTCTTTAAAAAATCGACTATTTCCTGGCTCAGTCTTATAAGGTCGACATGTTTCAGCCGGTATGGTCAACTGACCCGGCTTTCTTCAGGACCTACAATACGGTGGAAAAATAAAGGCTACTGCAGGGTAAACACGTTCAATGTGAATCGCAATATTTAGACAGTGAAGGTGCAATCATCAGATAAGTCTGTGGCAATAGCCACCCTACGGGACAAGCAATCTCGTGCTTGGACGTAAGAACTATGTCTTCTTTCCTAGAAAGAATCCGGAAAATCAACCATCAGAAAAGACATCTTACACATAAATCACAGCATTCATGACCGCTATTCAACAGTGCCCATTATGCACTGCCTTCTTTACAAAAACCCAAAACAATGGTTGCATACAAACAAAATTGCAGAAAAACTGTTTAGAACTCACCCAGCCTTTAGTGGGAGAAACGCCTCACCTCACCCGGCTGACTGCTCGGAGATGGAGGCACTGCTCTTTTTAAATGTGAGGACAAACAGACAAGTTGCATACTGATACTCATCTGTCCAGACTCTTCACAAATACCTTTAAACATTCTAATAAACCTAAAAAAACTCAAACGTCAAAGACCTAAAGCAACCCCTATGGACATAATAGTGCAGGTAAGTCAAACGATGTTCCTTTTAAAACTACGTCATTTCCAAATGTAACAAGGTTCAGGAAAAGACATATATCTTATGCAAGGTTTAGAGTGAGTAGTTATTACTATGTTTCTGTTAACACCAAACACAAAACTATTTGTTTAGATAAAAATAGACCTAAAGTCTTATGCAGAGTTCAGCGCGAGGGATGTAACTAGCTTACTCTCAACTTCAAGCAAAACACTCTTTGTTCAACAAAGGTGGACCATTAACCAACACGCGGAAGCCCCCTTTCCTTACCTGTCCGTCGGTACTTCAGACCAGCCTTCGAGCTGTCTGGGAGGTGGCGGCAGGAAGGAATGGGCTCCTTAAATACCCACCCTAATTTAGCTGCAAGGCTCAATAAGAATCAGGTGCGGGTGTGTACTTAGTACCCGCGCGACTATCCGTCAAAATGGAGCATGCGGCAGCTTTGAGACACACGTCTCCGGGCAAGCGTGTTATACGGACTAGCCAAATCGAGTTTGTGCGGCTGGTATCTCCACAAGAGCGCATGCGTGTTAGAAAACTTAAGGAGACGCGAGCACCAAAACAATCACTACGGTGCATGCGTGTTCAAAAGTCGAGAGTTACGGCTGGAGTGTCCTTAATGACAAAAGCACATGTGCGTCAGAGACCCTTTGGGAGGCGCACGCACCAAGACACTCACTCTGGTGCATGCGTGTTTCACGAATTGAGTTGTGCCGCTGGAGTGTCCCTAACAGTAATAACGCATACACATCAACGTTCCTGTTGATCTACTTATTCTTTTATAAAACACGCATGCACCGTAGTGATTGTCTTAGTGCCTGCTTTAGGTCTCCAAACGCGTATGCGTTATTACTGTTAGGGACACTCCAGCGGCACAACTCAATTCGTGAAACACGCATGCACCAGAGTGAGTGTCTTGGTGCGTGCGCCTCCCAAAGGGTCTCTGACGCGCATGCGCTTTTGTCACTAAGGACACTCCAGCCGTTTGAGTTTTTTTAGGTTTATTAGAATGTTTAAAGGTAATTGTGAAGAGTCTGGACAGATGAGTATCAGTATGCAACTTGTCTGTTTGTCCTCACATTTAAACAGAGCGGTGCCTCCATCTCCGAGCAGTCAGCCGGGTGAGGTGAGGCGTTTCTCCCACAAAAGGCTGGGTGAGTTCTAAACAGTTTTTCTGCAATTTTGTTTGTATGCAACCAGTGTTTTGGGTTTTTGTAAAGAAGGCAGTGCATAATGGGCACTGTTGAATAGCGGTCATGAATGCTGTGATTTATGTGTAAGATGTATTTTCTGACGGTTGATTTTCCGGATGCTTTCTAGGAAAGAAGACATAGTTCTTACGTCCAAGCACGAGATTGCTTGTCCCGTAGGGTGGCTATTGCCACAGACTTATCTGATGATTGCACCTTCACTGTCTAAATATTGCGATTCACATTGAATGTGTTTACCCTGCAGTAGCCTTTATTTTTCCACCGTATTGTAGGTCCTGAAGAAAGCTGGGTCAGTTGACCATACCGGCTGAAACATGTCGACCTTATAAGACTGATCCAGGAAATAGTCGATTTTTTCAAGACTATTGGTTTCTTTTAAATATGACACCTGGACAATTCCCCAAAAACATATTTTTTGCCCAGGTTCTCATTTTTAATTCACTTTCACACTAGAGCACTGCACATCACTGGAGTCCTCAGAGTTTGAACACACACCTTGGCAGGAGTTCTCCTTTTCCGGGAATCATCAGGCTGTGAACCCAGCAGGGCCTTTTGGCTCGATATTGTGGGCCCAGACCGTGATCCCCGAGAATCTCAGATGACGAAGTTCCGCCAGTAAGGGTGGGCTGATGGACTCTTAACTCCCGCCAGGTGATGTACTAACCATCTGAGGAGTTTCTTGCATTCTTTCACAGTGTTTAGTGGCTTGCTGTTCCTTATGAACGGACTTAGCACCTTCTGTTAGTTGCCGGTGAGTGGAGGCCAAGCAGCGCAGCCTGCGCTACTGCAGAGACTTCACTCCCACCACAAAGCAGGAGGACAGGCAGCGACCAAGTCCCGGTGAGTGGGGCTCAAAGGGGGCTGAGTCTGGCCAGTCTTCTGGGGACCCGTTGCACCAGAGGGAAACTCCGGTGAGTAGGGGCACAAGCAGGGCATTGTTGGTCCCAATCAAGGCACAGTGCCGGCGTAAATGGTCACAGCTGCCCCACCTGACAGTGGGCAGCTGCAACGTTGGTACCAAATCCTGCAGAGCAGCGGCCCCACCAGTTCACAGGCCGCTGCCACGTTGTTGGGGTCAATTTTAAGTATAGAGTCCCCAGTGGGGCTCTCAAAGCACCGTCGGTGCCAGTTTCTCTTTGGGGGCAATTTTGGCTCCACCGAGGCACATTTCCGGTGCCTGGAGCAGCGTCAGTGTTCCCTGGGCCCCCGTAGTGCGAGTGCTTTGTTTCATTCACAGCTGCGCCGCAGTTGCGGGCAACTGCAACATTTGGGGGCATTTCGGTGATGAGTTACACTCCCCCAAGTCCCAGTGCATTGCACACTCTTGGTTTGCTACAAGGACAGCCAGAGGCCCAGTAGACGGTCCTGTAGAGCCCTGACTTTGTTGGACATAGGGCATTTGAGCCCTGGAGAAGGCCAGTTGGCCTGGGGGTCAGTTTTATGTGGTAGGGTGCACAGCTTTAATATGTCGCATAAAGTGATTTATGCCTAATGTGATGCCTACAATGATTATTGCGTAATGTGATTTATGCTTATGAGGTTATGGCAGGATCTGTTCATGCTGGTGAGGCCTAAGGCGTAATAGGTTTATGCTAATGAGGTTTGTGCCTAAAGTGTTTTATGCCTAATGTTATGTTTATGAGGTTCAGGCATAATGTGTTCTATGCCTAATGCGTAGAGTGGTTTAGGCGTAATGTGAGTTATGCGTAATGTGACTTAGGCTTAACGTGATGCAGACATAATGTGTTTAGGCTGCAGGTGAGGATGCTAAGTACCTTATTGTACCAGTAGTTACTGGTTGTGTTTTGCATGTACCTACCTGTTCTGATGGTTCTGACCGTGGCCCGATTGGCCTGGTCCTGTATATAATCCCCTGTGAATATTGCCTGTGCCAGTTGGCACAGTGTAAATGTGTGATTAGGTTTCTAATGTGTTTATGAGAATACAAAGGCTATTTTTTATATAACCTTGTTTGGAGTTTCTTTTGTGGTGTGCCTAGTGTTTTGCTGCTGTGTGTGTGTTGCGCGAACACTTTACACATTGCCTCTGAGATAAGCCTAACTGCTCGTGCCAAGCTACCAAGGGGGTGAGCAGGGGTTATCATCAGTGTGTAACTCCCTTGCCCTGACTAGAGTGGTGGTTTCTGCCTGGCTTTAGTGCAAGCCGTGGCCAACCAGAAATCCCATTAATAACAGACACAATTTAAAAATTGTAAGGTTTTCAATTAAACAAAATTAGAAATCCCAGATTAAAAACATATTTGAAACATCAGATAAAGAAAACTCCAAGAATAATCATTTTAAATTGACAGAAATGGGAAGGCCAATTTTCTTTGCATGAACACTGGAGTCCCTTTGAAAAGGACATTACACCTCTAAAAATCTTACAAGACAGCTTTAGAAATGATAAAAATTAAAGAGAAAATGCACATTCGAAGAGAAGCGGAAGAAAGCAAGCTGCTGAAAAAGGCTGGATTGAAAAGGATCTATAGTTTTGTAAATTATATTACATGTTGGCTTCCCTCCTGCTCAGTCTGTAGAACACAACCACCTCATATCAGCAAAAATCATAGACTTTCCGCAGAGACAATTGGAGTTTTCTTTGCTTTGCCTCTCTCCCTACCTCATCGTTCTTATTGTACTACACCCACAGTTTATTCTCCGCTATCTGCTATATATTCCAAGGATAATATGGCTTTCCATCAATCTATTGTTACTCCACCTAGGTTTTTGGTTCTTCCAGATAAACCTCCAATAGAATGATATGATTGGATTGAATCCTTCAAGTAATCCTTATGTAAAAGCTCTAGATGGAGCAGATTTTGTACCAGTCCAGATAAAAACGCTTCTTTCGAGGTCACTGGGTAAAGAAGGTCACCTTGTGTTTAAATACTTACCCCCACTGACTAATAACTAACTAAATTAAATTACTGATGTTTACAAAGAAGCAAAGTTGTGCTCATAGATGCTTCTTGAGAAAACAGTAAATATTGTAATGTCTTGCCATAAATTCTACACCCAACCGCTGAAGGTTTCTGAATGAGTTGATGGTTTTGTGGGTAGGTTGTGGGAACTAGTTGTGAAGTGCCAGTTTGGACAGATGACAGAGGAATTTATTAGGGACTAGATGATTGTACAGTGAGCGAGCACAAACATGCAGGAACGACTCTGGGTTACCAACAAAACCCTGTGCTTAAAAAGCTATACATATAGCTAAGGTGTTGGAATAGAGTGAGAGATGCATGAAGGAAATGCCACGATTGGACTTTAAGAATGTGCACAAGGTGGCAGAGGCACACAAAACTTGGGATCAAGTTAACGCTATGGGCAAGAAAAGTTCATATATTTATAAAGGAAATTACAATAATCAAGGAAACTTCAAAACAATGAGCATGTCTAACTATGCAGGGAAGCAGCACATAAAGTCATGTCATAGGTGTGGAAGCAACCTTCATCAGGTTGATTCAAGGAGTTTTTCTGCCTTAGGCAAAGACTGTCACAGCTGCTGGAAAAAAGGGCATTTTCCCAGAATGTGCAAACTGCGAACATGAGCCTTGTATCTTCAGTGGAAGAAGCTACAGAGGAAATTGAACATGAAGTGTTAATGATGAATGGCCACAGAATTAATTAACCTGGGTGTGAGGTGAAACGTAAACCCAACGACGATGCTCTGCGCAGCTCGATGACGACGTATTTCCTTCAGTTCAATGAAACTCGAAGACGACCCAGCAACCTGACTGTGTGGAAATGATTGCTGATCAAGCCCTCAGCGTCGATGCTTTGCTCCATCTCAATGTGCCCTGTGTGGGTCTTGTAACTAATCTGCCCTCGATTGCGGTCTGAACATTGGATTTTCACTGGTCCCTGGGGACCCCAAGTAACCTTTTGACTGCTGGTGACTTCTAAGCACTACTTATGCATTTAATCTTTAAAAAAATCATATCTTGACTTCTACTGATTAGATTTTTGTGATTTTGGTCTTATTGTGCTTAGATACATATTCTATATTTTCCTAAACCTGTGTGCAGTATTTTGGTGGTGTATTCATTGTGTTACTGTGTGTATGTATGCTGCGCAAATACTTTACACATTGCCTCTTTAGATAAGCCAGACTGCTCTGTGCCAAGCTACCAGAGGGTGATCTTTTACTGTGCATCTAGCTTATTCTGTCTAGAGTGGGGGTTCCTGCCTTGCCTGGGTGTATATCTGAGCCAACCAGGAATCCCATTTTTAACAGGTATATACATACCATATACATTCTAACCCGAATTCACTCCTCTAAATGTTTTTGTTTTTGGACCACTTGGTTTTTTGACCTCTGCTGTGAATGAATCTTACTAATTGAATCTGTTAGAACTGGGGGTCTCTAGTTGGCTGAGGTAGGTACCTTAGTCCAATAGGGACCTTTGCTTCTAAGTCAGGGAAAGGAAGGACACCTTCTCAGATAGCCCCAGCTCACCTCCTCTGTAACTTGGCACGAGCAGCCAAGCTTATCTCCAAGGCAAATGTGTAAAGTATTTGCAACCACGCTCTCAGTAACCCAATGATAAGACAACAAATGGACTCCACACAAGTTTCATAAAAACAATTATATGTTTATATAAAAAAGATATACGATGAGACCACACGATAAGAATCCAACATATGCGTACAAGTAATATTTCACCTTGCCGGTTATTAGGCCAACAAGCACTTGTAGGTTCTTGCAGTATTAATGAGCAATTCACGATAATCTAATGCAGTCCTAATGCAATGCTATGCAGTTCGTAATGCAAGAATCGGGCAATTCATAATGCAAAAATAATGCAATTCATGATGCAACAATCAGGCTGTCCGTAATGCAAAAACAATGCAATTTGTAATGCAACAATCAGGCAGTTCGTAATGCAAAAATAATGCACTTCGTAATGCAACAATCAGGCAGTCCGTAATGCAAAAATAATGCAATTCGTAATGCAACAATCAGGCAGTTCATGATGCAAAAATAATGCACTTCGTAATGCAACAATCAGGCTGTTCGTAATGCAAAAATAATGTACTTCATCACCGATTGCGGTGGTCTGGACAGTCTCTATGCCACTCTTACTGACTCACGGTCAGCTGCTGCCAAAATATGCCCCCAACACTGTTATGATGGAAAACAATGTGCAGCTCCACACTCCGGCCGCGGTACTGCCACTCCTCGGCAAGTATGGGCTGCGATACGGACTTGAGCGGAGGCTCACGCTGCAAAGATGGGAAAGGCCGAGAGTGTTCCTCTCGTAGCCCGCACCCCGCCCCAGTCGGCGACACACGCACGCTCGCTGATCGTAACCTGGGGGGTGCGATCTCACTCTTCCCTACTTTCCTCTCCTCGCAGCTTGATCCTCCGGTGCGACTTCTTCGATCTTGTGCAGTGGAACTCGGACCCCGGCGGTGATGGTTTGAGGTCTCACCTTGGCAAAGGCAGGCTCGAGCCAGCAGCGGTGAATCCCCACAGCTCCTCTGGGGATGCCGGTCCAATGGCATTGAGGATCGCAGCACTTCTGATCATGCTGTCGATCGAAGCAGAGAACAAGACTGCTCTGGGACACACAGTCACAGGGCAATTTCTCACAAAGGTCTCAGGCTGCAACAGGGCACACGTGCACAGCATCGCTGAGACTCACTTGAGCTCCGGGTGCACACGATCACATGGCAAACCTCACAAAGGTCTCAGGCTGCACGAAGCCCATGCACACAGAGTTGCTGAGGCTCACTTGGACTCAGGGTGCACACTTTCACAGGGCAATCCTCATGAAAGTCTCAGGCTGCACGAAGCACACGCACACAGCATCGCTGAGACTCACTTGGACTCCGGGTGCACATGATCACAGGGTAATCCTCACAAAGGTTTCAGGCTGCACGAAGCACATGCACACAGCATCACTGAGACTCACTTGGACTCTGGGTACACACGATCACGGTGCAGTTCTTACGCACACAGCGTTGCTTAGACACACTTAGAAACTTTTATGTTCCTGAGTTTCCACAACAGGGAGCCAGCTCTCCTCGGGCCCTTGGACACACCTTTCTTCGCGACACAGCACACAGCAAAGTCCTTTCAAGCATGGGAACACAGCAAAGTCCCTTACCCTCTCCTTAGTTAAATCAGCAAACTGCAGGCCAGCCCCAAAACACACAGCAAGGGCCAGTCCTTCTCTTCAGTCTCTTCAGCTGTTCTTCCTTGGCAGAGGTTCCTCTTGACTGCAAGGTATTTTCAATCCTTTTCAGTCTTGATGAGTCTAAAGTCCAGGGGTTTCAGCTAACATAGTTATACCCCTAAATGTCTTTGAAGTCTTTGTGTTCAGGGGGCACTGACCCCTGTCCGAACCAGTTCTGGGTGCCTCCCTGCCAGTGACACCTTCTTTGCTTCTGGTCCTCAATCACTCAGCAGGCGAGAGGAACCATTGTTTTATGGCAGCAGCCCAGGTCTCTTCACCTCCATGGGCTACTCCTCCCCCCTACACTCCAGATGCAGGTCAGCCGTGGCTGTCTCACCTACTCCTCCCCTGGGTCAAGACATTCCCCAGATCCTATCACATTCAAATCCAGACAATCAATCCACAATCAGGCAGAGACACACAGAATTGTTAGAACAAAAAAACAGCCACTTTTAAAAGCGTGGTTTCTAAACACAAAATTCAAAAACCACCTTCACAAAAAGATGTGTTATTAAATTGTGAGTGCAGGCACACTAAACGTCACCTCTCCATCTTAAACCTATGGGAAGATAGGCTGGAAACTATATTACACAGTCTCCCCCATTCTGTCCTATGGGCAAGATGGCCTTGCAACAGTGAAAAACGAAATGGAGAGTATTCCACTGTCAGGACATGGTACACACCTTAGTACATGTCCTACCTTTCACATACACTGCACCCTGCCCGGGGGGTACCTTGGGCCTACCATAGGGATGTCTGATGTGCATAAAAAGGTATGGGTAAGGCCTGGCAAGTGGGCGCAGGCACTGCAGTGGCAGGCCGCAGATCTCTTTTTAGGGCTACTTATGTGGGTGGCACAATTAGTGCGGCAGGCCCACTAGTAGCATTTGTATTACCATTCCTGGCACACATAGTGCACTTTACTAGGGACTTTACTAGTAAGACAAACATGCCAATTTTGGACAACCAATTACCATTACACTTTACACAGGGAGCACTTGCACTTTGACACTGATCAGCAGTGGCAAAGTGCTCAAATCATCTAAGCCAGTAAAACGAAATCCATCACAGCATCAAAAATAGAGGAGGTAGAGGGAAAAAGTCAGGGGAAATCATGCCAAAAAAGGCCAGGTTTAACAGAATCTTACTCACATTAAGAGCTGGTGAAATGGGTCTGTTTGCTAAGTGTCAGGCCCAGTTCCGCAGGATCCAGTGATAGCAGCAAAGAAGGTCCACCTCCTGATATTACCAACACCCTGAAACGTTAAAGTACACAGGGTATTCGAATGATCAGGCGAGGGAAAGGTAAGGAAAGGGACAGCATGGGAATAGAACCTGAAACAACAAACGCACAGGGTTAACAACGTGTAAAAGTCTACTCTCATTTATATCTCGCTAGAGGATTGCATCTATATACCTGAATATAACTATAGTTGTTAACGCCTTCCTTGGGGATCCTTAAATGTTATGAAGACAAACATTTGGCCTGAAAAGAAAAACACGCAAAAGCATTAACTTCAGCAATCAACCCTTTCACCTCATCAATTTTCCAGTTGTATCTCATACATACCCATGACAGTATCAACAGGAAAAAATAAGAGAATACTCAGAATACCCTAGCAATTGGGTTCAAAGAGAATGAGTAAAAATAGGCAGAACCTCTCTCCCAGTTCTGAGGATAAGAGGATAGAAAATAACTTGGTCCTACGGGGTTAACTTCACCTCCGTAACAGTGATTGACAGTTCCATAAAAAAGCTCTGTGTAAGTACATTCAATGGAGCTAAAAATAGAACGTTTAGCGGCGAGGTCCTGCTGGCAAGTATCGGAGTTATATCCAGGGAAAAAAATAAAGAAATAATATCCGGCTTACAAACGGTAATACGCGGTTATAACCCACCGGCATATTCCGCTGATAAATTAGTCCACAAGCAAACGAGAATTGCACACACGGCAATACGCAGTTGTGACCACCGCTGTATTCTGCTGTGTCCCCCGAATGAGATAGAACCAACCAAATGAACTAAAATGCTCCAATATTGAGGAAACGGCATAATGCGGAAGCAACTTCGTATTCCGCTCCTGAAAATACAACGAGAAATCCTTCTCCCGAAATGAAGAAGCCGAGCTCCCGACTTCCCAACAGCACAGTACTCACGGACTTCCTCGAGGCATGACAGTCCAGCCTGGAATCTCTAAACCTCGAGATTCCCAGCGTCGCCTTCCTGCTTCCTTCCTCCCTCAGCCGAGAGAGTGAACAACCAAGCAGATTCAGAATTGCGCGCAACTTCCTGCGCGACACCGGAGCCTAAATCCCCATTCACCAGCGGGCTTCCTGGGAAATGTAGTTCAATGACGTTTTGTAGGTGCAGCTCGCCCGAATCCTGACACTAAGTGCCAATGATTCCGTTTTAACTGAGGTCTAGCACATGATCATGTGTGCACATACACTGTGCACCTGAGTGAGTGGGACTATTGTCTAACTCAGCCTGGTATCTGCACAAAGGTAGCTGTGTCAAAGATGGGGCTACGTCTTTTTTATCCAGCTTTTAAAAAATGTTTTAATTACATCTTCACATCCAGTTCATTATAGAGATAAGTGATAGGAAGAGAAAAAAGAACCAACTGTGACTGTATCAAGATGCTGGTATCAGCACTACCCCAGCGCAGTAGGGATCTGTGCATTACCTTAAGAAATTTCTGAGTTAGTGCATGTCTTTATGACTGCAGAGTTCAGAAACACCAAGATCCAATTACTAACCTTGTTACTGAGTTGTGCTGTCTGCAAAACATGCATTAACTCTGAGATGTTTTTTGAGTTTATGTATGTGTTCCATACACACACCTCTTCTGCGGTGGTGCAGTGCAGTCCAAAAAAGCATCATAAAACTGTCGAAGGTACCATTAATAAGCATAATTTTTGTAATTACATCTTGCCCCAACACTATCAAATCCACTCCTACATATATAATACAATGTATCTAGACAAAACTTACAGTGCGCTAAATTTAATTCCCTCATTTTGTAAGTGTCATTCTACAATGTAATAATATTTTCTACAGCTTCACCATCTCTATTTTTCCATTAGTGTTTAAATTGCCAGAATAGAGTAGGTATTCTTCCAGGGGGTTTCGTGGTTTGGTTGCTAGATGCATCGTAGCGGAGTATAGTTCAATCATTTTGTTGCAATATACCATATCATGGATCCCGTCTTTATATCTGGGTGGGGGGAGTGGTGCATTCATCCAATTTGTAGCTACTCTACAGTTGGACCTGGCCCTCTCTGCATGGTCACCCTACACTTTTTGCCTTCACCCCTCCTATTTTTACTGAATTTGTTTTTGCTGGAATCAGGACTATTTATCACTATTAACTAGTTCTAAAGGGCTTGTGCTCTCTCCTTAAAACATTGTTTGATATGCTAACAGCAGGTTAACATATTTAATTTACTTATAAGTCCCTTGTAGAGTGGTAAACCATATACCCAGGACCTGTAAAGTAAACACTACTAGTGGGCCTTGAGCACTGTAACATATCCCAGGCCTTCCATTGCAGCCAGAATACAGTTTTAAACTGCCAAGGCAGCTTGGAAATATAGCCCCCTTGCCAAGCCTTACACCCCCCTTTATTGCATATAAGTCGCCCCTAAAGGAAGACCTAGGTAGCCCATAAGGAGGGTGCATTGTAATTAAAAGTTTGGACATGAACCTTTAGGCTTTAGATATCCTGGTAGTAAAATAATTCCGAAATTAATTTTTCGCTACTGTGAGACCTGTCTCTCTGATAGGATGACATTGAATTGCCTTATTACAAAGTGCCAACTTTTGATTGGGAACAGGTAAGCATTTCGTGTTTGGTATCTGAGGAATTGCAATTAAAAATCCTCTTTAATGGTAAAGTCTGATATGAAGTTACAATTTTGAAAATGCCACTGTTAGAAAGTTGGGAGAAAAAACAGCTGTGATGCACTCAATAATAATCTAGCTTAAACTATTCACAAAATGTTCTAAATTCTCAAACTAACTATTACAATTGTGTGTGCACCAGGTCAAGTGGCTCTGCGGACCACTGTATACAAAAGTACGACGAAAACCCAGAGGTGTGTCTGGGGATGCCTAGTGCACTACGAGAAAACACTATCCAGTGTAAATCTTTCAAATTTCAAAAATATTAAATCACATGTATCACATGAAACACATTACTACTTATGAATCCAAACATGTATCAATGAATCGAACAGGATCCAAACGAAGTCATTTGTTGATTGTAAAACAGTTCTTTCTTTACTGTCACGGAAGATCTCACGACTTGCTAACATTGCGTGATAATGAAAGAAATGGGACCCAGCGTTGTCAAACGTGGGTTTGGCACGCATCGGTTATCGTGTTTACGATCGTTTCTTGGTACGATACTATACTTTCGATTGTTGTGCACCTTGCATGTTGTTGGGAGAGGGTGTTTCTCTATCAGAACACTTGCTGCTTTGTTATTTGGCACTCGTGGTGCGAGGGATCTTCTGGTTTATAGTTGATTTTTAACTTCATTACTTTCGGGTTTCTTTATTGATGTCCCATTTCTTTCATTATCACGCAATGTTAGCAAGTCGTGAGTCCTGTCCACAAATGGGCCTGAATGTAAGCTTTTAAGTGTACATATATGATGTTGTGACAATTATGTATATTGCTGTCGTTTATGTTCCGTAAATTCCCCTGACGAAGGGCTTTGTTTTATCAGCCCGAAATGCATTGGGAAACTCAGAAATTGAGACGTTTATTTTGATCATCTGTCTAATGCAGTGGGTTGCTGCATCAGTTATGAACTTTGATCTTCCGTGACAGTAAAGAAAGAACTGTTTTACAATCAACAAATGACTTCGTTTGGATCCTGTTCGATTCATTGATACATGTTTGGATTCATAAGTAGTAATGTGTTACATGTGATACATGTGATTTAATATTTTTGAAATTTGAAAGATTTACACTGGATAGTGTTTTCTCGTAGTGCACTAGGCATCCCCAGACACACCTCTGGGTTTTCGTCGTACTGTTAGAAAGTTGCCATTTTCCTGCCCTATCTATTTGGTGCCTGAAACTTGTTCCTGTGTGTGAGAAGTTGGCCTGATATATGCTGTTCACTAGTTCTAGTGGGCACTTTGTATCAGTCCAAAAAAACCCTTATGGTGATTAGTTAAAGACAACCTTTATGGAAAGCTATCCTAGTGGTAGCTATGGAGAGCAGCCTTCAGGCTAAGTCTTGAAGGAATGTAAAGCAGCTTGTTTTTACCAGTCTATAATCTCTTGAATGATCAAATGAAAGGACAACCACACCAGGTATATATTCAAAATATATGTATTTAAGATAGAACACACCCCTCTAGTCTCTTTATGAGACTGGAGTTCGAAGTATTTAATTTACAAGTTAGCAATCAACAGTAATAGCACAAATACACGTTTGGGGCCCTAGGGGCGTACCAAATCGTCGATTACAATGGAAGCTGGCGAAGAACTGCTGCTGCCGTGAAGAGAAGTGTCCGAAGAGATCCAAGCCTGGATCTAGGATGGAAGGAACCTGAAAGCAGAGGGGACAGAGTCTGGGTCACTTGCCAGTGACCCAGGGCAGGATGGACCAATGCCCACAGATGTTGGGTGCTTCAGGTGAGTTGACAGGTGTCTTGACTCTTCAGGCACGAGGTCCAGGAGGTGTCGACGAATTCCATGAGCCAGATTCGAGCTGTCCCACAAAGTCTGTCGAGTGCTGCGGTGTCGGCGACCAGATTAGACCCAACAACCTTGGCAATGACAAGTCTCGTGGAAAGAGAAGAAGGACATCGGTGCAGACCAGCAAGGTTTGAGGGACTCACCCAGCAACGGTAAGTCAGGGCACGTCTGGAGCAATCAGGGAAGCCCAAGTAGAAGAGGAGTTGCCTTCATGGTACCCACTAGCCAACGGGCTAGCGATCGCGAAGGAGCCTCAAGCGGTCACACTGGAACCCGACCCACGGGGAGTAGATGCCAGAGATCTTCGGTGCAGTCAATGCTCAAGGCTGGGGCTACTAGGAGCCCAAAGCAGAATTTCTAGGATAAACAGGAAGTTGATGTACTAGCAACAGTACGCGGTGACCAGGGGTCACAGTTCCTCGTCACCCACGATAGCCATGGGCCTCAGCTTTGCTGTGGACTCAGGGTAGCCTCAGGGAAGTCAGGAAATCCACCTCTGGTGATGCAGAGACTTTGACGTCCAGCGGGAGCTTCAGAATTGCAGTCCAGATAGTTGCCTCTTTGGTGCCTGCCAAGCAGGGGAGTCACTCCTTGACTCCAAGGGAGGTTTCTTCAGTCTTCTAGTCAGGATAGAACGTCGAAGGTCCAGGATATATATTGCAGAGTTTCGTCCAGGGTAATCTAAAGTCGCAAGGACTGGGTTCCCATACTTATACTAAGTTTGGGGGTTGGACATACTCTAGGGACCCACCTATGGGAGGGTTTGGAAAGAGGGGTGGTTACACCCATTTGCTTTGTCCAGTTTCATGCCAGAGCAGGGGCAGGTAGCCCCTGCAACCAGTTTGAACTGGACTATGCACAGGGACACCAAGTGTGCCCCCAGTGCTCCCGCCCAGCCCCACTACACATCTGCCTGTCTGGGGAGGTGGCTACACCTCCCTGGGACAGGAAACCTATTGTCCAGGCCTCCCCTGCCAGAGTTTCGGTCAGCAGCAGGAGGTCAGACCTGTGTCTGTGGCAGAGGCATCCATTTTGTGATGCCAGGGCTCTAGAAAGTCCTACCGGGTTAGGCCAGGGTGAATATGTCTCTCCCTCTAGAAGGGTGGAATGCTACCCCCGCCGCCAGAACTGGCGGGGGGGTAGTATTCCAAAGCGGTTGACACCAAACACAACATGTTTCCATGTAGCCATCCCAAAGTTAGCATTTACCACAAGGTTATCATGCACTTAAGAGTATATGGTCAGGCTGCACCACAGACAGCATCAGAGGAGATACTCCGAACGCTGCAGAGGACCACTGCTCATGCAGGGGCACCCTCTCACATAAAAATCAAGGATTGTTAAGGCCTCTGAGGTACCTATGCCCGAAGTACATAGTATACCATATACTAGGGGCTTATAAGGCACTCCAGAATCCAATTAGATATGTACCTAATGTACATGCAAACCATTTTAGAGAGGAAGCAGCTAGGCTGTGGTCCTGATTAGCAGGGCCACAGCCAGACTAAAGTCGAAAAACAGTGAAACACCAGCAAAAAGTGGGGGTACCCATGTGAAGCAGATCCTACTCTCCTACACAGTGTAACATGACTGGGTCTTGTTGGACTTTGTTGGACTTTGTTTATTCCTCCCAGACTGATTGCTTCCGGTCCAGGGAGGACCTGGCCTATGTAATCCCATAAGGAACAGGGTCCAGACTGATTTGCATATGGCTGGGTCCAAAATGGGGTGAGATAGTGAGCAAAATAACAATAGATTAAACCCAGATCTCTCGACTGGGGGTGAGAGGTTGAAAAATTTCAACACACCATCCATCACCCTGCTTTATTTGCTACTTCTCTCAGAGAGCCACAGGTGTTCAGGGATTAGTTGGGCCAGGATGGCCATTAACTGGCAGGATAGGGGGTCAGAACTGGACACTGCCGTACTTGTAACTAAATAGGCTGTGTACTGCCTTCAACCAAATGACTTGTCACCACTGCATTGTTCATGCAGCCAGCTTTGAGAAAGGGGAAGAGGGAAACTTGAAAGCACTTCAAAGGGAATTCTCTCAAAATGTCTCCTACTTCAAAGAAGGCACCAGGTATAAAAATAGGACCCTGAGACCCAATCTTCAGTTCACTCTCTGCACCTGCAGAAGGACTCTCAGAAGACTGCCTGCTGTTGTGGTCTGTTGTGTACTTCACTTCGCTTTACCGCACCTGGAAGAACTGTTTGCTGCCTGGATGCTGCCTTGAACTCTCAGAGACCTGCCTTGCTGCTTGAGCTCTGTTTCATCACTTGAACCCAGGACTACCAGAGTGACTCCAAGGGCTAGTTGCCTGGCCACCTGATCAGAGCCTCATGGATAGAAAAGGCTCCAACCATCTTGAACCCGCACTTGGACCCAGCCTGAGTCAGTCATAATTTATCAAGTGGCACTCCTCCTGTCTTAGACCCTTAGTGGTGGTGCTGAATGTGCCCAGATAGCCAAATTCCAAAATTTGGGAACATTCTTGGTTAAAAACTGCTCTGAGAACAAAGAGAATGCTTGGTCCGACCTGCACTTCTCTCCATCCAAGGTTCATTGCTGGTCTGCCTCACTTCATGGCAGCTCTCGCTACGTTGTTCTCCACAGCAGCAAATCCTGTTCATGGTCCTTCACATAGCCAGTTGGTATCTGGCCTCATGGCGCTCCATTGGCTATAGCCTCCTGCCTCATCCCGCTGGAGATTTTCGACTTCCCAAAAAATACTAAGTCTGAATGTAGAAATCTTCACCATGACTTTGCACAGTGGCTACCCCATGATGGTGCTCTCTCCTCGCACACCCCCTGTAGCCTTTCCCAGCTGCACTTTACCTTCTCAGAAGATTTTCTTTCAGAATTTTGTCTAAATTTGAAGTTAAGCACCCACCGGCCCCAATCCACTCTTTGTATCTGACTCCCACTCCATTGCAGTCTGCCATAGTTTCAAACTTTGACCCCTTCTCGCTCGCAGTTGACACTTTCTTCTTATAGGTGCTAGGTTTTACTTTAAACATTAAATATTCATGACTCTGGTCTTACTGATTGGATATTTGTTGTTTTAGGGTCAAATATTTTACTCTATTTTGTGAAATTGGTGTGGGGATTTTCTTGTGTTTTGTTTTTACTTTATTACTGTTTAAGTGCTTGCATACATGATTTATACATTGCGTCTAAGTTAAGCCTGATTGCTTTTGTACATTTGTCCATGTCCTAAAACCAACACAAATGTACTCAGCACATAGGAGAAGTGAAGGCCAAACTTTGGTTAAAGGCCACACCAAGGTTGTCAGGTCTAACAAGTGTCCTCCCAGCTGAAAGCAGGAAGAACTACCGTCCCTCATGGTAGTTCTCTTCGCTAAGGCAGAAGACCGTGGAAAGGCCGTCAGCATTAGCATGGTATGTTCTAATGTGATGTTCCACCGTAAAGTCCGTTCCCTGTAGGGAGATGGAGCAGGACCTCCACAACAGTTTGGGAATGTCACCCTTCATCTGCATTAGCCATCTACAGAGACAGCGGTCTGTCTGAACCCAGAAGTCAGTTCCAAACAAGTATGGTCTTCTTGAGTGCCCAGAGTACTGCAAAGGCTTCCCTTTTGATTGCACTCCACATCTGTTCCATGGGAAGTATCTTCCTACTGATAAAGGCTACAGGTTGGTCTAGGCCCTTATCGTTCATCTGTGAAAGCACAGCCCCTATACCATGCTCTGAGTCATCCGTTCACACAATAAACTCTTTGGAGAAGTCAGAAGCCTTGAGCAAGGGTGCTGTACACATGACCTCCTTCAAGGTATCAAGAAGGTTCTGGCATGCGTCTGTCCAGATCACCTTTTTTGGCTGCTTTTTTGGAAGTCAGATTGGTTAAGGGGGCAACAACAGTACCATACCCCTTGACAAATCCCCTGTAGTATCCGGTGAGGTCCAAGAAGGCTCTCACCTCAGTCTGTTTCTTGGGAGGTTCCCAAGCCAAAATGGTCTAAACTTTGGCCTGGAGGGGCTGCTCCTTGCCCCCACCAACTTAGTGGCACAATTCAACCACAGATCCCTGCCCTATCTGGCACCTACTGACATTGATAGGCCTGCCTGCTCCTGGGCCTGAATCACCTCTTGAAGGTGGAACAGGTTTTCTTCCTGCTGGATCTGAAGACTGCAATGTTATCCAGATAGGCAGCACTGAAAGCTTCCATCCCAACAAGGACCCTGTTATCCAACCTGTGGAAGGTGGCAGGGATATTCTTCAACCCAAACGGCATTCCCTAAGCTGGAAGCTGTCTTCGAAGGTGGAGAATGCAGACCTCTCCTTGACCCCTGCAGTTAGGGCAATCTGCCAGTACCCAGATGTCAGGACTGGTGCATTAGATACAATGTTGGGATAGTTCATTTTTCAAATGTCCCAGCTGTTTGCAGGAAAAACATGACCCTGCCATTTCAGGGGCCTCTCCTCCACCCCTTTCATTGCACCTCCCAACGAAACCTTCCTTCTTTCTTCCTCACTTTACAGGACTCCTCAACCAACAACCGTAACAGTTCTCTTCATATTCAGCAACTCCACTGACATACATTTCAGTTCTAGATTCTCTTTCTTTCTCTGTTGCGATGCTAATTAATGGGTAGAGGGGGTCACCAATTTGGCCACCATCTTAGTATGCCATCCACTGCAGATAGTCATCAAGTGACACATAATATTCTGTAACAATTCCTTCACAGAAGCAGTGCCTACAGCTTTTTGAGCCATCGCCATAGGATGCTCTATACCAAGTATTTCTCAAACACATCCTTAAGTCTATCTACATAATCAGCCAGTGCTTCATCCCTATTTGGCCCACAATTTGAGATCTTAGTCCAATTAGTTTTAACCACGCACACATCTGCAATTGCATTCAACAATGCATTCTTGGCTCCTGCACTCAATTATTTGCCATTTCCAGGGGCCACAGTTGGTCATGGCGCTTTCTCCACCAGTCTTCTTTGCACCTCTCTTGCCACCACCATTTGCAGTAACTCATTCACATCTGCCTACTTGGGTCTGTACACTTCAAACACACTATGCAGTTCCTCTAAGAACTGAGTGCTTTTGTTTTTGGAAATGATGTAATTGTTTCTTAACACTCAGTAAATCAGAGGGGTGCAAGGGACATAGACCATAATTCAACCCACACCCACTGGGTAGTCCTCCAAAAGAAGAACAGTGGAAGAGGCAGTGTCCACATCATCAGTGTTGCTTGAATGAGGAGAAGAGAAACTCTTTCTAGACAATTGTTCTACAGTCTGTCTCAAATTTTTAAGAGAAGTATTATGTATGTTACTTGTATTTTTATAGTGCGCTATTACCCTGAGGGTATCCTGGCACTGTAGCAGGAGTGTGAGGCTGGCCTCTGTAAGATTACTCAAAGAGCAAGGTTTTCAGCTTCTTGTGGATTTCAGGAAGGAACTGGCCCAAAATTGTCCAACTGCAATGAGGCTTCACATGTCTCTAAATGGTTCTGAGTTATCAATACCTCTGTTTTATCCTAGTAAAGCTTCAGAAAATATACATCCATCTAGCAGCAGATAAAAAGAAGGTGCCGACCACCATTACAGAAATGATACTTTTGGAATTAAGTTTAAATAGCACTTACCTCCATGAAAACCCATTTTTTAAGGAGCCCATGCTCTGGGTCATATAAAGATTAACAAGCCTGGGGGAGAGAACTGATCTTTGCACACAACCTAGTTACCCATGCTAGTTGCGGAGGAGGCAGACTGAAATATGACCATTTGTTGTTGGCCACACTGGAAAGACTTAAGCCACTTAATGACCTTTTTTTCCATTCTTTCCATTTTTAATTTTTTTGTTATGCTTGAGCATTTCAACTATGGGGCTCATTACGATGCCGGTCAGAGGAGCGGCCGACTGACATCGTAGCAAAGTTGGGTCCGGCCAACAAGTAGTTGAGCTCCCACCTGCCTAATTATGAGGTGGTCAGAATCATAACTTTTTCCATTGAGGCTTATGTTGCGACCCGGAAATGGCCACAGCACAAGCTGCAATGGAGAAACGGATGCTTGCAAACATCCATGCCCGTGAGCCAGCCACGCTGGGCATGGATGTTTGGGTGAGCACCACAGATGCCCCCCTGGGCCATACATAGCGGAGTCTTATGGGGGACGGGGGGCCCCCAAAGTCTCCTTCCAGTTGCCTTTTTATGGTGGTCGGACCACAATGAAAAAGCAGTCGGAATGGGCTATCATAATCCCTAAAGCAGTGCCTGAGCAGGCACCGCCCCATTGTAGGGTTTTACTTTCTGACCGATGGTCAGACGGGCTCCTTGAGCCTGTCAAAAGCATCGATTGGTACCTCCGCCCGCTTCCTTCGACCACCCCACATCATAATAAGGCGATCGGACCTCAGCACCAGATGGACAGACCGCCGCCCACAGGCCATCAGTGGCAGTCCATCTGACATCATATTCGGGCCCCTTATCTTGAGGTTACAGTAGTTTAAAGCAAATATAACATTTCCTTTCAGGCAATAAAAGTGTTTCTGTATCTGTTCTATTTACATTTTCTCTGCTAGAAAGCACCTGTATTGTTTTATTAAAATTATATACAGTTATTATATTTCTACAAATTAGACTTTTTTTTTGCAAATATATGACCCAACTTTTAGGAGGCAGCATGTTTTATTTTAAGTCTTTTCTAATGTATTTTTGCAACAAAATTATTTTAAAAGGGAGCATTGAACCAGATTGCCAAGCCTCCAAAAATGTTAGTTTTCTTATCTAATTTCAACATATACTTTCCATATGAGACTGGCCCACTCGTGATTTAAGACTTTTTTCTCATTTACCATTTTGCAGATCATGTTTTTATTACATTTCTAAACTTTTTGGGGCCGATTCACAAGGTAATCTGACCCAAAAGTCTAACTTTATGACTTTTGGTACTCACAGACGTCACTTACGAGTCGTATCTTTATGTCTGCAGTCGGGTCGGAAACTCCACACCTGGGCCATACTCTCTGCACCCAGGCTGTACTCTCCAGCTGGAGCCGTACTGTCTGACTTGGACCATAATCTCCGTCTCGGGCCGGATTAAGTGTAATCAATGGGCAAGACTACAATTTTTTACAGAAAGGAACATTATGAACGTGTGCTAAATGGTCATAAAAATCAGTTTGGGCAGGGAAAAGGGTGTGGCCGGACACAGCATCATATCCCAGAAAGGTTTGCCCCTTTGCATCATAGTACATGCACTCCACAATTTGCGCTTTCCTCATTGTGCTCAATGAGAGGAGCGCAAATCATGGACTGCATGTACCATGATGCAAAGGAGCTTACTTTTAAGCCTAGGACCGTCCACTTCCTGCTTAACGTGGTATGGAGGAGAGGAGCTTCTGTGACTGATTGATCAATGCATGCAAGCACTTCGAGGTATTTGATCCTGATGTTGTAATTGCAAATCTGAAGCATGGTAAGTGGCCCCAGGTGATTGACATTCCCATGCAACTAAAGTGTTGAGGCCCTGTGACATGATGAGAAGATCTGCTTTTCCCAATTATCCTCACAGAGCCCTCTGCAGGTAGTGTGTGTCTCACGATAAAGGGCTCCGTGGTCTCCTGGTTGGCAGCCCTCCTCTTGGATGGGATGGCATATTGTGTGTCAGTGCTGGTCTCAAGGTGGTGGGCAGGGTTTCTCCTCTCTGGGACTCACGCATCCTCTTGGACGTAGTTTCGTTTTGGCATAGAAGATCTTAGTGACGTGCCAGCCTCTCATTTAATTTTTTATTTATTTGCCAAGTTTTAAAGAGCGCAAACAAGACCCGGCAGGGTATCAGAGTTGTATACAATGAAGCCAGCTGGTTAGGCTGGCACAGGAGGACATAATAGATTGCTGAGCTTATGCACTAGAAACATAATAGATTGCTGAGCTTATGCACTAGAAGCACAATAGAGACAAAGTAGACATGCAAACAGTTAACAAGATGAAGATTGTATAGTAGACAAGGAAAAGCAGGGTTGTAGGTCAATACCATTAGTTTGTAAGGCTACAGTACTATTGTCACATGTAAGTATGCAGGAGCAAATCTTTGACTTCTTTTTTAAATGCATAGGTCTTCTATGTTTATAGAAAGTCAGTGTCACCAGTGCAAGATGGCTACATGCAAGTGAAGTTTTATTCGTGTTTTCCAAACTAAGATGCTGTCATCAGCTTCCTGCTTCATGTTAGATTCTACTTAAGGGCCAGAAAATCAGATAAAACTGTGCTGCAGTCAGAGTTTTTTTCTTATCGGGTGTATCTCTACTTGTTTTTATTTTCCTCAGTGTTTTTGTCACTTGTAAGATATGAGTTGTTTTTACTCTTATCTCGTGCTAGTTTGGTCATGGTTCTTTTGAGCTATATCTTCTACTCCTGTTTCTTCTCTTTGAGATTTTTTCTGCCTTTGGGCATTTTTCTTTATTGGTGATCCTGCACTTCACACACCTGTTCTTGTTAGATAACTTTATAAAACAAGGAACTACATAACTACTCTTCGTAAACGCTAGCTCCATCAGTTAGGTCTCACCACGTCATTGCTTAACATACAGTGATGTTAACATTAATGCCAACACTGAGGCCAGATATGATGCTATTAGTGACATTATGTGTGATATTCAAGGGCACTGCACTGAGGGGGCTGTATAATTGCCAAATGTATTTTCTAATTAGTTTCTGAAAATAAGTAGATTGACCTTTCCATGGAAACGTTTATGGATTATCTGCTTTTATACCAATGATAAAATCTCATCTAAAAAAAGAAAACTCTTCACTTTCACAAAGATATTTCAGGGCATATACACACTTTCTATTGTCTGTTGAGACATTTGTGGGGATTTATTTTAGTAGAGTAAGAGTTAAGAACATTAGCAAACAATGGAGAAACATGACAAAAGTTAGTAAGAAAATAATGGATCTAGCAGAACTTGGGAACACCAAGAATATACAGGGCAACACAGCTTCCACAACTTCCTTGACAGCCATGACTAATAGCCTTAGTTATGTTGCTATTTTCAAGGACTGCAGAGACTATTAGCAGCATCCCATTTTGGCAGATGCAATATGGAGATGAACACCAGCTGGAGGAAGATTTATCGTCTATGCATCAACTTAATTTCTCAACTGTTTCATGCTTGTTATATGGGATAAAGTCGTCATGAATGATTTTATCAATAAAATGAAGCTAAACTCCCAGTGTTTCAGAAAAGTTAATCCTTACCCAAAAGACACCCGCCGTTTTAAAGACATTAATTTATAACAAGTATATTTTCTAAGGCTAGAGTAGATTTTATATACCTATTTTTTTTTTATAGTTAAAAAGTGAGATCAGTGGAGTTTAAACACTGCGCCAACTTAAATATATTGGGACCTCATGTACAAAAGTGTATTAGGATAAAAGGGGTTCATAATTTGCACACCGACTTTTACCGGATGCATTCTTATTTCGCAATTCGACCCACCAAATAAATATGAACAAATTACGACCTATATTTGGCTACAAACATAGGCACAGTGGCGTTCTATGGTCACCAGACCATCGTGTCTGTGATAGTTCCTAAATAAAGCATTTTTATTTAATGCAGCCAATAAATGCATAGGGTACATTAAAAAAAAAAAAACTGAAAATGTTTATAAATTCTTTTTAAGATTAGGCAGTGGTCCATATACCACTCATCATTCGTTTGCGAATGGGTTACCACCGCCTGTGAGTTGGGGGTAAAATATTAATGTTTTTTAACTAGATTTTGGTCAAAAGCATTAATTAATGCATAGGTTATGAAATCGGTATTTGAAAGAAATTCCCTTAAAACGCCCCCTTAATGTAGCCATTCCTTAATGTTTCCTAAACCCCATTTAATTTTTAAGACATTTTCTTCTGAATCATTATATGTGTTCAATATATTTAAAAACATATTCTAGCTGTTGCAAACCATCATATTTACCGAATATAAGGGTTTTTGATCGTTGAAACAATTTTATAAATGATGCTCCTGTCAGGTGCGGTGTATGGAATGTATCAAGTGCAATGCTTATCACCTATTGCATCTTTTTGGGGCACAACATGCCAGGTTTGATGTTTACACCATCGCAGTCTGCATGTGCCAGGAAAATATCAGGTATTTGTTCCCTTTTAATATCAATGTTCTCTCCAGCTAGCAGGAACATCATTGGAAGAAGTTGGAAAAGGAAATAACGCCATGATACCAAGCACCAACTGTGCGGATGAAAAGCATAGGCTTGTAAGCAAGAGGGTGGCATAATATTAATGGTGGGTGGCACCCATCAAATGTAGGTAAGTTAAGTGATATAGATCTCGGATGTCATGGTAGAACCTAATGTTGTACAGTGACAAGAAGGGTATCTCTTCAGTTGTGTACTATTTTGCATAAACATCTTTTCTGTTACATGAAATCACTTAATTCACAGCATGACAGTTCTAGAGGTGTTCAGTGAAAGCAGCATACCTATGCTGTTTTAGAACTAATCATACAGTCAAATGATAAAAGGAATTCTGCCAATGTAAATGAAAGTTTCAATTTATATGGATTATCGTTCTTTTTTTAAACTAGATTACATTTGAATCATATAGATTTGAGTGCAAAATCGCCAAGCCTGATGACTTACAGCTCCCTGTACTTCCGCTATTTCTTCGATCTGGCGTTAGACAAGACCTTTTGATTTTACCAAAATTATATGCAAAATATACTTACTGCTGGGACAGAAGAGTCCCTAATGGATGTACACCCCTGCCCCGAGGGCCCCAACTGTACTGATTTCTGGGTCCCTAGTGCTGATTTTTGTTGTCATATGTGAACTCGGATCATGCATGTGTGGCGTGACATAGGCCTGTCTCACAGATTGCGGTCTTGTTGCACTAGGAGGGGCGCCAAAAAAATCTACCCTCATAGTGGTGAAAGGCTACTACCATTACAAGGAGTTAAGCAGCACGAGTGTGGTGGTGTTACCTACTGTGGAGTGCTAAGAGTGAGCAGGCCTTTTTTACCTGTGCTACTGGAGTGAGGCCTACAGGCTCACTTATTTAAAGTTTTGCTGCTGTGTTTTACTTACCCGTGACCTACATCAGTTTGATGTGTAATGCTGTGCAGTGCATGTGCTGGATGAATGTGAGCCTGTTGATGGTACAATACAGGCTTAAGGCAGTACTGTGCAGTGTGTGCTTGTTATATGCATCTGCTGGGTGTATGTGTGCCAGCAAGTGGTACAATACATGCACGATGTAGTGCTGTGTAGTGTGTGTATGGTATATGCATGTGGTGGGTGTATGTGTGCCTATGAGTGTTACAATATTTGAAGGAAGTAATGATGTGCAGTGTGTGTATGCCATGTACATATGATGGATGCATGTGTGCGTGTGGATGGTAAAGTAAATGGCTGATTCTGGGTTCCATTTTCGGAGATGTAGTGCTACATGGTGAAACATGAGGAGGTAGAGGAATACCCCTGGACAGATTTGTTTATTGCAGTAAGCTGAGTGGTACACTCTGGAGAAAGGAGATACAAGTTCCCCCAGTACACTTCAAAGCTTGCTTTTTTATTCAAAGAGAGGTCTCGAGGAAGGGACCTGGGTACATCTCAGGAGGAGGTGGGGTTGAAGGGGTACTTAACCCAGTTGCTCCGAATCCATAGTAGGCCGGGCCCGCGATGTCAGAAAACGAACTATTAATCTTTGCTTACTCTGAGGACCTCCGAAAAGGGTTCTGGCAATTGGTGACAAGCGGTGGGGTGTACAAGTTTAGGACCATGGATACAGGTATGACATTGGCCATTTCCAATTTATGCAATTAGGACAATAAGTCAATTTTTACGTGCTAAGATGCCGTGCATAGACAATAGAAAACAGAGGTTTGGTAATAGACCTCAGCTCCATGTCTATAGACCAGATGAAGGATTCATGTAGGGGCAGAGGGCTGAGGATTCCCATGAGCTGTGACAGACAGGTCCTTGCTAAGTTCATTAGATATCAGTTTGACACCCTGGGAGAGGGGAGGAGGCTAAAGTTGACTCCGGGGAGGTAACCATGGTAAATAACCCAGGATGAGAGCTCTGTGGGTTCAGGCTCTGGAATCCCTTGGGACAGATTCATCCCAGACAACCATGGAGTGTGTTTCCTAATGAATTTTCCAGAGTTTCACCAAGACACTCACCACCTTCAGTTTTTAGAATATCACAGGTGTGCACACCACCTCAAATTTCTATGGTATCACTGTGACCAATTCCAGGAATAAGTCTCTTGGTTGGGCTGAATCTAACAGACACCCTGAGCTTGCAATTCGCTCTTTAGAAATCTGTGGCTGAAGAAGATGAGAAAGCCAGATTTTTTGAGAGGAAGAAGTTAAGACTAGCAAGAGGAGAGAAGGCAGAAATGACAGGCGGAATAGGCCTAGGAAGAGAAATTGCCAGAGAGGGAGGGGAAACAGAAAGAAAAGGAGGGAAAATAAAGAGAGAGTGGGGAAGAAGGAAAAGGAAAGAGCTGGAGAGGGAAAAGATAGCGTTTGAGAGAGAGAAACTTAGGATGGCAGCAATGACAACTTCATCAGGGATAAGTGACTCTACAGCCAGTTCAGGTAGGGTTGTGGGTCAAGGTTCCAAATGATTGTGTGCATGTGTATATGGAAGGTTAGGACATTTTGGAATGGTTTGTGAGTTTTAAGGTCGCTTGTAGAGTGCAGGTCTTAAATGAGGTGTCTAAGGCATCTGCCATAATGGGGCAAATGCCAGTTGAGGGGACAACTCTCATTTGAAGGATGCCTGTGGCAGACAAGATGGTCCATAAGCAAGTGAAGGAAGCTCTAATAAAGCAGCTTGGGCTGAAGCCACCTCAGTAGCTTCAGAGATTCAGGGACGGCAAGAGATTGAATGGTGTTCCTTCAGAAACTTGAATTCGTGGTGTGTATTGCTTGATTGGAATGAGTGGGTAGAGGGACGGAGGCCAAGGACTTTCAGTACCTTAACCAGTTGACTGTGACAGAACAACCCAAGTAAGAGTGTTCTTCCCCACTTGGGAAATACCTGTCTTAGTTGACAGAGAGGGATCCAGAGAAACATGCAGGGTTGATTGTTAAGTTGTTAGCTCACAGGGTTTACAAAGGGCTAGAATTGCATGGTTCTAAGCCAAAGGGGGAAAAAAACTCTCTACAGACTGGTTCCCAACTCGAGAGAAAGGGCCAGGTAATACTCACTCATGGTACTCGAGAATGGCCCTGGAAAAATGGTCATGGAAATGTTGTGTCTGGTAAGGAGCATCATCAGAAAGGAAGACAAGGAAGTTCTTCCAATTCCAAGGTGGTGGTTTGCTTCAAGTGCCACAAGATATTGTCTGGCAAAAGACCTTTACTAGGCGGCACCAGTGACTGCTAGCATGTTACAAGTAACCCTGGGCGTAGTTCGCAAAGTAGCACTTCGCGAAGCTACGCAAAGTGCAGTTCGCACTACGCGAGCTACGCTTAGCACTTTGCGAACTGCGTAGTACCTTGTTCGCACTGTGCCAGATGTCGTTTTCAATGATTGCACAGTGCGGACAAGCAACCGGCACTGTGCAATCATTGAAAATGGCATCTTGCACAGTGCGAGCTGTAGTTTTCTGCTGCTTGAGTAGATTTTTACTCGAGCGGCAGCTTTCTCAACGCGAACTGGTAGTTTCTCATCGCGAGCGGTCGCGAGCATACGCGACCACTCGCTATGAGAAACCTGACCTCCTCACGTTGGGAATCTCGCCGGGAGGTTTATTTTCCATGCTCGCGATCGCCAACTTGATGTTGCTGATCGCGAACAAGGAAAAAGTCTCGCCGGGATGTCATTTTGCTTGCTTGCGGTCGCCAACTTGACGTTGAGGACCGCGAGCAAGCAAAAAATGACCGCAGCACTACGCAACACTATGCTACGCGTGTTCACACTGTGCTACGTGCAATTCGCGTAGTGCAAAGTACGCGAACTTCGCAAACTACGCGAGCGTAGCGTAGTGCTTTGCCCAGGCTTAGTTACAAGTGGGTGAAGGGACCCTTAAGGGTCCGGTTGCTCTCAACCTAGCAGTTTTGGAGATCTGGAAGAGGGACCCAGTTGCTCTGAAGCACATTAATCCTAACACAATGGGATTTGTGCACAAAGTTTGTATCAATGGGAAGAAAGTGCCTACCCTGGGGGATACTGGAGCCTTCCGCAATACGGTCGAGAGAACGTACCTTAAGCCTGAGGAGAAACTCACTGGAACCAAGGATACAAGTTTGGTAGCTAGTGGAAAGGGCATGGAGTATACGCTTGCCATGGTTGACATTGAGCTCTATGACAAGGCATTTATGATTAATGTTGGGGTAAGGGAAAAGCAAGGTGCTGGATGTCTCTTGTGCTTAGTGCCAGGACCATAAGTCTTAATGGCTTGAACAACGTACACTGTGTTGACCAGAGCACGGGCTACACATCAGTCTCAGAGTAGGAGTGGGATTACTCTTGATTTGCAGGGTTGTTTGCAGTAAAGGGCAAACTTTGGGGAGGCAATGGCTGTGGGGGTAATTGCATTTGGTCGAGACGGAGGGGAGTATGAAGGTGGACCAGTTGCTGGAGTCTGGATCACTTACAGAGCTACAGGGTTAGCTAGTTGCTGGAGGGCTTACCCGGAAAGACGCATGAAAGGCTCAGGAGGAGTGTCCTACACTTGTTGGACTTCGGAAGGAACCTCAGGAACAGGTAGAACCTGTTCCACTTGGCAGTTGAGTGGTAAGACAGGAGAGAAGACTAAGGCACAGTTAGTGCCTCTGCCAGGGAATAGAAATAGTTGGCCTATTTACCCCCCTCCTCAGTTAGGCACAAGTATATCATGGTTGAAGTGGATCATGCCACCTTGTACCCGGAGTATGTACCTCTGAGAAGCATGACTGCTTGGGTGAGAGCAAGAGCTTTCCTGGGGATCTTTTCAAGGGTCAGTTTCCCAAGGACAGTAATTACTGACCGGGGAACAAACCTCATCTCATCATACCGGTGAAAGATGTGGGAGCATGCTGATGTGGCATACCACTTCTCCACAGTGTACCACCGACAAACCAATGGTGTAGTGGAGATGTATAACAAGACTCTGAAGTGAATGAGGGGAACTCTGCCAAAGAACATCAGGATGAAGTCAGATCTTCTCCTACCATGGCTACCTCTCAGGCTTTCAGATACTTCTGTCCTGATGATGATCCCCCGATTGCAGTTGGGATCGAATTGTCATCGGCAATCGCATCTTGACTCCTACAATAGCGTATAATTTTCTTGGAGCACACAATGTCTTTATATAGTGACCGCTGTAAGATTGTATCACTAAAAGTCACCTTAGATGCGAATTCCTGAGGTCTGGAAATCAGGCGATTTCCATTCCCCGCCACTGTCTCCCACTGCGTTATATTATTATGTGCTCTTTGTGTTTATCTGATTTGTAAATAAATGCAATTCTTTTCATTTGGATACATACCCAGACAGCTTTAATTGCAGTTCTGTGTTTATGACTTAGTGTTTCTTGGTAGGGTCTCTTATAACAGTTTTAGGGCCATATGTAGGTAACATACTATTTACCTATTCATAAATACAGAAGTTTACGGATTCGGTATTTATGAATCGGTAAATAGTATGTAGGTAAACAATCGGTAATTATTACCGATTCGGTAAATTACCGAATCCTTAAATCATGCCTCCTACATCTCAAATGCCTAAATACCAGTCGGTAACGGGATATTTACCGAATTTCGGCCGTTACGACCGGTATTTAGCTACCTACATGAGGCCCACGGTGTTTACAGCAGGAAAATCTGCATGTATCACGAAATACTAGGCATTTTTCCCTGTTAATGTCAATGTTCTGCGTCTTTACGTACCCAACCTTGCATTTCATACGAGAGTTGTTTGTTAGATTAACATATACGAAAGTATCATCTGGCATGTATATAATTTCCTAAATACAATTTACACAAATATTGTTTACGAAAATATCCCATTGCGTGTAGATGATATTTAGGACACCATATGTATGCTGGAAGATGTTCTGACAACAGTATTTTGCACTACACCCTTCTGAGAGCTGATTGAGAGTTCTGTAAAAAAAATTATGCTTTAACCCACTCACTCGCTGAAGATTGATCTAACTAAAATGTGCATAAGCAATATTTTAAATAAAGACACCAAACTAACCAATGTTTGTAGGATTAACTATGTCTAATTCTACCACATCGTAGTTGCAACATTTATCTTGGAGCTCAGTGACATCACAAAGAACCCAGAATGCAGCCACATACCTCTGTCATCACCGTTTCACAGCAGCTTGCTGAGTGACAGCCAGGTTCCATGCCCTTGACGCTGATGACATTCTCTCAAGTGACATGACATTGTCTTAAATGCGGACAACATCACAGGAAGCATAGTGACAATGGACACTATAATGGATGTGGCAATGTTTAAGAACATAGAGTAATACTACAGTGTGTTTTACTCCATAAACTGCATAAAAAGATAAGCACATCATTTTCCACTTGTAAATCAAGACACTCCTAACTTTCTCTCTAACAGTGTTCTCACATTTCTCTGGATTGGAGTTCTGAACCTCAATTTTGTGAGGCAATGTGTCCCTGTGTTAAGGCACCTCCCCAAAATTTTAAAATCAGGCTAAGAATATAAATCTATAAATAATTTCAATTTAAGATTAATTTAAGCCCACTCAATAACTGAGTTCTAGATCAACGAGAAAGACTAAAGGATTTTATTATAGAATTCAGAAGAAAAGTGGTATGGAGTCAATGCCATGAAGGCTTTCAATGCAAACTTATACAGAGAATGCAAAAAAACTGTAAGTCCCTAATGGGCAGGAAAACTAATAGAAAAATAGATAGCATCCTTAGCAGCATTCAGGAAAGCACCCGACTCACACCCAAAACCATGAGTTTTTATACATTATTTGTGCACATTACATAAACATTTCTGCATATTCGTCGTGGCATGAGTGAATGTACAATTTTTTCAGCAAATCAGAGCACATGAAAAATAAACATAATTTTGCCTGAACACCCAAGAGTTAACCCACAACCTGGCACATGCATCAACAATGCCATTTGCGATTCCTTATTAGCGAAAAATAGGGATTTGCTAATAAGGAATAGCAAAAGGCTATGCATGTAGAAATCGTTTAAAAAATAGCTATTTCTAAACATTCCTTAATTGCGACTCGCAAATTGCGAGTCGCAATTAAGGAATACCTCCCCATTCATTCCTATGGGCCTAGAGGCCCATAGGAATGAATGGGAAGACATTCTCAATTTGCGATTCTCAATTAGAGAATCGCAAACTGAGAATGCAAGTTCAAGGGTGCCAGGGTGTCAAAAGGACACCCTGTTGCACCCCTGAAATCTGCATATGAGTACATCTTGCACACACACATGCCTCAAGAGTGTGTGTAAAATGGAACTTTGAAAAATGCACTTTTTGCAAATTACCATGAAGTTCAACTTCATGGTAATTTGCTCCCCCTATTAGGGAAATCACTATTTTATTTACTATAATGCATTGCATTTAAGGAATCTCAATTTGAGATTCCTTCAATGCAATCGCAATTTAAGTATTCGCAATTTAGAGATTACTTAAATTGCGATTTTTGCATTTGGGATGATGCATCCCAAATGCAAAAATACCGGTCGCAAAGGGGCAGATTCTGAGAATCTGCCCGTTTGCGACCGGTTTTTGCTTTGATGCATGTGGGCCTACATGAATAATTATCGAGCACTTTCTATGCTAATTTCAGCCAGAGATGCTTAAACAGAACTAGATACGTTAACAATAATGTGTTATGTGAATGAATAGGTCTCAGTGAATAAGTGGAAGAAAATTAAACATGTTGTAAATCACATTTGAATTGGGGAAGCTTCGTCAGGAGTAGAACAACAGTGGAAAATAACTACATTCATTACAGCCTGCGTCCACTTTCTGGAGCTTTTGGCGAGAGGATGTGTGCAGAGGGGGAGCATAGAATGAGTAACAGAGATCACTTTCATCCTAGATGAGTTGGTGTTTGTACAAAAATGTAATCTAGTTGACATACACCTGAAAAACACCCTTCTACACATCATAGGACATTTCTTTCAAACACAATAACATTGGGTCCATGTGTGCTCTTTGTGATGCAAGGTGGATGTTGGAAGGTGACCTCAGACACATCCATTCTGGTGGACATGGTGTTTGTTCAGTGGGGGTGCTCTTCAGGTGGACGCAGGAAACAGCACCTTCTGAATCAGGTATTGAATGGTCACAAACATGCAATGAATATACTAATGATTGCTGCAATGTGTTTATCAATTGCATTATTATATTTTATAGTTGATGGGGGTTTACATAATATGTCTTCTATTATATGTATACTTTTTGTATGGTGAATATGATTTGCATAAACTGTAACAATATTTTATGTTATTGATTATACTGCTGTAGAACGTATATAAAAGGGGTCTCTCTGGGGTGTTCTCAAATTGTAATTGTGGGTAATGGAATGTGCTTATTTGTTGCATTGCTTAAAGTAAAGGGGGTCTAAAAAAAAACAGGGCTTCCTTTTGCACCGTAGGAAGTATCTGTGTCATCTCTTAAGTGGCTTTAGAAAGATTGAGTAAGCTACAGTCCTTAGCAGCAGATTTAAAACTATTTCATTCAACAGTTTTACATTCACAAATTGCAATCAGACATTTCCAACTTGCTTTATTCCTTAACATCTTGTATGAAAGATTTACCTTTACATAAACCTTTACTTACTTCCTTTATTTTTTAAAAGCACCTCCGCTTCCCTTCTAACTTCTACATGCCTCTTCTGTATATAACTACTCTAAATCTCATGCCTATCCGTCGAAAGCTCTTTTGGAAACCATAACAATATCTATTAATACCAGCAAGCAATTTATTCTCACATAGCCCCCTCAAATGATCACATATATGTAAAAAATGTACCAGAAAGAAACTAAAGTGAATGCATGGAATGAACATGCAAAACTAACCCCAACAACTGATGGATGGGCTGACCACTAACCTTGGGTTCCAGGGTAACATGCTACTTGCTATAAAGTGCTTCAATGCCTCGTCAGATAGTAAGCACTGTATGCATGCTATTTAAACACTTATATTTAAATAACAGTGTGTACATAAGAAACTGTGCGTGTGTAAATAGATATTTCACACTGTTTATGATGCAGAGAAAAATAAACCCATCAAATTTTTAACAACCCCCCCTTTGATTATTCTATAATCACTTAAACACACAATTTATAAGAATTAAATAATTATGGAATTATAACAGTCTACATCACCCTCTGCTTCTTTCTAGTGGGCTCCTCCATCATCATCAGTTGGATGTAAACTTATTCTGATTAACCACTAACAAACACATTGCACAAAAGGCTGTATGAGAATAGTAGGTGTAAAATGTTGTGCCTTCTGCAAAAGAGGGACAAAAAGTGCACACATGGCAGTTTTTAGCATCCATTATCTATAATTATTCACCCAACATTTCAGTGCAGATATTATCCTGAAGTTCACTAACTATACTTTAACTATGTGTCAGTGTATTATAGTTCACCGTATTATGACCTGCAATCAATTCAACCTTTGTGGAGACATATCTCAGCAGAGAAAGTAGGCACAACAACAAGCCAACAAAGATTATTATTATCATTAATAGCACAGTCAAAGGCTCCAAAAAGTTAACAAAAATGTTTTTAAAACAATAATGAACCCTTTTCTCCTTATTTCTTTATGATAATATTTTAAAATTAAAATAAACTTGAAAAAGAGAGGTTTTTTTCAAAAGAGCCTCTCAATTCATGCTCTTATGAATTATTTTCTTCTAGATTTTGACAACGAGTGTTCTTCTTCATATTCTCTTTCAGGTTCTCATTCACAAGAGTATTTGCAAAGATTTACTGTATTGTAGATCTCTGGTTCTGACTCTGCTTCTTCTTCCTCAGACACTGCTAGGTAAAGCCCTTTCTGTTTATTCATACTTTATATTTGACGTTTTCTATCTTGTTGGTCTTTTTTGCAACTGGCAAGTCACTCTTGCTGCTCTCTGAATCTAGTTCATATATTTCATTTTCTTCAGTGATTGGCTTCATTTTTCCATTCTGCCAGTGCTTATTTGTTCCAACCCCTATATCTTTTTTTGGGAATACTGCTAAATCTTCTCCACTCACTGATGGACTTGAACTCTGATCGCCATCGGCAGCACGATTCACCATGAACTGTTTTTTTCCTCTGGGGGTTCCTGTGACTCAAATTTTCAATTGCAGTCTTTTGTTGTATGGATTAGAGACTAGTTATTTTTGCTGTCACTCATGCATTTGAGTGGGACATTGAAACAGCACTTCACTCTTATCTGCCCCTTGAAACTGGATGGCTCTACTGGTATCCTCCTTTGGATTTACACCTTCACCATAACATCTATCAGTTTTTATCTTCACCAGTTTCATTTTCAAAATGTTCACCCTCCTCTAGAATCATGCAGTGAACCTGAGTTTGACTCTGTGAATCAGGGACTATATTCACCAATTCTTCATCCACCACTTTAACTCTCTTCATGTGAGCGAGAGAATCCACTGTAAGTTTACAGCAGTGGTAGTCATTAAAACTACTTCATAAGGGCCCTTTTATCTCTCCTTGAGACAACTCTTCTGGACATGTCTTCTGACAATTACCCAGTCGCCAGGACTTTGATGGTGGCACTGAGCTTATTTTGTTCCTTTTGTTGCCAAATGTGCTTGGTGCAAAATAGACTTCATCAGATACACCAGACTTTTGCACTAATCTAGAATGACGTCATCAATAATTGAAACAAGGGTAACTGAAGCAGTGCGAGCCAAAACGATTGCTTTACCCATCAGCACTTCATGAGGTGAAAGACCAGTCTGTTTATCAGGGGTATAGCTAATGCTCTTCAAAACAAGAGGATGAGCATCCAGCCACTTCAAACCAGTAGAAAAGCACATCTTGGCCACTTTATGGTCCCATTCATCCTTCCAACCTCTCCAGAAGATTGAGAACAATAACTACAATGGAACAGCTGATCAATTTAGAGACCAGTGCATTTGTTGTTTGATTTTATTTTTTAAATGGGAGCCATAATCTGTCTCAATAGAAGTTAGCAACCCAAATCTTGGAATTAATTCCCCCAGCAGACAATTTGGCATTTGTCAGGTTTTCTTATCTCTGGGTGGGCCATGCCTCAACCCATCTAGAAAATAAGTAGACAATCACTAGTATGTATTTAAGGATATTGTAAACTGCCATTTCAAACAAATCTGCCTGCAGTCTTGTAAATGGGCCTTCTGATTTTCAAATATGATTCATTAATATATTTGTATTCTTTTCCAGGTTATTCTTTTTACATATTAGACAATGTGCACACAAATGCTCTGCAACATTTCTAAAATTTGGATTCTCCCATTACTTCCTAAAAACCCTAATCATAGAGTTCCTACCTGAGTCTGACTGATAAAGAAGGCAAAGTACCATTGGAGACAATATTGGGCCAGGTAAAATATATCTTTGTTCAGGGGTGACATACAAATTCAGATAATTTTTTTGTAACTCAATTTTCCCATTTTCTTTTTTCATATTCTGTGGCTTTCTCCTGAAGGTCTCTTAGTTCACTCAAAGTAGTTTGAACTGAACTAAACAGGAAACAATTGACATTTTCAGTGCTTTGCATTGAAATTATTCTTGAATCATCTTGTCCAGTTCGTGAACCACTGTTTCATTCAAGTGCACAATACCTGGCCACCTAATCAGCATATGTGTTTCCAAGTCTGTCTATACCTTTTCTGGCCTTATGGAGAGCACACTTGACATCATCAATCTCTTTTAGGTGTTGTATTGCATTGTATTGTATGTAGAGACTATTTCTGATGGGAGGTCCAGAAAATGCCATGAAACCCCTCTGCGACCACGGTTGCCAAAAATCCTGCACCACTCCAAAACCATACTGGCTGTCTGTATGAATTGTCACATTAAAATGTTCTTATAAGCAACAATCTTGTGTCGATGCAGCCACCTCTGCCACTTGTGCTGAAGATACATTTGGCAGATGAGATGCATTACGAATCTCAGAAATAGTACATACTGCATAAGCAGCCTTCAGTGCCCCTTGCTGGATTAAAAAAAAAAAATGTGCGGATTGAAATGTTTTCAGCTGCCTGCATAACTTATTCATATCTTACCGGACAGCAGTTTGTCATATGCTGAGTCTGTGTATGTATCAGCAGGATATCAACAGAATGTGTAACAAACATAATTAATGTATGTCCTGTGATGAGACATTCATTCTATTTAATTCCAATGCAAACCGCAAAAACCAATTTCAAACAACCAGGAAGACATATTTATTGAATCCAACACAGACGGAAAATAGGCTCTAGCCCTTATTTTTCCACCATGTTTTTGTATTAAGACTGAAAGGGCACACCCATCTTTCTCATGGCAATAAAGTTGGAAGTTCAAAATATAATACGGCATTCGATGGGCAGTTGCATTACATAAACATTCTCTCAATTACTGGAACCCCTCTGAACATTCTTTGCCAAATAGTACTGGATCTTTTACAATGGGTCAACCTTGCTAAAGAGTTTGCATTCAAGGAAAAGTTTGGAATCCACTGATGACAAGAGCCAGTAATTCGTAGGAACATCCTCACTTCCCTTTGGATGGTAAGAGGATTCATTTTCATGGAAGAAACACGTTGTTTAGAGACTGTCCTTGTTTCTTTTTCCATGTGATGACCAAAATAAGTCAGTTCATTTTTATAATATTGCATTTTGTAGGGGAAACCTTGTGACCATTGTCAGCTAAATGATTCAATAGAGAAATTGTGGTGAGTTTACAGTCTTCTTTTATCTGAGATGCAAACGTGGCCTGATCAATATATTGCACCAAGGCTGAGTTACAGGGTAGCCTCAAGTTTTCTAGCTCTTTCTGAAAGATTTGACTAAAAATTAAAGGACTTTCAGTATGCCATTGTAGAATTGACACCAAGGTGCCGATTCCGATCCGGTAAAAAAAAATTCCGTACGACTCGTATCCGTATATTTTTACATACGAATCGTAAAAGTCCCATCCCACCGGTGAAGTACGATTCGTACGTGAAAAATACATACGAATCGCTTCGGGAAAAGGTCTACGAGACGTACCCGGACAGTTTTACATACAAATCGTAAAACTAAAGTCCGAGCGCACAAGTACGATCTGTACCGCCCTTCCGAATATACAAGCGTATGTAAATCGTCCCGTACGGAGCAAACTCTGTACCACTCGTATCCCGGGTAAACTTGTGCCTGGGATACGAGTCGCACAGCCCCTCCCCTCCCCCCACGTATGTCCGCACGTTCCCCCGTATGTCAGCACCGTACCCCCCGTATGTCAGCACCATGCCCCCGCATGTCCGCACCGTACCCCAGCCCCGTACTAGGACGCACTGTACCCCAGCACCGTACCCCAGCACCGTACTTGGATGCACCATACCCCAGCCCCTTACTTGGATGCACCGTACCCCAGCACCGTACCCCAGCCCCGTACTTGTACGCTTCGTACCCCAGCACCGTACCCCAGCCCTGTACTTGGATGCACCGTACCCCAGCCCCCTACTTGTACGCACCGTACCCCAGCACTGTACCTAAGCCCCGTACTTGTACGCACCGTACCCCAGCACCGTACCCCAGCCCCGTACTTGGACGCACCGTACCCCAGCCCCATACTTGTACACACCGTACCCCAGCACTGTACCCCAGCCCCCTACTTGGACGCACCATACCCCAGCCCTGTACTTGTATGTACCGTATCCCAGCACCGTACCCCAGCACCGTACTTGTACGCACCGTACCCCAGCCCTGTACTTAGATGCACCGTACCCCAGCCCCGTAATTGGACGCACCGTACCCCAGCCCCGTACTTGGACGCACCGTACCCCAGCACTGTACCCCAGCCCAGTACTTGGACGCACCGTACTCCAGCACCGTACCCCAGCCCCGTACTTGGACGCACCGTACCCCAGCCCAGTACTTGTATGCACCGTACCCCAGCACCATACCCCAGCCCCGTACTTGGACGCATCGTAACCCAGCCCCGTACTTGGACGCACCGTACCCCAGCACCGTCCCCCAGCATCGCGTATGTACGGACCTTACAACAACATTGCGTATGCGAGCATGGTACAACAACATCGCGTATGGACGCACCTTACATACGCGAAAACAACTCGTACTGAACCAGGACATGGAAAACAGCACAAGGAGGGTCAATTCGACTCGCACAACACCACAAAACACGTCTACAGTACAAAAAACATCAAAATTACTGACCTGGCACATCCAAACAGGTAAACAGAGACCCAAACTCACAACCACCTCTTATAACACACCCACCAAAATTTCAAACTCAGGCCCACCCACAAATGGACCAATAAAAAGGGCCCACACACACAAACCATGAGCCATTGCAACAGACTCACAGCAGCTATAGAGCACACCCCAACAACTGCACCCATACACCTTAACATATACACCTTCACACACACACACACCTTCACACATACCCCCTCTTCACATTCCCACACACACCTTCACATTCACACCCACACACTCACAACCATCCACACCCTCACCCCACACCATGCCCACAGACAAGAATCCAAAGTTCACAAGGGAGGAGCTGGTCATCCTTGTCAATTAGGTCATCAGAGTCGAGCCACAGCTCTTTGGAACATTGGTCAGAGAGACCAGCATAGCCGAAAAATCACGCCTGTGGCAGAGGATCGTCGATAGGGTGAATGCTGTTGCGCCCATCAGAAGGACCAGGAATGAATGCCAAGGCAGGTGGTACGATCTGCAGAGGGCAGTCAAGCGGAAAATGAACGAGGACTACGCCCAGAGCAACATCACTGGAGGTGGGCTGCCCCGCAGACCGGTACATTACCATCCCTGGGAGGAGAAGGTGATGGCCCTGCTTCCGCCGGTGGGAGTACACGGAGTCGAAGGAGTTGCAGAGCCTGGTGAGTACACAAACAACTTACGTAACATGGGGGTAATGGCATCCACACCCCAACTACACCAAATGCACACAACTACCCCCAAGCCCTCACCGAACACCACCACACTCAAAAACAATGCTCATGCCACTAACATGTGTATGCCCCATCCACAAAGCAAGGCCATGCCATGTCCCAGGCTACATGAAGCACAAACCCAAGACTGGATGTCCGGGATGCTGGGAGGGTGGGTCTCACAAAACACATTGTTCAACTCTGAATCAGACACCATTGCCCTCAGCCCATATGGCCCAGGGACATACCCATGCACCATGCTCAATGCACAGGGACTGGCAAAGTACTGACAAGGTAGCTGACACTTGACCCTGCTGTAGGCAGCACAAGGCCCTCCTGTGACCACTGTAAATTCAAACACCAACACCACAAGCTCAGACATCTAGGACAGGAACTCATACTCACTGTAATGGCAGCATGCACCATGAGGGGACAGATACATCACCTGGGAGACCCACTGCCAAATCACACTACACCCACCAGCAGGCCCTGTCACACACACCCCTTACACAAGCACACACCCCCGGGGCAGGCAATGGATTTACCCACTCTCACAATGGACATGTAACACAACAAGATCAATCCATAGCCAATGAAGCATCCAAGCCAAAAATCAACATGTCAAACACTCAGGAGAACATATCAATCTGTCCCCCGCAACATACCCATCCACAAGTGAACAGTGAGGGGAATGCTAGGCACATACAATTACCTGGAGGAACTGTGCCAACTTGAATATGTATGAAACATGGATGTCGCATGAAACAGCATTAACATTGTCTCTCTCTCACACACAGGGCAACGTCATGGATCTCCCCCCAACAATGGGGGGGAAGAATCACAGTCCCAGGCTCAGGAGGAACCTGATCCCACCGGCAGCAACGCCTCTCAACACTCCGCGGATGACCCCAACCCACCTGGACCCTCTGGTGTCCCAGTCCCTGCAGCACCTGCTTCAGGTACATCTGTGCCAACCACCACCCCCATTCCTGCCATATCCCAGGAGACACCCAGGAGCCCTGCCCGCACTGAACAACTGAGCCAGTCTGACCTGGAGGGACAAGGTTCACCGGGCACCCAGGAGGAGGCAGACAACCCCGCAACTGCCATCCCTCAGGGGTCCCGTAGACCTGATGTGCCCACAACAGCAGGCCAGGCTCGTGTGGGCAGGGGCGGTGGGAGTGGAGGCAGGCGGAGGCAAGAACCTGACCAGTCAGCTGAAGGGACCGGTATGTCACACATACGCAACATTATGGACGCATACTGGTGTGACACCAGGGCCATCAGCCAGGTAGTGGAGACCCTCACACAGATTAAGAACCAGCAGGCCAAGCAACACGCCAGTCAACAACAACACCAAGGACGGATGGAGGGAAGACTGGCTGAGCTACTGGCGGTGCAAACGGACATAAGCCGTTCACTCCGTCAGATCGCCGACAACTTGGGAACCCTCCCTGTGCCACCAGGCGAAGACCACCACCAGCCACAGGGAGGGAGGAGGAGGAGGATTCTTCCAACGGAGCGTCCCAAACATCGTCAAGGCCTGCATCTGAGGGTCCCGCGAGAAAGGTGGGTCATCCACGGAAAAGACCGTGAGAGGCAGCGGACCATCCACATCTCCCAAGTCACCTGGCTTGGCACCTGGCCTTCATGCGCAACAGCAGCACCTCATTCACTGACATTCTCTGCCACATGGACTTGCTGGTCACAGTCTGACCAATGATGACAAACACTGTGTTCTGGACTCTGATGACTTCAAATGCCAAGGATCCCATCTCCCCCTGTGATCTTTGGATTCTAGGCACGCTGTATAGCATCTATTTTCCCCCACAATACACGCCCCCCACCGAGAATAAAACAAAATGTCTTTAATTAGATGTTGCAGTCATTTTGCATGAGTCTAGGCCTGGGCCAAAATTCCGTTCCGTTCGCGGAAATTGCGATATTTTGGCATTTTCTCGTTCCGCGGAAAGCGTGAAAATGTCAAAATTTCCGCATTCCGCAGCTTAGCGATAATTTGTTTCTTGCTCGCACTGTAAAATAATACATTCTCGCGCGCGCGCGATCGCCTTACCTGAAACCCTGCGTTCTCCGACAAGTTTTCTTGACCCAGTCGCGTTCTCCACGAGATGTTGGATTTTGATAGCCATTTTGCAATGTCTTGCGAGAGTTCGCGGCCGCATTAACATCATTTGTCACGCGATCACGTCATTTGTCGCGCGATCACGTCTTTCTTCTCGCGATCATGCACCGCGCGAGTATGAGAAGATTGAGATCTCGAACATGTCATTCTACATCGCGAGCCAGAGGATGAGGACGCGGGCACGTGTAATCGAACGCGAACAGGAGAAAGAGACCGCGAACACGTCATATCCAACGCGACAGGGACAAAGAAGAGAACGCGATCATATCGTTTTCGACACGCCGGCGGAAGTAATGTGAAGCTCGAGAACTCAACAACGTAAAATTTACAATTTGGAGAGGAATATCGGCTCTAGCAGCATGAAACCATCTGCAAATGCTGATTTTGGATGAAAATAACTCCTTACATTGACATTTTTGTGCAAGGAGTCATTTTTTTTAAAGGTGGAGAGAGGGAGGAAGTGACACAGAATCTCCAACTTCCTGTTCCTGTCCAGCAGGCTCCTCCCAGTGCTTTGTCCATCTCCTGCTCATTCTGTCTTTGGATTTGGAGCTGGAAAGATCACTCTTTTTGTCTGCTGCATCATTGCAATTGGATTTCAGGATTTTTGGAATAGAATATTTTACAAGTAAGTGGTTGTTGTGTTTGATTGTGGGCATTGCAGTTGTTGTAACTACAATTTATTTTTGTTAATTAATTAATTATCATCATTCCTTTTTTTGTTTTTTAAATTTTGTGGGTTGTAGTAGTAGGCCCGAGCTAGCCATGGGCATGGCCTCATGGGTGTGTGTGCATGATGAAGCAACTGTTCCTTTTGTTTTTTGAATGGATTTCATTTTCAAGCACATTTAGGGCATGGATGGCATTGGATTGAGTTGGGGAAGTGTGTTTTTGGGGGTGGCCTTGATGATGTTGTTGGGCCTGGCCATGTGGCTGGTGGCCATTTTGAGGCCTAGGCCTGCAAGCTTGCCTGGCCTTGTCTGCCAACAGGCCTGCTTTTTCATCCACTAGGATCAGAGCAGGTAGCCACAGCTTTATTGATCAAGTGTTTTCTATGTGATCTGTTGAATTTAGACATCATTTAGGGCATGGATGGCATTGGATTGAGTTGGGGAAGTGTGTTTTTGGGGGTGGCCTTGCTGATGTTGTTGGGCCTGGCCATGTGGCTGGTGGCCATTTTGAGGCCTAGGCCTGCAAGCTTGCCTGGCCTTGTCTGCCAACAGGCCTGCTTTTTCATCCACTAGGATCAGAGCAGGTAGCCACAGCTTTATTGATCAAGTGTTTTCTATGTGATCTGTTGAATTTAGACATCATTTAGGGCATGGATGGCATTGGATTGAGTTGGGGAAGTGTGTTTTTGGGGGTGGCCTTGCTGATGTTGTTGGGCCTGGCCATGTGGCTGGTGGCCATTTTGAGGCCTAGGCCTGCAAGCTTGCCTGGCCTTGTCTGCCAACAGGCCTGCTTTTTCATCCACTAGGATCAGAGCAGGTAGCCACAGCTTTATTGATCAAGTGTTTTCTATGTGATCTGTTGAATTTAGGCATCATTTAGGGCATGGATGGCATTGGATTGAGTTGGGGAAGTGTGTTTTTGGGGGTGGCCTTGCTGATGTTGTTGGGCCTGGCCATGTGGCTGGTGGCCATTTTGAGGCCTAGGCCTGCAAGCTTGCCTGGCCTTGTCTGCCAACAGGCCTGCTTTTTCATCCACTAGGATCAGAGCAGGTAGCCACAGCTTTATTGATCAAGTGTTTTCTATGTGATCTGTTGAATTTAGGCATCATTTAGGGCATGGATGGCATTGGATTGAGTTGGGGAAGTGTGTTTTTGGGGGTGGTCTTGCTGATGTTGTTGGGCCTGGCCATGTGGCTGGTGGCCATTTTGAGGCCTAGGCCTGCAAGCTTGCCTGGCCTTGTCTGCCAACAGGCCTGCTTTTTCATCCACTAGGATCAGAGCAGGTAGCCACAGCTTTTATTGATCAAGTGTTTTCTATGTGATCTGTTGAATTTAGGCATCATTTAGGGCATGGATGGCATTGGATTGAGTTGGGGAAGTGTGTTTTTGGGGGTGGCCTTGCTGATGTTGTTGGGCCTGGCCATGTGGCTGGTGGCCATTTTGAGGCCTAGGCCTGCAAGCTTGCCTGGCCTTGTCTGCCAACAGGCCTGCTTTTTCATCCACTAGGATCAGAGCAGGTAGCCACAGCTTTATTGATCAAGTGTTTTCTATGTGATCTGTTGAATTTAGACATCATTTAGGGCATGGATGGCATTGGATTGAGTTGGGGAAGTGTGTTTTTGGGGGTGGCCTTGCTGATGTTGTTGGGCCTGGTCATGTGGCTGGTGGCCATTTTGAGGCCTAGGCCTGCAAGCTTGCCTGGCCTTGTCTGCCAACAGGCCTGCTTTTTCATCCACTAGGATCAGAGCAGGTAGCCACAGCTTTATTGATCAAGTGTTTTCTATGTGATCTGTTGAATTTAGACATCATTTAGGGCATGGATGGCATTGGATTGAGTTGGGGAAGTGTGTTTTTGGGGGTGGCCTTGCTGATGTTGTTGGGCCTGGTCATGTGGCTGGTGGCCATTTTGAGGCCTAGGCCTACAAGCTTGCCTGGCCTTGTCTGCCAACAGGCCTGCTTTTTCATCCACTAGGATCAGAGCAGGTAGCCACAGCTTTATTGATCAAGTGTTTTCTATGTGATCTGTTGAATTTTTAGACATCACCTTCCTGAGAGTGTAGTGTGTGGCTGTACACAGTACTAGTAGTATAACATAGCTCTAGTTAATAAAAAGTCATAAATGGCTAGACTATCTTTTGTTTGCACTAGTACAGTACTAAGTAACTGAACCACAAAAACAAATGCAACATTTCACTGATGTTCTTCTCCTGTCTTCTTTGCTTTTAGGTGCACAAAAGACAGAGTAGGAGGTGTCATCGGCATCACCTGGCTACCCGTTGTACTGCCAGCCAGACAGAAGTCCTGCTGCGCATCACGCCCACGTGTGACCAGAACTTGTTGTGCATCTGCCTCCTGCCTGACATCGGAAGAAGATGGCCCCAAAGAAAGGTACCAGGTCCAGTACCAAGAAAGTTGCTGGTGAACAGAAGGAACAGAAAAAGGAAGTGCCATTAACCACGACTGGTGGTGTGCCGGCCAAGGTTTTTTTTGGCACCAAAGCGTTGTCCGGGAACCAAGCTGGGAGCAGCACAGCGGTCCAGCAACCCCACCAACCTAGGCCCAAGGGCTTTACTGTCGCAGAGGTAGCCAGTCTACTAACGAGCAGCGATGTTGAAGAAATGTCATTACCGCAAAGTAGTACACAATCAAGTTCAACGCAGGCGCAAACTCAGCAGATCAGTGTCAAGCCGCCGCAACCAGAACAGCAGCAGCCGCCGCAACCAGAACAGCAGCAGCCGCCGCAACCAGAACAGCAGCAGCCGCCGCAACCAGAACAGCAGCAGCCGCCGCAACCAGAACAGCAGCAGCCGCCGCAACCAGAACAGCAGCTGCCGCCGCAACCAGAACAGCAGCTGCCGCCGCAACCAGAACAGCAGCTGCCGCCGCAACCAGAACAGCAGCAGCCGCCGCAACAGCCCACCATAGTAGTTGTTGCTCCTGACGTAGGGGCATTTCAGGAAATCGAGCTTCCTGCAGACAAAGTGGAGCGAAGTCAAACCACTGTTTCAGAAGATCAATTGTCTTCCAGACCACCAGCAAGAAAAAGGAGGCTTAGTCCATCATCTTCTTCTTCAAGCCCCGCTTCTGATGATCGTGATGACACTTGGGTCCCACCAGCTCGGTCTGAGAGTGAAGTACGCCACAAGACATTGCTTCTGAAAAGGAAGGTCCCAGAAAAACTTAGAGTTATGGAGGTAGATGTAGAAGAGGGGGGTGATGATGTTGATGAAGACGAGCCAGTCATCGCGCACATTACTCCCGCCCCAAAGGGATTGGAGACCGACATTCTCACCCTATCCAGAAAGGCTGCTACTGAGCGGGATGTAGCACGGATCTCACCAACACAGGTTACACCACCACTACCTCCAGCTGCCATATTTTTCAAGGCCCGGAAGGGACCTACATCCAGCTCAACCATCTCAGTAGGAAGTGGTAGTAAAAGTCACAGTGTAGGTGGACAGGGTCACATATTTTCAAGCACCCCCTCAAGTTCATCTGGTGTTGAAAGTGGCACATCCAGCAGTGCCAGAAAGTTCTCCTCCCCAGTTTGGGACTTCTTTTCTGTTAGTGCCAAGGAGGAGAACGTTGCTATATGCTCAATTTGTTGGCAAGGTGTTCGGCATGGTAAGCTTGGTACAAACTATGGTACCGGAGGACAAGCAAGTCATCTAAAAATACACCACAATATCGTGTGGGAGGATCACCTACGTAAGTTAAAAGAAAGTAGGAAAACGAAACCCTTTGAAGTTGGTCAGGAATCAGGGAGCGATATTATTGTGGTGGCAGGTGAAGAATAGGGAGGCATTTCTAGCCCTGTCTCCAGTAGTGCAGTCACTGCAGTGGTAACGCCCACATCCTCCTCAGTAACATCAGAGTGGCACCGCAGTAAGAGCCATACTCAGAGTGTGGGTGAGACACCAAGGCGACCGGCGAGTACCTGAATGAGACAATCTGTGTCGTTGAGCCTTAGTGGGTTGATGAAAACAGCACCACTAAGGAAAGTAAGCCAGCCTACCATTGAGAGCATGTTTAGGTTGGAGGGGCAGTTCCAACGCAACCACCCAACGGCACGATTGTACAATGCAAAGCTGGCTAAAATGTTAGCGCTGGACCTTCTTCCTTTTTCATTTGTGGAAGGGGTGGGTTTCCTTGAATTTGTGTCTGCCATCTGCCCGAAATGGAAAGTTCCCAGCCGGTCCTATTTCGCAAGAATTGCTGTTCCGGCACTACATCATGATGTGCTGGAATTGGTTGGTCACGGTTTGCAGCAGAGTGCTGTGCACAATATCCACCTGACAACAGACATGTGGACCAGTTGCCAAGCCACAGATTACATGTGCATCACTGCACACTGGATCTCTTTTGTGGGGGTTAGAGATCAACTATCTGCACGAGGTGTTGTTGACACAGCTGCGATTTTTGAAGGTATTCGGAAACATGCAACTGTAGCCATGTTCGCCATGGAGAAATCTCATACGGCTGAAAACATTTTAGAAGAGTTTCGCACCAAGGTTTTGGAATGGCTGCGGCCCAGAGGGCTTGGTATTGGTTTTGTTGCCACAGACAATGGCAGTAATGTACTTAAGGCCATGGAACTTGGTTCCTATTTCAGGGTTCCGTGTTTGGCACACTGCATAAACATTATAGTGCAAGACTTTCTGAAAAAAGAACCCATAGTAAGCAATTTACTGGCCATCTGCCGAAGAATATGCACTCATTTCAGCCATTCTTTTAAAGCTCGGAAGCAGCTGAGGATCATCCAACGTGACCGTAGGATGCCAGTCAAGGCACTCATCCAGGAGGTGGCAACACGTTGGAACTCAACGTATTACATGCTTGATCGTCTGTACGAACAGCACAGGTCACTCAATGAATATGTCTGGTACAGAAGCAGTGATGCTAGTGTTAAAGGCATGACCCTTCAGAGGGAGCAATGGACCCTAATTCAATGCCTGACTGAGATGCTGTCTCCTTTTGAGGTCTTCACACGTGAAGTCAGCAAGGAGGACTGTACAATGGACCAAGCTATCCCATTGTTGTAAATGCTAGAGCATGAGCTGAATAATGTGTCTGAATCCTACAAAGGTGTAGAGGACAGAAGGCAAGCCCATGACTTGGTGGAGAGCTTATCCAGGCGCTTATCAGAAAATGTAAGGATACAAAATAAAATTTTGTCACAAGAACATTACATTTGTGCCACAATTCTGGATCCACGTGCAAAATTAGGACTATTCCTTTCTTTTTCCGACAATGATGTTGCCCGCTACAAAAGTTGTATAGCTGAAGCAGCCATCAAGTTTGAAAACGAAGGGCTGCTAATTAAAAGCCCGCCACATCAACCCACAACAAGTACTGATACTGAAGCAGGCCATGCAGAATCAAGTGCAACTTCGTCGGCTGAGGGCAGTGCGGTTGGCTCACAATCGCAAAACTCACCATCACCATCGACTACAAAAACAATAACTGGATCATTCGGCCGAGTACAATCATTATCAGATTGGTATGTAAAGATGGGCCTTAAGCACAGTGCTGATGCACAGAAAAAACAGCACAAAAGCTTACCAGCAGCAACCCTGAACATTGAGCGGATGGTCCAGGCCTATCTGGACGACCCAACAGAGGTGTACGTTGATCAAAACCCAGTGCAGTATTGGTATAGGAAAAGGTCTGAATGGCCACAGCTCAGCAGGCTGGCGATAAGCTATCTGGCTTGCCCTGTCGCAAGTGTCTCTTCCGAACATGTTTTCAGTGCTGCTGGTTCCATTGTAACCTTGAGAAGGACCAGTCTATCTCCCAAAAACGTGGAGAGGTTAACAATGATCAAAATGAATCAGCACTTCATACCACCGAATTACACAATGCATGAATCAACAGAGGAAGATGAGGACAGCGGCTCAGGTGACGGAAGTATTGTGTCAGATGATTACCTACTACTGGAAGATCCCGCAGAGTTTGAGGACGAGCTATACTTCCCTGACAATTAGGCTCGCACTTACTGTCTTCCTCCCTTTTTTCCCCCTTTGTTTGTGTCTGTCGTTCCGGTTATAAACTTTTGAATCGCAACAAATGCATTATCACCGTCTTCTACTCTTCTAATTTAAGATACAAGTTTCAGGTGTCTGCCATTTGACACTACAGTCCTCAGAATCCAGCTCCTCCGCTCGATCATACTGCATCTCCTGCTCAATTCCATTTCCCTCATGAATGATGATTGGATGATGGTAACAACAAATTCAAACTTTCCTCGTCCTTCCAAAACAAGTGGACCATGAATCTGATGACTTCTATAGCTATCCTCCTTCAGAGCCGAGAGAGACTGGCCATTAACTGAAAATAAGATGCAACAGGTAATGATTGATGCCATGCATTGGCCGCAGAATAGCAGACTGAATGATGTAGATTTTGTTGTGTGTGTTGCGCATGAATGAATTGATGTAATTGTGCACTGCCACTTATCAACATTCTACAGAACACACTAATTTTCCCCTTCTTGCAAACAAGAAATGTGTACTTCTCCTGCATCTTGGTGATACATTGCTTTTAATTCAATACAGGAAGGGGACTCACTCAATCTGCGCAATGCAAATGACTGTGACTTAACAGCACCGTCCATCATGATGATGGCGAAAGAGACGGCCTGCAGCGTTAACGAGATGAGATGCAACAGGTAATGATTGATGCCATGCATTGGCCGCAGAATCGCAGACTGAATGATGCAGATTTTGTTGTGTGTGTTGCGCATGAATTGATGTAATTGTGCACTGCCACTAATCAACTTTCTACAGAACACACTAATTTTCCCCTTCTTGCAAACAAGAAATGTGTACTTCTCCTGCTTCTTGGTGATACATTGCTTTTAATTCAATACAGGAAGGGGACTCACTCAATCTGCGCAATGCAAATGACTGACTTAACAGCACCGTCCCTCATGATGATGGCGAAAGAGACGGCCCGTTAACTTAAGATGAGAAGGAACAGGTAATTAATGACAATTAATGGCATGCATTGGACACCTGACTCTGAGCTATTGGTCTTTGTGTTTGCGTTGTTTGTTGTGCATAAAGTGATGTCAAAGTGTACTAGTAGTAATCTATCTTTCTGTACACAATAAAGAATGACTCAAGTCAGTAATATTTATATTTCTACTCTGGGTGATTCATAAAAATTATACTTATACTGCAGGCCGATCTTCAGTCAGTAAAAGTATCGATTCAGAGATGATGATGAAGTCAGGAGGAGGATGTTTCAGGAGTGGCAACAGAAAAGCCTAAAGGTAAACACGTCAACAACAACCACAGCAGACCCAAATGTCTGTGTAGAAGTTGAATAGAGTGTAGCGGTGGGATGACTGCAGTGCATTGATTTTACTAACTTTAACTGTAAAATGCTATGTTTGGAATGGATAATGTGCTTTGCGTTTGTCCAACTCTTTGAGAGAAAAAAAAAGGACTCTAAAGTGTTAACGTAGGATGTGCTAATGGTAAGCACTGTGGGCCTGATCTCTCCTGTTACTGTTGAAGGTCAATGCTGGAAACAGACTAGAGTAGAGATGATGCATATGCATACATGCCACCTCGGAAAGTGTTCTTGTTGCACTACACCATCACTTGTGCATTTGTTTTCACTTTCTTTCTCAATATCCCCTTTGGTTTTCAATCTAAAATTACAGGCCGGGCCGTGGCCAAAACTTTGTAAAACATTACAATGCATATTAATTACCTTACCAATCAATCACCTTTTTTTCCCAGCCGGGCAGTGGCGAGTGGCAAGGCGACACACCCAAGATTGATGGACGAGAGGATCAAGAGGAATGCCGAGATGCGCAAAACCAGTCCACCTTTTTGACCAGGATAAGACAGTAACAGTATCCACTTAACTTCTTTTAAATAATTTCGTTACTATCTTGTATACAATCTTTACAACAGTGTGTTCTTGGAGTTGTTATTATCAATCATCATTACGTTTGCTCTGTGTTTACGATTCTTCACTACCAATATTTAAAATTTCTATTTGCTATCTGTTAAAGTATTAAGGCTGGAACAGAACAAGAAATAGAAGTGTATGTAATCCGGGTCTCATCATCATGCATGCATTGCCTTTTTCTCCCTTAACATATGGAATGGATATGGTATGGTAGTCTTCAATGATTGTCGTTTGTTTGTCTATGTATGCATACTGTTTTTCTATGTCAAACCTTTCCCAAAATCCCCCTTCCCATCCATTCAACAAACCCTAACCCTCTTCCCCCGGGCTGTGTGACTTATTGTCGAGGTGTAACTAAATTAAATGTACACCAATACTTAATCACACACTTGCTGGGGCGGATCTGGTGAAAGCAACACTACTTCAATTTCAATGCAGAGCGATGATCTTCTTCTGCTTGCCCACCCATGAGTAGGATATTTCAGAAGTTATTTTATTTAACAAAGGAACATATACCTCAGCATGAATTGCCGGCATTGATTGGATTTGTTTGTTGTCATTCCTCATATACAGCACTAACTGTTAGACTGTAGGCATAGTCAAGTGACTCGAGTCGACAAAACTATAGTTTGTAACTCTGTCTAGTAGGCTATCCTCATAATAACCACCATTCAGTTTTTTTGTCAAATATTTGAGCATATAATTGTTGCTCGGTAAATTCTGTGATGTACTTCATTCAACTACTCCTCTAACAGTCTCTCAAAGGCGATTGACTATCTCCTTTTCTTTTTTTGGAAATGCTGCCACCCTGCCAGTGTATACTACTACTACTATACTACCACCACCACCATCCCAATCATGGCATGTATGAAAAAGGAAACCATCTTCACCATGCAGCCAGTGCTGTGCCACAGTTGGACATAAACATCAAGCACCGGTAATAGAGAAGTTTGGGGGAGGCAGAATTAATAATGGACATGTTGTCAATGATTCATTTTCAAACACCACTCCAAGGAATGCATAGACTAGAGGACAGACTGAAAGTACTAGAAGGACCAGTCAATGAGTGAGGTGTGTCGCATCTATCTGTTTGTGTCTTATACAGTCAGCAAATTATTGAAATCAAACACAGGCTATGGGCGGCCATGCACCAGCAAGGAAACAGTGTGATGTAAAACAGTTACCCCACCTACAAAACATTAACAACATTGCATGTAACATAGAAAAATATATTTAATTTACCCTAACAAATAAACTAAACCCACAAAAGCTGACCCACCCCCCTCCCTAACCCCAACCACTGTCCATAGAAAAAAGTCTGGAACGCCCAAACGAACAAGAATTAAAAAAGGGGCAGTGACAGGGACTAACTGGTGGGGCGGGACTGGAGGAGGACACGCATCTGGCGCATCTCCTCCTCTAAATGGGCGACGCGGCGTCTAAGGCCGCGGCAGTTGCAGCCACAGTGGGGGGGGGCACCGGAGATGACACGGTGGCGGCGGGCAGCCGCCAGGCGGTGGCGCCGTAACTCTGGAGGGCGGTGGCTGGGGCCCGGGGCACTGGAGGAGGCTTCAATAGCTGCTGCAGTTTCCTCCTCCTCCTCGGCTAGGACCACCAGCCGCCGGTATTCCTGCTGGATTGCCTCCTGCTTCCGGCACCGTGCCTTGGCGGCCAACTCCTTACGGTTGACTTTCGGAGTTGCTGTGTATCAAAAAGAAAAAAACAAGACAATTGTAAAATATAGTCTTAATAAAACAGTAGGACAAGGTAATTATTTATACACATAGTGGCATGGTAGAGTAGCACTATAAAATAAAGCACAGTAGTACATAACATTTTAAAAGGCGCCCGTCCTTCTTCCTTCCACCTGTCTTACACTTTTTAGTTGAACAGTGCACCAGGTGCTCTTCTCTATAAAAATTTCAAAGCGGAGTTCAAATCAGATAGATGAGGCCATTGGTTACTCAATACTCCGGCTCCTAGTCCTATACCAATTAAAGGGAATTCTAGACTTCTAGTTCACTCTTCAAACGTCCCCAAGAACTCATACTTACTTACGACATCGGATAGTGGGCGGACTTTGTCCGCCCGCCATCCGACTGCTAAAAAGGATGGGGGTCCCGTGGGGACAATTAATTAGGATGATGCGCCCGGCACAGTGGCGGGCGCACCCTGTTTTTTTTAATTTAAATTCTGGTTGGCTTTGCTGAAAGCAATGCTAAAATGTTGTGCTGCTTTTCCAAGCACAACATGACGGGCCCCGCACGGAGCCTGTCACGTTTTGCTTTGAAAGTCGGGGGGTACCATAGAATCGGTAGGTACCCTCCATGGGGGCCCCCAAGCATACTCTGCAATGTGTGCATGCCTTTCCGTGGCGGACGGCAATGCCGCCACGCAAAGGCATTCCAAAATGCAGATTATATGGCTGGCGGTGTGGTGAGAGAGACACCACCGCCATATTGAACCCTTTTCCGCCTGGACATGTCTGAATATTTTCTACAGGGATGGCGGGAGGTTTGCCCCTGCGGTGACGGCAGTTCCAGCCGGCCTGGCGGGGGCAATACGCCCACCATCCTAATGGGGGCCCTAAGTCACAACTGTACAGTATACATATACATACAGTACACCCTTGCAGTGAGTGTGCTGTCAAGTTCAACAATAGTTAAAGATTATGAATCTAACTTACCACCGCCTGCCACTGGTGCTGAGCCTGCCACTCCCCTACCGCTCCATCGTCGGTATCGGCAGCAACTGCCGCATCCTCTCCCTCCGCGTCGCCTTGTTCACTGGCCCCAGCACTGGTGGTCGGTAGTGCGCCTAGAAAACATTACACATTTATTAGGCGTCATATACACCTCCCCCCTATTGATCAGTAGCAAGGTTGAAAAATGAGTTAATACTAACATACATCACTAGTACAAATCAGGTAGTAGTAGAGTAGACACTAATAGTTATATGATCATTGTAGCCTTTGCTTGATTAGCCCTAGCCATGCACATGTGACGCTACCTTTACCTTGCAGCTTCTTAAGACACCTTTGAGGCCACATGACCTGCCTCACACTGCTACTGTCTAGTCTACGCGCTGCGTACAAGCGGTCAACAAACATTAACAAGCCACTTTTTTAGGAAGAACTGGTGTACTACTGTTACTGTTAGTCCATATTGCTTATCCATAGATGCTACACTTTTTGGCACGGCTGAGAAATGCTTGCAAGTTGCAATATACTAACGCACACCATTTCTTTTTTCGCATTAGACGCAAGATTCCCTTCTACGAACCAGAGCTTCTGAACGATGCACAAACTACCAGTACTAGGTTCTTCTGAGGTGAGGGGTCCATTCACTCACATCTTCATTTATAAATGTATATAAACTAAATTGCTATGGGATGGTGGTGCTGCCTTCCACCACTGTTCAGTATTCATGATTTTATTCCCAACTGTATAAGTGTAACAACAATGTATATTGTTTTAATGTTATTGATTTGCCGGTTGGTGCTGCTAAGAAAACAGTGTACAGACCTTCTCAAATTGAAATAAACATTTTAAACTTACATAGACTTCGTGGTATTTGGTGTGGAGTGGACTAAGTTACACGAGTGAGCAAATGAAAGTAAGGGTGTGCATGTGAATTGCTTCCACGACAGAGGTTGGGTGTGTTATGTTCTGGGTTGTCTACTTGTTGGTATCTTGGGGGGAGGGTTCCGAGACCTAATAGGTATGACAAGACAGTACTATAGTCAAGCAGTGGAATTGTGGTGGGTGCGGAATTTCTGATTGAGGTGTGCAAGGAAGGTCCAACCTACCATCACCAACATCCTATTTTCTGGTGCAAATGTATGTGCAAGATCCCTACAACAGTGGTATGTCCTATAGGGTATCATATCAAAATATTAAGAAATCTGGTAGGGCTGTTGCTGTGAATTTTCAAAGCCTCAACATCAATAAGAGTAAAAGTAGTACAAGACAATGACCCAACGGATTGTACGTGCTACTGGTGAATATGAGTTTTATATTACAACCTTTCACAAAGAGTGGCACTGGCCAACTGGGCAAGACTAGCTACTACAGTACAGACAGATTGATAGGATGTAGTAGTACTCAGAGTCATCATAGCGGAGGCAGGGATAAGATTTTTGAAACCGTACAGATCGAAGGATAATTGGTGGTAAAAAAATAGCATTTGGAAACACACTATAGTACGGGAGAAATGGGGCAGTAAAAGTTAAGAATAAGAAATATTATTAAAAACAAGAAGACTTACTGGGGCCAGCAGAGGAGCCGTCAGCGGTGTCCTCCTGGTGGTGTTCCTGTCCCGCCGACTGCCCAGTCCCTGCCCGTCTGCCCCTGGGTGCTGATGAACAGGAAAGATATAAGAAAGAGACAAACATTGATGGATGGTGTCAAACAAATACAATATTTTTCAACAACGGTCAAAAAACACTTATGTAAACAACAATTGCAATAACTACATTGACCGATCTCATCTGGTCAACATGTAATATCCGGGGATTCGCAGTTCGACTACTTAAGTTACTATTTATCAACAGTAATCCAGTCTTCCATTCTGATTCCAGAAAACTAAGTTACAACTAAGCCTAAGTAGTAGTACAACGTACCACCCAACCTAGCCCACCTATTCCAGGCATGCCAATTGTACATTAAGTATGCATTTCCACTGTATTCCTCAACAATGCGTATGGTCCAATCATGGAGGACACATGAACATGACTACATTTTTTGTATACACCAAATTTTGGTTTGATTGATGCTGATCTGCTACTGCTAAGTAACTGCTAAGCCTACCTCCACTCATTGAACAAACTAGAAAAGTTTATAAAGACTGCCGTAATAGCAGCACGTCATGTAACTGAGTGAGGGGGGGCATCACGCATACCACTAACCAATTAGAAGCTCATACAACTACAAAGTCCCTAAACCTAAGTATCAATCCGCCCCTCTCTATTAGTGACAGGACAAAGTAAGGAGTGGACGTGAGTCACTGTAGCATTACGTAACTTAATTTCTCTAAAATAAACTCGTAAAGAATCACGCTAAGCAAGCGCAAACGCAAAGCTGCAAACAAGTAAGATTAGTAGTAGCGCAGAAGAGCACCTGTGTCATAATAATCACAGAAGACTTTTAAACGTTATTAACCTGGAATGTATTGTAAGCAGCAACATTCTAGCTGGTTGGAAGGAAAAAAAGATATTCGCAATATATAACATAGAGCAGAAAAACAGACACAAAGTTGTAATAATTAAATAGGTACTCACCAAGCCCCGGGACCTCCACTCCTAGCAGGTCCAGCAGGTCCTGCTCACGGTCCAGGATGTCGGACCACCGGTGCGTCAGCTGTGCCTGGGTGCGCCGGACCCCAGAGATGCGCGACACTGCCCGGCGCACCTTCCCCCACCGCTGCCGACGCTCCCGGAGGCCGTACCAGGACCCAGGCCTGCCACCTGCTGCCAGGGTTGAGGGGAGGTGGCGCTGCACAAAGAAAATGAGTGCAGCCAACTCCACCTCCCCAAATAAGGCCCGTGCCTGCACCCCTTGTGGGCGCCGCCTTCCACATGGAAGGCGGTCGCGGCTCTGGCTGCGGCGAGCCCTACCCTTTGACATGGTTCTGGGGATGAGAGACGGGGTGGGAAAGAAAAGGTAATAAAATTAAAAAAGTAAGTAAAGGAAATAAATAGGCAATAGAAAGAGTGAAAAAGTAGCTAAAAAACAAAAAAAAAGTAGACAAAAACCAAAAATATAGAAGCAGGAAAATAGTTAGAGAAATAATAAGTAATAAAGATCCAAAAAAAGTGGCTATAAACAAAGGATTGAAAAGATTTAGGGAGGATTGAAAATCAGGCCCCAGAACCATGCAATAGAGTGAAAAACAAGATGGCCGCGCCCATTGCGACCACGTGCGCAAGTTCGCGCGATATTTTCTCCCCAAGCAAGCAAAAAGCAATGCGATCAAGTAAAAGCGCGAACATGCATTGCGCGACCCGGAACAGGAAGTAAGCATCGCGAGAGGGCGGGACAAGTGAAAACAAGATGGCCGCGCCCGTGAGCAACCGCATGGGTAAGTTGGCGACCCGCGATCACGCAAAAAATACCGCGAGCAGGCGGCAAAAAAACTTCCGCGTCTTCGCGATATTTCCGGCGTGTTTGCGGAGATTTTCTGCATTTTCGCGATAATTTGGAAGTTAATTCCGCAAATTCCGCCCACCCCTACATGAGTCCACAACATATGTGTGGGGAAATGTCAAACTATGCCTGAGTGTTGAACTAACTCCAGCCATCCATACCCTGGGATCTGAGTCCGGTACAGGACACACATGGGTCACAATGTATCATCCAATACAGACATGGAGCACAATACTCACCCGTGATGGTCTCAAGCTGCTGAGGGGAGGCTTGCAATACTGTGCGGACAGACCAATTTGGAAGAGTAAGGTGTAGAGGTCATGGCTTATGTGGAGGTTCCCGGGGAGGGAGTCCCAGGTATGTTTAGCCAGGTGGGAGAACTATGTCCTGCATGCTGGAGTTCGGTGGATGTGAAGAATGTTGGCCAGGGCAAGGTTCGATGCACGGAGTTGCCCAAACGGGGTCTTGGATGACAGACGCCTAAGGTTGGTTTGGGTTGTGGACTGCCTCCTGAGTGTGGGTGAGGAGTGTGAAGGTCATCCTGCAGCAGACAGTGATCCATTGCAGCTATCTCAGGTGGATGGTGATGTGGGTGGGGCGCGGGATGTTGAAGCTGAGGTGTGCAGATGCACCCTGGATGTGGACAAGTTTTCCCGGGAGTTTGGCTGTACTTGCTCCGTAGAGGGCGGGGCTGTAGTTGACACGGCTGGTGTCGTGTACCTGGGGGACGGTCTGTCTTGCCTTGGACTGGATCTATCTGTGGGTCATGTGCATCATGCGGAGGGTGTTGCAGCATGAGGTGCAGATACTGGTGAGTTGCATTGCAATTGTGAACGACGAGTCCATGATGCACACCATCTTGTGTGCGTGGCCACTGGGTGCTGGTGCAGTGCCCTGGCAGGTGGGACACAAGGAGTTGACCCACCTGTAAGGGGACAATCCTCAGATGATTACCTCAGTCCTGTACAAGTCCAGCCTCAGGTGGCTGATGTTCAGCCATTCATCAACGGACCTCATGCCTTCTTCAATGTTGGAACTGGCAATGGCTGTGTCTTTGGTGAGGGTGAGGAGCAGCTGGCTGTCAATGGCATACGAGATGATGATGAGGTGGTGTGCGTATGTGATGGTGGAGAGGGGGGTCATGGACACATTGAAGATTGACACGCTGAGAGATGAGCCCTGGGCCATGTGCCAGATGACGCCACTGTACTACATGCTGAAGGCTTGAGTCCCACTCCCATGGCCTTGCTGGTGAGCTACTTGGTGATTTCATCCTGGTCCATCCCCTGGATAACAGTGTTGGAGATGTGTGAGTTGACAGTGTGTGAGCACATCGTGCATAATGCTGTGGAGAGGTCAAGGGGGGTGGCCTCACCATTGTTGAGCAGGGCAAAGTTGTTGGTGTTGGTGGCAATGATGATGGTGGCAGTGGGGTGATTACTGGGGAAGACGGTCTTTTGCAGGTTGCCTGGAGCTCTTTGCGTGTAGGAAGTTTGTCAGTTGCTCGTTGACTGTCTTCCTGATGACATTTGCTGGCTAGGGAAGCACGTTGAGGTTCCTTGAGAGCCACCGCTCCTGCCGTCCATTGTCTAAGAAGGGCCTGGCTCACTGCATGCCTCTATCTACCTTGGAATGTGGCTAGCTCCAATGATACATAGATGACGTGCTGGACGGGGGCTACAAGGATGGGGAATGATGTGGTTGAGATGTTGTGTGGGAAGGGTCCTGATGGAGATGCCCAGGGGATGTTGCACATGAGCCGGGTGATGTATCTGCTGATGATGGAAGTCCAAAACCTGAGGGTGGTTGGTCCCGCATATAATAGTGCGTTCTGCCTCTGTGTGCCAAGGCTTGCGTGTATGTCCATGAACTTGCAGTGGTAGAAAGTTGCAAGGGATTGGCTCAGCCTTGCAAGGGTGGGGTGTCTTTTGGATGGAGAGCTGATGTCAGTGCACTCACAATGCTGATGAGCTCCTTGAGGTTCTGCGGTTTTTTGGCCTCGGCCCCATCTGAAGGATCTCCAATTGTCCTTGCTGATGATATGGTGATGGCTGTGTGTGCCGTTTGCCAGGGTTGTAATGCCACTGATGGTTATTTGTGTTGCAAGCTGTGCACAAGAGTTCTGCTAGACGTCTATGAGTCCAGTAGGTCTGCCTTGTCCCAGGTGGCTTAATTGTTGATGTGCATCACAGGAAAGTCCGTCAACGTGGCTAGATTGTTGGATCAGTTGCTGATCCAGTGTGTGAGGTTGCAGGGTGTAGCAGTGGTGTTGGTTCCAGTCTCCCACACAGCATGTCTGCATTGGCTTACATCAAGCATCTTTGGGGGATTGGTAGCGGGGTGTGTGGCAGTGTGTTGCCCGTCAGAGACGTGGATGCTAATGTGGATGGACCAATGATGGATGCTGGTGTGGTTCTCATCCAGCCAGAAGTTCCTGGCCCACAGCCACATGTATCCTGTGGATGTGAGGGCGTGCGTGACGATGGACGTGTTGATGGCTTTGCAGAATTGTGGATGTAGGCCTGGAGATCTGTAGATTAGTGTTACTCTGAGGGTTTGCAGGGGGTTTGTGCCAAACTGGATTTGTGACCCTGAGTGAGTACTTTGGAATAGATATCAATTCATCCTCCGGGATTGTTAGTGCCGTCCCTGCGGGTGCTCTTGTATCTGTCTGAGATGGCAATGAAGAAGTAGTGTGCTGAGGATGCTTTCATCCAGGTCACTGTCATGAAGGTGATGTGTGGGCGTGTTGTGTTGAGGAGGTAACAGAGTCTAATGGCGTGCTGGTGGACGGAGGCGGTGTGGAGTAGGAGGGACCTGACCTGGTTGGTGTGACAGGGCCTGGATGCGGGGCAGCACTGTGTAGGCAGTTGGAGTTGCACACTCAGCATGCGAAGGTGTGTTGTGTGCGCTTAGGGTATGCCTGAGAGCAGGCGGTTGATTTTCGCTTGGACATTGCTTGGAGGGTGGCTGCAACATGAGACTGTTGAGTGAAGTGGGTCATGCAAGGACATGGGGGTCGTGCAATGTGCACGTTGCATGCGCTGACGGTCCTGCCTTTGGCACCGCGTGGCCGCAACTGTGGCACAGACAAGCTGATGACAGCCTAATGAATGGGTGGAGGGAGGGAGGGAGGAGCATCTTGGAGGCATGTGGGTTGCAGAATCTGGGAACTTGGTGGGCCGTTGCCGCAGGGCCCGCAGCAGCAGGCGGCATGTACTGGAAACTAGGCCTAAAGTAGCACACAAAGACAAGGATGTCAGAAAGGACAACTGCAACAGGCGTACGTAAAGGAAGGAGTGTCAGGTTACTCATGGCTCACCCAGAGAAAATGGATGAACAATCACCAAAGATGACTGACACAGGATCAGGAAACAGAAGGCCGAGCTGCGCACAGGAGACACACCCTCAGCAGGCGTTGATGGCCTGTTGGTGGGAGCAACCTGCCCAAATACATACACAACCATGGACTTCATGCACAATAGAGATTATTAGCCATGAAGAACTGCATGCATGTTGCCGACCTACACATACACTCATATGCACAATCTCTGACAACTATGCCAGAGATGACGCATGCAAAGTGGCAAGAGACTTGCATTGACAGAGATGAGGCACTTCGGAGGGTGAGGAACACCTTTATTACTCAAGCTCACACTAAGGTAAATGCATCAATATGAACAGACTCACAGGTCATTTGACTGAACATTTGGGACCTACGCTGGACACCCCTTCACAACACGGATGTTGTAAATCCAAATGAACTGGCACACAAGTTAAGGGGATGAGCCAAACACCTCCTGCTGCACACGGAGAGTCTGCAATTCCCCATTGAGCCTGTCATGGGGATGTCCCACACTATGTCCACCCGTAGCATCCCGTATGCTTCAGAGGGAAGTTTTACACATATTGATGCCTTCATCAGAATCCAAAAACCATTACAGATGACTGTCACGAAGGGTGACTGTCAATTCATGGGAGTCATTCTACATGTTATGTGCCCCATGGTGAGTAGACATGTATGCATGGTAACACAACATGCACATAAGCAATCTCCACACATTCCAAACACGTACCACCCCCAAAATGCCTTGCTGCAATCCTTAGCCAAAATGACATTTCCCCATGTCCGTGCATGGAACGCTGATTCAGCACATGTTGCAATACTCATGAGGAATAGCAGGAGGACAACGAAGACACGAGCAGACAACATGCGCAAGAACCTGGGAATGACAGACACACAAGAAGTCAGCTAAATGATTTTTCTCCGCATACATGGTAATATACTAAACATGAACAATGTTGTCCCCATGCTAATTTAAAAGAAAGTGACTCAGCTAAAATGTGTGGAATTACATCATCACTCGAGTGACACATCAGAACACACATCTAAGTCACTTAGCATACAGTCAGCTGGACACACACATTGCAACACATGTCACCCATGGCTACAAGCGTGCACACTCAGACCCAGGGACTCACCATTATGAGAAGAAGTTGTGTATGAGCTGACTCCGGATATCCTCCTCCTCCTCGTCCTCCTCACTTGCCTCGTGACCAAGCCTTCATCCTCCACGGGTGGATGTTCCTGCTCATCCTGCTCCAGGATGATTGGCACTGCCTTCTCCACTGCCATGTTGTGCAGCATGCAGCACACGAGGAAGATTTTGCAGACCTTCGCCGGTGCATATGGGAGGGACCCGCCTGTCTTGTGAAGGCACCGGAATCGGCTCTTCAGGAGGCCAAACGTCCTCTCAATCACTCGCCTGGTCTGCCCGTGTGCATTGTTGTACCGGTGATCTGCAGCTGATCTTGGGATGCGGAGAGGCGTCATCAGCCATGGCATGTTGGGATAGCCAGAGTCCCCTACATGGAAACATCATGTACAAAAGTGGGTCAGGAGATGCCGTAAGAGCCAAAGATAGCGCAACACACAGGACAGAGTATACCCACCAACAAGACATGCTCGTTCATTGTGCAGCCGCAGCATCATTTGTGGCACCCTGCTACGCCTCATGATGTAGGCATTGTGTGCTGACCCTGGAAAACATGCACAGGCATGGGAAATCAGCATGTTAGCAAGACACACCACAAGGGCATTTATAGAGTGGTAATGTTTACGGTTGCGATAGGCTACCTCCTGTGCTTGTGGTGGTACCAAAGCCACATGTGTCCCATCAATAGACCCAATGACATGGGGCATCCCTCCCAGGGCATAGAAAACCCCTTGACACCTGTCAACTCCTCAGGAGTTGGAAAATGGATGAATTCATCAAGGTGCTCCAACATGGCTGCCAAAACATCACGCAGGACACGGCTGAACATTGTCTGTGACATGCCACCAACATCAGTTATGGTGAATTGAAACGTACCTTTGGGAAAAAAATATAGGGCTGCCATCACCTTCATCTTGGGGGTCAGCGCAGTAGGATTCCTGTGTCGCGGTTGGAGGTGTGGTGCCACCTTGGCGGTCAAGTCCTCAATCAACTGTTGAGTGAATCTGTAACGTCGGATGCAGGCACGTTCCCTCATGGCACCCAAGTCTGGCATTGTTCGGGGGACAGGTGGTGCCCAGCAGAAAATTGTGATGAATGACGAAGATTGAGAGCATGACAACATCAATGTCAATGAACAGAGCACATGCTCAACTGCTAGTACACATCTGCTAAATAAAGAGTCTGATGTGTGCAATACATCCAGGACACATATGCTAGCTTGGTGATACTCCTACGAAAAGCCAGAAACACCCGTTGATTGGCAAGTGTACATGACATGCCCTGAAACGAGCTGGGGGCCAGTCTGAGTGAACAGCCAGAGACATCACAGGAGTGACATACATCCACATAGCTGCATTTAAAGGATGTCATCTCATACAGACAGCTGACGGCAAGCTAGACGCACAGGTCACATGGAATGTCAAATGTACAGATCAAACACATTGCGATGAAGGGGTACACGTGAAAACAGAAAATACAGACATTGAGACAACCCAGATATGTCCTAATGTGAAAATATCATGTCCGATGCATACAGACCCTGCTTACGTGGGAATCCACATGTGACATGGTGTGCGTAGATGTGTGCCATGCCCATCTCCACACAGACACATGTTGGATGCAGCAACAGCAGATGTAGTTGATGGAACACTAACAGCAAGCTCATGGGAACACATGACACACACATGACATAGTCACATCGGGGCATATTGATTGTGAAATGTCAGTTGTTAGTGTCCCTGTCCCTGGCATCAAGGGACAGTTGCGGATGGTTGTGACTGTGCCATACCAGTGATGCTGTGCTTGACACGTTTGTACTACAGGCACACATGTGCAAAGTGTGAAGGGGAAGTGTGCCACATAGTGCCCCATCACACATGATATGTGTACACAGGTCATCACACATCAATTGTGCAACTACATGAGGAGACGTGCAATATCACTGCCTGACACACCTAGGCCCTGCACATGGAAGTCTGCAATGACAATGACTTGATGTACAGTCTTGTGCGAGTCGGAGACCTCCATTCCTTTCGTGTGCGCCTCCTATCACCAGCGTAAGCGTGTGAAACGCACCGTACACACGCTCTCAGAGCGTATGTACGGTCCGTATCACTATTGTAGTTGTGCCGTAGGTGTACGTGTGTTACGGACCGTACACATGTCGTGTGTACGGTCCGTATCACTATAGTAGTGGTGCCGTAGGAGTACACGTGTGTGTATGGTCAGTACCGCGCGTACTCCTACGGCACCACTACTATAGTGATATGGACCGTACACACGACGTGTGTACGGCCCGTACCACGCATACTCCTACGGCACCACTACTATAGTGATACGGACCGTACACACGTCGTGTGTACGGTCCGTATCACTATAGTAGTGGTGCCGTAGGAATATGCGTGGTACGGGCCATACACACGCTCTCATAGCGTGTGTATGTACAGTCCGTATCACTATAGTAGTGGTGCCGTAGGAGTACGCGTGGTACGGGCCATACACACGCTCTCAGAGCGTGTGTACGGTCCGTATCACTATAGTAGTGGTGCCGTAGGAGTACGCGTGGTACAGGCCGTACACACACGTGTACTCCTACGGCACCACTACTATAGTGATACGGACCGTACACAGGCTCTCAGAGCGTGTGTACGGTCCGTATCACTATTGTAGTGGTACCGTACGTGTACGGGTACGTGTGAAACGCACCGTACATGTTTTTTGGATTCAAAAATTACATAGGGGACAAGTATTAGGCCCAAACTGCATGCTGGTTGTCATGTCATGGATACAGAGATTTCAGTTGCAATGTGGCCATCATGTGGGCTTGAAAAGTCAGTTGGCCCAAAAGTTACAATGTTGCAAAGTGGTGTTTGCCTTGCTATGATGCTCAAAATTTGAACCATGCAAATTCGTGTCATTGGTGTATGTTTAAAGGGATTGGAGGAAACGTAGGATGCAAATGAGTTTGACCAATCACTTTGTACTCCTGTGCATGAAAGCCCCCAGCAAGACAGATGTAAGTCAGCCAGAACCCATGAGAGGGCACTTGCCTGCACAACTTTCCTGTCGACCACACTGCTGCTGTCTGTGCTTCCTCTGGCACCATGTCGTGGACTGTGGAGAGGCCCCAGCCATTCACCCAGGAGGAGAATGAGGCCTTGCTGAATGTCCTCCTCTCACAGTACCCCAGCCTGTATGGGAGACCAGGGGAGCAGGTGAGTGCTGACCCCACTACCTTTGACTGTGCACCTTTTTTGTGACTGTCACTTCTGGCATTGTGTCCAGGTGTGACAGACATGCAATGTGGTTTAGAGTGGGTCCCAGGGGGGGAAAGGCTTATGTCTGTCATCCAGAGCATGAAGTAGTTCCTGTGTGCACTCCTCACTTGCATTGTGCTTACTGTGACATTCACTGCATAGTGCATGACACATTCAGCCTGGCAAATCCTTGGTGGCATTTTTTGACAATTGTCCTGAGGTGATTCAGTGGTCCCCCCGGTGTGACAGGTGACTGTACCCACAGATGTGTATGAGTTGAGTGGAGCTGTGGTGAGAGTGTCCAAGTGATGTGTACGCCCTCCTGCACATTGACATGTGTGAAGGTTCCTTGTCATGTGGGTGAGTGTCTATGTGAAGTGTTGCACCACAGCTGCATGGAGGAGGCAACAGCTCTACCCATCTGATGTGAGAAGTAAGCCGTGCTGTGTGTGTGACTTGCTGAGCTAGCCCAACACCTGTGACACCCCACAGGCAAGTGGCACATGTGCAGAGTGAGGTATGTATCCGCTGTTGCCAATGGCAGGTGATTGATCTGTGCCTGTGTGTGTCTGTGTACTCTGCTGAGGTTGCGTCAGTGGGCTGGGGCATGTAACTGCTTTGAGGTGCTGTCCATCAGCCTGGTGTTGCATGTGATGCACAGTGTGTGCCATGATCAGGGAGTGTGTCGCACCCCTCCTGCCACCTGTGTAGTTTCAATGTCATGTAGTGCATTGGGGCTTCCACAGAGGCCAATGTCTATATGACTGAGATGCTATTCCTTGGCAGCATCCTATGCCCTGTTCAACATATCATCGATGTTCAAATGTATGTCTCTGTGACATGGAGCAGGTGTAGTGATGTTGTCTCACTTTGTCATCCTCACAGGTAACTGCCTACGAGAAGGGGGGGATCTGGAAGCGGATCGTCAGGGCCGTGAGAGTGGCGGGGGGTCGCAGTCGGCGCCTAGCCCAAGTCAGAAAATGATGGAAGGACATCCGGTGCTGGAACTGGCGGATCGCCCGGGTCCAGCTGGGGCTCTCACCTCCACGCCCCCACGGCGGGCGCCGACGTCTGACCACCCACATGATGCGTGTCCTGGCGGTGGTCTTCCCTGACTTGGATAAGCAGTTACAGGAGGGACAGCAGCAAGGAGGGGGTAGGTACCTGTCTGTTTGTTGTGTTGTGTGTCCCCAGCTTTTGGAAGTGCTCTGTAGCCTGGATACACTGCCAGGGTTTATATGTGCAGTGCATATTCTGTTCCCCAAAGTCAACCGGTGCTCTTAATCGTCCCTTCCCCTGCTTGACATGTGTCCCCTGGTCTGTGTGTAATCACTATTGCACATGGTCATCTAGCCTGCCAGTTGATCCAAGTGCACATTGCTTTCTGCATCATGTGGGAGGGTGGTCTGTGACATGTCTTGTTACCTTGCCTGTGCCCTGTCCTGTTCACTCTGTTGGGGGTCCATATTTGTTGGCACTGACGATGAGTCTCAACATGGGAGTGTGAGGTTTCAAATGAACACACTTGCAGCATGCATGACCAATGTTGTGGCCTCAGACATGATGTGCATGAGTGGGAGATATGCATAGTGCCAAGATGGTTGCTCATGTTACAGTCAGATCATTCCTGTGCCCACTATAGTCCCCTGAGACACCCTTGCTTCTTGATCATGTGTGTCATCCAACACTGTGTCCATTCTCAGTGTGTTCAGCATATGTTTGCCTCTGTGGCATTGTTCCCTGGCCTCATTTGTATTTATCCAAAGTGTGCTACATGTGTCGACTGGACAGGGAGACCCCATTTGGCTTGTGCATACTCACACTGGGCTGTGCCTGTGTGTCTATTCACAACTATCTGTCGATGGTTGTTTGTCACAAATATGTGTTGGCAGCCTCACGAGGTAATGTGGAGTACATTTGGAAATTCTTGCTGCACATTTTTGTTAAGCCTGATTAAGAGGTGTCACTTCTTGATCTGTCTCAATCACATTGTCTCAGGTATGGGGGATTTGTGCGGGCGAGGCCTACATGGCCAGACCTTGTGTCTCCTTGCCAGGTCTGACCTGTGTGTGATAATTGGCTGGACAGAGACTCAACGTGCAGTGACCCAGTGATGTTGTGCATGGTTTAATGTTTGTGCTTTGCAGCATGTGTCAATTGTTTAAATACATGATTCCTGCTCATTCATCTTTTGCACCAGTGTGTGGTCAAGATGCTACGTAGTTTGGTCTTTGTGTGCTGACATCTGTGTTGACATTCTGGCTTGCCATGGGGGTGTCTCCTCAGTGCAGGTATGCCTTTTTACAACACAATAGCAGGCCCATTAGCTCATGCATTGTCCTGGGTTTGGACATTTGTGCCACTCCACATCACAGGCAGTGGGTCAGATGTGTTGGTAAATGTGTCATCAGGTAACGGATGGCCATGTGACAATTGACATAATTCAAGTTGTTAGTCACAAGGTATTGTACCTTGGCACTCACAACACTTGTCAACAGGTCTTCATGTTTTCTATGCTTTAGTTTGATGTTTTGTTGTTAAGAGCAATAATGTGCCTGCATGACAGATGTCTCCCAAGGAAGTGCACAACAAAGCACCTTTACACTTTCAGGGAACACGCTGGCACAATTTTAAAGAAGGCACTGTTCTAATGAGACTGTTTTTCAGATTATACATATACATGTTCCCCCAGTGTTGTGGAAATTGGGTAAGTCCTTGGTTGTTGGTGATACCAACTTACGAGTGTCAAGTCATCAAGCCCTCCGTGGGCCCATGTATATGTACTTTCTGCAACAACATTTCTTTCTAATAGTGGCGTCCTTAAAGAAGGCTGCCAGCTTCTTCAATGACTGGGTAAATGTAGTTTTGTGTGTACCTCCTTGGGAGCCATCTGGTATGAAGGCACATGTGTGTTCTGTTCACAAAATGGCACATTCCCACATTCTGACCATGTCGATTGTGTCAAGTATTGTGATTCCCAAGGGACCTACTTTTTTCGTTTTGTGTTCCAAAGTACTTACAGGTCTCTGAGTGTGGGGACACCTTTGGTATTGAGGTGTGTTACTTTGCCTTGGGTGCACCACTACTGTTTCTTTCAGGGTAAACAAGAGGTGGCATGACTTCATTGTATTGCTGTGCTCACCTGTTCCCAGACACTAGTTCCTCAGTGTTTTCTCATTCAAGTTTTGGACTGCTGTGTCCTATTGTTCCTTGTGTCCAAGTGGCATGGTGGGTCTGCCAACTGGGGAGTACAGGGCTTACATATATGCGGAGTAATCTAGCTGTTACTCATGATGCATTGCCTGATATGCACTGTGACCTATTGCTTTTGTACTAATGTGTCAGATGTATACAGGTGACTAATGTTTTTCTGTATCTTTACCTTGCCCACAGCATCATCATTGGAAACCGAGGGAGACACCTGCATGGACTTGGATGAGGCACCCAGCACCAGTGCCACCAGTGCTGGCGAGTCTGCGGGAGCCAGTGGCACGGAGGGCGAGGGGAATCAGTCAGAGGACCTGTCTGGTGGCGATTCCAACTACGACGCAGACGGGTCCGAGGCTGACCTCATCAAGGGGGCAGAGGCTGCTACACCTGGCAGCAGCCCAACATCTGTCACCGCCTCCTCCATTCCCATTACCGCCCTCCCAGTTGCTCCGGTCCCTTCTGTCCGTGCAGGGCACCACCATGTCTCCTTCGGGACAGGCACTGCACCCCTTGCCCCTGTCACCCCTGCTGCCCTCAGTGCAGAGTCTGTGGACATACTGCGGCAGTTGCAGGTTGGGCAGGCATCGGTGCTGACTGTCCTCCATGGCCACACTACACTGCTGACACAGATGGTGTCGTTCATGGAGGGCATGTCAGCATCGATGTCTGAACAACGCAGGTTTCTGCGGTCCATGGATTCTTCACTGACGGCAGCAGTGAGTCTCCTGCAGCGCTTCGTCCCCCATACCCCAGCCCCATCCACACTTCCCTCTCCCATACCTGTCCCATGCACACCCAGACATTCCCAAGCACACACCCCACCAGACACAGGCAGCACACCACCAAGTAAGGGCAAGCGCACACCTCCTGTCACGCACACTCAGGGGGATGTAGGCACACCCACTGGGTCTGGGCCAAACAGACATACACGCAGCCACAGTCTGAGTCCGCAGGCCTCACAACCCAGTCCCTCCAAAAGCACTCCCCTTGGATCCCCTGCCAAACTGACACCCAAAGAGGTCGACATGGGTGAGGTGCCCATCACCCCCACTGAGACAACACCCCGCAAGCGGGCGAGGAAGTGCCCGGGCAGGGCAGTCAAGTCCCATCCCCTGTCCACCCCCTCCCCCAAGAGCGTTGCCCCCCATCCCTCAGCCCCCCCCCTCCGTTGGCCCTGGTGTTTCTTCCGGTGCAGGGCTTACCCTGGACGCCCTGGCAGCAGTGTGCAGTGATGTGCGCACATCCACCTTTGTCGCTGCCCCACCCCCTGTGGTGGAGACGTCCACCCCTGCACCCACCACACCTGTCCTTCCCCCTCCTGTCCCTGCGGTGCCTGGTCCTTCCCCACATGATGCCCCCCCTGGTCAATGAACCTGAGTGTTCCAATGTGCAGGCAAGCTAGGGGAGACGCGTGCCCATGTGTCCCCCCCAGGACTTCTATTATGCACTGGCCATTGGCCTTTGTATATAGTGTAATTTCATTATTTGTTTTTTATGCTGAATAACGCATTTTATTTTTACTTTGCACACTATTGCATTTCAGGTATTGATGTTGGTGCTGAGGCTCCTGGAGTTGGTGTTGTGGTAATGTGTTATGGTTCTGAGAAATGTTCTACTCTGATGGTAATGAGGTGGACCATGGTATCTGCGTGCCATCACAAGGTCTCTGCAAAGAATCATTGTTAGTGTGTGTTATTTTGGTTTTGAGACATTGTCCCAAGGAGTGTTCCTTTCTCTGTGGCACCTGACATCTTCCCTGCAAAGAGTGGCACAATTGTTGTGCTGACCTGTGTCTACATTTCCTTGGTTGGTGACGGATCCCTTCAGCAATGTCTCTGGCTGCATCATCTGTGCCATCCTTGCTAGTCACTGTACTTGTGTATTGAGTATGTCGAAATGCCTTCATGGAGAAATGCTCCCTTTTCAGCACTATGCATGTGTGTACTCCCGGCCTAGCACACATATGGTAATTTTCTGCAGGGTATTTGGGCACCTGACTCACAATTGTGGGCATTGTATCTGTGGGAACTCCACCCTAGTCCTTCCATGAGAGACAACATCTTGGTGGCTGGCCCAGCACCTGAACATTCCTATCAGTCCTGGGATGTGCGTGACGGTGTGTGTTCCCTTTGGCTCTCTTAGTTTAGTAGGCAGTGACATGACTATACAGTCTTGTGGCATGATGTCAGTGTGTGTATTGTGCTGCATCCGCCAGGGGTGGGTATGCATGTGTTATTTGTCCTCACACCCACTTGTTGTGTGTCATGCAGTGGGGGAGTGACATCCATCCTCCTGGGAGTGGGACACTGCTGTCAGTGATGTGTTGTTATGGCACCATCATCATTTTCCAAAGTTAGGGATGCGTACATACACCCATGGAGTTTTGGTCATCTGATAATGATGTACACCCCCCCATGTCCCTGTCCACTGCTGGGAGTCCTCTGCACCCACCCCTCACATGTCTGTCCACTGCTGGGAGTGATATGCACCCACCCCTCATATTGCAGGCCACTGCTGGGAGTCCTGTGCACCCACCCCTCACATGTCTGTCCACTGCTGGGAATCCTATGCACCCCCCCTCACATGTCTGTCCACTGCTGGGAGTGATATGCACCCACCCCTCATATTGCAGGCCACTGCTGGGAGTCCTCTGCACCCACCCCTCACATGTCTGTCCACTGCTGGGAATCCTATGCACCCACCCCTCACATGTCTGTCCACTGCTGGGAGTGCTATGCACCCACCCCTCATATTGCAGGCCACAGCTGGGAGTCCTCTGCACCCACCCCTCACATGTCTGTCCACTGCTGGGAATCCCATGCACCCACCCCTCACATGTCTGTCCACTGCTGGGAGTGATATGCACCCAACCCCCATTTTGCAGGCCACTGCTGGGAGTCCTCTGCACCCACCCCTCACATGTCTGTCCACTGCTGGGAATCCTATGTAAACACCCACCCACCCACCCACCCCCTTGATGCAGTACACTGCTGTCCTGGGCCTACACACACACCAATATAGAGGTAATATGCTGCACCAGGCCGTAGGCCAACATTGGTGGCGTGTGTATGCCTTGTATCCCAAATGTACTGGTGCTGTAGGGGTATGTGTGATAGGGACCGTACCCCCGCATTCATGGGATGTGTACGGTCCGTACCACGCGTACCCCTACGGCCCAAATACAATGGTAATACGGGCCGTACCCACGCTATGTATGTGTGGGTGCGGTCCATATCAGTATAGTAGTGGTGCCATAGGAGTACGCGTGGTACAGCCCGTACACACTCCCTGAGAGCGTGTGTACGGTCCGTTCCACGCGTACCCCTACGGCACCACTACAATGGTGATACGGACCGTACACATGCTCTGAGGGCGTGTGTACGGTCCGTACCACGCGTACCCCTACGGCACCACTACAATGGTGATACGGACCGTACACACGCTCTGAGGGCGTGTGTATGGTCCGTACCACACGTACACCTACGACACCACTACTATGGTGTTACGGACCGTACACACGCTCTGAGGGCGTGTGTACGGTCCGTACCACGCGTACCCCTACAGGCACCACTACAATGGTGATATGGACCGTACACACGCTCTGAGAGTGTGTGTACGGTCCGTATCACGCGTACCCCTACGGCACCACTACAATGGTGTTACGGACCGTACCCACGCTATGTATGTGTGTGTATGGTGCGTATCACTATTGTAGTGTTGCCGTAGGGGTACGCGTACACGTCCACTTCCGTTGTTGTGTGACGCAGGGATTGGTGGACACGCCCCCCGGAGTGACCAGACCCTTGAGGTAATGTATGTCCTCATTATTGTAGGTTTTAATTTGGGTAGGGGGTATGTTTCCTGCCCCTCACCCCCCCTTGGCCCCTGGGTGTTCTCACCTTCTGCGGCGTGTGCGTCGGGTTCGATGCACCAGGTCATAGGCTAAAAGGGCCGGGATGACACGTAGGATGGGGTCCATGGCTGTCCGTCGCGTACCGGGGCTCCGTTTTCGCGTCAGACTCAGTTTTCTGGCTTTTTTTGGCTGCCGTAAAAAAATAGCTGTGCGGACTGACCTAGGGACGAATCGTACTTGCTGGTCCGTAAAACGCTGCCTGACTCCGTACGGACGTCGCGTACGCGCTGTCCAGGATCAGACTCGTAGTTATTTTTTAGCCGTACGGTGTTTGGTACGATTCCTACGGAAATGGTATTTCTGTACGAATCGTACTTGCTGGATAGTACGGTGGATTTCCCGGGTACAAATCATATGGGGAATACACTCCGTACGACGAATCGTACCTGGGTTTTACAGGATCGGAATCGGCACCCAAATGAGAACTTTATTTTTAATTTGGGATGCAAATAAGAACTGACTCTCTTCATGAAGTGGAATGGAGAACAACACTTGGCATATAGCAATGACTGTATAGCATTTTGCATCTGAAAGGAATTTGGAACAGGAGCACTCTGAATTCAGTACCGCAAGACAAAATGGAATAACTATTTTATTTATTTTTCTTAAATCCTGGATGATTCTCCAATTACCACTCAATTTCCAAATTCCTATCATGGGAGAGTTGCAATCACTACCAAGTACTTCCGGGAGAATCCCCTGCTTAATGGATTTTTTAATGACAGGCTTCATTTCTTCCTCTGCTTCTCTAGAAAGTTTGTATTGTTTAGTTCTGGTAAAAACAGCATTAGGTTTTACAGTAATCTTCACAGACATGACACTTTTTATTTAACCTATCTCTTTACCAGAGAAATCCCATACCTCTTCTTGGGAGGAAAATCATCTTTGCTTAGTACTGGGAATAATTGGGCTCCTGAGTGACATGTCTTTATTTAAAACACTGAATCTTCATACTGTGTTTTAATTCCAACACCATCCGGTGTCCAATAAATCACACAGTTCATCTTGGAAAACAAGTCTCTACCTAACAAATGTATAGGGCTCATATCACACAGAATGAACTGATGATTATTCTCCAGTGGTCTTCCCTTAACAGGGACATCTGCTGTGATATGATTAACAGTCTGTTTATTACTGATCCATACAACTTGGATTTCTATTCCCGAGTGGGGTCTGTTTGGGATCTCTACAGAATGTACTGTAGAGTTGGTTGCTCCTGTACCTATAAAAAAACGGGGTGGCCCTTCACCTCACCATTAATATATGGGTCACTTTGGTCTACCTCCTGGACTACCTCAAGTACTATAATGATCATAAAATAAAAAGGAAGGGAAGAGACAAGCAGTTAATTTCGTAAAAAGCAATTTTGAGTAGAGCTGCTATAAGTTGAAACATGTGAAATTTATAATGTAGGTAATAACTATAAGGGAATATAGCTAAGAAGATAAATAATAATCAATTGGTTTCAAAAATGAATGATAAGAGTCACAATTATGAGTAATACCAGACAAGATAAATTGGCACCTCTTCTAGTGAAAAAAATCCATGACCACCAAGCATGAACTGATAATAATAACACATCTTTCCAACAAGTTGTAATAGACTTTAGAGCGGCTGATAACAAAAAATTAAAAAGTTTACAATCTAAATTACACATTTCTGTAGAAAGAGCAACAGATTTGCATATCAGTATATTGAATGAAAGTTCTTCAGAGATTTTGAATATTTTTAGTATAACATCCCAAACTTCTTTCCAAAATTTAAAAACAGATGTACATTTAAAAAGCATATCTTTTAATGAACCAATATGTGAGTTACAATGTCAAAAATGTGAAGTCAGAAGAAGTTTAGCCTGAAATTATTTTAAGGGTGACCATAAGCAATTAAACAGAATATAAGAATGTGTTTGATAAAGTGAAACAGGTAACCATCCTGAAATAATTTTCAGCCATATTATTTCCCTATATCATATGCAAGAGAATTTGAGAGTTCATTATTCCATAATGTTGAGATCACATCAATATTATCATCTTGAAATGCATTCCGTTTGTTTATACAATAATGAAACAGCTTGAGACAAAGAGGAAACTGTTTGAATATACATTGTTTAGATCTGAATTTGTATTTGAAGGAATATTATTAGGAAAGGAATCTAGTATAGAATTAAATAAAAGTTCATATTTGAGAAAATCAGAAGAGTGTAAGTGGAATTTTGCCTGTAATACATCAAACGATAAAAAAGTGATATTATGGTAAATATCTTTTAGGAAACATATACCAGCGTTCATCCATGAATTCCAAAATGTAACAGTTTGAGAAGGTTTTGGTTGTGGATTGTACCATAATGCCATATCTACAGTATTTGAAATAGAAGATTGAAAAAGTGAGTCTAAATAATTTAATAGTAACTTTGTGGATTTCAAAATAATAGACCTATTTAATGAAATTGTCTTCTTAGACATGGTTAACAAGGTAGACAATGGAAATGGAGTTACCACACTCTTTTCTATAAGAAGCCATGAATGATTAAACCAAAGAGAACTTTGTTTTAAGATAAACGCTTTATGATAGTTTAAAAAGTCTGGTAAACCAAATCCTTCATTACACTTAGTCATTTTTAGTTTTTTACAAGTACATTGGTAGTAGTGTTTCACTAAAAAAGGAAAACAACCGCACAATCAATGACTCAAAAAGTGTCAAAATAAACAGTAATACACTGTGAATCAATAATGGTTATACATTGTAATTTGTTCAGGGGTGCTTGCTTTGCTCCAATGCACCTAATACCAGGAGATGCTATTCACACAGAAGTGACCTAATGTGTGTAAAAACTATAGAAAATAGAGCACTGATAATCACACCCTACAGCAATTAAGGTCACCCAGAGTAGCGGATGGGTAAAATTGCTCCAGATAGCAAATACCAGAAATATGTCACTTGACCAGTGATACTACTCATAGAAATCATTCAATGTTCTTAATCCCACAAAATATACAGTGTCCGCACTGTTCTGATTCTTCAATTTGGCGATTTTTTATTCTTGTTGTTGTTACATCCAGCATGAAAAACTGCCACTATGCCAACACGTGTTTCGCCCCCCCTTAGACTTTATCAAGGCGATTGTCGAAAAGCTTGTTGTCCAACGTGTTCATAAGAGGACCAAAGTTGTATGTCACTCCTGGTTATATAAGCATCCAAAAGCTTTATATTGTGATTGTTTTTCATCAAAGGATATCACAACGCTCAACTGGAAATGATGGAGCACCCGGCATATAATAAGGTAGGGTGTTTGCGTCCTAGGAAGGAGATAATCCTAGTCCTTCTCCTCTCTGTAAAAATGACCAGTAAAATGCCGGTAAGTAACCCTGATAAGTTCCACTCCCCAGTTCGCTCGAAGTATGTTCTCCACCTAGTTACCGTTCTCCTTGCTGTGGCATGTTGTGGACGCAGACACCCGGCCTTATAATATGCCGGGTGCACCATCATTTCCAGTAGAGGGTTGTGATATCCTTTGATGAAAAACAATCACAATATAAAGCTTTCAGATACTTATATAACCGGGAGTGACATACAACTTTGGTCCTCTTATGAACTCGTTGGACAACAAGCTTTTCGCCAATCGCCTTGATAAAGTCTAAGGGGAGACGAAACACGTGTTGGCATAGTGGCAGTTTTTCGTGCTGGATGTAACAACAAGAATAAAAAATCATCAAACTGAAGAATCAGAACAGTGTGGACTCTGTATATTTTGTGGGATTAAGAACATTGAATGATTTCTATGAGTAGTATCACTGGTCAAGTGACATATTTCTGGTATTTGCTATCTGGAGCAATTTTACCTATCCTGTACTCTGGGGGATTTTAATTGCTGTAGGGTGTGCTGATCAGTGCTCTATTTTCTATAATTTTTAGTTTTTTATAGCCAATGTGAGGTGACTTATTATTCCAAAGAAACTTAAAAAGATGCTAATCAACAATTTTATAAAACTTCAGTGGGAATTGACTAGTAATCATAGCTAGAAAATAAAGAAAAATTGGCACTATAGTCATTTTTGTTGAGTCTATTCTCCCCCACCATGAAAGGTGAAGCTAAGACCATTTAGATACTTTATCTATAATGTATTTTAAAATACATTCCCAATTTAATGTAATTGTTTTTTTCATTGACGAAGAGAACAAAATGCCAAGGTATTTGATCATATCTCTTTGCCAAATTATTTATTTTCCGGGCAACATATCTGGGGTACAATGAGGATTTAAAGGAAATAAATCAGTTTTATTGTTGTTTAACGTATAACCAGAAATTAGGGAATATGAAGAGATCATTTCTAATAATGGAGGAAGTGAGGATTCAGGATTACTAACAAACAAAAGTACATCATCTGCATATGCTAATGTTTTTATTGTGACCTCTTTAATATTAATACCAGTGATATCATTACATTTTATAATGGAAACAAGCAAAGGTTCAATAACAAGAAGAAATAACAGCGAGGATAGAGGGCAACCTTGTCTAGTACCTCTAAAAATAAAAAATTGATTGGAAATTTGACCATTAATAAATAAACGAGCGATATGGGTAGAGTAGAGAGCAGATATCATACGAATAAACCAATCACCAAAATTAAATGCTGCTAAAGTATGAAGTAGAAATTGCACTTGGACATTGTCAAAAGCTTTTTCAGCATCCAATGCGAGTACTCCAGATGGTAGGGATAGAATCGACCCCTGTTCAATAGCATGTAGTAAAACTCTTGCGTTTTGTGACAGAATATCTATTTTTCATGAAACCAGATTGGTCAGGATGGATAAGGGAATCCAATACGGAGACCAGTCTGGATGCAAGTGTTTTAGCATAACGTTTACAATCCTGATTTATTAGGAAATAGGGCGATAATTTGAAACAAGTCTCGGGTCTTTGTAAGGATAAGGAATAACTACAATCAAAGCTTCAGTAAAAGAACCTGAAGTTGATCCTGTAGCACTAAAAAAGGTAAAAAGTTTAAACATATGGGGGAAAAGTTACAAATTAAGGGGCAGATTTATGAGGCCCGTTGCGCCATCGGAACGTCACTTTTTGTGACGTTCCATGGCGCAGAAGCCTGCGTGATATTTATCAGGCAGCACTGAGCCACTTTTTTTGGCTTAATGCTGCCTCATAAATATCAGTCCCTTTAACGCAGTGTTCTGCGTTAAAGGGGCGTGCAATGGGTGTTGCTGGGGGCATTCCCAGCAACACCCATGGCCTTTTGACACTGCCCCAGATTTACGAGAAATCGTAAATCTGAGGCAGCGCCAAAAGCTTCTGCCTCCCCAGGGGAGGCGTAAGGGAGGCGCAACGGGGAGAAATATCTTTATTTCTCCTTGTTTTTCCTTTTTCTATGTGTGCTGCATTCTGCAGCACCCATACAAAGAGGAAAAACCTCTTGTGATTATTTTTGTACAGAAAGGTTTCCCTTCCTGTACAAAAATATTCATCTCCGCAACGCAGGCACCCTTGCACCATGGTGCAGAGGTGCCTGCGTTGGCGCAGGCAGCCCATTGTGCGCAGGCGCAGGGGAAAAGGACAGGAATGCGCCGCATTTTATAGATACGGCGCATCCCTGCCCTTTTCTTTTGCCGTAGGGAAGCGCAGCAGGAAGGCCTGCTGCGCTTCCATATGGCAAAACCTCATAAATCTGCCCCTATATTCTTTGTAAAATTCTACTGGAATTCCATCAGGACCTGGGGATTTATTTAGTTTGAAGTGTTTAATAGCTAATTGAGCTAATTGAGTTGCTTCCTCAGTAATAGGTAAATCTAATTCATCTTTGGTTAACTGAGGAATTTTAGGTAATCCACATTTATATAAAAAAGAATCAATCATGGAAGGATCATCAAGTTGAGGTTTATCATATAGGGTAGAGTAATAATTCAGAAATTCATTAACAATATCTTTTTGAGACAATGCAATTTTTCCATTAGGGGCATAAATTGAATTTATTTGTGTTTTATCTTTTTTTATACGTAAATAGTTGGCTAAAAGTCGGCCAGGTCTGTTAGTATTAATATAAAATTTGGCTTAAGAATTAGAAAGTTGGATACCAGCTCTTTTACTTAAAATCAAGTTAAACTCATATCACAGCTTTTGTAGTTTTAGTTTTAATTGGGGGTCATTGAAAGTAATAAAAAACCTCTCAAATGTTATAATTTGTTTGTCCAATTCTTTAATTTTTACGTTGAAAGTTTTGTTTTCATGTGCAATTAGAGAAATGGAAGTCCCTCTGATATAGGCTTCGAAAACATCCCATCGATTCACCATAGACGTAGAGCCCTCTGGGTTAAGTTGGAAGAATTCTTGAAGTGCAGATAAAGTTTTTGGTTTATTTTCAGTTTGTATTCATGCGCCGTCTGGATTGAGCTTTAAAGATTGAGTTGAGTTGTAATACCACAGAAATCAAAGCATGATCAGAGATATCAATATTATAGATATTAGTAGTAAAAGCTAAATTAATTAATTGCAGAGAAACTAATAAATAATATAGACTTGAGTAAGAGTTGTGAGGGTTTGAGAAAAAAGTTAACATTTTTTCCGGTGGATAATGTAATCACCAGATATCCACCAATTTAGTATTTTTAAGAAAGATTTTAGAGTAAAAAATGCTCTTGGTGGTCGATATTTCGTGTGAGAAGATCTATCTACTAAAGGATCATGTACAAGGTTGAAATCACCTCCAGCTATAAGTGGGACATTACTCAACTTGAGAACACATTAATTAAAAACACAACTGTATCTTGAATTTTAACTTTCGCTATGACATATCTACCTTCTGCATCTGAATATTTACTTAATATTTGACAATGCAACCTTTATGCAAAAAGAATAGCAACACAATTTTTTTACCCGTAGCAGGAGAAGATATAATAGAATCAACCCACTTTTTTTCATGAAATTTAAAACCTTATCCTCAATATGCGTCTTTTGTATGAAGCAAATGTCTGCTTTATAACTACCTAAATAATCAAAATAAATTGTACATTTTACAGGATCTCGTAAACCTTTATCATTTAAGGAAACAATTTTAATATTATGAACATTAGCCATAGTGAAGAAGGGAAAATATACAGGAGAAGAACAGATAGCGTTTTAAGCAAAAGAAGAAACACAGTAGCTCTAGAGAAGAACCATAGGGAAAAAAGGAAAATAAAGAGACAAACAAACATAGAAAAGGACAACATTTAAACAATAATATCAATCTTGAAATGGACACATGCTTTGCAAGCATCACTGAACCATTGGAGCCCTGTGAGGAAATAAACAGTTAGATTAGCCAGAAGGAATAATTAATTAATATTCAAGTAGCAGACTCATCTGTATCCATTGAAAGCTGTGAATGCTGATCCAGAAATATGCATAGGTCTTCAGGGAGCTGAAAGGATTTTGAAAAACTTTCTTTCCAGATTCGCGTTGTCGAAGGATCAAAGAGACCATATATAAAACCAAGACTTTGTAACCGTGGACGAATGTCTGTGAATTCCTTGTAAATCTTAACAGTCTTGGTGATTAAAACTTTTGTTACCATTTACCATTAGGGAAGGAATTTCTTGTGCTGCTTTCCTTATTAAGACTAAATGATGGTGACATAAAACTTTAAATATCATTTGTCTCAGCTTGATATGATGTGAATTTCGATGAGAAGGAATCCTGTGAGCTTTATCTATTTCAAATTTCTCAGGAAATTGTATGCGTAAAAGACCAGGTAGCAAATTCTCCAGATATAATGAGCAATCATTACCTTCTACATCTTCAGGTAAATAAAAAATATGTAGGATATATATTACCTGTTACGATTTTCCAAAATAAGAAACAGAGTAGACAGGAGATATTTTTGCCACAAGCCGTGAAAAAGTATCAATTTTAACTTTATTGTCTTGAATTTTGATTGCATTGTCAGATATTTTCATCGACATCCTAGCCATATCTTTGTGTGAGTTTTTAATCTCTGATGCAATAGCATCAGTGGTAGAGCAAATTGCCTGAATCTCATCAAGTAGCAAAGCCAATGAAGGTTCACTAGATTCCACCACTTTAGATTTAACAGGAGGAGGAGAAATATTTTGTTTCCTTTTATTATGTTGAACTTGCACATTTTTGGTTCTCCATATTGCTTAAAATGAATTTCAAAAGCCAAATAGAATCAATATGCAGGAAACAATATGCAGGAAAGAGTTAATAATGAAGAGAAATCTCTCAACAAAGGCTGGTGCAGCAGCTAAAACTTACTGTGAGAGTGACTAGACCGAATCCTCGCCCTTTCCAAGATATTACTCCGCCCCCCTGACTTGAGTGCTGGGCTGTACCTGAAGTGAAGAGGCAGTACCAGGATCGAAGAATACAGCTTCTGACATTCAGTAGAGCTGGAAAAACACCCCAGTGGTCAGTAAATGACATCAGACATTGCTGCCAGTGGTTTTGAATAATTTTCTGGATAATATTCGTCCAGAATTCGTCGAATAACGGCTTATGCGGTTAAGACCTCATCGGGGGCGGCCATCTTGGATCGTGCGCTCACGCGTCTCTGTCAGTTGCTTTCTTAACTGTTGTAGGGAAGACTCTCCCTCCATCATGTCCTTCCTACAGGACATTTCCTGTCAATTCCACTTGCTTTCGAGCCATTATCTAAATGATCCCTTCATTTGCTTTGTCATTTTCTTTCTTTCCTTTTTTGTCCCAATGTTATCCTATTTATTAAGCACCTCAAACTTTTTTGGTCTAGGTAACAGCTTCCTGGCATTCTAATGTTAAAGTTACCCTCTAAAGGAAATTGCAAATCGTTATCAAAAGCTGTGCAGTTATGCCATTCAGAAATCTAGGTGCACATACAGAACACATTGTCTATCATCATTTCATAGGTAGGCATTCCCTCTGCAGGTATTCTTTGACTTTCAGTAGAAGGTACAAGTGAAACTGGATTTGCTATGGATTGTCTTTGGTTTCTTTCACCACAATGCAATTGAATTATATAGATTGGAGTGCAAAATTGCGAAGCCTTACGGCATTCAGCTTGCTGTAGTTCTTGTTATTTTTTTTAAATATGGGTTTCCAAGGCAAAATGTGGAGCCATTAACAGCTTAGAAAAAAGGGGAGTGCTCAGGGCAGCGGTGGGACTGACGTCTCTCAGCAGCTGAGTGTAGTACTGAATATCGACATCAACAATATTGTGGTATAAGAACATTGAGGACAGAATATGGAGGCACAAAACATTGAAAGATAGGAAAGTATTTTTTTTACTATTCCTAAATCCACATCTATGTACTTTCGAGATATATGTATGCCTGGGTACATAGATGTGGAGTTAGTTATAAAAAATCTAGACTTACCTGTTAATATTGTTTTCCAGTATGTTGTCCTTGAGACTCTGTCCCACAGATATTCTGGGTTTGATATTTAGGGGGAATACACCAGCATACATCCGCTCCATCCTGTTCACACCTATAGTCGTGATATATTGTTGCTTATTATGTGGGGCTCTGCTAATTTTAAGAATTGTAGGACTAAGGGGACTTTATCATGTGAAAAAATGTTGATCCCTTCCTGGGAATATGCGCCCTTTTTGAGAAAAAAAAACAGTTTATGTAAGTGATCCAGAAGACAACACAGGAGAAAAGTTTGACATGCTGATTGAAATATATATTCAACCCCAGAAGTCTCTCAGTTGACTTTGTAGTGTTGACCTTTAGTTTAACCACTGAACTCTCTTGAATTACATGGTATGTTGATAACAAAAAAGAGGCATGAGTCGGAGTAATATTGTTGAGATAGGAGCTGTTGAAGTTGAAGCATTTTCTGTAGAACAGGATTTAGGATATCAGTGTATTCTTCTTTGTGAATGCAAATTTAAAACTATCTGTCTATAAAACATTGAGGGTGAGAGTGTAAATGCTTTTTAGTCATTTAAAGCATATTTATGGAGGAAACATTGTTAAAGAGAGAGAGATTGTTGAGATGGAAAAGTCCCTTACATGGTAGTAGATGTGAACACCTGCCCTGAGTGCTCCAGCTATTGTGATATCTAAATCCTTGGTAACAAAGTTTTTGTCAAGAGCGAACACAGATCATGCATGTGCACCATAACCTAGGCCTGTCTCACAGATTGTGGTCTGGTTAGACCAGGAGGTGCATACCACGCAGGACAAAGTGGTGGAGGGCTACTGCCCTTACTGGCAGTTGATTACCACGAGCACAGTGGTGGCAGCATACTGTTTTCATAGTGAGTAATCAAGTAAATTGGCTAGGTCTTCTCACCTGCATCATGTAAGTAAGGCCATCTGGTCCACTCATTAACATTTCTGCTGCTTTATGCTCTGCTCAACCTTGCCCTAAAACAAGACAGATGTAGGGAGAAAGCACATGCATGTTTGAGTGTACTGTGATGTTACATACATGAGTCACTGTGTGCTACAATGCATTGATGCAGCTTATTCATGTTTAAGCATGGAACTCCTTGCCAACAAAACACAGACACATACAGACCAAACTTAAATTCAGGAATTTCTTAAAAACTTGGATTTTTGGTATCCCAGATAATACGGCCTGGTCTTTTCTCTAACTTCTATCTCTGAGACTATGCCAGTTTTTTTGCTCTTTCTGGAAGGTGCCTTCTCCACCCGCATACAGCACCAAGATACTCCTTGGAGTGAACGTTGCGCTACACAACAGTTATTTCATTCATTCATAGGCATCATGCTGGTATGTATATGTGACTGGGAGTGGTACAGTAAGTAAAGAACTTTACACGTTTGCATGCAGCCCTAAGGATGCATGAGTGCCTATGAGTGGTACATTGCATGTGGGCCTGTGGGTTCCGTATTGGGGACTCAAGATCATGCTGGAAGAACTTGGATTTGAGTGACATCATAATAATCCATTACTTTGGATGCTTATGAAGTTAAATATGAGGAAAACGCTATTTAAGAGTTTTACTGATCGGGTTTGATATAACTAATTCTTTGGAGTGCTTATAAGTGATACAAGATTTTATTCTTTTCAATTTGATACATTAGTGAAATATGTTTTCCATGTTTATGTCATCAGTATCACTTGAGGAGTATTTAAACTGCTTGGAAACAAGGTGCATTATGGTTGAAAAAGGCAGATGGAACAGCCGAAGCACGTCCCAGTGGCTGTGCCGAGTGCTGTTTAAAATAAAACAGAACTTCTTGCTGTCCGCAGTGCGGATCTTTTCTGAAGTCAGAGGAGAGTTGTTTTGTGTATATATATAGATCACGAGGGTGGACTTGCTCTTCACTCATTTTACTCCCCACAGGAACGTCGCGCACTCAGAGGTGATATCTTCATGTATTTTTATTATTATTACATGTGACCATGACAAACTACATACTGCATCTGCATTTAGGCCCCCCTGGCCTTTGTCAATTTCAGCGTTCATTACTTTTTTCCTTTGCTTTATACTGTGACATCACTATTGCACGGATGGGGTGGCATCAACATAGTTGATGGGCTTCTTGCATCTCCAAACCAAACCAAAATCCGTTTACAGGTAAAAGTAATAGCTATTTAACCCCCATCACCCCATATATTATATCGATGTGCTCATTTTCTCAACACAAAATACAGTGACAGATATACGTAACAGCCATTTAACACCCGTGAGTCCGCATGCACAAAATCTCAATGCCAATTTTCCCAAGAGGACTAAGTAAAATACTATGCGCGGATTATGCAATAGACTTAAAACACCCACTATTCCCCAACTAGAAAATATCTATGCACATTTCCCTAACAGAAACCAGTCAGGTAGGCTCCAGATAAATTGAATTCCTATTTAAAACCCATAATCCCCCTCCATGTTGTAAACAGCCCATGCACCCAGCCGAAACATATCCCATAGTGTAAGGTATATGTAAGAGCCATATGGCTTTCATAAGTAACCTTAAAGAAAATAGCTGTACTCATTTCCAAATAAAAATATCACAAACATTTCCAGCCGTGTGTACCGCTTTATAATTTCCCATTTATATCTATTTGTTTGTATTTCAAGTAAAGTCTAGTAGTATATTAGTGTAATCAATCAATCAATCAATCAAAGACATTTCTAGAGCGCACTACATACCCGTAGGGTCTCAAGGCGCTGGGGGTAGGGGGGGGTGCCGCTACTGCTCGAACAGCCAGGTCTTCAGCTTCTTCCTGAAGGAGAGGTGGTCTTGGGTCAGGCGCAGGTCGGTCGGGAGGGAGTTCCAGGTCTTGGCGGCCAGGTAGGGGAAGGACCTTCCTCCTGTAGTCGCTCTTCGGATGCGGGGGACCGCGGCGAGGGCGTGGTTGGCTGAACGGAGGTGGCGTTTGGGAGCGTAGAAGTTGATTCGGCTGTTGAGGTAGCTCGGGCCTTGGTCGTGTAGGGCTTTGTGTGCGTGGGTGAGGAGGCGGAAGGTGATTCTTTTGTTGACGGGGAGCCAGTGTAGGTCTCTCAGATGTCCGGAGATGTGGCTGGTTCGTGGGATGTCGAGGATGAGTCTGGCTGAGGCGTTCTGGATCCGCTGGAGTCTCTTCTGGAGCTTGGCGGTGGTACCGGCGTAGAGGGCGTTGCCGTAGTCCAGTTGGCTAGTGACGAGGGCCTGGGTGACGGTCTTCCTGGTCTCGGTGGGGATCCACCAGAAGATCTTCCGTAGCATGCGTAGGATGTTGAAGCACGCCGAGGAGACGTTGTTGACTTGTCTGGTCATGGAAAGGGAGGAGTCCAGGATGAAGCCCAGGTTGCGTGCATGGTCTGTCGGTTTGGGTGCGGTGCCCAGGGCAGGAGGCCACCAGGAGTCGTCCCAGGCGGAGGGTGAAGAGCCCAGGATGAGGACCTCCGTCTTGTCTGAGTTCAGTTTCAGGCGGCTGGTCGTCATCAACTCGGCTACCTCTTTCATCCCTTCGTGCAGGTTGGCTCTTGCGGCGGCGGGGTCGTTGGTCAGGGAGAGGATCAGCTGGGTGTCGTCGGCGTAGGAGATTATGCTGAGGTTGTGTTGGCGTGCGATGGCCGCGAGGGGGCTCATGTAGACGTTGAAGAGGGTGGGGCTCAGCGAGGATCCTTGGGGGACGCCGCAGATGACTTCGGTGGCCTCTGACTTGTACGGTGGTAGGCGGACTCTCTGTGTTCTTCCGTCGAGGAAGGAGATGATCCATTCCAGAGCCTTGTCCTGGATTCCGACGTTGCTGAGGCGCTGTACTAGGGTGCGGTGGCAGACAGTGTCGAATGCCGCGGAGAGGTCTAGGAGGATGAGGGCCGCTGTTTCTCCATTGTCCATCAGGGCTCGGATGTCATCGGTGGCGGCGATGAGGGCGGTCTCGGTGCTGTGGTTGGCTCGGAAGCCAGACTGTGAGGGGTCGAGGGATCCATTCGTCTCGAGGAAGGCGGCCAGCTGCTTGTTGACGGTCTTCTCGATGACTTTGGCTGGAAACGGGAGGAGCGAGATGGGGCGGTAGTTCTTGAGTTCGGTGGGGTCTGCTGTGGGTTTCTTGAGTAGAGCGCTGAGTTCGGCGTGCTTCCAGCTTTCGGGGAAGGTGGCGGTGTCGAAGGATGTGTTGATGATGTCTCGCAGGTGGGGTGCGATGACAGCGTCGGCCTTGTTGAAGACGTGGTGAGGGCAGGGGTCGGTCGGTGATCCGGAGTGGATGGAGTTCATCGTGCGGATGGTGTCTTCGGTGCTGATCGGGGTCCAGGCGTGGAGGGTGGTGGTGGGGGGTGGTTGTTCGGTCGTGGTGTGCGTTGGTTGGTTGTTGAAGCTGTTGTGTATGTCCGCGATCTTGTTGTGGAAGTATGAGGCGAGGGAGTTGCAGAGGTCTTGCGATGGGGTGATGTCGTTGTTTCCTGCGCTGGGGTTGGATAGCTCTTTCACGATGTTGAAGAGTTCCTTGCAGTTGTGTGCGTTGTTGTCCAGCCGGTCCTTGAATGCAGTTTTCTTGGCGGCGCGGATCAGCTGGTGGTGCTTCCGGGTGGCAAGCTTGAAGGAGGTCCTGTTGTCCGGAGTAGGTTCCCTTCTCCAGACTTTCTCGAGGGCTCGGCAGTTCTTCTTGGAGCTCTTGAGTTCGTCGGTGAACCATGGGGCTTTCTTGCTGCCGGGTCTGCTGGGCGGGGTCCTTAGCGGGGCGAGCTCGTCCGCGCAGTTGCTGATCCACTTCGTGAGGTTGTTGGCGGCCTGGCTGGGGTTCGCTGAGCTGGCAGGAGGGTGCTGGCTCAGGGAGGTGGCGAGCTGGTCGGCTGTGATCTTGTTCCAGCTTCTGCGGGCAGCCTGTTGCTGGTGGTGGTGGGTCGTCGTTCTTTTGAAGGTGAAGTGGACGCAGCTGTGGTCCGTCCATTGAAGCTCTGTGGCGTGGCTGAAGTCGATGTCTGTGCAGGAAGAGAAGACTGCGTCGAGTGTGTGTCCGGCGAGGTGGGTGGGGGTGGACACCAGCTGCTTGAGTCCAAGATTGGCGAGGTTGTCGAGCAGGGTGCTGGTGTTGCGGTCGTTGTTGTTCTCCAGGTGGAAGTTGAGGTCCCCCAGGAGGATGTAGTCAGCGGAGGGGAGGGCATGCGGGCTGACGAAGTCGGCGATGTCCTCGCTGAATTGGGTGCGTGGTCCCGGAGGTCGGTAGATCAGGGTGCCTCTGAGGGTGGTCTTCGGGTCGGTGTGGATCTGGAAATGCAGGTGTTCGGCAGTGGTCAGGGTGTTGTCGGTGCTGGTCGTGAGACGGATGGTGTTCCTGTGGATGATGGCGATGCCTCCTCCCATCTGGTTGGCGGTGCGATCCCTCCGGGTGATCTTGTAGCCCTCTGGGATGGCGATGGCGATGTCGGGAGCTGAAGAGGCGTTCATCCAAGTCTCCGTGAGGAAGGCAACGTCCGGGGCTGTGGCGTCTAGGAGGTTCCAGAGTTCGATGGCGTGTCTGTGGACGGAGCGGGTGTTGAGCAGGATGCACTTGAGGTGGGTGCTGCTGGTGTTCGACTTGGCGGGTGCTGGTGCGAGGCAGGTCCGGATGCAGGTGAACTTGCAGGCGTGGCAGCTGAAGGGTCCGTGGGTGCGTCGTGGTGTGGCTCGGTAGCATCCTGGGAATCGGCCGGTGTTGAGTGCGATGAGGGTGGCGGCGGTGTACGTCAGGCGGGTCGGTCGGGGTCCTCGTAGGCCAGGGGTCCTGGCGCTGGGCGCGATCCGGTCGCGGACGGGCGCAGACGGGCTTACCTTTGGCGCACCTTCGGCGCTCAATCGGTGCTCCCGCTGCGCGCGTCCGCTGCGCGGTCGCTCTGGGGACGTCATAAGAAGGGAGCCGGTCGGGAGGGTCTGCGGGGAGGCGGGAGCGCGGTCCAATCGGCTGTCGGGGGGCGGGGCCACGGGCTGGGGCGGCGGGAAATGCTGGTGTGGGCTCGGCGGCCCTCGGGTGGCTGGGGCGGCGGGAAAAGCAGGTGTGGGCTCGGCGGCCCTCGGGAGGCTGGGGTGGCGGGAAAAGCAGGTGTGGGCTCGGCGGCCCTCGGGAGGCTGGTGCAGCGGGAGCGGCAGCAGGCACAGGAGCGTGGGGGTGACCAGGCCGAGGGCGCTGTGGTCACTCCCTAGATCTTGGTCTGGCTCCCCTTAAGAAGGGAGCCGGTCGGGAGGGTCTGCGGGGAGGTGGGAGCGCGGTCCAATCGGCTGTCGGGGGGCGGGGCCACGGGCTGGGGCGGCGGAAACGCTGGTGTGGGCTCGGCGGCTCTCGGGTGGCTGGGGCGGCGGGAAAAGCAGGTGTGGGCTCGGCGGCCCTCGGGAGGCTGGGGCGGCGGGAAAAGCAGGTGTGGGCTCGGCGGCCCTCGGGAGGCTGGTGCAGCGGGAGCGGCAGCAGGCACAGGAGCGTGGGGGTGACCAGGCCGAAGGCGCTGTGGTCACTCCTGGTAAATCTTGTTGACTTAATAGAATATGCCACTGCATTCCGCATGCTAATTCCCCGCATGCAATTACAACGCTGTCATTACAATGACAGCATTGTAACAATGCATACCTTTACCCCGCAAATCGTAACTACGACTTGCTGTAGGGGGGTTGCTGGATGTTGGAATAGTATCATTTACTATTCCAACTCCAGTATGTGCAATAGTAGAGAAGGTGTTGGATTTTAAATCCAACACCTTCTGCAACCTCTGCAAGTCGTTGTTCCGACTTGCGGAGTAATGGTATGCATTGTTACAATGCGGTCATCGTAATGACTGCGTTGTACTTCGTGGTAAACCATGTTTACCGAATAAATAAGTCTGTTTTCGGTTTGAAAAAGTAGCATTCTCTTCTAATTACATGTTATTGCCATATTTCAACTACTAATCCCTCTTGTAAAATGGAAATTGTGTGTCTATAACTACTGAAAACAGCTGCATAGCACTAGTTTGTGACCCACCAATGTAACAGTTTACATAGCACATGATCGTATGGAATTTATATTGGTATAACACATCATATCCTATTAGGTAAACCATCACCTTTCATGTATAGGTGAACATTTTATCAAAGGCTCACTATGTGACTGTCTACCAGCAAGGTAGTGGTTAATGGAAAGTTATTTGAGAGAAATGCACCATAGGTATATGTCTAATAAGCATACAAATAACACGTGTCCCTTTTGCATTGGTCAAACAGAACCATTAGTTCATTATTGTGTGACTTTGTGGCCAGCATTTCAATGCTTAAAGAAGTATGTGCTTACCAAACAATTGTAAGAAAACCATAGAAACACATCATCTTGATGGGTAAACAATAACAAATGCTGAAGAGAGTGAACTTTCCCTTTGTTCATGTAACCGTTAAGCTTGCTGTCACTGGAGAGCACTTATGAGAATGCAGCCCATCATCCCCCATAATCCACTTAGAATGTCCCAGTGTTAGACTACAGCTGCAGTACAACCTGTGTTTCTGGCATTCAAATAATTAAGCGCTTAAAATGCTATTACCCAAAAGTAAAATGACTAATACCTACAAGTGCAACCTGATTTTGCCTTTTATCTATTTATAAGAAATGGGTTCCTAATAAGGGCATTGTGCGCTAATCTTTGGTCAAGTAGAGTGTCGGAAAGTATATTTCTGAACTGTGTGTTGTCCTGCAAAAAGGAGGATTATGTGATGCCAAACATCTGCATCTAGTGACCCTACACTTTAAAAGAAATACAAAGTGGTAAACTAGGCATTATATTGGTGAATGATACCTTTGCAGTGGGTGGTGCACAAGTGTTCTGGGCTAGTGGCATATTTCATTTGAGCATCTTGTGTCCATCTCTGAACTCACAGAAGTGAAGGAGATACACAACGTAGGCCAGTGCTCTGTGTCTCTGATTGTCTGCCATTTTGTAATAGGTTAGTCAATATTGTTCGTTTTGCTAAGTCTCATGTTCAGTTTGTATTTGTCCCTAAAATGTTACTGAGGAATGTTATTGTTTAAAAGGACGAGTTGGGGTATTATTACATGCAACACTTTGGGATTCTTTGCAACCCTCTGAACTAACCAAGTTCAATAACCAATCTTATATAAGCAAGTCTTTCTTCACCATGAGTGAGTTTTAGTAGCTGGCTACTTGTGCTTTTTCTCAGTAAGTTTAATTTAAGGTGCTGTTAACTGTGATATTAGATACATTTTACTAAAACATTACAATCGCTCAAACATCATGCCCATAGGTTCCTGACATCACTTCCTGTGAGGGCCCCAGCTGGTCAATGGTTGTGTGATGTCACTTATACAGTATCGCAAATATTGGTGAAATGACTCCTCTGTGTTAATAAAGTATCGTTTAAGTGTAATTATGTAATTGTGCTACTATGTTAACTCAAGAAATCTGTATAGCAACCTGTTGATGTGTTTATTTCGTAACCATTTACATCCATCTTTGCATGAAATGAAAACAATTATTGGCATAGCCAATAGGTCTGACTTTGGTAGCCAGGCTTTTGGCTTTGACAATTATTGTGTTATTCTATCATGACATTTGTAAAACTTTATTGTTGGGGAAGCAGCTGGGCCCTCATTAACCATAATAAACATTGGCTAATGGTGAACTTATTATTTTGGTCTCAAAAAAGAACATTAACATAGTAGTTTCTGACACTGAAGTGAACTACCTGTGTGGATGTGCTCCTTGTGAAAGGGCAAATGCAAAAACAACAATTGATGGACAGAATACATTCACCTCCTAAATCCATCGTTTTTTTGCTCACCATGCCATTCCAGTGTGAACCCAGCCATATGCAAATCAGTCTTGACCCTGTGCCCCATGGGAACAGTCCAGCCAGAACTGCCAAGCCAGGTCCTCCCTGGACTGGAAACAAGCATCCTAGGACCGGTTTCTGGCTTTCAGCCCTCGTCAGCCAGGATAGCTTGATTCCAGTAGCATGGAGAGCACGGGACTCACGTCTGAGCATACCCTTCCCACTCGGGGTGACAAATGCAAAAACAACAATTGATGGACAGAATGCAGAACAATGTCATACATTCACCCTAGTACAGAGATCTGGGCCTAAATCCATCGTTTTTTTGCTCACCATGCCATTCCAGTGTGAACCCAGCCATATGCAAATCAGTCTTGACCCTGTGCCCCATGGGAACAGTCCAGCCTGAACTGCCAAGCCAGGTCCTCCTGGACTGGAAACAAGCATCCTAGGACCGGTTTCGGGCTTTCAGCCCTCGTCAGCCGGGATAGCTTGTTCCCATGAGGCACAGGGTCAAGACTGATTTGCATATGGCCATGTCTAAACTGGGGTGGTGTAGTGGGCAAAAGAACGATGGATTTAACCCAGATCTCTTGACTGGGGGAGAATGTCTGCATTGTCAGCATTCCGTCCATCATTTGTTTGTTGTAACCCTTGTGAAAGGGCAGCATGTCATACATTGTAGTGAAGTCTGTCAGTGACTGAAGTAGGCTGACCCAGTTCACCCATGATGGAAGTTGCAGTGGGTGGAAAAAATGTGAATGGCACAACAATGGACCAATGGATACAGTCTGACTGAAACCCCCTCTAGCTAGCCATGCTATACAGATACTTTTAGTAAAATCAAACTGTCTGGGCTAACACCAAACATCAATTGGTCTGGCATTGGCTGCCATTCTCTTGCCTTTGCTAATGCTTTTTTGTAATGTTTTATCTTTATTTCAAACAGAAGGTGGGAAATATAGATATGTATGAGAACAGATAGAGGGGGTTGTATAGATAGGTAGATAGATAGATAGATAGATAGATAGATAGATAGATAGATAGATAGATAGATAGATAGATAGATAGATAGATAGATAGATAGATAGATAGATAGATAGATAGATAGGAAATTGGAATAACAAAGCTTCAATTAGTAATATAATAATTACATGCCTGGATAATCAAGACATACAAGAGTACTGAAAGCAAACTAGAAAGCCACACAAGCATGACACACAGACTACATTGGTTCACAAGCATACAAGCAGTCCTCAATTAAGATACATGCCAGGTTGACATGCAGGCTCTTTTTAGTATGCACGCACTTTGTTGCATGCTTACTGAAAAGAGGATACATTTGTAAAGAGTAGTTTCAGATGGACACAATCTGGGATTCTGTGAAATAGCAGCAGCCAGAAAAGCAAAGCACTCAAAAATGAATACACAGTAACATTAGCAGGTGACAGTACTGATGAAGCTGGAACATGTCCTGTGCTCATCTCAAAAGCAATAAAAGCTATCTCACCAGGTCCTAAACACAAAGGCAAAACAGAGTAATAATATATAAACAAAAGCATTGGCACTTAAGGGACCTACCTACCTTGAGTGCTCCGTGTAAAAGGGCTAAATGTATTCACTCAAAGTGAAACTAGACAGTGACTGAAATGGGCTGACCGACAGCCCTATGCTGTATGCTGTGGGGGAAGGAAGCAAAATGTGAATGACACAGCAACAGACCAATGGATGACGAGAGCTCGATGAAAGCCCCTATAAGTATGTTATATAAACAATTTTAGTAAAATCAAAGGTGTTGGCTAAGGCCATACCTACACGCAACATGCAAAATATATTAACTAACAAACGAAAAGTTGCGTGATCCTTTTTAATATTTTGTGCATAGGAATTTGACAGGCCAAACCCGATCAAAAATCATGGAGTTAGGGATGCGTGATGCTATGTTGCCACACACTGGTTTTAATTACATGCCCGGATGTGTTTGGTGAAAGATTGCACATGTGTGCACAGCATTAAGAAACCACCCTAGAAATAATAGTTAAGAACTCGCTGCTCTGTGCAATGCGAATCCCTGCTGATGAGTGCTGGATAAATGCCTGGAGAATTCTCCCCTCTAGCTTTCACGATCAGATACCGAGAGGTACTTAATCACTAATGCTCGACAAGTTGAAAGCCAAGCCAAGAAGAAATGTAATTTATGCACTTTGGATGACCTTTATATTCACACAATTCAATTCATTTCTCAAAACCTAGAAAATTAAAATAGCTTCTCAAAGCCCTCGGGAAGTTAAAAATTATTAGGATCAGGCTAATTTTCTTTTCATGTGCTAGTCAACTAAGTTAAACGGATTTTAATGAAGTGACACAGTAAGAAACAGGGGAAGTAAAAAAAACATAAGACGCTAGGGCATAATTGGGGTGAGGACAGACGTGCAAACTCCAGCAGAGGTTGACAAAAACAGGATAATTGTGTCTCTCCCATTTGGGAAAGGAGCATGCAGATAAAAACAAATGTAGCCAGCCTTGCACATAATAGTTATGCAACAGGGCCCGCTTTTTATTTTGGTACGTCACCATGTTAATATAGGAAGCAATGTGTATGCAATTCCATCTTTCCTGGCATCTTTTGTATTTTCAATATTGCCATATGCATTATTATTTTGCGTTTTTGTATTGACTGTGATAGGCATGGCTCAATTTCACAAAAGATTTATTCTAAAGTCGCCATGCTTTTATTCCTTTTGGAGGATAAAGATCAAAGACCTCTGGGCCTGATTCACAAAGGGACTCCCTTATGTGGCGGAGGCCCCGCAGTCTTGTGGGAGTCTGCGCACTCGAGCGCAATATCAGAAATGAGAGTTAATGGTGGAGATTCTGTCCCAAGTGCAGAGACTCCCCCATGACTGCGTGACCCCACCACGAGTGCAGAAGCCCTTGGTGAATCAGGACTTTTTTATATTAAGAATATACCTTAGTATTCACTGTTCTCTGGTGCAAAATGGCAGCAATGAATAAGTGTCTAGGACGGTATCAAATAATTACATTTTTGCTAGACTGCAATGTTGCTATGTTGATGTAAAATGTGCAGAGGAGTAGGCAAATGAAGGTGTGGGGGGTTTGGGAGGAGGTGCCCTTAATCTGCCACCCAATCACTGATGATGAGGACATTTCTGGCCAATTGAGGACCAGATCTAACGGGTGTTTAAAGATCAAATGTGGTTCAGAGGTTTAAGATTAGCACCAGCAGCCTCTGGGGTGGGGGGCCCCTCAGCACAGTACCATGGCCTGAGAGCTCCTGAATGAGTCTGGTGGGGGGTCCCTTCATGTACTTTTCAGGTAGGCCACTTCAAATTTCATTATGCCACTGATGTGGGTTTCTGGACAGTGCATTCTGTAAACGGCAGCTAGTTTTGTCCGGTGGCAGGCTCTGAGGCAAAGTTAAGGGGCTTAAACACGATTTTATGGCATGACCCAGAGGCTAACAATATAGTCTCCTTTATTGACACTACTCACAGTAGACCCTTTAAAAGAAAATAGAACTCTTCAAAATCCATAAAAGGCCAGGACAGCAAGCCATCTTTCTTTTTTTTGCTGATGATCTATGCAGATGATTACTGTTTGCGTGATCGATTGACACTAATTAAGGCATATGAAAACACTGAGGTTGATGAAGATCAAAGATCTTATAGGCTGTTTTGTGGTGGTTTTATAGTATGAGTCAGACGCAATAGAGAAAATAAGAGTTTGTCTAGTTTAGTTTTTAAAGGATATTGAGCATATGGTTTCTGTTTGGGTATTGCGCTACTTCAGTAAAATTATAGCAGAGATATGGGGAAAGAGAAGTAATTAGTTCAGACCCTTGTACATTGCTACTGCATATATTTTCGATTACGAACGTTTGGGGCGCGAGCTGGGCTTTTATGGAGCGTGAAGGACTGGACTTGGATGACCTTTAACCCCTTGAATGCCCATGACGAGCTGGACTCGTCATGGCACACAGTTCTCGTGTGCCCATGACGAGTCCAGCTCGTCATGAGGCATCCCCTGGGAAATCCCACATGAGTGAGGCACCGTTTTTATCGGGAGACCCGGGGGAACGCTGGGTGGTAGGAAATTTGTGTCAGCCCAGTGATGCCACAACTTTCCCACACAAAAATGTGTGAAAAAGGTGATTTTTTCAGCTAACTTTGAGGTTTGCAGGGCATTCTGGGTAAGGAAACATTGGGGGATCCATGCAAGCCATACCTCCCTGGAGTCCCCCGGGTGTCTAGTTTTCAGAAATGTGTGGGTTTGGTAGGTTTCCCTAGGTGCCGGCAGAGCTAGGGTTCAAAAACTACAGCTAGGCACTTTGCCAAAAAAGGGTCATTTTTCACTGCGAAACTGAGGTGTGTCCACGTTACGTTTTGCGCCGTTTCCTGTCGTGGGCACTAGGCCGACCCACACAAGTGAGGTACCATTTTTCTCTGAAGACTTTGGAGAACGCGGGGTGGGTGGAAATGTATAGATCCACGCAGATTCCAGAACTTTCCACCAAAGAAATGTGGGGAAAATGTGGTTTTTTTGGACAATTTTGTAGGTTTACAAGGGATTCTGGGTAACAGAACCTGGTGGGAGGCAGTAAAGTCACCCCATCTTGGATTCCCCTGGGTGTCTAGTTTTCAAAAATGTATAGGTTTGCTAGGTTTCCCTAGGTGCTGGCAGAGCTATGGTTCAACAACTACAGCTAGGCACTTTGCCAAAAAAGGGTCATTTTTCACTGCGAAATTGAGGTGTGTCCATGTAACGTTTTGCGCCGTTTCCTGTCGCGGGCACTAGGCCGACCCACACAAGTGAGGTGCCATTTTTCTTGGAAGACTTTGGGGAACGCGGGGTGGGTGGAAATTTGTGGATCCACGCAGATTCCAGAACTTTCCACCACAGAAATGTGGGGAAAATGTGTTTTTTTGGCAATTCTTTAGGTTTGCTAGGGATACTGAGTAACAGAACCTGGTGGGAGGCAGTCAAGTCACCCCATCCTGGATTCCCCTGGGTGTCTAGTTTTCAAAAATGTATAGGTTTGCTAGGTTTCCCTAGGTGTCGGCAGAGCTATGGTTCAAAAACTAAAGCTAGGCGCTTTGCCAAAAAAGGGTCATTTTTCACTGCGAAATTGAGATGTGTCCACGTTAATTTTTGCGCCGTTTCCTGTCGCGGGCACTAGGCCGACCAACACAAGTGAGGTACCATATTTCTCAGAAGACTTTGGGGAACGGGGGGAGGGTGGACATTTGTGGATCCACACAGATTCCAGAACTTTCCACCACAGAAATGTGGGGAAAATGTGTTTTTTTTTTACAAAAGTTTAGGTTTGCAAGGGATTCTGGGTAATAGAACCTGGTTAGAGGCAGTCAAGTCACCCCATCCTGGATTCCCCTTGGTGTCTAGTTTTCAAAAATGTATAGGTTTGCTACGTTTCCCTAGGTGCCAGCACAGCTAGGGTTAAAAAACTACAGCCAGGCACTTTGCTAAAAAAGGGTAATTTTGCATTGTGAAAATGTGGTGTGTTCACGTTGGGTTTTGAGCCATTTCCTGTCGTGGGCACTATGCCTACCCACACAAGTGAGGTACCATTTTTATTGGGAGACTTAGAGTAATTCAGATTTGTAAAGGAACTGTTATTACCTATTGACTTTCGATGCATTTCTGCCTTCCAAATGAAAGACATTGTGTAAAAAAGAAGTCATTTTAAAAAATGACTGATAATTCTCATGCTAGTATGAGTATTCCCAATTGTGGAAATGTGCAAATATCTACTGTTTCTAAACTCTATATTTTGTTCCCATTTCAGAAATACATAGGTGTCTTTCATACCAATTTTTCCATGTAGACATTTTACAGAATAATTACTATATACCCAGTACATTATAAAAAACCATTGCAAGTTGCTGCTCAGTTTTTGGTTCGTCGGGGTCTTGGTGAACCTACAAGTCCTATATATCCCCATAACCAGTAGTGTCAAGCGGATGTAATGGTATATTGCTTTCAAAAAGCTGTCATAATTAGAAGAAGTTACAGGTGAAAATGTTGACACAAAAAGGCTGTTTTTTTCAACTAATTTTAAATTTATCCTATATTTAACTGTTAGTTTCTATAAAGAAACCTTGATGGATCTACACAAATGACCCCTTGCTGAATTCAGAATTGTGTCTACTTCTCCACAATGTATAGCTTTCCAGGATCCATTATTGCTTTTGTACCCATTTCTACCATTAACTGGAAGGAGGTTGAAAGCACAAAAAATAGCAAAAATAGGCTATGTCCCAGAAAAATGCCAATACTGTGTAAAAAATGTTGGGTTTCTGACAAAAGTCTGGTATCCCCTAAAAGCTGGGAAAATGGTGATTTCAGCCCCACAAACCCTTTTTTGATAACATTTGCAGGGAAAAACCCAGATGCTTTCATTTGCAGCCCGTTTATCACATTTTTCCCAAAAAAAACAAAATGTTGCTGTATTTTGGCTCTTTTCTGTGACCCCTCCAGGGGAATCCACAAACCCTGAGTACCTTTAGAATCCCCATGATGTTAGAAGAAAAGGACGCACATTTGGCATGGATACCTTATGTGGTCAAAAAGTTACAGGGGCCTCAGCGCGCACTACCCCAAATAGCCAAAAAAAGGCGTGGCACAGGAGGGGGAAAAGGCCTGGCAGCGAAGGGGTTAAGCACGTATACATGCTGCATCATACTTCTGCGGCTATTTTATGACTTTGGAATGTTTTCAGTTTTATCTAATGGAATACAGGTTTGACAAAACATGTTCACTTGTGGGCCCCTAATTTGAAAATCAGGCACATTTGTGAGGTGTTTGAGAGGCAGGTCAGCGCTGTTTGCATTTAGAGTAGAATATTGAAATATATTATTGATTCTTCATTAAAATTGTAGTTGAGAAAAGACCTCAGGTAGAGCAGGAGAGTCTTCTGTCAAAGACTATACCTCAGAAGTTGGTAGCGGAAAGGAGAGGAAATTGGATATGGATATGGATATGTTGTTGTAGTCAAGAGATCTAGGTTTTGAGGATGAATAGTTTGAAGGAGTAGGGCTTCTCAGAAAAGAAAGAATATTGAGATAAGCTTTAGTCAGATAAAGTGAAAGAAGTCTGGGGAGGCACATCTTGTAATTACACATGGTTTGGAGGGAGGCCAGGAACAGAAAGGGGCAGCACAAAGAACAGGCTCAAACATACAGTGGTGTGCCTCTCGTACTGCTGAAGTTGAATTAAGCTACTCATCGGATTTTGATTCTGATGATCAGGAATATAAGGATCAAAAATGTAAGGAGGTTTATAGGAGTCAGGAAGACAGGGATCCTGAGGATTTTATTGATCCTTTAAAGGATTGTATTTTTGATACTATGATGACTAAGCACCCTCTTTCTCTAGAATGGGCACCTATAACTCATGTTGCAGAGTATGTGGAATTTTCATTGAAGAAACAGATTCCTAAGGATGTGATAATAAGGTTATGATTGAAGTGTCCCAGACCTTCATTGGCAAATAAGATAATGGTATGGCAAGAACTGGATTGAAACAAGAAATAGCAATAACAACGCGTTCATTATAACACATTATCTTTACAACGTGGCCGTTACAATGCTAGTTCCATTAACCCTCAGGATTTTATAAAAAATGTGCCTTTACCATGCATTCCTTTACAACAACAATTTTTTTTGTAAAGGCATATGTGTTTTAAATGTATGTATTAGAGGTATATGTATGTGGTTTTTAACTTATATGACCGGTTTGCATATGTTTAGCTGGTGAGATATGGTTTTTCTGGTTGCAGATAGTTATATGTATAATGAGACTGTTGAGTTTACTAAAATATGCAGAAAACTATATATTTTGGAAAGATGGCCTGACGGTGTATATCTACTATGAAATTACAAATATGTTTACATGGTGATCTGTGTTCTTCAAGGCTGTTTAAAATGTAATGTATATAGTGAGGGTGGTGCATTTATTTCAACATGCTCTGTTTAAAATTGGGGAGTGCAGAAGGTATTTTGAGAGTTTCTGTAATAGCTTCACTTGGCATGTAACTTTTCTTTGAGAAATGCTGAATATATGTTAAAGACACAAGAAACATTTGCAAAGTGATGAAGGTTTTGTGCTTTCAAAATGTGAGAATTGTTGTTTTCAGTTTTAGAAACGTACTGATGCATGTGCACGCTGAGTAACAGAGCAATGTATACTCTTAGACAGGCATGTATGCAATTAGATATCTAGCATGATCTCTAGACTTATGCAATCACCGAGGTACTACACATGCACTATTCTGATCACACAGGCACTAATTAGTTACTCATTGAACTCTGCATGTAACACCCATGTGTTCATCCAATCCCCCAGATAGTAGCAATATAGTTCTGTGAATACACAGGCACTAACTATTCAGATATTGAACCACTGATGTAGTTTCTACATACTCAGGGAATCATGCATGCACTACCTATATTATGAGGGAATCACCTAGCACGATCTATACACTAATCCAATCATGCAGGGAGTATTGTTGTACTCAAACATAAATACATGTATTTACAAGTTTTAGTGAGGAAAATTTACTCTTTCAGAACCATGTGGTGAATTATATATGTAACCTGTTACACACTGTTTCATATGCCCAGAAGATTTAGTGAGCTATATGCTGTGATACGGATGAATGTGCAGATTTTTATATGCAGTGTTTCTCAAAATGTAAATCTGAAACATCTAAGTAGAAAAGTATTGAAACACTAAATCTACCAGTGACACAGTGGTAGAGAGGCACAGAAATAGCTCTTATGTTGTGTTTTCAGATTTACAATACTGAGACACTGTATACTTTTAAACTTTGGTTGATGTTCATTTAAAAAATTAATACAAAGGAGATAAAGTGGTCTTTTAGTGTATATAAGTGAGAACTGAGAAATGGTGCATCTGTGTTGTAAAAGAAGGTGCTATAATGTAGGGGTGTGCGGAATTTGTGTAGTCGTGCTACGCAAAGCTCTGCGAAACGGTAAAAAATCTCTGCCAGCACGCAGAAATTCTGCGAACACGTGGAATTGCTTGTTCCGCCCGTTCACGTTACTTTTTTCCTGTTCACAAATGCTGTTTGTGTGCTCGGGGGAAATATCTTGTGCGAACAAGCAACAAATTCCGCGAAGCCGCGGATCGTAGAATTTTTGGCAATTCTGCATTCTCCGCAAAATTACCCAAATTCCGCAAATTTCTCAAAGCTCGGAGGAAAAAGGAACAGAAGCAACTACAGTATCTATGCAGAACTGAGACACAAAAGGGGCAAAATGAAGAAAAAGTGGTGAAAGAAAAAAGAGCTATGGTAAAATAAATACGTGGATATTTCCAAAGATTACGAAATAATGAAAATAAAATTCAAACTATGAGAAAGAATAACAGAGGACAAAATCTATACAACAAGAACAGGAAAGAATGTAACAAAGATGGACACACCTTATCCAGGAGACAGAAGCAGATTAAGGCAATCAGAGCCAGTAGAGGAGTTATGAATCTACTGAGAAATATGAAGAAATATAGAAGAAGGATAGAGGCACAGAAACAGAAAGAACAAGTTGAGAGAGTAGTTGATAAGGCATTTGCTTTGAATAAGAAGCTTTATATTATGATTATAAATAGAATGAAAACTCTTGACAAAATGGTGGTGTGCATGAGGAGACAAACCCAGAAAAAAGATTAGTGAATAGAAGTAACTTTTGTACTGTTTTCAGTGGAGAATGAATTCATACTTCTAGCACAGTGTATTTCTTTAATGAAGAAAGCTATCTCCAAGAGAATAGATTAGTTCATGATATTGATTACAGTGGACAATTTTAAGAAATGAAGAATGGCACTCCTATAGAGAAAGAGGTGATGGTATCTACAAATGTAGAACAACTTATTGGAGAACAGGTATAAGGAAGGCTGAGTCAGGCGCCTGTATAGAAATGGAATTGTAGGAGTGTTTGTAGTATTCAGCAGCAATCCATTGATATATTATCAGCATTTCTACACATCTTTCCACGGTGAACTTTAAAACCCAAAATAAGTACTGTACAAGGATTGGATCCTTGCAAGATTAGAAAGCATTCAAATTTGCAGGGACAAACAAAGTGTGCCAAAGCATCTTTTATCATTTCATGATGTTGGTTGTATGCCACTCAACAATGTGAACATTAATTAGGATGCTGTACTATGTGAAAACTTCTGCTTTATGTTTAGAAGAAATTAATAGAGCACTTTTGTATGGTATTGTGGCAGATGTAGAAGAGGTTGGTGATGATGTGCAGTTTTGTTTATTTGGCCCTCAGTAGGATTCTAGGGAAAATCTAGAGTTGTTAAGAGAGGAGTTGTAAAACAGGACACAGATATTACAGGTGAAATTTTTGAAGAAATGATTACAGAACTTAACACAGTGTGGTCTCAAAAATCAGACTATATTTGTTTATGTTATAGCACTCACTAGAAGATTTAAACACAGACTGTTGACTTGTGTTCAAAAGTGAAAAAGTAAATAATGATAATGGGCAAAAGGTAGCTCTGTATTTATTTGTGGAGGAACGCTTTGAATTGTCCATACAGCAAGTTATATGAAAGGAGTGTTACAATAAATCAGAAGATAATAACATGAACAACACATAGATATTAGATTCCCTTTTTGTACGATAATAAAATGCCTGCTAAACTACGAATGGCCAAAAATAAACCAAAATAAAAATGTATGATTATTTGCAGCATTGGTAAGGGTTGTTATGGACTGCTCTCCAGCACTTACTACAACTCCACATTCCAGACAGATGCCATCCGGGGCAACTGTGGATCCAAAGCTGGAGGTTGACATTGGACCTGTGAAAGCACTCTCTGCCCCCACGTTGTTGTGGCTGGTTTTGAAGTTTGAGGTCCTTCAGCCTTGCGTTTCCTTCTTGTTGCTTTTACACTATTGCTTCGGTATGTTTTTAGATGGTAAAACATGGACGTAGTCCCTGAAAATTTATTTTATTTGTACCGCTCGACAATGTCTTGTGACAAAATGTGCATTGCACAAATCTACTCATTATGAACTGCTCTTAAAGAATATTCAAGATAGATAAATGGGCGTGTTCTTCTTATTGTTTTAGTTGAAAAGTGTATTATCCAGTGATATTTCTTTATTTCCCGGTTACACAAGTTTCTATATTTTTGAAATAGTCGTTTTTGGTAAATGTGTTGTTAAAATAAAGATAAATAATTATGTTACTAAACAGCTAGACTCAAATTTTATGTAAATTATTTTTATATATCTGTTTTACATTTTGTCATTTGTATTTGTAACTACTGATGTCATTGCGACCTTGCTATGAATAAGGAAAATGCATTTTTGAAGTAGTTATTTTGACAAATAAATACAAAGGGGAAAGTTAAATTAGTATCTTACTAAATAGCTACACTGAAACATTATGTAAAATATGTCCATATATGTGTTTTACACTTTGTCAAAAACACCTGGTTTTCGCAGATTTTCCTTGGAAATGTCACTCGTACAATCACACAGGCACTACCTGTGCAATCATAAAGGATGTCCTTTTTCCACTATTCTACAAAGACGCCTCCTGGCACACTACTAGTAGGGGGATGAAGTCCCCTTGGCTATTGAGGGTCGTTGGACCCAACTACCGCTCCTGTTACCTCCGGCAAGTCCCACACAGTGAGTTTCCTAAGAGTACCCCCTTTCTCCACCAGTCTGCAAACGCATCTCCTGACATACTACCTGTTGGGGAATGACGTTCTCTTGGATGCCAAGGGAACTTGGGGACCAAGAAACCCTCCTTGTACTTTCTGTAAGTCTTATACAGTGGGATTCCTGCGAGCTGGTCAGAGGCCCGCCCCCTTTCTCCACCATTCTGCTAACACCATTGCTACTAAAAAAATCATAGAAATTCACTGAAAAAAACAAAGTTTACAGGGACATTATAGTTAGGAATCAGCATTTAAAAAAATCTTAGAAATTCCCTGAAAAAAACAAAGGTTACGCAGACGTTATAGTTAGGCTGACATTTCACTCATACAAAACCAGATAAAATCAGCAGTTACAGTCAGCAGAGCTAACTATACCTTGCGCCCCTGCAATGCGCTGCTTATGACCTCACATATTATATAACTCATGACATGGTTAGCGGCATTACTGATGACATCTCAAATGACATTTTTCACAGAATCCACATACCCATACCAGTAGTTACATACCCACTCACTGATTCATAGGTCTATACACACACCTACTCACTTACCCATACAGCCACTCATATACCAACCGACTCACTAATACAGTCACTGTTATATCCAGTCATCCACTCATGTAGCCACTCACACACAGTCAGTCACTCATGGAGCTGCTCACACATCTACTCACTCACCTATAGACTCAATCACACAGCTATTTACTCACCTATACAGTTATACAAACACCCACTCATTTATTCATACAGATACTAATACATACTCATTCATCTCTACAGTGACTGACACAAGCACACACTCACCCATATGACCACTCTTGCAATCGCTCAGTCATGCATACACCCACTCACTCATATACTCCAACCAATGTACCACTGACACAGCCATTCACTCACCGACATAGACATACACACACTCACTTACCCAAACAGCCCCTTATACACATACTCACTAACCCATAGAGCCACTGACTCACCCACTCACTCATCCATACAGGCAGTTACACATCCCCTCACATACCCACACAAACATTGAGACACGCTTATACATAATCAGACAACCAATCACTCCCCATACAGGAACTCAAGTACCCACTCAAACACTTATACTACCATTTAGACACTAAATGACAGACAGATACAGACATTCACACAAGTCACTCACCCATACATTCACTGTATATATATATATATGTTCCAAAAGGCACACTCCTCTAATTCATAAAAGCACTCAAGCCCACCATCCAGTAGGAGATCAAATTCCTTTATTAACAGATGTCCATAGGCATCAATCTGTTATGTGATTTGACCTCCTTCCGTACTCAATCATACGGAAATGTATAGTGGTTGGATATACTCATTTAAATGCACAGTGCATGGAAACTATGGAAGGACTCACATATTGATTTGGTCAGCAAATAACTTTCATTTCATTTTTAGGAACTGCTTAATACAAGTGCATTAATAACCAGTGATGTTTGAATTCTTACTATTCAGGTCTCCATCAGACCAAATTATATTGCTCTAAGTAGCATTTACAGAGTCATTGTCACTGGAAAAATTCAATACCAAACATGTGGACCACAATATCCATAATGGTTTGCAAAAGATTTCCTCCCCCATGTTGTTGTTTTGTGCCATCCATAATTATCCAAGTGTATTTCCTTATCTCACCTCAAATAAACCAATGTCATGCTGGGCTAAGGAAAACATGATGCTTGATGTAAAGTACGTTCACTCTGCATGTTTACTGTTTTAAAAAATGTCAATTTCTCCTCCACAGGCAAATTAAATTTCAGACGTTGCATTCATACTGGCATTTGGAGAGAACATTTTCCCCACAAACCCTGGCCACTTTCCAACTTCTCAGTTAAATCAAATGTGGGATGCCTCCTGTTTAACCAAACAGTGGCCTCACCTTACATTCTTCTTTTCCTTAAAATATGCAGCCGGCAGGCCTCCTTATTTCAACATTTCCAAATGAAGAATTTGTTGCTGAAGGAGGCCCTGCCTGTTGGGTCGGGGCTCGTGGGCTGGCATCACTGCCAACATATTCCAAAAGCCACACTCTTCTGATTCTAGAAAAGCACTCGAGTCCACCAGCTAGTATGTCATCAAACTCCTTCATTGACAGATGTCCATGGGCATCAATCCGTTACACGTTTCGACCTCCTTCCGGTCGTGTAACGTATTGATGCCCATGGACATCTGTTTATGAAGGTGTTTGATGACATACTGGCCCGACCTCACAGGCAGGGTCTCCTTCAGCATCAAATTGTTCATTTGAATATGTTGAAATAAGGATGCCCGCCGGCTGCATAGTTTAAGGATAAATATAAATAAATATGATCTTATAATCAAATCACCAATTATGTCATTATATAACATCAGGCATAAATAAACCCCCAAAAATCAAAAAATATATATATCATTCCTGGTCACCAAAACTGTGGTTCATAATGCACATCTAGAACAAGTGGGCAATAGAACAACAGATTTACATTCTGTCAACACTGTTCATGCTGTATGAATCTATATTAACAATAAACTCAATATTACATTAAAGCTGTTCACGATAGATAAAATGATGTCTCGCCAAAGTGGGTTAACCTTCTGATGCTATTGTGAAACTGAACTCACTACCATATTGTTCACCCTTGAACAGGAACATTACTCATCTTGCTACTCCCCATATTCCTTCACGTGCCCAAAACCTAGTGGAAAAATATATAAATAATAGTACAATTTTAAAATGATGCAAATACAAATCTCTGTATCACTGTTTCAGTTAAAAAGAGTTGCATCAGCTCTTCCATCCCTGTGATATACAGTACCTATACTTTTATAATACTTAGGAAAAAAGAAAAACATGAACCGAAAGACTAAAAACACAGTATTGGAGAACGGGTAGAGAAATCTCCTCCATCTACTTTATATCTCCCAGTAGTAGTCATCATTCATTATATTTAGAATAGATGTTCAACACTTATAGTCAAACTCTAAAATCTTATATTTCTGGAACCAATGTATATATCTGAAGTGTACTGCAAATTCTTCATTGGAATTCAATCCTGTAGGTGTGAGTGTTTCAAAGTCAATGATATTTCTAGATACTAAGATCCTCAATTTTCTTTCCCTGTCACCCCCTCTCTGTTGAATTCCTAGAGTGTCTAATGCCACAAATAACAAAAGTTTGTCATTCTGAGAGTGTTTTTCTTTGAACTGACGGGCACTGGGTAATGTTCATAATTTCTTCTTATCGCTCTCTTGTGTTCCAACGCCCTCTTTTTGGTCTTGTGGATTGAATTACCAAAGTAATTATTTTCCACACAGACAAATAAGACAGTAGACACAGAAAACTGAGTTGCAATCAAAGTTTCCTTCAATCTCAAATTCCCTATTACTGTTTGGGACCCTGATTTTGGTTCAATTAGAACAATTTGTACAAGCCTTGCACCTCATACAACATGAGAAGCCTGTTCTATTAGCATTTGTTTGTTGGCATTCTACATTAGATGTGATTGCATTGTAATTTAGGTCGCCTTTCAACAATCTGCTTTTTCTGAATGTTATTTGTGGTGTCTCATGCAAATATATATTCAGAACCTGGCAGTTTGTAAAATATGCAACAAGGTCAAGAGAACATTCACTTGAGAAAACTGAGTGCACAACCAATTTAAGGTTCTTAAAGCTTAATCAACTTATGCCTTGGTTGACTGGAAAATTCAAAATTTTTAAAGAATAAAGCTTCAAGCCAGTGCATTTCTTTCAACAATTTGTCATGTTGTATGAAATAAATCAAATAATAGAATAACATAAAGTACATCAAGTCAATTACATCTCTTGATTGTTTGGAAAATTCTTTTTACATGAAACTGTTCAACTTCAGTTCATTCATAGACATGAAGATTACAATGCTTGTGATTTACAAACAGTCATGATTGACCCTAGCCCAATGCATTTCGGGACTCCTGGTCCCTTCGTCAGGGGCCTCTACTTAGTGAGTGGCAATAAGTAATGGGGACTGTAAGTAATTAGATGCAAGAACCGTACATGCTGTAAAGGTGCTGAAAACGTGACGAAAACCTGAAAAAGAAGATCGAAGCAGTCTCCGAGATGATGCAAGCAGAAAGTCGAGTGAGGTTTCTGGAAATAGTTTGTAAAATATGCCAGTTCTTGTTAAAAATCCATCTGATTTTAAATGATTTATTCGAAAATGTAGTAATTAATTTGACCTGGTCATGCTTGTCCTCAGTATTTGTCTTTTTCAAACTCAAAATAAATTGGATCTGGATAGGGTGTCAGCTCTAACACTTACTTGCTGAATGATTTTATCATTAAAGCCTCTTTCCCTGAATCTTTTGATCATCACCCCTTTACCTGTTAATATTCTTCTTGAGTACTGCAATTTCTTTTAGCTCCTAATAGTTCTCCATATGGGATACTATTAATTTGACTTATTGGGTGCGCACTGGGATACTATTAATTAGACTTATTGGGTGCGCACTAGTAGCGTTCAAGAAACTATTGAGGTTCTGTAGCGATCCGAACCCGTGTATTCGGTATCGTAGTACTGACACGATTTTGGTACCAAGGAACCGTAAATGATCCATTATAAGCATGACAGTGTTTTCGCTGCGCAACTAGCATGAATTCACTGAGAAATAGGGCATTCTGTTGTTAAGTCATGGCATCCATTTTAGTTACAGCATCCATTTTGTTTCTTGCCCTCACATAGTCAATGAACGGGCGATGACCCCGGCAGAATCACCTTGTTAAGGATACGTAAGCTCGAGCCCCGAGAAAGGCTGACGCTGCATGACTAGGCAGAATCAAGCTGCCTCCCTTGCCTGAGGCCAGTCCTGCTATACTGGTTCTCGTGTCCATTGTCCTGACTGAAAGGCCGAAGACAGTAGCCATGCCCGTTTATGATTCATAAACACCTCTTATCCTACTTTTCAATCCTTTGCACCTGGCTCTGCTCCTCTCCTTCTGGGCTTTTACAATGGGGAGGTTACGATTTTTATGATGGGGAGGATCGGGCAAAGAATGGAAAACTGACAAGGGGACCTGATCGAATACCGAAAACCTACGATTAGTTATTGTTTGATGTCTATTTACTGTTTGTTTGGGATACCGGGTTGGGCATGAGAAATATTCGTGTAATGTTGCCTAAAGACATTTTTCGTGTATTTAAGGAACAACCCACTTAATGCAATTTGAACAGTCTCGTAGATTCTGCCTCTGTGTGGTTCCTATGACTTCTGTGTCCCTGCAGTGAATAAATCTTGGTCTCTGACGCCACCATCGAGAAACCCGCGTCTCTGTTTATTTGTGCACCGAGACAGGAAGGAACTCAGGGGTCTTCGGGTGTTGTTTCCCTGACACCTCTGGACTCTTAAAAGTCCAGAATCTCAAATTGGCGCCCAACATGGGGCGACGTCATCCGGTACCGGTCCAAAGCCTGAAAAGTTCGAGGAGTTTCGTGTGAAGATTCCGGAGGGAGGTACCCCGCTTCATCGATCCCTGCATGTCGTAAAAGTGGCCCGACGATCTCTTCCACGAGGGTTCCCGTTCCCAGACGGCTACAGAGGACCGCTGCCTTGACTGTCGCCCTGTCTTGGACCCGAGGTGCAGACCTTAGTACGGCGAGACGTAGACGGGTTCTCCTTGGTGTTGTCTTCCACATTTCAGTTAAGTATTAAATGGGTTGCGCTCAGTTTGGTCGTTCTTTGTTGCTCTGGTTTAATTCGTAGATTATCATTGGTTGCTCTTGTTTAGATAATCTTTGTTTTGGTATTGGTTCATTTTGGTAGGCCTAAGTTCCCTGCGCATTTTGGTTGGAATTTGTCTTTGTTTGACATGACTAACAGTAGTAATTGTTTCCTGTCCTGGTTACGTTGCAACGGGGATTCCCGGTTGGAGGATTCGTGTTCGGTTCCTCCGATTGGAACTCCTACATATGAGCTCTATTGTAAACACGGTGTAGGTCCTATTGTGTATAATGAAGTATGGGTCCGTTATACCAGAAAAGATGGTGTCCTTAGTTGGCCACCGCATGGTAGCTTCGAAAGCGAAATTCTAGACAATCTAGAAATGAAGTTGTTTAAAAGAAAAGCCCGGCCGGCAATGTTTGATTCTTTTCGCGTATGGCGTAAAGAAGCCAAACAGAGAGAAATTAGGAAGACGAAGAAAGAACAGAAAGAGAAAGGGTTGACTTTAATGGAGTCTGCTAGGCAGCTGCATGTCAACGAGACTGAGAAAGCAATGGAGATGGCGAATAGAAAATATAATTTGGCAATTGATAAATGTTACCCTGTATTGCCATCTTGTCCTACTAAGCCGATAGAGGACCATGAAAAGGATCCTCTGTTGTCTTACCTGTTAAATTCACCTCCACCGTATGCACAGGGTATTACAGTACCACAGTTACTACCTGTTGTACAGCCAGCTGCTGGTCAGCCTGGAATAGTTGCTCCACTTCCTTTGATTCCAGCTCCTGTCCTTCCCGTGGTTAATGTTCCTTCGGCACCCCCTCTTCCTGGGTCGCCTGTTCCGCCTTTGCCTGTCGTTTCGCAAACTGCTTTACCTACTACTCCCACCCTTACTATTTCATCTGCTCCAGCTGCCCTGTCCCCGAACCCTGTGGACATTCTGACTCCGCTTTCCGTTCGTCGGAAAATAACCGACTCTGTAACTAATATCTTAACTCCTCTCTACAGGTCTTTTATTGGGACCCCCGTTTCTGACTCTATACAGAGACGTAGCCAGCTTCCTGGTCCCCAGGAACGAGAAATGTTAGATTCGACAGCTCTTAGGTGGATGTCGAAAGCTGCGAAGTATGATGCACGAAGAGTGTTAGATACCTTTATGCAATGGAATGAACCAACTCAACGTTACGTTTTTGACGTGATGTGTTCTCTTGTGCGTGAGGAATGGGAAGATGATGACTTAGATTCCGTCCCCTCTGATCTGATAAATGTTCAGCAGAAATTTTCCGCAGGAATGATGATAGGTTCAGAAGTAAGGGAAGCGATAGAACTGATTTTAGCTTATAGGGATGATTTCCCTCTTCGAGCGCCAAGGGACCCTGATGGTTCACCGATTACTAGGAAAAGACGAGGTCAATATCCGATGAGGGAAGTTCCACCGATATGGCGCGATGCAGTCCGAGCTGATGCGGCTAATGGTATTGCAGCTGCTCCGGCACAATTCCAGAGAGTGTGGATACACATCCCTTGGAAGCGGGCCGAAGTATTAGCAGTAAAACAAGCGCTGACGGACCCGCGTAAAAACCCTGCTGGTTATTATAAAGAGTTAACACAGACAGTTCAAGCGTGTGTCATGAATTTGGCAGACATTGAAATGCTATTTGGCAATGTAGTGCCACAGCCTATATGGGCCAAGATTCGGCAAGAGAACCACCCGGTCGCCCTAGGAGGTGATTGGCCAGCTATTGTAGCAGCAGATGCGCAACAAGTTGGCGGTGCTAAACCTGAACCTCTGATTGCTGCCTTACCTGGCAGAATAATTAATCTGATGAAAACGCTGATGCCAGCATTACGAGTTAATTGGGATAAACTATCGGCATGCAAACAAAAGAAGGACGAAAGCGTCTCTGACTTTTTCACTAGATTTGAAGAGACCTTCGTAGACCACAGTGGGCAAGATATGAGTACTGAGGGAGGCCAGAGGTTGTTTGTCGACAAGTTCATGTTTAATTTACTACCTGAGCTTAGTAACAAGTTAAAGGATTCTGAAAGTGCATGGGCAGTGTCGACGACAGCACAGATACTTGCAACTGCTCAGTATTACGAGAATAGAGAGAAAGAAGAGAAGGAAAAGTCAGAAAAGAAGACAAAAGATTTGAAGACTAAAGTACTATTGCAACAGGCGTATCCGCCTCGCTCGAATCAGTCAGATTCACAGCAGCGACCCCAGTTTCAGCAACAGCCACAATTTCAGCAAGGGACGTCCCAAAGATTTAATTATGGTTTTTCCCGACAACAGTTAGCATGGAATCAGTGTGCCTATTGTAAAAAGGAGGGTCATTATAAGAATGAGTGTCCGGTACTGCACGCACAGACTAGTGGTGTCCCAGCTCAGAGAGGTAATGTTGGGTTTATGCAAGCTCCTAGAGGTAGAGGACGTGGTACAATGACACCACAGGCCGATCGCCCATCAAATTATTTCGATCAGCGAAATGTACAACCTGCGCAACTAGGTAGATCTCCACAGTATCATGTTGAAGATTACTATGATCATAATGAAGAGATTCAGAGAAGCGAGTACTAGGACAGCCACAGGCAAAGAGAGGGAGTAGTATCAGTTCCAGTTGATCAGAGTGGACCTTATGTTGCAGTAGTTACATCAGGCGTGGTCGAACCGTTTCTGTTGGATACTGGTGCGGCAAAAAGTTCAATTATGCATGCGAAACTCCCTGGCGCACCTTTGTCTGGCTTAACGAACACTTCAGTAGGTTTCTCAGGTGCCCCTGTTCACAATCCTGTTTCTAGTCCTTTATCAATTTCTGTTGGGCCATGCGAACTAGAAGCACCCCTTATCCTAACAACCGGTTGTAATGAGAATCTGCTTGGTTTAGATCTGTTGAAACGCCTGCATGCGACACTGTACTGTTCTCCTTCAGGAGTACAGCTCACATTAGGCAAAAGAGTCATCTCTCCAATGTATATGTCGATGGATAAGCTCCCACCGGAGCTGCGTTCTCTCCCTGATACTCTTTGGGCGACTGGTCCTAACGATGTAGGCCTCTTGGAAATTCCCCCTTATGTGGTAAGTCTGAAAGCGAATGTTAGATTCCCACGAATCACACAGTATCGGATTTCGAATGAAGGTGAAAGTGCACTCTTGCTGATTGTGAAAGACTTAATACAGAAAGATGTGATAGAGGAAACTAGAGGAAATGTCTGCAATAGTCCTGTTCTGCCGATTTTAAAACGCACTGACCCGTCTAAACCTCCAATCTACAGATTTGTGATTGACCTCAGAGAAGTTAACAAAATAGTAACCCCGGGCGTAGCACTACGCTTCGCCCACGTAGTGTACGTAGCGCTGCCTGCTTCGCACTTTCCGAAGTAGGCGAAGCAGGGCAGCGCTACGCACACGCCGAGGGCGAAGCGTAGCTGCTTGCCACCCGCCACCCACCTCCCACCTGCCCTCCTTTTAATAATATAAGCATTGAAAAATAAATTAAAGTAAGTCGACTTACCCGTAAGCGCGGCGTCTCCGGGGCTCCCTCTTTCTGTTTCTAATTTCTTCTGGCAAATGCGCATGCGCGGACACCCGCGCATGCGCATTTCTCGCGAGAAATGCGCATGCGCGGGCGTCCGCGCATGCGCATTTGCCAGAAGAAATTAGAAACAGAAAGAGGGAGCCCCGGAGACGCCGCGCTTACGGGTAAGTCGACTTACTTTAATTTATTTTTCATTGCTTATATTATTTAAAAGAAGGGCGGGCGGGAGGTGGGTGGCACGTAGTGGGGCTACGCGAAGCGCGTAGTGTGCGTAGATTTGGGCACACTACGTGCTGCTTCACGTAGCCCCACTACGCCCACTACGCCCACCCTTACAAAATAGTGATTCCGCAGTTTCCTGTGGTACCAGATATCACTGCATTATTGACGTTGATTCCTGCCTCAACCTCATGGTTTACAGTGATCGACTTGAAGAATGCCTTCTTCAGCATTCCGATAGCCGAGGAAAGTAGAGACATTTTTGGTTTCTCCTTAGGAGGTCGCAGTTTCAGATTCAAACGCGCTCCACAAGGTTATTGTGAGAGCCCCTCAATTTACAGCCAAGCATTGAAGAGTCAATTAGATGCTCTTGTACTTCCTCCTGCTGTTGCTCTGATCCAATATGTAGATGATCTTTTACTGGCTGCTGATGACAAGGAAACTTGCAAAATAGCTACAATTTCTTTATTACGTCATTTGTCAGACTTACATCACAAGGTTTCACCTTCTAAACTGCAATATTGTTGCCAAGAAGTGACCTACTTAGGTCATCTTTTGTCAAAGGAGGGAAGAAGGTTGACCTCAGAGAGAATCAAAGCAATTTCGCAGATGTTTATACCAAGCACACAGAGAGAAGTACGTGCGTTTTTGGGTATTACGTCATACTGCAGGCAATGGATCCCAAATTTTTCTCTCATGGCGAAACCATTGGTGGCCCTGACTGGAAAAGGTGTTCCGAGCCCTTTGCCATGGTCTGATGAATGTCAACAGAGCTTCTCCAACTTACGTGATGCGCTGTGTTCAGCTCCTGTGTTGGGTACTCCTGACTACAGTAAGCCGTTTACTTTATATGTCCATGAAAGAGAAGGTTGTGCGTTGAGTGTATTAACGCAACAATTTGGTGACAAACAGCGGCCTTGTGCATATTTCTCATCCACATTAGACCCGGTAGCCAGAGCATTGCCAAGTTGTTTGAGAGCTACAGCAGCAGCTGCAGTGTCTATTCGACAGTCTGCTGGACTAGTCATGAACAACATGTTAGTAGTCATGGTTCCACATGCTGTGGATACACTCATGAATCGAACAAAAACTCAGCACCTCACCAGTGCTCGACTATCAGGCTATGAGCTGACGCTTTTGGCAAGTCACATTCAGATCAAGCGATGCAACATATTGAATCCAGCAACGCTGTTGCCGACTACTCAGGAGTCGAGTGATTCAGAGCCCCATGATTGTTGTTTCAGAACTGAAGAAGAGACAAAAGGTAGGATTGATTTAAAAGACACTCCGTTACTAGATCCAGACGGCACTTTGTACGTCGATGGGTCATGTTTCAAACTACAGAATGGTGATGTGACGGCCGCGTATGCAGTTACGACTTTGAGTACGATTGTTGAGACCGCAAGAGTAAGTCAGAATTCTGCTCAAGCTGCAGAATTAATTGCATTAACAAAAGCGTGTGTTTTAGCTGAGGGAAAGAGAGTGAATGTGTTTACTGATAGCCAATACGCCTTCGGCGTAGCACATAGTTTTGGACGTCTGTGGAAAGAAAGAGGTTTTCTCACGTCCCATGGGACTAAGATCCAACATGGACAGTTAGTCAGCGATCTATTGGAATCTCTGACCCTACCGAATGAAGTTGCGATTGTGAAGTGCAGTGCACATCGAAAGATTACGGATGATGTTGGCCGTGGGAATGCGTTCGCTGATGAGGTCACCAAAGAAACGGCCAAGAACATGACGAGCCGAATGTACGTTGCAACGTCTGCAAGATGGATTGCTGAATCAGGGATGTGTGAGAATACGATTGAAAGTGTAAAGGCAATCCAGAATGAAGCAACTGAAAATGAGAAGAATGAATGGAAGTTGAAAACGGGTAAAATGGATTCAAGTGGATGTTGGGTTGATTTGTCTGAACAGCAGCGTTGGATGTTACCTGATGCGTATGTGCTCGCAGTAGTCACGATGGCGCATGGAGCGGCGCACATCAGTTCGAACGGGATCTGTAAAATGTTAGCCCCAGTATGGAAGAATGATGGAATTACTAAGTGTGCGGAAAGAGTGGTGAAAAACTGCATGATATGCCTGATGCATAATCCTGGCAAGGGAACCCCAACCCCAACTGGTCATTTTGCTCCCCCTTCTTGTCCCTTTGAAGTGATTCAGTTGGATTTTATCCACATGGACAGGTGTAACAATCTTAAATATGTCCTAGTGGTAGTCTGTGCCTTTTCAAGATGGATTGAGGCATATCCATTAAAGGATAACACTGCTATGTCCACTGCCAAAATCCTCCTCAAAGAATACTTCCCCAGGTATGGTATGCCACGGATTGTTTGGTCAGACAATGGAAGCGAGTTTGTAGGGAAAGTCATGAAGAGTGTGTGCACGGGTCTGGGTATCACCCAGAAATTCCACAGTGCGAATCACCCACAGTCAGCAGGTTTGGTTGAAGGGTACAATGGTACCCTGAAGCTGAAACTTGCTAAAATTCAAGCTTCCACTGGTCTATCTTGGCCAGATGCACTGCCTTTAGCTCTACTGTCCACCAGAGCGACTGTACACTCTCGAGTAGAGCTTAGCCCATATGAGATTGTGTTTGGTCGTCCTGCTAATGTTTGGGGAGTCCCTAGGCCAAAGGAATTCAAACAGATCGAATATCCAATGTTGATTGATTATCTTTATGACTTGACTGCTAAACTAAGCCTTATTCATCAACAGGTATTCGAATCCTTGCCTAAACTGCCAGAGAGTCCAGGCCACACGCTGAAACCAGGTGACCAAGTGGTGGTACGGAATTTTGAGCGAACCCGGAACCTCCAGCCAAGATTCGTGGGCCCGTTCCAAGTGCTCCTAACAACGAGAACTGCTGTACGCCTAGCTGGAAGGAAGAATTGGGTGCACGCTAGCCATACGAAGCGTGTCCCTCTCCCACTCCCCTATGACAACTGAGTTAGACAGGGATTTGGTGTATCCGAGACAGAACCTGTTCCTAGGCTCATCCTTTTCAGTGATGCAGAGTACATAACGGACCCACGAACTGAAACGCAGAACTCTGACACCTCAGCAGGAACCGCTCCTTTGAACTTTGGACAGAGTGTTGTACAAAGTGAACATTTGTCACCTGTGGAGTCGAACATTTCTGCACCTGTAGACCAGCTATTCCAAGATCAGACAAGACCCGGGAAGTGCAGATATAATCTACGTTCTCATGCTATGAACTAATGACATTGCATAATTACCTTTCTGTTTGAAAACTGTTTTGATCTTATTGCATTCCATTCAGTCAGGAAGTTTGCTCTAAATTTTTATCTTTTTGTTTTTGTTGTTCTCTCACCTTGCCGTCTGGGTTACCGTAGGGTCGTAACGTGTGCCTTGTTTTAATTTGCAGGGAACCAGACACAAGGTCGGTTCCTTCTGTTTACTTTGGGAACTCCCAGGGTAGACAGAGGCAATTTTTTAACAGGTACAAACCATCGGTTGCGAACGGTTGTAGAAGATGGAGCTTCCTGAACTGCGACGGGTTAACGTCATAAATGTGCACAAGACAAAACTATATGACATATTGTATAGGAAATGTTTTCTAATGCAATGTGCTCTGACACTTCTGATTGTTTTAATAACTTTGGTAGGCGGAATTATTTTTGGTATTCAGTTGATATTTACACCTATTACATCTACAGTATCTCCCCGTGTTCCCGTTTCTCCGACTGTTGTTTCTCTTCATTCTTTCCATCCTTTTCCTGCCCACGAGCAAGCTCGACGCTCTGAGTTTATAAATAACACTTTCATTCAACTCTTGCACCAACATCAACTAGTGGTTAACACAACGAACTGCCGGGTGTGTGGCTTGATACCACATACCATGGATAAGGGCATCCCTTATCTGGTTCTGCCCTTTAGTTATAATGGATCATTCTGGGCATTTCAGACCATGTTCGCTTATGCCCTAGAGACCTATCCTCCACGACCTCCGCGTTCCACTAGGTATAACTCCGCTAATAGAGCCTTGGTAAAAGGAATCACTGACATGGTTAGAGAAGTCAATACCACTCCGTTCATTCCCAAGGATGAATTGCGAGTTTACATGGGTTGGAATGTTACGGAATATGGCATTACTTTGGGTGAGAACAAACGTAAAAGCTCGACTCCGATCTGGGTCGTACCCCACCAAGGTCAGGTCTGTTTGCAAGGAAATGGGAGGAATCCGAAAGCTCGACTAGGGAAGAGTGACTGTATCGAAACATACGTTTTCCCGTCACAGTCTTCCCCTGCATTTTTAGCTGCTAAGGGCACCTATTTTGTTTGCAAAGACAGAGCATACACATGGCTGCCTGCTGACTTCTCAGGCTCATGTTATATCGCTCAACTGTTACCTCCGACATACACTGCTGCACCGGACTATCACAAAACTAGAGTTGTGAGAGGTGTTTTCAGTAAAGAAGATACTGCAGGCCAAGAAGCAGGAGACTTCTTCAAAGGTTTCCTTCCATTCTGGGGGCCTATGGCCAACAGTAGAAACTTACGTCAACTAACACGGGTAGTTGAATCCACTATCACCAAAACTGCGGGTGCCCTTAGTAACCTGACAGCTGAGCTTCAAGCGGATCGCCTCATGACGTTACAGAACCGTATGGTCCTTGATGTGTTACTTGCAGATCGAGGTGGGGTATGTAAGATGATCCAGTCGAGTTGCTGCGTTTTTATCCCAGATAATGCGCCAACGGTATATAAGGCCATCTCTAAGTTACACAAAATCTCTGACTCTATTCAAGTAGAGGAAGGTGACTGGTCATTAATGGGATGGTTCTGGAGTCTGTTATCTGCGTGGGGATGGAAGGTTCTGATAGTCACTGGTGTTGCGTTGGTATTTTTATTTTCGTGCTGTCTCATTGTTCAGTGTGGTCCTGCCTTATGTAGCCTTTGTGTTTCGACATGCGTAAGAAGACCACCTGTTTTTAGAGATACGCCACGGGATGGAGTAATGCTTCAGCAACATATCAGTGACCTGATGAACATAGAAATGGACTCTGACATAGAGTAAGTTATTGCCTATGTAACGGCAAAAGGACGGTCTTAGGTTCTGTAGCGATCCGAACCTGTGTATTCGATATCGTAGTACTGACACGATTTTGGTACCAATGAACCGTAAATGATCCATTATAAGCATGACAGTGTTTTCGCTGCGCAACTAGCATGAATTCACTGAGAAATAGGGCATTCTGTTGTTAAGTCATGGCATCCATTTTAGTTACAGCATCCATTTTGTTTCTTGCCCTCACATAGTCAATGAACAGGCGATGACCCCGGCAGAATCACCTTGTTAAGGATACGTAAGCTCGAGCCCCGAGAAAGGCTGACGCTGCATGACTAGGCAGAATCAAGCTGCCTCCCTTGCCTGAGGCCAGTCCTGCTATACTGGTTCTCGTGTCCATTGTCCTGACTGAAAGGCCGAAGACGGTAGCCATGCCCGTTTATGATCCATAAACACCTCTTATCCTACTTTTCAATCCTTTGCACCTGGCTCTGCTCCTCTCCTTCTGGGCTTTTACAATGGGGAGGTTACGATTTTTATGATGGGGAGGATCGGGCAAAGAATGGAAAACTGACAAGGGGACCTGATCGAATACCGAAAACCTATGATTAGTTATTGTTTGATGTCTATTTACTGTTTGTTTGGGATACCGGGTTGGGCATGAGAAATATTCGTGTAATGTTGCCTAAAGACATTTTTCGTGTATTTAAGGAACAACCCACTTAATGCAATTTGAACAGTCTCGTAGATTCTGCCTCTGTGTGGTTCCTATGACTTCTGTGTCCCTGCAGTGAATAAATCTTGGTCTCTGACGCCACCATCGAGAAACCCGCGTCTCTGTTTATTTGTGCACCGAGACAGGAAGGAACTCAGGGGTCTTCGGGTGTTGTTTCCCTGACACCTCTGGACTCTTAAAAGTCCAGAACCTCACTATTCCATGCTGTCTCTTTGCGGTTTAATTTTGTAACAAGTAAGTTGTTTTGAACTGCAATCTCAACATCTAAAAACACTATCTTCTTTCTACTCATGTGTACTGTGAGATGAAGACTGAAGTCATTTACGTTTAACTTATTCACAAACGATACATCTGAATCTCCCTTCCAAATCATGAAAATGTCATCTATAAACCTGGTCCACATTAGGATATGCTTGTCCATCCTTTCCATTTAGATAGACACCTCCTCGTCCCACCAGCCCATGAAAGGATTCACTTAACTGGGGGCAAAGCAGGTGCCCATCACTGTTCCCTGGACCTGTTTATATATACTTTGGTCAAAATAAAAAAAATATTTGTCAAGCAATACCAGATCATATCAATGAGCATTTCAGTATGTAATAGTAAAGAAACGGGACTAGCTCGCAAGAAGTTTCGAAAGACCAGGATCCCCAGGTGGGATCTGATACATGGATACAAACTCATCACATCTAGTGTAACTGGTACATAGTCTTCTTCCCAGGCCATCCCCTCGATTAAAGTCAAAAAGGGGGTGGTGTCTTTCTGGTATGCTGGTAATATACTGTGATAAAAGGTCTAAGATAGTGGTCAATATAATTTGAAGTTTCTTCTCGGAGCAAGCTAATTGAAGACACAATGAGTCTTCCAGGGGGTTGCTGGGCATTCTTGTGCAGTTTAGGCAACATATATAGAACAGGAATTATAGGATGCTCACATTTTAAGAATTGAAATTCTTCCCAATCTATCAGGCCATTATCCTCCCAGTCAGACAACATTTCTGTATATTTCAGGTTGGATGATGTTACCATCATCTTGTTAGACACTTTGTAACACAATGGGTCATTGAGTTGTTTCCCCCTTCTGCCAGGTAATGTTTTTTCGACCAGACAACCACATTTCCCCCTTTGTCTGACTGTCTAATCTATAGACGAACACATCTTGAGGTTTTCTAGAGCCGCAATTTGCATACTGGAGGGATTCCTTCTGGCTCTACCCTTAGTCTCATATCTAAAACCTTTCAGTTCCTTCACAATACTTTTCTCAAAAACCTCCAAGGCATCGCAATGCATAACTGGTATAAAAGTAGAACTAGGTTTGAATTGGCTTGGACAAGCTGAATCCACCCCTACACCTAGGGCATGCAAATTCAAAAAGGGGTCTTGAAGACTCTCAAACTCTTCATACATTTGGGCTAATGAAAGTAATAGCCCTATATCCTCAATACACAATCTGTTTGGTTTATCCTGCACCAATCTGAGCCATGGGTTTAGGTTGTGGTAGATGAAACCACTTCATCAGTTTCAATTTTCTGAGGCAACAAAATAAATAAATCTTAGTCTGCAAGTAGTCAAGATTTTTAAAAGGACAGAAAGATAAGCCTAAGGATAAAAGCTTAATATCAATTGAAGATAACTCATGATCTGATAGATTAAATACAGTCCTTTTGTTGTTTTTCTCACCCTCGTTGTCACTTCCACGGGCTTTGCTTCTCCTTCTGTTACGTCTTGACCTTGATTTTTTGTTCCTCTTATTCCCCTTGCTTTTCCTCACACTCCGCGCCCCTGCCTCTCTCCGAAAATCCTGATGCATATGTTGTTGATTTGACTTCTCTTTATTTAATAATTGAAATTGTTTCAGGAAGTTCTTCTTATTCGATTGTATGCTTCGCAACAGAGTGTCCGCTGATGTATCAGATGGATTACTATCTGAAACTTCACTCTCCTCTGTGGTTTGCTCCTCTTGACTAGCAGTGATCATTGTCTTACTTGGATTGATTTGTTCCTCTCCTTCTTCCAAGAACAAATGGTCGTACTTTCAATGGAAGGTTAGAGTTCTACCAGCTTGGTAATCCTTAAAATCTCTGATGAACTTCCTTTGTTTCTTATTGGAAATTTCATCCTTTATTTTGTTCAAACGTATTTGTAACTTAGTGAAAAATTCATCAAAAGCCTCATTTTAGACCAGTCCCAATGGTTCCTCTGTTACTTTATCTTCTCAAATATTTTGTATCTATCTCATCATAGTCGTTGAACATTCCTTGGAATTATTAATCCATTCATCTAATAATTCTGGATCCGGGTTTTCATTGGTTGTTATTGTATAAATGCAGAGTCCTCTCGGGATGCGTCCCACATCTATGTATTTTTGCAGAGACACTGCCTCCCACCATTTGGCCATCTCTTTTTTTCATTGTTTCTCTAATTTTTCATAGAGTGCTTGGATTTTGACTCCCTCTCCTGTATTAGTTTTCATTCTAACACCTGTTCCTCCCGCAGTGTCCCCTTCCGCCATCTGTGTAAAAAATAGTCTATTGGAAACCTCTTTCCGTTTTTGCACCCAATAATGAGGTCACCATTCCTAACTTCTGGTCCAAATGTTATAATAAACTCACTTTCAAAGTTTTCATCCTAAGTATATAGATATCCTACTGGCAGTTGCATGTAGGTATTTATAGCTATTTAGGGTGTATGGGTTCAAGAGTGCATGTGCAAACAGCTGTATGGGTGGGTGAGTGTGGGTGTGTTGGTGAAAGAATGGCTGTCTCAGTGGTACATGTCCAAGTAACTACATATGTAAAAGGCAGTGTATGTGAGAATTGGAGTATATAAATGACTATACATGAGCGTCAGTGATTGTGAGAGTGGCTGTATAGATGAGTGTGTACTTGTATCAGTGATTGTATAAGAGAGTAAGTTTGCATTTGTTTCTGTTTGAATAAGTGATGTGGTGTGTGTATAACGGTATAGGTCAGTAAATGGAAGTGTGATTGATTCTTTGCATGACTGACTAGGTGTGTGAGTAACTCCATGGATGAGTGGTGGTGTGTGAGTGTCTGTATAGGCGTATGAGTGTTTATGATAGTGTTGTATTGGTGAGTGACTGCATGTATGAGTGACTATATGGGTAAATGAGTGGATGTGTGTGTAGACCTAGGAATCAGTGAGTGCTTATGTAGTAACTGGTGTTGGTGTGTCAATGGTTTTGCAAATGGTAGTCTGTATTTTACAGTGGGTATTTCAAAGGTTATATTAGAGTGTTAGGAGGTGCATCAGATTTTCACGCGGATGATGTCATCAGTGATGTCATCTGTGATGTCATTTGAGATGTCATCAGTGATGTCACTGACCATGCCATGAATGATGCAATATGTGATGTCATCAGACATGCATTGCTGGTGCACGAGTTATAGTTAGCTGAACTAACTATAACGTAGGAATTTCTATGGTTTTGTACGAGTGAAATGTCCAACTAACTATAACTTTCCCAAAAACCTATGTTTTTTTCAGTGAATTTCTAAGGTTTTTAAAATATTAATTTCTAACTATAACGTGCCTGAACCCTATGGTTTTTTCAGTGAATTTCAATGGTTTTTTAAATGCTAATTTCTAACTATAACGTCCCTGAAACCTATGGTTTTTTCAGTGAATTTCAAAGGTTTTTTATTTGCTAATTTCTAACTATAACATACCTGTTGTGTTTCCAGAGTGGTGGAGAAAGGTGAGCATGGCCTCCAAAACACCTCTTAGCAATCCCACTGTGTGGGATTTGCTGGAGGTAACAGGAGGAGTAGTTAGCCCCCAATGTCAACCTTGGGGGCCAACTATCCCTTTTATTACCACCAGTAAGTCCCACGCAGCAGGATTGCAAACTTCTTATATAAGGACCTGCCCCCTTCCTGCACCACTGTGCAAGCGTGCCCCCTAGCACGTTGTAAGTTGGGGGTTTAAGTCCCTTTGAATCCTGAGGGTCCCTGCGTGCTGACTATCCAACCAGGTACCTCCAGGAGGCGGCATAGAGCTGCGTTGCACAGAGGTGTGCCACGGCCATGCCCCTTTTTACACCTCTCTGCAGCGCAGCTCATAGGTGCTTACTGGAGGTACCTGGTGGGCTAGTTGGACCCGAGGGACCCTCAGGATTCCAGGGGACTTAATCCCACAATTTACAACGGGCCAGTGGGCCCATTTGCACAGTGATGCAGGGAGGGGCCTGATGTGACAAGTGTGCAAACACACCCTGTGGTGCATTTTAAGTTGGGGGATTAAGTCCCCTTGAATCCTGAGGATCCCTGGGGACCAACTAGCCCACCAGGAACCTCCAGTAAGCACCACAGGGCTGCGTTGCAGAGAGGTGGTCCAAGGCCACACCCCTTTTTACACATCTCTGCAACCCAACTCTGTGGTGCTTACTGGACGTATCTGTTGGGTTAGTTGGCCGCCAGGGACCCTCAGGAATCGAGGGGAATTAATCCCCCAACTTAAAACATGCCACAGGATGTGTTTGCACACATGTCACATTAGGCCCCACCCCCTCCCTTCACCACTGTGCAAACACACGCCGTGGCGCGTTTTTAGTTGGGAGATTAAGTCCCCTTGACTCCGGAGGTTCCCTGGGGTCGAACTAGCCCACCAGGTACCTCCAGTAAGCGCCACACAGCTGCGTTGCAGAGCGGTACAAAAAGGGGCATGGCCTTGGACCACCTGTGTCCAACCCAGCCCTGTGGCTCATACTGGAGGTACCTGGTGGGCTAGATAGCCCCCAGGGACTCTCAGGATTCAAGGGGAACTAATTCCTCACCTTAAAACGTGCCATGGGGCTCTTTTGCACAGTGGTGCAGGGAGGGGGCGGGGCCTCCTGCGATTTGCCGGTTCCTTTTTTTTAAAAACAAATTGGGAGGGGGGCTGCATGGCCCCCCTTCCATGGGCCACTTTTGGCCCCGGGTACCCCATCCCCTGGGGCCTGGCACCCTTTTTTTTTTTTAGATGTCATCAGTGATGTCATCAGTGATGTCATCGACCATGTCATGAGTGATGTAATATGTGACGTCATCACCAGTGCATTGTGGGCGGGCAAATTTCTCTGGTTTTATATGAGTCAAATGTCCAACTAACTATAACATCTGTAAAACCTATGGTTTTTTCAGTGAATTTCAAAGGTTTTTTGAATGTTAATTTCATATTTTAATATTTATAAAACCTATATTTTTTCTATTTTTTTTGGTAACATTTTGGAACTCTATTATCCTTTTTTGCGTTTAATTTGAAAAATATGTAATGTTTTATATCTTCAAAAAAAAGTATGTATATCGTTTTTTTTTTTTTTTTAGGAAACTGAAGTCCCGTACTGGTAGTGTACCAAGCTCCATCAGCAAGCGAATCCTATCCGCCATATTGCTATACTCCTAAAGGATGCGCATTTCGTATCCGACGGGTTCGTGGCACCACGTCCCGCGTAACATCATATACATATGTGGTCGCGCCAGCTGCTACTTTGGTATGCGTCGGGGATACGCAGTACCAAGCCGTGCCTTATGTCATGTACGTATGAGGTCACGCCCGTTGCGCATTGCGTATGTGATGAGTGCACGCTGCCAGGCCCTGTGTTACGTCATAGACGTATGGTGTCGCGCCGGGAACACAATTCCCTCATTTTCTTTTCATCTCAAAACTATATCTAAATAAGTTTAAAGTGTATAACAAGCGATCATCTAAAATATTTTAGACATTTATATATTTCTAACTGTAATTAACTTATATTATGGTAATATTTTCTCAAAATCGTGTCAGGTGCAGCCTCCTTGCACGCTCGCTGCGCGATTGCCATGTGACCTTAAAGAAAAGCATTTGATTGGTTCATAACATTTCCCAATGTAACAGTTGGAGGACCCCACCCATTTTCGCCATTCTCTCTACAGCGTTTGATGAGAGACTCCTCTTCTGCTTACAGAGCTTTCTTGAAAACTTTTTGCTATGTACACATATCTGACAGTACACACAACATGCAACCATCATCTTCATCAATATTCATTCTCTGTAAAGCAGCCTTCCACCTGTGATAGCCATGCATCTAAAAGCTACGTAACAGAACTTTTCCCCACTGCCAGAGGTAACATGGTTGCATACGCTGTCCACAGCACAATGTAATGTGGTACGACCCAGTGGCAGTATCATGCATACATAATGAACACACGGACACAGATAGATAGTGGAAGTGGGTATGGGCACGTGCGCTCGACTCCTTTTTATTACCAGGGTCACATATCCAGTGACGCCTGTGCAGGATGCGTGTGGGGTGAGTGTAAACCAGCCCTCAGGGAATGGTTGCTGCTAGCATCAACTGCAACAGTAATTATTGGATCACACACAGAGATTCAATAATAAAAGGGTCAATAGTTTGTGCTGCAGTAAGGTAGGGACACTAGATGTGAAATAATACAGAAAGATTCTATCGTAAAACAACCATAACTTGTGGTATACTGAGATACAGGCAGTAGATCTGAAATAATACACAAAAAGATTGTACCATAAAGGGTCCATCGGGTCTAGTGCACTTAGATAGCCATATCAAAAGCATTCAGCATGTGCACACCCAGCGATGATGTGTGCTGGGGGCGGGCGGTACTAGGAGCAATGTCTGTTGCCTACAACACTACATCATCTTCAATAGCAACTCAATCTGAATTGTAAACACTGCTGTCTGCACTGTAGGCCAGATAGCGGTCAGCAAGGGCCCACAGCCATGTGGCGTTGACTTGAGCTGTCCTGTTTGCCGTACGCGAAGCAACAAAAACCATGTGTGGACCCTGTGATGATGCGTATGCGTGGTGTGGACAGAGCGCACTGGAGCAATGTCTTTTGCCTACAGGACTGCGTCATCTACAATAGCCACTCGATCTGAATTGTGAACACTGCTGTCTGCAGTGTAAATTGAAGGCAGTAGTGAGCACAGTCTTCCATGAATACTTTTTCTCACGTCCTCTTCACAAAATACAACAACATAAATTACACAAAACTCTGCAATAAAGAAATCAAAAAAATTCGAATTGCGATCTCTGCTGTCCACTGTGTACACTGTTATTCAGTGTTATTTACCACTACCAAGAAGAGTTTGGTCATTGTATCAGACCTATCAGTCATCTTAAAAATTTCTTCAAGCAAGTATACTAAAAGGCTATTGTGTATATTTCAATAGACGTTGTAGTTAGTTTCCTAATGGACTCTGTAATTAAACAATCACCACTCGATCTGAATTGTGAGCCCTGCTGACCGCACTGTAGGCCAGAGGCAGTGGTCATTAACGCCTCACAGCCACGTGCCGTTGGATTCTGAAGCACGCAGTTGGTTGCACCTGATAGGAGTGGGTACACAGAAATCATCACAAACTTTCCCTTCTGACATCCTCAATCACAGAATCAAGACCCCGTTTCACTGTTCCAACCTGATGTACCACAGTGTACTCCACTGACTGCAGTCAACCAAGCCCAATAATCATGTGCAGCAGTTAGCTACGGAAGCACAGAGTCTGATGCACCTCAACGGAGGGAGTTTTATCAAAACCAAGCAGCAAGTAATATCGGACATCGTCCATTTTGGGACCAAGACACCGTTCCACTGTTGGGACGTAGAGTTGGTTGCACCTGTTTGAAGGGAGTACCTTCATCTACACTCTCGGATGCAGTTCTAACATCGTACATTGTAGGATCAAGACCCGTTTCACTATTCGGACCTGCTGTACCGCGGTGTACTCCAGCGACTGCAGTCAGCCAAGCCCAATGATCATGTGCAGCAATTAACTACGGAAGCACAGAGTCTGATGCACATTAATGGAGGGACTTCTGTGAAAACCAACAAGCAGCAGGTAATAGCGGACATCGTCCATTCTGGGATCAAGACACCGTTCCACTGTTGGGACCTAAAGTTGGTTACACCTGGTCGAAGGGAGTACCTTCATCTGCACTCTCAGATGCAGTTCTACCATCATCCATTCTGGGATCAAGACCCCGTTCCACTGTTCGGACCTGCTGTACCGCGGTGTACTCCACCGACTGGTGTCAACCAAGCACAATAATCATGTGCAGCACATAGCTACGGAAGCACAGAGTCTGATGCACGTCAACGCAGGGACTTTTGTGAAAACCCACAAGCAGCAGGTAATATTGGACACGTCCATTGTGGGATCAAGACACCGTTCCACTGTTGGGACCTAGAGTTGGTTACAGCTGGTCGAAAGGAGTACCTTCATCTGCACTCTCAGATGCAGTTCTAACATTGTCAATTGTGGGATCAAGACACCATTCCACTGTTGGTACCTCTTCAACTACTTTGTTAGCAGTATACAGAGCACTTCACGGTGCAGGGCGCTGTCTGCCTGTGTCGCGGTAGCCAGCGTTGATCTCAGGAGCCTTCCCAGCTCACAGACCTCGGCCCAAAAGCTTCCGCTGGCACATGGTGGGCCCTCTTTCACATACGACGCTGTTGAAAGGTAAAGTGTGGGGCATATGTGCGTCGCAGCGGCCATGATGGTTTCTGGGTAGCAGCAGGCTGAGAACATTATTCCCACAGCCACCTTCGTTCACGGCATCAGCCTCGTGGCTGTGTAAGCTGCCCAGACCTGACAGACATGTTCGCCATTCCAGAAGAGAACCACACCCAGAGAAACATGCCTTTTATTCATACCCCTATGCTAGCCTTGCGTACGCCAAGCCAGCCCACTACGCTAAAGATTTTGGGGGGGAGGGGGCACATACGCACTATGTTTTCCTAATCTTCCCTACTAACTGTACTATCATAGTTGCATCCACTGTCGACTTCACTCAATAGACCATCAGTGTATGTTGACATGTAAATGTCTGTGCTCTGCACACTCAAGTCTGTCCGGCACATCCCCTCAACACTTTGCATTGTATACTTTTATAATCGAGAATCACTTGCCACCTTCGCACATACTTTGCTCCCATCTCTCCCGCATTCTGCATTGTGTGGCAGAGGTGCCATGCCATGTTTGGTTTGTGTACATGGCTAGCCACGCTTCCCACAGTACGAAGTGTCGTTGTGTCTGCTAGGTGTACATGTTGTTTGTCATGTTGTATGTGATTATATAAGGTAGCGTGTTTATTCACGAGCAGTGGTTTCTTCCATTTACATATCACTGTCTTAAAGAGGATACCGAAGTTTTTCTCACAGGTGAAATGTGGGACCACAATGGCAATCATTCATCACTATGCAAGAATGTCCAACTGCACGACGCTTCTAAGCTTACAGCCCCCAATTGTGCGTGCTTTCTTAAAAGCACGGCAACTCCCACAATCAGACCAACACTCACACAGCTTTCTAACAGCAGTTATCTGCTTCTTAATAGCATGGACTGCTACGCAATGTGAGCTGGCATACCGTATGTCCTTACTGTTTCAAACCGGATAACTTCCTCTGGCAATCTCTATTCCCACCCACACAAAGTAACTCCCAAAATTCAACTTGGCCTTCAATACCTACTTTGAAAACAGATTTTATTAAACGGAGCAAACTGAAAGCGCTTTTGTTTCAAACAGAAGTGTCCCTCACTTCTCCAAAAGTAATTTATCGACTGCAGATAGCACGAACTTCAAGTAAAATACACTCCCTTTTAAATACGAACCTCCCATTACACTTTGTGAATTGTTACCCAATTTTCAACACATCTGACATTTAAGGTCTGGCACACTTTTTTAACATTTTCTCCTCTGGCCTTCTCACAGTCTTTCAAACTGTTTTTAGTCTAATACCAGACTTCATTCATTCGATCATCTCAGGAATAACAGCAACAGTGCCCATAATTCTCGCTCTGTTTGCGGCCATCCTACTACTATTTTAGCTTATTAAAAATGGCTACGCTCCCTGTGGTATCAAGCATGTCCGACAGAATACGACTCTATGCGAAGCTACAGAAATACCATGAAAAAATGGAACAACTATTCGGCTGCCTGCCTCTATCTATTATCGGAGCCAGCTACAACATGACATTTATCTACACTTATGCAATCTGCGTGCAACCATCTTGTTATTACAATACTTGCCCAATCGTCTGGCAAATGGATCTATGCTTTGCCAACATCCCAGCAAACGCTCCCGATATACAGCAGGTAATGGAGTATCCTGAAAACCATGAACTTAATTGTTCGGGCAGTGGAGCAATGGCGGATGCAACGCAAAAAGGTATCCTGGCAGAATGGAATTTCTGCGCAGCCGTGAAAGATCTCCTGCAACGTGCAACCTTTGACAACATCGCAGATTGCCTGCCAATTCAAATTGCCGCTCCAACATTCAAGGAATGTCTATGCTCGAAACGCATCAGGACTTGCTAAGACGCGGAGGGCACAATCAGACTTTCCCTGATCTCCACTTACCTTCTACGAGTGCAGCTTAACTAGGAGCAACCTTTTCTTCACATATTTACGGCCGGCCCGGTCTGGAGCTGACACCACCGCTGAGAGGCACGTCCACCACCGGGTGTTACTTGGCGGAACACGGGGTGGGAGGGTGATTGTTGACACTGGGGTTTGTACTGGATTGTGCACCGGGTTGTTTGAGAGCCTCAAGTGCTGGTGTTTTGTTTGCAGGGTACTTTTGCTAAAGAGCGCATGTCCAAAACGTGTCAGGGCTGGCTAAGATGTGGAGGGTACAATCATACTTTCCCTGATCTCCTTGATGTATATATATATATATATATATATATATATATATATATATATATATATATATATATATATATATATATAAATAGCCACAGCCCTTAATTGCCATTTCCACGGCAACAAACAGGCACGGAACACAACGTAGAGTTTGCAGTGCAGTGTTTTTTATTGCATAAATATGAGAATCCAAAAAGTGAAACAGCAAGTGCCCAGCCTAATATATATATATATATATATATTCACTGAAAAAAACAGAGGTTTCAGGGACGTTATGGTTAGGAATTTGCATTTTCAAAACCTTAGAAATTTATTTTAAAAAACACAGGTTTCTGTGACTTTATAGTTAGGCTGACATTTCACTCTTACAAAACCAGAGAAATTCAGCCGTTATAGTTAGCTGACCTAATGATAACTCGTGCTACCGCAATAAACTGATTACATCACTTATTACATCACTCATGACATGGTCAGTGACATCACAGATGACTTCACAGATGACATCTCAAATGACATCCTGATGACATCACTGCTGACATCATCCAGTGACTGAGTGTTTCTAAAATGATTAAGAATGTTATGTATTGCACGTCAAGGTGTATTGAAGAATGAGTAGGTGTATGAGTGATTAGAGTGACTGGGGGTGAGTGTCTGAAAAGTTTCAGCACTCCATCCATAGTCTCCTTGTGTTTGCTTTGTTCACCTTAAGTTGGCAGGGTATGCCCAGATGTGGGTCCCTTGCTCACTTTGCCACTGGATTCAAGCTAACCTGGCTGATGAGGGCTGTTAGCCTGAAACCGGTCCGAGGATGCTTGTTTCCGGTCCAGGAAAGTCATGGCTTGGCAGTTCAAGCCGGACTGTTCCCATGAGGCACAGAGTCAAGACTGATTTGCATATAGCTATGTCTGAACTGGGGTGGCAAGGTGAGCTAAAGAATTTTGATGGATTCAACCCAGATCTGTACTGGGGGTGAGTGTCGGAAAAGTTTCAGCGCTCCGTCAATCGTCTCCTTGTGTTTGCTTTGTTCGCCTTAATTTGGCAGGGTATGCCCAGACGTGGTTCCCTTGCTCACTTTGCCACTGGATTCAAGCTAGCCTGGCTGATGAGAACTGTTAGCCCAAAACCAGTCCCAGGATGCTTGTTTCCGGTCCAGGAAAGACATGACGTGGCAGTTCGGACTGGACTGTTCCCATGAGGCCATCGTCTTCTTGTGTTTGATTTGTATGAGTGATTAAACATGTCTTCGTGAATGTATGGGTGAGTGACTAATCTGTGTGAATGTGTGCATCAGTTTGTCAGTTCGTATGTTAGTGGCTGCATGGGTTGGTAAGTGTTAGACCTGGTACCATTGGCGTGAGTCTCCCTTCCATTTTCTACTGATTGCCTCCTCTGTTTTTGATATGATTTTCTGGATTAGATGCTTTGGGCACTGTGCCACTGCTATTCAGTGCCACATTGCAAGTGCTCCCTATGTTAAATTGATGTATTGATTAGTGATTCTATGATTGGGTTATTTCGATTTACTTGTCAGACCCTAGTACAGTGCACCATGTGTGCCCAGGGCTTGTAAATCAAATGCTATTGGTGGGCTTGCAGCACTGGTTGAGCCACCCACAGAAACAGCCTGTAAAGTGTATCTCAGGCCTGCCATTGCAGAGCCTGTGTGCAGTCTAGTATTGCCATGTCGACTTGGTAAGTGCACCCACTTGCCAGTCACCCAACCTTCCCTTTTCTTCATATCAGACACCCTTAAGGTAGGCCCAAGGGCAGGGTGCATTGTAAGTATAAGGTAGGACATGCCCTGGTATATGTGGCATGTCCTCATAGTCAATTACAGCCATTTTAGTTTTTCTCTATTGCAAGGCTACCAGTCCCCATAGGCCAGAATGGGCAGTTTGATTATAACATCCTATAATCCTAACTGACCCAGGGAACATGGTAGAAATTCGAGTTTGGTGTGCCTGAACTCAGAATGATAAAATACATATTTTAGTAAAGTTGGTTTTAACATTCTGTGTTTGAAAATACCACTTTTAAAAGTAGGTATTTTCTTACCTAACCATCCAGCCTGCCTCTGCTAGCTTGTGTATTGTGAGTGTGGTTTTGTGAGTGACAGGTGCTGGGGGATTCCAGGAGACAGGGTGAGTCAGCACAGGGCTGAATAGACCTATCTGCATATAGAGTGGTGGGAGGAGTATCACCTGGGTATGAATGGGGCTGTGCCTGCCTTCCACAATGCTGGCTCCACCTCCCGTGGTGCATCTGATGTCCCTGGCCCACCCTGCCAAAGGAAAGAACGAGTCCTGTAAACAAAGTGCTCCAGGACTTCACAGAACTGGTTTGGGCTAGGTACCGGCCCCTCTGCCTTCAGAGGACAAAGGATTTAGTAGTATAAATATGGGGACCCAGACCCCAAAACTATAGATCACTTCTGGAACAAGAAGACAAACCTCTGCCAAAGAGAAGAACCAAGGAAGCTGTAGGAGTTGGACTGCCCCCCTGCCAGTGTGCTGTGTTGCTGGGTTGGCCTACAGTGGTGTCTTCAGTGCCAAGGAGAGGAGAAGGAACTTTCAAAGAACTTTCATCATCTTGCAGAATATTACTCCAAGGGCTTGAACTTGTGCTTACCTCCTGCTGAAGTCTCAGGGACAAAAGACTTCACCACCAGCTCCCCTCTGAATTCCCTTGCTGGGAATTCTGTCTGGAGAAGCCTGTATGTTGCTGGGAGCTGGAAGCTGGAAGCGTGACTCAACGAGAAGAAGCGTGTCGCAGTCGCAGCTGTTGCCGTCGCATCACCGGAGACGCGTGTCGCCGCTGCAGAGGTCACCGTCGCATCACTGGAGAAGCGTGTCGCAGGGCCTGTCGCGGCTCCAAAGTTACAGAGTTCACCTCACGGCCACCGGGCAAGCACGCATCATCTTCACATTGTCGCATCAAGGGCGCCATCTTATCGCATCACACCGGATTGTCGCATCGCATCGAGGTGCCATCTTGTCGCATCATAACCAGAAGGCAGTACGAGAATCAACGCATCACCTCCTCTCCGGTAAGCACCGAGACGCATCTCCTACTCTGCACAAGGATTGAGGCGTGATGCATCATCTCTCCCGAAGCAAGAAACCAACGCACCTCTACCCCTGAGAACCTTTTGTTTGTTTTGCGTTACGCATCCAGGTACTTTTGTGAGAAACGTGTCACATTTATCACCAACTTTAACTAAGTTACTTTTGCCATCTTTAAGTCTATTTTGAGTACAGCATTGTGGATCTTTGTTGTTTGTGGTCTTGTGTTAAGTCTATATAAAGAATACATATTTTTATAAAACCTGTGTGGTATCCATCTGTAGTGTTTTCACTGCATTACTGTATGTGTTCACAAATGCTTAACACACTGCCTCTGAGATAAGCCTGTCTGCTCATGCCAAGTTACCAAGGGGGTGAGCAGGGGTTATCCAGTAGTGTAATCCCGTTTCCCTGACTTAGAAGCAACGGTCCCTATTTGGTCAAAGGTACTTACCTCTGCCAACTAGAGACCCCCAGTTCTAACAGTAAGTAGATACATGAGTGTTTATGTGTGTTATTGATTAGTTATCTGAGTACCTGTATGGCTGCCTGCATCTCTGTGTGGTTGGGTGAGGGGTATGTAACTCCATGCATGGATGTCAGAGTGGGTGAATCCATGGGTGTAAGGGTTCTTGAGTGCATCGGTGAGGGAATGTATGGTGAGTGAGTATGCGTATGGCTGTGTCGGTGAGTGAATGGATGTCTCAGTGGTATATGGGTGAATAACTGCATATGTGAAACGCAGTATATGTGAGTGTTGGAGTATATAAGTGACTTTACGTGTGAGTGAGTGATTGTTAGAGTGGCTATATGGGTGAGTACGTGCTTGTGACAGGGACTGTATGGAGAGTAAGTATTTGTTAGTATCTGTATGAGTAGTGAGTGTGTGTGTTTCTGTATGAGTAAGTGGCTGTGTAATTGAGTGAGTGAGTAGGTTTGTGAGTACCTCTATGGGTGACTGACGGTATATGAGTTGCTGTATAGGTGTATGAGTGGATATCTCAGTGGCTGTATTGGCGAGTAGCTGGTTGTATGAGTGCCTATATGGGTGAGTGAGTTGATCTGTATGTAGACCTATGAATCAGTGAGTGGATATGTACGTACTGTTATTGGTGTGTCATTGGTTTAAAGAATGGTAGTCTTAAATTTGGAGTGGGTGTATGATAGGTTATATTGGGGTGTGAGTAGGTTCATCAGAAATTATGTGGATGACTGTTGTAATATGTGACGTCATCAGCAGTGTATTGCGAGGGCACGAGTTATAGTTATGGCTGAATTTCTCTGATTTTATATGAGCAAAATGTCAGCCTAACTATAACGTCCCTGAAACCTGTGTTTATTTCACTGAATTTCTCAGGTTTTTAAAAATGCAAATTCCTAACAATAATGTCCTTGAAACCTGTGTTTTTTTCAGTGAATTTGTAAGGTTTTTTAAATGCTAATTACTAACAATAACATCCCTAAAACGTGCTTTTTTCAGTGAGTTTCTAAGGTTTTTAAAAATGCAAATTCCTAACTATAATGTCCCTGAAACTTCTATTTTTTTCAGTGAATTTTTTCAGGTTTTAAATGTTAATTACTAACTAATATGTCCCTGAAACCTCTGATTTTTTCAGTGAATTTCTAAGGTTTTTTAAATGCTAATTACTAACTATAACGTCCCTGAAACCTGTGAGTTTTTCAGTGAATTTCTAAGGTTTTTTTAATGTGGTTTTCTAACTATGCCCCCATAGGTAATATATGCAGAACGAGGAAGAAAAAGCGCAAAAAGAAGCAAGAGAAGTGCAGAAAGAATCAAGAGAAGTTCAGAAAGAAGGAACAGATGTGCAGAAAGAGGCAAGAGAAGTGCAGAAAGAGGCAAAAAGTGTGCAGAAAAAGCAAGAAAGGTGCAGAAAGAAGCAAGAGAAGTGTAGACAAAAGGAACAGTGTTGCAGAAAGAGGCAAGAGGGGAGCAGAAAGAAACAAAAGAAGTTCAGAAAGAAGCAATAGGGGTGCAGAAAGAAGCAAGAGGAGTGCACACAGAGGTAAGAGGGGTACAGAAAGGCAACAGAGGTACAGAAAGAGGCAAGAGAAGTGCAGAAAGAGGGAACAGGGGTGCAGAAAGAGGCAAGTGAGGTGGATTCACAAGTGAGGTGCATACAGAGGGAAGAGGGGTACAGAAAGAGGCAAAACGAGTGCATACAGAAGCAACAGATATGCAGAAAGACACAAGTGAAGTTCAGAAAGAGGCAAGAGGTGCAGAACGATGCAAGAGAGGTGCAGAAAGGGGGAAGAGGGATGGAGAAAAAGGGAAGAAAGTGCAGAAAAAAGCAAGAGAGGTACAGAAAGAAACAAAAGAAGTACAGAAAGAAGCAACGGAGGTGCAGAAAGAGGCAAGAGGGGTACAGACATAGGTAACAGGGGTACAGAAAGAGGCAACAGAGCTACTGAAAGAGGTAAGAGAAGTGCAGAAAGAGGAAACGGATGCAGAAAGAGGCATGTGAGGTGCATAGTAGAGGGAAGAGAGGTGGATCAAGAGGGAAGAGAGGTGGATCAAGAGGGAAGAGAGGTGTATAAAGGGGGAAGAGTGGTGGAGAAAGAGGCAAGAGGGTGCAAAAAGAAGCAACAGAGGTTCAGAAAGAGGCAAGAGGGGTACAGACAGAGGCAAGAAGGGTGCATAAAGAGGCAATAGAGGTAAAGAAAGAGGCAAGAGAGGTGCAGAAAGAGAGAGAAGAGTGCAGCAAGAGGCAACAGTTGTGCAAAAAGAGGCAAGAGGGATGCAGAAAGAAGAAAGAGAGGTGCAGAAAAAAGGAAGAGAAGAGCAGAAAGAAGCAACAGAAGTACAGAAAGAAAAAGAGGGGTGCAGAAATAAGCAAGAGGGGTGCAGAAAGAAGCAAGAGAAGTGTAGAAAGAGGCAAGGAAGATGCAGAAAGAGGCAAGAGAGGTGCAGAAAGAGGGAAGAGGGGTGCAGACCGAGGCAAGTGGGGTGCAGAAAGAGGCAAGAGTAGTGCAGAAAGAAGCAGCATCGGTGTAGAAAGAGGCAAGAGGGGTGCAGAAAGGAGCAAGAGAAGTGCAGAAAGAAGCAACAGATGTGCAGAAAGACACAAGCGAAGTGCAGAAAGAGGCAAGAGGTGCAGAAAGAGGCAACAGAGGTGAAGAAAGGGAAAGAGGGATGGGGAAAGAGGCCAGAGGGGTACAGAAAGAGTCAACAGAGGTACAGAAAGAGGCTGGAAAAGTGCAGAAAGAGAGAACAGGGGTGCAGAAAGAGGCAAGTGGGGTGCATAGCAAGTCAAATGCATACAGAGGGAAGAGGGGTACAGAAAGAGGCAAAACGAGTGTAGAAAGAAGCAAGAGAGGTACAGAAAGAATCAGGAGAAGTTCAGAAAGAAGGAACAGATGTGCAGAAAGAGGCAAGATAAGTGCAGAAAGAGGCAAGAGAGATGCAGAAAGAAGCAATAGAGGTGTAGAAAGAAGCAAGAGGGGTGCACAGAGGGGTACAGAAAGAGGCAAAAAGAGTGCAGAAAGAAGCAAGAGAGGTACAGAAAGAATAAAGAGAAGCTCAGAAAGAAGGAACAGATGTGCAGAAAGAGGCAAGAGAAGTGCAGAAAGAGGCAAGAAAGGTGCAGAAAGAAGCAAGAGAAGTGTAGAAAAAAGGAACAGTGTTGCAGAAAGAGGCAAGAGGGGTGCAGAAAGAAACAAAAGATGTGCAGAAAGAAGCAACAAATATGCAGAAAGACACATGTGAAGTGCAGAAAGAGGCGAGAGATGCAGAACGATGCAAGAGAGGTGCAGAAAGGGGGAAGAGGGATGGAGAAAAAGGGAAGAAAGTGCAGAAAAAAGCAAGAGAGGTACAGAAAGAAACAAAAGAAGTACAGAAAGAAGCAACAGAGGTGCAGAAAGAGGCAAGAGGGGTACAGACAGAGGTAACAGGGGCACAGAAAGAGGCAACAGAGCTACTGAAAGGCAAGAGAAGTGCAGAAAGAGGAAACGGGTGCAGAAAGAGGCAAGTGAGGTGCATAGTAAGTGAGGTGCATACAGAGGGAAGAGAGTACAGAAAGAAGCTAGAGAAGTGCAGAAAGAAGCAAGAGAAGTGCAGAAAGAAGTAACAGGGTTGCAGAAAGACACAAGAGAAGTGCAGAAAGAGGGAGGAGAGGTGCATCAAGAGGCAAGAGAGGTGTAGAAAGAAGCAAGAGAGGTGCAGAAAGAGGCATTATGGGTGCAGAAAGAGGCAAGAAAAGTGAAGAACGAAGCAACAGAGATGCAGAAAGGGGGAAGAGGGGTGGAGAAATAGGCAAGAGGGGTATAGAAAGAAGCAACAGGTGTGCAGAAAGAGGCAAGAGATGTGGAGAAATAGGCAAGAGAGATGTAGAAAGAGGGAAGAGGGGTGCAGAAAGAGGCAAGAAGAGTGCATAAAGAGGCAAGAGGGGTGCAGAAAGAAGCAAGAGAAGTGCATAAAGAAGGAACATATGTGTGGAAAAACACAAGATCAGTGCAGAAAGAGGGAAGAGAGGTTCATCAAGAGGCAAGAGAGGTATAAAAAGGGGGAAGAGCGGTGGAGAAAGTGGCAAGGGGATACATAAAGAAGCATCAGAGGTTCAGAAAGAGGCAAGAGGGGGTGCAGAAAGAGGCAATAGAGGTAGAGAAAGAGGCAAAAGAGGTGCAGAAGGAAGGAGAGGGGTGCAGAAAGAGGTAACGGTCTTGCAAAAAGAAGCAAGAGGAGTAAAAAAAAGAAGCAAGAGAGGTGCAGAAAGATTAAAGAAAAGTGCAGAAAGAAACTACAGAAGTGCAGAAAGAAGCAAGAGGGGTGCTGAAAGAAGCAAGGGAGGTGCAGAAAGAGGCAAGAGAGGTGCAGAAAGGGGGAGGAGAGGTGCAGAACAAGGCAAGTGGGTGCAGAAAGAGGCAAGTGAGGTGCAGAAAGATTAAAGAAAAGTGCAGAAAGAAACTACAGAAGTGCAGAAAGAAGCAAGAGGGGTGCAGGAAGAATCAAGAGAGGTGCAGAAAGGCAAAAGAGGGATAGAGAAAGAGGCAAGAGGGATACAGAAAGAGGCAACAGAGGTACATAAAGAGGCAAATGAAGTGCAGAAAGAGGCAAGAGGGATACAGAAAGAGGCAACAGAGGTACAGAAAGCAGCAAGAGACTTTCAGAAAGAGGGAACAGAGTTGCAGAAAGAGGCAAGAGGTGCAGAAAGAAAGAAAAGAAGTGAAGAAAGAAGCAATAGAGGAGCAGAAAGAGGCAAGAGGGGTGCAGACAGAGGTAAGAGGGATATAGAAAGAGGCAACAGAGGTATAGAAAGAGACAAGAGAAGTGCAGAAAGAGGGAACAGGGGTACAGAAAGAGGCAAGTGAGGTGCATAGCAAGTGAGGTGCATACAGAGGGAAGAGGGGTACAGAAAGAAGCAAGAGAGGTACAGAAAAAACAAGAGAAGTGGAGAAAGAAAGAACAGAGCTGCAGAAAGAGGTAAGAGGGGTCCAGAAAGATACACGAGAAGTACAGAAAGAGGCAACGGTCATGCAAAAAGTAGCAAGAGGAGTGAAAAAAGAAGCAAGAGAGGTGCAGAAAGATAAAAAAAGTGCAGAAAGAAGCAAGAGGGGTGCAGAAAGAAGCAAGGGAGGTGCAGAAAGAGGCAAGAGAGGTGCAGAAAGAAGGAGAGGGGTGCAGAAAGAGGCAACGGTCATGCAAAAGAAGCAAAAGGAGTAAAAAAAGACGCAAGAGAGGTACAGAAAGATGAAAGAAAAGTGCAGAAAGAAACAACAGAAGTCCAGAAAGAAGCATGAGGGGTGCAGAAAGAAGCAAGGGAGGTGCAGAAAGAGGCAAAAGAGGTGCAGAAAGGGGGAGGAGAGGTGCAGAACGAGGCAAAAGGGTGCAGAAAGAGGCAAGTGAGGTGCAGAAAAAAGCAAGAGAAGTCTCGAAAGAAGGAACAGAGTTGTGGAAAGACACAAGTGAAGTGCAGAAAGAGAAGTGGAGAAATAGGCAAGAGAGATGTAGAAAGAGGGAAGAGGGGTGCAGAAAGAGGCAAGAGGAGTGCATAAAGAGGCAAGAGAGGTGCAGAAAGAAGCAAGACAAGTGCATAAAGAAGGAACATATGTGCGGAAAAACACAAGATAAGTGCAGAAAGAGGGAAGAGAGGTGCATCAAGAGGCAAGAGAGGTATAGAAAGGGGGAAGAGCAGTGGAGAAAGTGGCAAGGGGATACATAAAGAAGCATCAGAGGTTCAGAAAGAGACAAGAGGGGTGCAGAAAGAGGCAATAAAGGTAGAGAAAGAGGCAAGAGAGGTACAGAAGGAAGGAGAGGGGTGCAGAAAGAGGCAACGGTCTTGCAAAAAGAAGCAAGAGGAGTAAAAAAAGAAGCAAGAGAGGTGCAGAAAGATTAAAGAAACGTGCAGAAAGAAACAACAGAAGTGCAGAAAGAAGCAAGAGGGGTGCAGAAAGAAGCAAGAGAGGTGCGGAAAGGGGGAGGAGAGGTGCAGAACGAGGCAAGTGGGTGCAGAAAGAGGCAAGTGAGGTGCAGAAAAAAGCCACAGAAGTCCCGAAAGAAGGAACAGAGTTGCAGAAAGACACAAGTGAAGTGCAAAAAGAGGCCAGAGGTGCAGAAAGAGGCAAGTGAGATGCAGAAAGGCAGAAGAGGTATAGAGAAAGAGGCAAGAGGGATACAGAAAGAGGCAACAGAGGTACAGAAAGAGGCAAGAGAAGTGCAGAAAGAGGCAAGAGGGATACAGAAAGAGGCAACAGAGGTACAGAAAGCAGCAAGAGACTTTCAGAAAGAGGGAACAGAGTTGCAGAAAGAGGCAAGAGGTGCAGAAAGAAAGAAAAGAAGTGCAGAAAGAAGCAATAGAGGAGCAGAAAGAGGCAAGAGGGGTGCAGACAGAGATAAGAGGGATACAGAAAGAGGCAACAGAGGTATAGAAAGAGACAAGAGAAGTGCAGAAAGAGGGAACAGGGGTACAGAAAGAGGCAAGTGAGGTGCATAGCAAGTGAGGTGCATACAGAGGGAAGAGGGGTGCAGAAAGAAGCAAGAGAGGTACAGAAAAAACAAGAGAAGTGGAGAAAGAAAGAACAGAGCTGCAGAAACAGGTAAGAGGGGTCCAGAAAGATACACGAGAAGTACAGAAAGAGGCAACGGTCATGCAAAAAGAAGCAAGAGGAGTGAAAAAAGAAGCAAGAGAGGTGCAGAAAGATGGAAAAAAAGTGCAGAAAGAAGCAACAGAAGTGCAGAAAGAAGCAAGAGGGGTGCAGAAAGAAGCAAGGGAGGTGCAGAAAGAGGCAAGAGAGGTGCAGAAAGAAGGAGAGGGGTGCAGAAAGAGGCAACGGTCATGCAAAAAGAAGCAAGAGGAGTGAAAAAAGACGCAAGAAAGGTACAGAAAGATGAAAGAAAAGTGCAGAAAGAAACAACAGAAGTCCAGAAAGAAGCAAGAGGGGTGCAGAAAGAAGCAAGGGAGGTGCAGCAAGAGGCACGAGATGTGCAGAAAGGGGGAGGAGAGGTGCAGAACGAGGCAAGTGGGTGCAGAAAGAGGCAAGTGAGGTGCAGAAAAAAGCAAGAGAAGTCTCGAAAGAAGGAACAGAGTTGTGGAAAGACACAAGTGAAGTGCAGAAAGAGGCGAGAGGTGCCGAAAGAGGCAAGAGAGATGCAGAAAGGCGGAAGAGGGATAGAGAAAGAGGCAAGAGGGGTACAGAAAGAGGCAACAGAGGTACAGAAAGAGGCAAGAGTAGTGCAGAAAGAGGGAACAGGGGTGCAGAAAGAGGTAAGTGAGGTACATAGCAAGCGACGTGCTTACAGAGGGAAGAGGGGTACAGAAAGAGGTAAAAAGAGTGCACAAAGAAACAATAAAGGTACAGACAGAAGCAAGAGAAGTACAGAAAGAAGGAACAGAGTTGCAGAAAGAGGCAAGGGGTGCAGAAAGAAAGAAAAGAAGTGCAGAAAGAAGCAATAGAGGAGCAGAAAGAGGCAAGGGGTGCAGACAGAGGTAAGAGGGGTACAGAAAGAGGCAACAATAGTATGCGTTGTAACGTCATACATCCCCCCTGTCTCTTTCGGATGTATGACATTACAACGCATACTATTACAACGCATGCCATGACAACGCATTTTTTACAACGCAAACACGGTTACAACGCATTATTTTACAACAAATACTGTTACAACGCAAAAGTGACTAAATTACTTAAAAGTGCATTTACAACGAAAACAATTACAACGCATACCATTACAACGCCAAAATATATATATTTTTTTTAAAGTACAATAAAATCTGGCACGGGATGCAGGGAAATTTGGGGTTTTTGGGTGGGGAAGTGTATTAAAATGTGGAGCAAAACTAAACATTAATTAACTAAAATGCATCACATAATTAATACTTGAGTATTAAAATTAATACTCGAGTATTAAAATTAGTACTCACGTTTTAAGATTCATAAACGAGTATCTAAATTAATACTCTTATTACCAAAAAAAAACAGATGTAACAAATTTAAAAGTTTTTCTCAAATAACGAATAATTAAACAGCAGTTCATATACATGCAAATCATGATTAAATCACAAAATAAGTAAACGGATTAAAATTCAAAACACATACACATAGTCGCCATTTTAACCATCCCACTTCTAAAACTTTTCCTACAACACTTTCTATGAAAACAATACCAAAATACATGTTACAAAATGGATGCCAAAACGGAGCGAATAAGTGAAAACAACACATCTTTTAATGCTTTTTTAAATTATCATTTTCCACAGCAAATTTAGTGTAATAAAAAACAAAACGTGCGCTGTTTTAAAAAAAATTAATAATGACACTGACCAAAACTTATAAATACCAGCAAGACACCATTTTACAATCAGTTGATTATCAACTCCCAGAGAGACCAGACGGAAAAACCTGACCCTCTGACTCCTACACTGAGAGATCACTGCAATCCATTGGAGAAGCCTTTTTTCTTTCCTACTACAAGTAAGTTACTATTATATTTAAACACCATGTTTTCTCATAAATCATGTTTCATTTCCATCCAGACAGTGCAGCAAATATAATTTAAATATTTTATAAAATGTACTCTAAACATTATCTTTTTGTGAAGTAATTTTAATGTATACGAACTTATAAAATCTATTTTGTTTTTCCTAAAGTAGGAATTTGTTTTTCTATGACAACCAACATATCGTTTGCAAATTTTTTTTCTACACAAGCTACACGACTCACCTTTATTAATGTGCAGGTAAATTACTTAATACTTCTAATATTTTTTTTTTTGTAAATAAAAAAAAAAACTTTACCAGTAGGAAAAGTGTGGGATGGTGTATCTTTAACAATTAGTATTCTTACTCCCGGTAAGTGCAGCAGTAGGGAAATTGTAGAATTGTGTAGGGGTAACAATTACTATTCTAACTCCAGATAGGTGCAGCATTAGGGAAAGTGTGGGAAAGTGTGGGATGGGGTAGAAATTATGAATCTAACTCCAGGAAGGTGCAGCAGGAGGGAAAGTGAGGGATGGTGTAGGGGTATCCATTACTATTCTAACTCCAGGAAGGTGCAGCAGTATGGAAAGTGTAGAATGGTTTAGGGGTAGAAATTATGAATCTAACTCAAGATAGGTGCAGCGCCAGGGAATTTGTGATATGTGATGTAGTTAGACTTAAAAAAAATGGCACATTTACACAGAAGTTTTCACATTTTGCAATTTTCTCCAACGTTGTCAAAGTTGTTCATTTCTTAATTGTTTTTTCTTTCTTTTTCTCAGATAAATCTTTGCAACTTTGTCGAAAAAGTCAAAAAACAGAAGACCAAACTCCCAAAAACTCCAGCCAGCAGGCAAAAACCATAGCAGAAGCAAAACCAAGAAAGAAACACAAAAAACAAAAGGTATTTTAAATAAACACTCTTATAAATCCAACAATATAATAGTCAAACCTTTTATTTAATATTTAAAATAAGCTAACACAATACATAAAATATGGGTTGTAGTAGGAATAACAATGACTATTCTAACTCCAGGAAGGTGCAGCAGTAGGGAAAGTGTGGGATGGTGTAGGGGTAACAATTACTATTCTAACTCCAGGAAGGTGCAGCAGTAGGGAAAGTGTGGGATGGTGTAGGGGTAACAATTACTATTCTAACTCCAGGAAGGTGCAGCAGTAGGGAAAGTGTGGTGTGGTGTAGGGGTAACAATTACTATTCTAACTCCAGGTAGGTGCAGCAGTACGGAAAGTGTTGGATGGTGTAGGGGTAACAATTACTATTCTAACTCCAGGAAGGTGCAGCAGTTGGGAAAGTGTGGGATGGTGTAGGGGTAACAATTACTATTCTACCTCCAGGAAGGTGCAGCAGTAGGGAAAGTGTGGAATGGTGTAGGGGTAACAATTACTATTCTAACTCCAGGTAGGTGCAGCAGTAGGGAAAGTGTTGAATGGTACAGGGGTAACAATTACTATTCTAACTCCATTAAGGTGCAGCAGTTGGGAAAGTGTGGGATGGTGTAGGGGTAACAATTACTATTCTAACTCCAGGTAGGTGCAGCAGTAGGGAAAGTGTGGGATGGTGTAGGGGTAACAATTACTATTCTAACTCCAGGAAGGTGCAGCAGTAGGGAAAGTGTGGGATGGTGTAGGGGTAACAATTACTATTCTAACTCCAGGAAGTTGCAGAAGTTGGGAAAGTGTTGGATGGTGTAGGGGTAACAATTACTATTCTAACTCCAGGAAGGTGCAGAAGTTGGGAAAGTGTTGGATGGTGTAGGGGTAACAATTACTATTCTAACTCCAGGAAGGTGCAGCAGTAGGGAAAGTGTGGGATGGTGTATGGGTAACAATTACTAATCTAACTCCCGGAAGGTGCAGCAGTAGGGAAAGTGTTGGATGGTGTAGGGGTAACAATTACTATTCTAACTCTAGGTTGGTGCAGCAGTAGGGAAAGTGTTGGATGGTGTAGAGGTAACAATTACTATTCTAACTCCAGGAAGGTGCAGCAGTAGGGAAAGTGTGGGATGGTGTAGGGGTAACAATTACTATTCTAACTCCAGGAAGGTGCAGAAGTAGGGAAAGTGTTGGATAGTGTAGGGGTAACAATTACTATTCTAACTCCAGGAAGGTGCAGCAGTAGGGAAAGTGTGGGATGGTGTATGGGTAACAATTACTATTCTATCTCCAGGTAGGTGCAGCAGTAGGGGAAGTGTTGGATGGTGTAGGGGTAACAATTACTATTCTAACTCCAGGAAGGTGCAGCAGTAGGGAAAGTGTTGGATGGTGTAGGGGTAACAATTACTATTCTAACTCCAGGAAGGTGCAGCATTAGGGAAAGTGTGAGATGGTGTAGGGGTAACAATTACTATTCTAACTCCAGGAAGGTGCAGCATTAGAGATAGTGTATTTACTTTTATAGACTAATTTATTTTTCTTCTCTTCTCTTCACAGATAATGTCTACTCTTGAAACTGCAAAATATATTAAATCTAGGAAAGGGAAAAATTTACTGAACCATGCAGGATACATATATAGTAAAGAAAGAATAAGTTTTCCTAGAAATCATTGAAGGTGTGTGCAATACTACTCTTCCCATTGCAGTGGCAGAGCGGTTACACTTGATAATTTAGTTGTTAAAACAACAGAACATAACCACTCTGCCTCTGCAATGGAGGTAGAAATAAGAGAAACAGTAAATGAAATGAAAGCCATTGCAAGCACCTCCAATGATTCTACAGGATCCATTTTAAGAGAGGTTGCACAGCATGTCCCCAGTCATGTTGCTAGTAATATGCCTATAATTCCTAATTTGAGAAGAATTATTCAAAGACAAAAGCAGGCAAGTAACATCCAATTATCCACACCACATACATTTTCTGACATTAGAATTCCACATGATATTTCTATTTCTTTTGCTGATGAACCTTTCCTTCTGCATGATAACGAAAACCCTCAAAAACGAATTCTTATTTTTAGTACCCCACGTAATCTTGCTAAGTTAGAAAATAGTGAAATTTGGATGATGGATGGGACGTTTAAAAGTACACCCCATCCTTTCACTCAAATTTACACTATACATGCAAAAATTAACACTAATGTAATACCCTTAGTATATAGTTTGCTACCTGATAAGACTTCTGCAACATACTCTGAACTTTTATCAGTTATTAAAAATAAAACTTCCAAAAGTCCTAGGAAAATAATAGTAGATTTTGAATTGAGCATGATCAATGTGATCACTAAAACGTACACGGATACCCAAATTCAGGGATGTTTTTTCCATTTTTCCCAGGCATTCTGGCGTAAGTTACAAAAAACATCCCTAGTTGCAGAATACTGGCGAGATAGCAAACTACAGTTTGAATTAAAAAAATTAACAGCACTTTGTTTTGTTCCTCCCGATAGTGTTGACGAGTACTACACTGCTATTACAGAATCTGAATATTTTACAAGTAATGAAGAAAAATTGGCACCCATTTTAAATTATTTCGAAGACACATGGATTGGGCACCTAAGCAGATCGGGTCGCAGGAGGAAGCCACGATTCCATGTGGAGTGGTGGAACTGTTACACGAGCTGTTTAGAGGGAGAAGCGAAAACAAATAATGCCATTGAGGGATGGCATAACTCCTTCAACCATACAATTGGCAAACCACATCCTAATTTCTACTCTTTCTTGGAAACTTTGAAGAAGGAGCAAAGTTTTCAAGAAATGAAACACTAGCTGGTAGTCTAAACCCACGAGTAACTCTAAAAACAGAGGAAATGTCTGAGAGACTATTTGGTATTTTACAACAATTTACGTTGTGTGTGGCTCTAGACTACCTCGAAAATCTTGCTAACATTCTTTCTTTTTAAATATAGATATCTACTTACTTTCCTGCTTTGCATTAAATTTAAATAACCATTAATTACAATTGGCATACAAATTTTTCTCTAACATTTTTTCCAAATTACTAGTCAGGTCTACTTATTTTTTACTTTTTGTTTTTTAATCTCCTTTTTCCCAAACAACCAAAGTATCAAAAACAAATTCCCTAGAATATGTTTCCTATTTTCCCATTATGCAAATCAAGATATGAATTACTGGTAAACATCCTTAATTACTACCACCAAAAAAAACAAAATGTCTCTACCTCTTCAAATATCCCTATGTCAATCCATGAAACGAAATGCTCAATGAAGCATACTCAACAGTAAAAATACATTCATTTTTTCACAAATGCCGAAAAGGCAAAACGTTTTTTTTTCTAAACAAAGTTTAAAATCTTTTCAATTTCAACGGAAGTGATTTAATGAACATTTTTGTACAAACTTTAATTATTGTAACACTTAAACATGTTTTTTTTTTTTTTACAATTAACTTTCATCGACCCGACATAGGCATACACTAATGACATGACCGTGGACATGTTTTGTTACATTTAAAACATCAATTAGTTATTCCGCAACCTCTCCTTATTCTTTATTTACTATATATGTATCCATTTTTAACTTTATATCTATAAATAAATGTAAAAAAGTTTCCTACCTGGACGCAGATCAGCTTCCTGCTGCTTCCTCCTCCGATGCTCTCCAAAATGGCACCTTACGTTTACGTTCACGTCATGACGTCATCGCGTGCTGCAATGTTAAAAAGGGACTATTTTATTTACGGTTTCATTTTATATATGTTATAAATTATTAATAAATAATGTATTATTTTTTTAAAAATATGTACATTATGTTATAAAAAAAGAATAAATCCATAATGTTTTTCCTATGCTTATTTCAATAAAGAATCATTTTTTACACCTTATTTGTTTATGGTTATTTATTATTAATTTGTTATTTAAAGATGTTATATATATATTATAATTTCTAAATTTACTAAATTTCTTCCTTACCTCAACTCTATTTTCTTTTTTCTTCAAAACTTTACATTTCGTCTTTTTTCACTCCTTCCTTTCTTGTTCCGCGGGTTGTATCTTCTTAAGCTGCCAAAATAAATGAAGGACAATTATTCTCATAGACTTCAATACAAAAGTGTGGGAATTTTTTCCAAGTATGTTCTTTTTTCCTTTTTCTTATTTTTTTTTTAAATATTAAAAGTAATCATTTATTTTTAATACTCAAATAATAATATTTAAAGTATTTATTATTTAAATCATTTTTTTAATATTATTTTTTTGTTAATATTTAAATATATAAATTTTTTAACATATTCTTTTTATTATTAATATCTACTTACAAATACTATAAATACTCACGTTTTATTCATTATTTATAACACTCATGTATTTTACATTATCTTTATTATTTATTTTTTAATACTCAAAAATTACTCAATCATATTTTTAAATTATTAATATTTTTACTTACATTTTAAATAAATTCTCTATAAATACTCAAGTATTAATCATTATTTATAACACTCATGTATCTTACATTATCTTTATTATTTATTTTTTAATACTCAAAAATTGCTCAATCATATTTTTAAAATATTAAAAATTTTACTTACATTATAAATCAATACTCTATAAATACTCAAGTATTAATCATTAGTTATAACACTCATGTATTTTACATTATCTTTATTATTTATTTTTTAAAACTCAAAAATTGCTCAATCATATTTTTAAAATATTAAAATTATTACTTACATTATACATAAATACTCTATAAATACTCAAGTATTAATCATTAGTTATTTTAAAAATTCTTTTTTTTTTTTGTTAATTAATATGCTTGCGTTGTAAAGGTCTATGTGTTGTAAAAGTACTTACCATATAAAAGCATGTGTTGTAAATGCATGCGTTGTAAAAGCTTTCGCGTTGTAAAAAATGCGTTGTAATAGCATTGCGTTGTAAAAGTTGCGTTGTAAAGGTTGTTTACCGACAAGAGAAGTGCAGAAAGAGGGAACAGTGGTACAGAAAGAGGCAAGTGAGGTGCATAGCAAGTGAGGTGCATACAGAGGGAAGAGGGGTGCAGAAAGAAGCAAGAGAGGTACAGAAAAAACAAGAGAAGTGCAGAAAGAAAGAACAGAGCTGCAGAAACAGGTAAGAGGGGTCCAGAAAGATACACGAGAAGTACAGAAAGAGGCAACGGTCATGCAAATAGAAGCAAGAGGATTGAAAAAAGAAGCAAGAGAGGTGCAGAAAGATAAAAAAAAAGTGCAGAAAGAAGCAACAGAAGTGCAGAAAGAAGCAAGAGGGGTGCAGAAAGAAGCAAGGGAGGTGCAGAAAGAGGCAAGAGAGGTGCAGAAAGAAGGAGAGGGGTGCAGAAAGAGGCAACGGTCATGCAAAAAGAAGCAAGAGGAGTGAAAAAAGACGCAAGAGAGGTACAGAAAGATGAAAGAAAAGTGCAGAAAGAAACAACAGAAGTCCAGAAAGAAGCAAGAGGGGTGCAGAAAGAAGCAAGGGAGGTGCAGAAAGAGGCACGAGAGGTGCAGAAAGGGGGAGGAAAGGTGCAGAACGAGGCAAGTGGGTGCAGAAAGAGGCAAGTGAGGTGCAGAAAAAAGCAAGAGAAGTCTCGAAAGAAGGAACAGAGTTGTGGAAAGACACAAGTGAAGTGCAGAAAGAGGCGCGAGGTGCAGAAAGAGGCAAGAGAGATGCAGAAAGGCAGAAGAGGGATAGAGAAAGAGGCAAGAGGGGTACAGAAAGAGGCAACAGAGGTACAGAAAGAGGCAAGAGAAGTGCAGAAAGAGGGAACAGGGGTGCAGAAAGAGGTAAGTGAGGTACATAGCAAGCGACGTGCTTACAGAGGGAAGAGGGGTGCAGAAAGAGGTAAAAAGAGTGCACAAAGAAACAATAAAGGTACAGAAAGAAGCAAGAGAAGTTCAGAAAGAAGGAACAGAGTTGCAGAAAGAGGCAAGGGGTGCAGAAAGAAAGAACAGAAGTGCAGAAAGAAGCAATAGAGGAGCAGAAAGAGGCAAGGGGTGCAGACAGAGGTAAGAGGGGTACAGAAAGAGGCAACAGAGGTAAAGAAAGAGACAAGAGAAGTGCAGAAAGAGGGAACAGTGGTACAGAAAGAGGAAAGTGAGGTGCATAGCAAGTGAGGTGCATACAGAGGGAAGAGGGCTGCAGAAAGAAGCAAGAGAGGTACAGAAAAAACAAGAGAAGTGCAGAAAGAAACAACAGAGTTGCAGAAAGAGGCAAGAGGGGTCCAGAAAGATACACGAGAAGTACAGAAAGAGGCAACGGTCATGCAAAAAGAAGCAAGAGGAGTAAAAAAAGAAGCAAGAGAGGTGCAGAAAGATGAAAGAAAAGTGCAGAAAGAAACAACAGAAGTGCAGAAAGAAGCAAGAGGGGTGCAAGAAGAAGCAAGGGAGGTGCAGAAAGAGGCAGGAGAGGTGCAGAAAGAAGCAGAGGGGTGCAGAAAGAGGCAACAGTCATGCAAAAAGAAGCAAGAGGAGTGAAAAAAGAAGCAAGAGAGGTACAGAAAGATGAAAGAAAAGTGCAGAAAGAAACAACAGAAGTCCAGAAAGAAGCAAGAGGGGTGCTGAAAGAAGCTAGGGAGGTGCAGAAAGAGGCAAGAGAGGTGCAGAAAGGGAGAGGAGAGGTGCAGAACAAGGCAAGTGGGTGCAGAAAGAGTCAAGTGAGGTACAGAAAAAAGCAAGAGAAGTCCCGAAAGAAGGAACAGAGTTGCGGAAAGACACAAGTGAAGTGCAGAAAGAGGCGAGAGGTGCAAAAAGAGGCAAGAGAGATGCAGAAAGGGGGAGGAGAGGTGCAGAACGAGGCAGTGGGTGCAGAAAGAGGCAAGTGACGTGCAGAAAAAAGCAAGAGAAGTCCCGGAAGAAGGAACAGAGTTGCAGAAAGACACAAGTGAAGTGGAGAAAGAGACGAGAGGTGCAGAAAGGTGCAAGAGAGATGCAGAAAGGCGGAAGAGGGATAGAGAAAGGGGCAAGAGGGGTACAGAAAGAGGCAACCGAGGTACAGAAAGAGGCAAGAGAAGTGCAGAAAGAGGGAACAGGGGTGCAGATAGAGGTAAGTGAGGTGCATAGCAAGCGATGTGCTTACTGAGGGAAGAGGGGTGCAGAAAGAGGTAAAAAGAGTGCACAAAGAAGCAATAAAAGTACAGAAAGAAGCAAGAGAAGTACAGAAAGTAGGAACAGAGTTGCAGAAAGAGGCAAGGGGTGCAGAAAGAAAGAAAAGGAGTGCAGAAAGAAGCAATAGAGGAGCAGAAAGAGGCAAGAGGGGTGCAGACAGAGGAAAGAGGGGTACAGAAAGAGGCAACAGGGGTATAGAAAGAGACAATAGAAGTGCAGAAAGAGGGAACAGGGTTTACAGAAAGAGGCACGTGAGGTGCATAGCAAGTGAGGTGCATACAGAGGGACGAGGGGTGCAGAAATAAGCAAGAGAGGTACAGAAAAAACTAGAGAAGTGTAGAAAGAAAGAACAGAGTTGCAGAAAGAGGCGAGAGGGGTCCTGAAAGATACACGACAAGTACAGAAAGACACAAAAGAAGTGTAGTAAGAGGGAAGAGAGGTGCATCAAGAGGCAAGAAAGGTGTAGAAAGGGGGAAGAGTGGTAGAGAAAGAGACAAGAGGGTGCAGAAAGAAGCAACGGAGGTTCAGAAAGAGGGAAGAGGGGTACATACAGAGACAAGAAGGGTGCAGAAAGAGGCAAATGAGGTAAAGAAAGAGGCAAGAGAGGTGCAGAAAAGAAGAAAGAGAGGTGCAGAAAGAAGGAAGAGATGTGCAGAAAGAAGCAAGAGGGGTGCAGAAAGAAGCAACATAGGTGTAGAAAGAAGCAACAGAGGTGCAGAAAGACGCAAGAGTAGTACAGAAAGAGGCAAGGGAGGTGCAGAGAGAGGCAACAGTCATGCAAAAAGAGGCGAGGGGGTGCAGAAAAAAGAAGGAGAGGTACATAAAGAAGGAAGAGAAGTGCAGAAAGAAGCAACAGACGTGCAGAAAGAAGCAAGAGGGGTGCAGAAAGACGCAACAGAAGTGTAGAAAGAAGCAACAGTGGTGGAGAGAGAAGCATGAGTAGTGCAGAAAGAGGCAAGGGAAGTGCAGAAAGAGGCAAGAGAGGTGCAGAAAGAGGGAAGAAGGGTGCAGGCAGAGGCAAGAGGGGTGCAGAAAGAGGGAAGAAGGGTGCAGGCAGAGGCAAGAGGTGCGCAGAAAGAGGCACTAGCGGTAAAGAAAGAGGCAAAAGAGGTGCAGAAAGAGGGAGAGGGGTACAGAAAGAGGCAACAGTGGTGTAAAAAGTGGCAAGAGGGGTACAGAAAAAAGCTATATAGGTGCAGAAAGAAGCAAGAGAAGCGCAGAAAGAAGCAATAGAGGTACAGAAAGAGGCAAGATGGGTAAAGATAGAAGCAAGAGAAGTGTAGAAAGAAGCAACAGAGGTGCATAAGGATGCAATAGAAGTGCACAAAGAGTCATGCGATGTGCACAAAGAGGCAAGAGAGGTGCAGAAAGGGGGAAGAGGGGTGCAGAAGGAGGCAAGTGGGGTGCAGAAAGAGGCAAGAGAAGTACTGAAAGAAGCAAGTGAGGTGCATAAAGAAGTAAGAGAAGCCCAGAAAGAATGAAGAGTGTTGCAGAACAAGGCAAGAATGGTGCAGAAAGAGGCAAGAGAAGTACAGAAAGAAGCAACAGATGTGCAGAAAGACACAAGTGAAGTGCAGAAAGAGGTGAGAGGTGCAGAAAGAGGCAAGAGTGGTGCAGAAAGGGAAAAGAGGGATGGGAAAGAGGCAAGAGGGTGCAGAAAAAAGCAAGAGAGGTGCAGAATGAAATAAAGGAAGTGCAGAAAGAAGTAACAGAGGTCCACTTTATGGATGCAAGAGCAGTTTTCCTGTTTTTGCTTCCATGAAGCAAAGCAGTGTTTGCTATGGTATGGCGGGAGCATAGCAAACTGCAATGTCCTGAGGGTGGGCACTAAAGGATGTTGCTGGAGCTGGTCCTTGCAGATGGCCGTCCCCAGGGCCATGGAGGGCTCCTGGAGGGGGGCCCCCTCCCATCAGATTTAAAGCCCCAGGGAGGTGATGGTCCCCGGGGCCGGGGGTCTGCAACGGGCCCGACATTTAAATAATTAATGCCCCAGGGAGGCTCCCCCAGGTAAAGCATATAGCCCTGGCAGGTGGTGGTCCCTGGGGCAGTGTGGGAGGGGCAGGAACCCCCCCACACTTCATTTAATAAATTAAAGCCCTGGGGAGGTGGCAGTCCCCGGGGCTTGGGGGGCAAGCGAGGCCCTCCCACCTATAAATAAAAATCTCCTGGGAGATGGCGGTGCCTGGGGCTGTGGGGGTGACCGTGTGCCCCTGCATATCATTAAAATAGGCCGGGGAGGTGGTGGTCCTTAAATCATAATTAAATATTGCCCCACGGAGCTTAAAGAAAACAAAGCGTGGGAGCTCGCATTTTGTTTTAAAGCAAAATTGCCTGAATTCACGTGGGGTCTGCAAAATTCAAAACAAAATGATTCTATGGGCCCTCTGGTTCCCTGTGGGACCCTCTGAGCAGACCTAGGGGCTCAGGGTGTTTCTACCCTGCCCCCTTTTCTTGGTTTTTAATTTTTTTTACCTTATTCCTTGTGACGAGGTTCAACCGAATCACAAGATGACTGCCAACACTTCCTGGTTAGAACTGTTGGCAGCCAATCAGATTGCAAGGCACGAGATCGGGAGGCTTCACGGATCCTTCGCGTCCATATATAGATATCTGTAAATATTTAATTTTCTCTAAATCTACTGAACGGATTTACGTCATTTAACAAAAAGAGTGCACTCTGACCAAGGGCTACTCTTCTGCCAACTTTGGTGTAATTCCATTCAGCAGTTAGGGCTGTAGATGCGTCAACAGTTTCCTGTGGAAATTAACATGGGAAAAACACGTTTTGGGACCTCCCTTTATTCTCGGCCCCCGCTTGACGAATCACCCTGAAACTTTCAAGACAGGGGCTGGATTGAGCGCCCCATTAGTTTTGAAATTTTGGAAGATTCATCAAATGGCGCCAAAGATATTGGCAAATCAAAAAATGCTTTTTGAATAAAAACTAAGTCCTAACTATAACTACCTATGGGCAGTAAGTAATATATATAATTCTTTTGGCACCCAGCTACGAAGACCCAGACAGGGATATGATGAAGGAATGGGCGGAGGCGAATATGGATTCATCCTGCAGGCTTTTGCTTATACTGGTAAAATATGCCAAGAAAGATGGGGCAAAGCTTTTGGAAGAAATTGAGGTACTGAATGTGGAAATTGAGAATATGGGACAGAAGGATGAAAATGATAATTTGAAGGAGGAGATGACCAAGAGATTAAAAAGAGAGGAAGATACGATAAGGGAAAGGAAAGTATTCAAATCTCATAGGGACTGCAATGACTATGAAAGCGGACGTATTTTTACGTTCGCTTACAAATATGATTCTTTAATGGTCTGTAAATATGGAGGAGGGCATGTCGGCAAACGAGCGCCTGCTGCCAGATCTAACACAGCAGTTCAAAAGGGGGTGGTGATGGACGGAGCATCAGAACCAATCAAACACTCAAACCCAGTCAACAGATCCGGGTTTGATCCATCACCGTTCTTTAGCCCACTCTGCCACCCCAGTTCTGACATGGCCATATGCAAATCAGTCTGACCCTGTGCCTCATGGGAACAGTCCAGCTCGAACTGCCAAGCCATGCCTTCCCTGGACCGGAAACAAGCTTCCTAGGACCGGTTTCTGGCATTTCAGCCGTCTTCAGCCAGGCTTGCTTGAATCCAGTGGCAAGGTGAGCAAGGGACTCACGTCTGAGCATACCCTGCCAACTTATGGCAAACAAAGCGGTTCAAAAGGGGGTGGTGATGGACGGAGCATCAGAACCAATCAAACACTCACATCCAGTCAACAGATCCGGGTTTGATCCATCACCGTTCTTTAGCCCACTCTGCCACCCCAGTTCTGACATGGCCATATGCAAATCAGTCTGACCCTGTGCCTCATGGGAACAGTCCAGCTCGAACTGCCAAGCCATGCCTTCCCTGGACCGGAAACAAGCTTCCTAGGACCGGTTTCTGGCATTTCAGCCGTCTTCAGCCAGGCTTGCTTGAATTCAGTGGCAAAGTGAGGAAGGGACTCACGTCTGAACATACCCTGCCAACTTATGGCGAACAAAGCGGTTCAAAAGGGGGTGGTGATGGACGGAGCATCAGAACCAATCAAACACTCACACCCAGTCAACAGATCCGGGTTTGATCCATCACCGTTCTTTAGCCCACTCTGCCACCCCAGTTCTGACATGGCCATATGCAAATCAGTCTGACCCTGGGCCTCATGGGAACAGTTCAGCTCGAACTGCCAAGCCATGCCTTCCCTGGACCGGAAACAAGCTTCCTAGGACCGGTTTCTGGCATTTCAGCCGTCTTCAGCCAGGCTTGCTTGAATCCAGTGGCAAAGTGAGCAAGGGACTCACGTCTGAGCATACCCTGCCAACGTATGGCGAACAAAGCGGTTCAAAAGGGGGTGGTGATGGACGGAGCATCAAAACCAATCAAACACTCACACCCAGTCAACAGATCCGGGTTTGATCCATCACCGTTCTTTAGCAGAGGTGTCTTCGAATTCAGACTTAAGCTCAGCCCCCAAAAGTGAAACAGAAACAGAAAGTCGCAATCAGATGCTTAGACAGATCCCATCTTCACTTTCACTGGCCGACGAGGTTGATTTTTTAGTGGAGGAGCGCAGTCAGACCCTGCGCTCAAGACCGCAACAAAACAAACCAAAAGTAGAACATCCAAACACGGGGAAAGAAGGCAGGCCAGGAAGCGAAGCGACAAGCAGCAAAACGCAACAAAAAAAAAACAAAAGAGGAATTGGAGGCGCTAGGACAGTGTAAATCTCACACTAATCCCACAGTCTTGAACCTCACAGATGTTGTGATCAACAAAGTGGAACAACAACTCCTCTCTTTGGGACTCTCTTAGTGCCCTGTCAGTTCCTTCAGCTATGCCACCACAAGATTCGATATATACATAGGCATACGCAAGTTAAAATTAAAAAAAAAATTTTTTACAGCAAAATCAACAGCAAGACAAACTGAGAATGGAAACATCAACACAGCAAGCCGTTCCAAATAACCAAGAAGTCAATCAATACAATCTTACTTCATCAGACATGGGATTACTAACAGATATGCAAGAACTATTGGAAGACAATCAGATCTCCAGGTCTAACATAGCAGGAGATGGAAATGAGAAGGACAGAGAAATACAAATAAAACCAAAAACTCAGTTCAAGCCTCGGTCTATATTTAATCCGTTAATGATTAAGGATTCAATTGACAGTTTCCACGACAACATGGTGGAAGGTTTAAAGGACTTAAATTACAAAATACAAGATTCCACCAAACAGAAAGTCAACAGATGGAAGATCCAATTTCATGCACTGATGTCCAAACTCAAAAGAAATCCAGACATTGTCATCCGCAATACCGATAAGGGTGGCAATGTTGTCTTATGGAAAAAAGCTGACTATATTGCAGAGGCAATGAAACAACTTAAGGACACAGAATTCTAACGGCGTAGCGATTATCCTACCTTGCGTAAAGTAATCAATCGATTTTTACATGAAGTTAATTGGGTGGAAAAATACAGGATTGTTATCTGTGGATGAATTCACATATATGACAAATGACAAGCCAGTAGTCCCCATCCTGTATTTTATCCCAAAGATTCACAAGAATGCCCAAGTACCACCTGGCAGACCAATTATATCTGTGCGAAAAAGTCTACTTGAGAACACCTCCAGATATATTGACTATTATTTACAGGATCATGTCCAGAATTTTGCATCCTATGTTCGGGACACAAGTGACTGTTTAGTAAAACTGATGGACTATCCATGGCGGACTGAATACCTATTAATCACACAAGACGTGACATCCCTATATACGTCTATAAAGCATAGGGATGGATTAAGGGCCCTTGAATTTTACCTGGCTAGGAAAGGACCGGACTATGCTCAACACAGTTCCATGCTGTTAAACATGGTAGAATTATGTTAACATAACAACCATTTTATGTTTCAGAACACCCTATACCAGCAGTTGCGAGGGGTAGCGATGGGGCCAGCTTCTCCCCCAGCTATGCCTGTCTCCACATGGGCTGGTGGGAGGAGCTGGTCCTATCTAAAGAACATACATCCTTCGTAACCAAGAACACAAAGACCTGGTGGAGGTACATTGATGATCTCTTTTTAATTTGGGATGGATCAATCAGTGAGGCAGAGGGATTCATAGAGGGACTGAACAATAACTCATTGAACCTACACTTCACAGCCTCCAATAGCACCGAAAGTGTTAATTTCCTAGATGTGCAGGTCTTTGTCGAGGATGGCAAGTTAGAAACTAAACTACATAGAAAACTGACAGCAGACAATGCAGTGTTGCATGCTGGTAGTTCACATCCCAAGCATCTCATCCGCAGCATTCATTACGGTGAGATGCTTAGGTTAAGACGCATTTGTAGCTGTGAAAAAGACCTTATCTCAGAGCAAGAGAACAGCAAGCAGCGATTTCAGGAAAGGGCATACACCAAACACTGCATTGACGCTGCCATCCTCAAAAGTAGGGCCCAATCTAGGGAAACCCTCTTCAAAAAAAAGACAGTGAGGCACACAACAAATCAGTAAAGGACACAATGAAACAAAAAGATGGCAATTCTTTCAGATTCATTTTAAAATTTAACAAACAAGAAAAACAAATCAGAAAGCTCATAATCAAAAATTGGCATCTGGTCTTAAGTGACCCCATGAATGGGCATCTGCTTCCCAGAAAACCAGCTATCACTTACAGCAGAGCAGTGTCCATGAAAGATATTTTGGCCCAGAATGACCCCACAGGTCCCAGCAAAAGCTTGTGGCTGACTCAGGGAAAGTTTTTTTTAAATGTTAAGTATGTAAGGTGTTAGAATCCGTGTTCTCTGGTTGGCACAGGTAGGTACTTGTGACAAGCAGGGAACCTTTCCTCTAGTCAGGGTAAGGGGTTACACTCCTAAAATAACCCCTGCTCACCCTCTAGGTAGCTTGGCGCGAGCAGACAAGGCTTATCTCAGAGCGTTATAGGTTAAGCATTTGTGAACACATACAGTAACCAAGTGACAACACTACAAATGGACACCACACAGGTAGGTATATTAAAAATAAGGACTCTTTATATAGGATTATCACAAGACCATTAAACGATTAAAAATACACAATACGGTTGCTTAGTTGGTAAAAGGTTGCTTAGTTTCTCTTAAGTTCTTAAATGCGACACTTTAAGTCAATGTACCTCAGATGCGACACGCAGGGCAACGAAAGTGTTGCAGCGATGCAGATGCGTTGAAGTTCTTGGTGCAAAAGAAATAAAGACGGGATCTTCCAGATGCGTGACGCTTCTCCGAGGTTGCGAGAAGGCCCGACTCGATGCGTCAGCTACAGCGGCGTCACCTTTGACGAGATGCGACGACAGCGGCCTTGGCAGCGGCACTCTTCTCCGACGTTGCGAGACGCTTCCGCTCGATGCGATGCTGCAGCGGCGACACCCCTTCTGCGAGGTGCAGCAACCGCGGCTCCGACGGCGGCACGCTTCTCCGTGGATGCGAGACACTTCCGGACGATGCGAGGCGCTTCCGCTCGATGCGATGCTGCAGCGGCGACACTCTCTGCGAGATGCGACGGCAACAGCTCCGACGGCGATACGCTTCTCTCCCTTGCGTCGCGCTTCCAGCTCCTTGCGACACGCAGTCCCTCAGAAGGCCCAACAACAGCAGCAGGCACTTCCAAAAGACTTTGGGGAGCTGGGGATGAAGTCCACTGGTCCTGGGACTTCGTTCAGGGGGCAAGCTCAGTTCAAGCCCTTGGAGATCTTTAAGCACAAGTTGAAATAAAAGTCTTTGTAGTCTTTTCTCCTCTCCTTCAGCAGCAAGGCAACCACTGCAGGCCAATCCCCCAGGTCAGGGACAGTTACTCCTCCTACAGCTTTTCCAGTTCCTTCTCTTCTGGCAGAGGTTCTTCTTGTTTCAGCAGGATCTGATCTAATTTCTTGGGAGCAGGGTCCCAATACTTATACCCCTAATTCCTTTGTTCCTCTGGGGTAGAGGGGCCTTTGCCCAGTCCAAACCAGTTCTTGAGCACTCTGTTGACATGACTCGGCCTTTCTATTCAGGGTGCAGGGCAGAGACATCAGCCGCTCCGCAGGAGGCGGCGCCAGCATTGTGGTAGCAGAGCACAACCCTATTCAGAGCCCAGGTGTACTCCTCCCACCCATCATACTGCCAATCTTCCTATTCACCACCAGGCTACCTAGCCCTGCCCCTCTGGGTTTCCCCAGCCCTGTCACTCACACAACCAGACAGGCAGATACACATCATAGCAGAGGCGGGCTGAAATGGTCAGGCAAGCAAATACCAACTTTCTAAAAGTGGTATTTGCAAACACAGAATATTAAAATAAACTTTACTAAAAGATGTATTTTATTATTCTGAGTTCAGGCATACTAAACTCGAATTTCTACCATGTTCCCTGGGTCTGTTAGGATCATAGAATGTAACAATTCTGACAGCCCATTCTGGCCTATGGAGAACAGGTAGTGTGGTAAATAAAATCTTCTTTACCGGACTGAATTTCATACGGGATCTTAAAATAAAGTAAAATAGCTCAAAATAACAAGAGGCAGAATTCGTGGTATAAGAGTTTCTAAATGGGCTTTATTCCATTCAAAATGGCCGACTCGAGTCGCGGCCTTCAGGTTCCGTCACCGCGAGGGTTCAGGAAGTGAAGTACAATACTTTATTGACAGACATGCATTTTTATAATAAGTACATTACAATGAAACGAATGTAGAAGGCGTAACATTTGATAAGAAAAGTGACATGACAGGTACGTAATCGAAACTAGGCGTAATAAGGAATAAAAGAAACATGATTGGTTAGGATTATCAGACATAGGTGGATCTATAAGATAATACTTGGCATAGATGCGCGCGCAGCAGCATGACGTGTAATTGACGTGCAACTAGGGGGTGAAGGGACTTGACATTTAGCTCTACATGTGGAGACGAGAAGTCTGAGGGGTCAAGTCAACCTAATCCCAAATCATATCTAACATCCTATGTTTAAAGAACTATGTTATCCACAAGGAAGGACTCTCGGACAGAATCTAGTCTATACTGACTGTGTGCGTGCACAAACGCCTAAGTGTCTATATGAGAAGCGAGAGGCAGAAAGCTTTCCATGGCAGCAGGGCTATGAATCACTTGCAGGAGGACGGAAAGGCTGAGTCCTTTGCTTGTGAGCTAAAGGAAATGTTTACCTAAATCACTAGACAGGAATGCATCGGCTGAAGAGCAAAATAGATAATTCGAAGGTGAAATACAGCTTCTTGGCAGGCAGGCGAAAACTGGCCGAGGCAGGCACCGTTAGCTGCACAGGGAGTAGGACAAAGTTCATGGATACAGATGCGAGCTCAAGCTGAAGCTGTCAGAGACAGAGAGCAGGGAAAGGCTTTGAGGACAGAATCGGGCCTACTTGCCTGAACTGTAAAAATGGAGTAACTTAGCCATATAAAGTCGGTGGCCTTTCATGCTTAGGAATCGAATATCCAGCCCATTGATGGCGGATCTGACAGAGAACATGTCGACGGTAGACACACATATGTTTGCGTCTTCGAAACTGGAACTGGAGGGAACATACATGTACTTGTAACATGCATATAGAACCGTTGGGGTCCAAGATAGGGGACATAACTGATCAGGAAAATCCACATTTCCACATTCCCTCCTTGTCCCCTACTTGCCCTTTAAGAGATATCAATCTTCATCATTCCATCGATTTGCTCATGGAGCATCATTTCTTCTTCCTTCTTCTTCCGGTGTTTTGAACGAGAACTGTGATATGGAATGCATGATGTGGCACACAGACCACAAATCGCTGGTCCACATTGCAGGCATAAACAACAACTGAAGAGCATAAGAAGGCCAATACCTAGGAAGGATAGAACTCTCCATCCCCAGGCCGATATCACACTCCAAAACCACCCGGACCACGTCCAAGTGCCTGGATTCTCGTGTATCTGGCTTACAATCTTATGAAGGCGTGTTATAGCTTTATATACAGATGGCGAATTTTCTGGTATGAATATGCAGCAGCTGGATCCGATGACCCTGCAAGCTCCGCCCCTATCGGCCAGGATGACGTCAAGGACAAGACGATTCTGGAGAACAACAATTCTCATCACTGATTGTTCCTCTGTCAGATTGCCTAGGGCGGCTATAGTCTCGTTTACTACAGCTTCAAGAGTCTTGGTGAGTCTGCGTATCAGCTTACTATTTGATATTGTACCTATATAGGGAAAGATACCTTTATTGAAATCTACATACTTGTCCCATGCCGTCTCAGTATAATCGACAACTGGGAGATCTCTTCGCTCTCTATTGTGTACTAAATGAACATTTCGATAATAATCAGGGGGAGCTAGGAAAACAGGTGGCAAAAGGAATGCTATGTAACAGGTACCATCCCAATCTAGAGGCAGACGCATATATGCAGTCTGACCACATATAAAGTAAGAATGGCGAGAAGCTCTAAATGAAGATTTACCTTGATCACTATATTCTACTGTAGTAACGCATTGGCTATGGCCCATGTGTATGGAACCAACTTTTCTTACACATAATTCACCCTTAGCTGGAAATACTGACATAGTGGGCAGAATTAGTTCAACTTCGGATTTGACATTCAAAATCATAAGATTAGGCGTAAAATTACCTAATTTATACACTTCATTTTCTAAATCAGTTCCTGTTCTACTGGGGTGACCCTCCTTATTAGGGTGACAGACTTTGAATAAAACTAGATTCAGATTTCCCCATATCCAATGTTGTTGATAAACTGCTGTGTCTGGGTCTATGGAATTTAATAAACTAAACCATGCTCCACAGGAGCCATTGTGTGTGAACGGATGTGGAAAGAAAGGCAGAACTCCTTTGTTATTCTGATAGGGAGGGAGTCGGCCACACACCCAACAATTGGTGGCATTACTAGTCTGATGGGAATGATGTAACATACTAATGAAGGTGTTGGTGCGCAGCGCAAGTCTATAGGACAACTCATGTGGGGGTAATTCACTAAAAGAATGTTCATCAGTTATATTGAAAGCACGTTTAGAAACAGGATAATACATATGCAACAATATACTTGCAGTAACTATTAAAAAACTCAAGAAAAACAAAATTAATAAAGTCACAATACAGTGGCTACGCAGTAATTTACAATAAGCATGTCGTTTCATTATGATTCTGGACTCTACATCATTCAGACCTAAGGGATACATGTCGGGACAGATTCAACCGCTTCACCTTGGAGAGGACTTAAACAATCAAATCGTCCGACAGTTTGGATCTGGACCTGAGTTTCTGCTTATAGAGTTCGGTGCTACTGGCTTCAGCCAAAGGTAGCTTTGAGTCAATGGGGGAAGACACACGGGGAGTACTGTTTGTGTCAGGAGGAAGTCCATGAAATTTCTTTATATGGCTGGAATGCACCCAGCCCTTTCTCCCTTCGATCTTCACAGCTGTTCTGGTCGTCAGCAGGACCAACTTAGGAAGCCTCCACCTTGGCTCCAGTTGGGTTTTCCGATCGAAATTCCTGACGAGAACATAATCGCCGGGAATTACGTCATGAGGTTTCACCTCGGTGTTGTCGGGAAAAGCTGCGACTACCTGTGAACGACAAGATTGTAGTGCAGACATCAAGGAAGCCAGGTAATCTGTCAGCATATTACAGTCAACATCAGTTATTTTACGGGGTATAGGCGTCCCCCACATATTCGGTGGTCTACCAAAGATCACCTCATAAGGGGATAGCCCTGTTCGAGAGTGTGCTACCATCCTCATGTAAAATAGCGCAACTGGTAAGGCTACTATCCAGTCCACACCTTTTTCCTGACATATTTTAGACAGTCTGATTTTTAAAAGTTGATTATGTCGTTCCACGAGACCTGCTGCCTCGGGGTGTCGGACACAGTGGAATTTCCACTGATATCCCAACAAAAGTGAGACATGTTTCATTAATTCGGATGCGAAAGGCTGGCCGTTATCTGAATATACAACACGTGGTAAACCGTACCGTGGGAAGAATTCTCGAACTAGCTGCTTGGCAGTAGTCGGGGCAGTGTAATCTGATACGGGATACGCCTCTGTCCAACGGGAGAGAGCGCAGACAACTACGAGAACATATTTGAATCCTCGACAACGTTCCATCTGAATATAATCCATCTGGAGGACTTCAAAAGGATGGTCAGGAGGCTGAAATCCACCCTGCTCTACGGGAACACTCTTTCCTGGATTAAACTGACAACATATCATACAGGTACGAACTTTTTGTTTAGCTGCTGCTCGTAAATGTTTGTTGAACCAAATGTGCTGAATGCTGTCTAGCATAGCCTTCTCTCCTAAATGTGCTGGACTGTGAACTGTAGCTATAATGGCTTGAACCATGGAATCAGGGAGAAACCATACAGATTTCTCCTTCGTCATCCATCCTTGATCTGTCTGGATCCCTCCTAGTTCAGTCCACTTCTTTATTTCTTCTGCTGTGGCATGTGTCTGTATGTCAATTACGTCAAGTGCGGGATCCTTAATTGTCATACACTGTGTTGGTGTCTGAACTATTGGCTTTGTCATGTCTAATGTGCGATTCTGAGCAGTCTGTTTGGCTGTTCTGTCAGCTAAATCATTGCCTTGAGAAATGGTATCAGTAACCTTCGTGTGTGCTTTACATTTCATAATCGATATAGCAGTGGGTAGATGTATTGCATCTAACAAAGCATGAATGAGGGGTCCGTGCTGAATGTGGGCACCATGGGAAGTTAAATAACCTCTCTCTCGCCACAGCACGCCGAAGTCGTGTACAACTCCGAATGCATAACGTGAGTCAGTGTATATATTAACTTTCTTATTTGTGGCTTGAATACAGGCTTGTGTTAGAGCAATAAGTTCTGCTGCTTGGGCTGACAAAGTATCTATACAATTTGTCTCAATAACTTCAGTGTCTGTTGTGACTGCATACGCGGCCACTAAATCTCCTGTACTTGTTCTCATGCACGATCCGTCTACATACAACGTCAGGTCTGGATCTAACAATGGAACGTCTGTCAAGTCTTGTCTAGGTTTCGTCTTTATTTCAATGATTTCAACACAATCATGAGCTAGTGGGTCTGTTCCAATTACAGGTAATAGTGTAGCAGGATTCAATGTATTACACCGTCGGATCTCTATGTGTGGTTGAAACAATGTCAGTTCATAACCGGTAAGTCTTGCTATGGTCAAGTGTTGTGTTTGTGTTCGGTTCACAAGAACCTCTACTGCATGTGGTACTTGTACTGTCAATGGGTGTCCTAATACTATGGCATCGCTTTGTCTGATTGCTAAAGCTGTCGCTGCCACTGATTTCAGGCATGCAGGCAAAGCCTGAGCTACGGGATCTAATGTACTGGAAAAATAAGCACATGGCTTGCGTGATCCTGCTTGATCCTGAGTGAGTACTGACAAGGCAGTACCTTCGCGTTCTGTAACAAAGAGTGTAAAATGTTTGCTATAACATGGTGTTGCTAAAACAGGTGCTTGACATAAAGCTTCCTTTAGGTTTTCAAAAGCTTGTGTATGCTCCTGAGTCCAAGGGAGAACAGTCGATGTGGCTGCCTCCTGTGTGGTTAACTGAATGAGTGGTTTTGCTAGAAATGCGTACTGAGGGATCCACTGCCTACAATATGAAGTGAGGCCTATGAAAGCCCGCACCTCCTTTTGTGTCTGGGGTATTGACATGTTAGCAATTAACTGGATGCGATCTGGTGTAAGCTGCCTTCCCTCCTTGGACAGCGAGTGACCAAGATAAATAACTCGCTGGACACAGAATTGCAGCTTAGAAGGAGACACCTTGTGCCCCTTGTCGGCTAGAAAATGTAAAACTGTCAGAGAAGCTTTTTCACATTCTGGCTCGCTTCTCGCGGTGATCAGCAGATCATCGACATATTGAAGCAGTGCTGTATTGACTGGCATGTGGATACTGTCAAGTTCTCGTTTCAGTGCTTGGCTGTAGATGCTGGGGCTTTCTGTGAATCCTTGGGGAGCGCGTGAGAATTTAAAGCTGCGCCCATTTAAACTGAATCCGAACAAATATTGGCTTTCCGGATCTATTGGGACGCTGAAAAAGGCATTCTTGAGATCAATTACAGTAAAGAATGTTGCTTCGGAATCAATTGCTGTCAACAATGATGATATATCAGGGACCACAGGGAATTGTGGTACAATGCACTTGTTTAGTTCACGCAAATCAATAACCAATCGGTACACTGGTGGGGCAGTAGGATCAGTTCGTTTAAGAATCGGAATTATCGGTGAATTACATACATTGGAGTCTGTTTCTACAACTACTCCCTGGGCAATCAGCTCATCAATGATTTTCAGCAAAGCCACTACAGCATCATGCGGTAACTTGTATTGTCGTATTCGTGGTAGTACCACTCCTGCTTTCAGTGTGACTCGATAGGGTGTAATGTTCATGCAGCCAACATCCGCAGGGCCTTGTGCCCATAGATGTACTGGTAAAGTCTGTAGTCGGGGATCCATGTCTCTAGACACATAGTGACCTTTAAAATCACGTAAAAACAACCTTACTCCTTCCGGAGAACAACATATTATGGCTCCTAGTGCTTTCAGAGTTTTAATTCCTAACAGATTTTCTGGGCATGATTTAGTAAGCAATAAATCTGTAGTTCGTGTCAAAGGTCCTATCGTAAGTGGTAGAGGCTGTGATACTTCATTAACAATAGGTTTTCCTGAAAAACCAAGGGAAACATTTTGAGAGCCTGAGAGGGGTGCCCCTGGAACTTCACTACGTTTTATAGTTGTTCGACTTGCCCCTGTATCGAGTAAGAATTTTCTATCCTGACCTAATAATTCACTATGTACATAAGGTCCTTCTTGATCTACAGGAATCTCGATAAGCGGTAAGTCAACTTCCCTCTCTAGGCTGGTTCATGCGTAACGCTGATACTCAGGGTATTCATACTGTGCAGTCTGATACATTTGTCGTGTCGTGGTTTGTGTGGCAGTAGCAGGCAACGGTGGTGCAGCTGGCACAAACTGTATGGGTTGCTGTGAGGCTGGCATGGACTGTTGCTGAACTGGCATGGACTGTCCATGCTGCATAGTTCCTTGTTCATTCTGATCTTGTCTAACTAATCGTGGTCTCTCCTTTGCAATACCTGTAGCTATATTACGTTTCAGGACTGGACAATCGTGTACATAATGGCCCAGTTGTTTACAGTAATTGCAGGTTCCTTTTACAGGAACTGCAGAATCACCAGAATGTGTCACACCCTTTTTGTGACCATCTGCTGGTACTGTCTGAGAAACTAGCATTTTCATTTTTGTATCCTTCATGCGTCTATGCTCGTGTTCTTGTTCATCCCTAATTCTATTGTGATGATACTGTAACATTTGTAGCATTTGCGACGGAGTGTTACTTTGCCAGGTACTCTCGAATTTCAATATTCTATTCTTTACTGGAGGCAATGCATTTTCCACTAATTTTGTCACAAATAAATGTGGATATGAGTCACTACTTGCTTTTATACCACTATTTATACCAAAACATTTTTCAAATCGAGCATAATAATCGCTTGTGTCTTCATCTTGCTTTTGTTTGCAGGCTGTGATTGCACCCCAATCTTCCTTTTTTGTAGTTAATAAACGTGGCAGTACCTGTACTAGTAAACCTGGTAACAGTTTAACTTTATCCCCGAGCCCTGAACCTGCAGTTCGGCCCCTTTCTTCCTCTGCTAATGCTGTCCAGTCTATCTTTTGGTCACCCACTTCCCACTCTTTTTCTTTCAGTTTTTCATAAATGCCAGCAGGCAAAAGCACCTTTAATATCGTCATAATATCAGGAAAGGTGTACTCTCCCATCAGTAACATGTCTTTAATTTCTCGGTGGAAACCCGCTGGGTCTTTGTCATGACTAGGTACTACTTTTTTCATTTCTAATAATTCCATTTTTGATATGGGTGTGTAAACAAATACACGGTGAAACTCATTGTCTTCGCCTTTTATTGGGTGCACTTCTCGTAGGGGATTTTGTCTATCCATATAGTACGGCGCTCTTTCTCTGCGGGGCAGCGAGAGAGGATCCGGACTTACAAAAAGGACATACTGCTTACGTGACACTAATATCTCTTTAATTAGCTTGTTACTAGAACCTCTCCATCTGTTCGTGAGTAGTTCCGTTAACCCCTTCGATGCTCATGACGGAACGGTTCCGTCATGAGCATCGGTTGGGCTGTGCTCATGACGGAACCGTTCCGTCATGAGGACAGCCCCCGGGGGAAGCGCTGGCGCTCCCCCCCTTGTCCCTCGATCTTGGCCCCCTTTACGGGGGTGGCAGCGGAAGAGCTTCCGCTGCCACCCCCGACCCCCCCCGAGCCCCCCCACGCTTTCTGATGACGTCAGCGCGCACAGCGCGCGCCGGCGTCATCAGGAAGCGTTGGACGCGCTGGAATCCATTTCTTCCAGCGCGTCCGAGGGGAGCAGAGGTAGGTGTTTGGCGTCTGGTGGGGGCCGCGGCGGTGAAATCTCTAGTATTGAGGCATCGGGGGAGAGGAAAGAGTATTTCCTCTCCCCCGATCTCTCAATACAGGGCATTCCTGCTCCACGATCGCGCACAGCGTCGCGATCGTGGAGTAGGGATGCCCCACTAGACACCAGGGATTTTGTATTTGGAGTTTGGGAAGCGACCCCTTAGGCAAGGGTCGCTTCCTTGGGGACGAAAATTTTGCAAAGTCTTTTCTGCCCCCCCTGGGGGCAGATCGGCCCGCTTTCTGCGCGTTTCTGCCCCCGGGGGGGGCAGAAAAGCCCACTAGTCACCAGGGATGCTGTTCCTACTATGTAGGAAGCGACCCCTTGGGCAAGGGTCGCTTCCTTGGGGGCAAATTTTGTTGAAGTCTTTTCTGCCCCCCCTGGGGGCAGATCGGTCCGCTTTCTGCGCGTTTCTGCCCCCGGGGGGGCAGAAAAGCCCACTAGACACCAGGGATATTGGTTATGCTATGTAGGAAGCGACCCCTTAGGCAAGGGTCGCTTCCTTTGGGGGCCAAATAATTTGAAGACTTTTCTGCCCCCCCTGGGGGCAGATCGGTCTTCTTTCTGCCCGTTTCTCCCCCTAGGGGGGGCAGAAAAGCCCACTAGACACCAGGGATGTCTATTTCGTTATGTAGGAAGCGACCCCTTGGGCAAGGGTCGCTTCCTAGGGTGGTAAAGTGATTAGGAGACTTTTCTGCCCCCCCTGGGGGCAGATCGGTCGTCTTTCTGCCCGTTTCTGCCCCCAGGGGGGGGCAGAAAAGCCCACTAGACACCAGGGATGTCTTTTTCTTTATGTAGGAAGCGACCCCTTGGGCAAGGGTCGCTTCCTTTGCGGCCTAATTTTTTAGAATACTTTTCTGCCCCCCCCTGGGGGCAGATTGGTCGTCTTTCTGTCCGTTTCTGCTCTTTGGGGGGGGGGCAGAAAAGCCCACTAGACACCAGGGATATAAATATTATTGTAGGAAGCGACCCCTTGGGCAAGGGTCGCTTCCTTGGGCCCCTAAATGTTTTGAAGACTTTTCTGCCCCCTCTGTGGGCAGATCGGTTTTATTTTTTTGCCGTTTCTGCTCCCATTGGAGGCAGAAAAGCCCACTAGACACCAGGGAATTAGTTCAATTAGAAATAGAAGTGACCCCTCGCTTCCAGGGTGCAATTTGTTATATGTATTTGGGTCACCTGCCCCGGGACTGAATAGCCTTTTTTTTCCTGCTGTTTTCTGCCTGACCTGGCACACAAACCGATTGACCATTTGGGTAGTGACATGGCATGTTATAATGTTTATTGTTATATGTTTTGTGATTTCCAATTGTAATGTTTTTTTTGTTTACTTTTTTGTTCTAGGTGAAGGCTTTTCTTCTGTTCACGGTGACATTTTGGTTCTGGTGGTTTTGCTGTTTGTGTAGTTTGGTAAGAGACTGTTTTTTTGTACAATGCAAATGTGTTTGATTTCTCTGCCTGTTTTTTTTTGCAAATGGTGTAATAATAGCAGTATGTTTGGTTTTTGAGTTTCAAAAACTTTTTGCATTGGTGCATGATGTGTATTTTGTTGTCTTGTGAGTAATTTGTTTTTTTTTCTTCTTTCTAGTTTGATATCGTTGGTCTTTGCTGTGTCACTGCAGAGTTTGTTTCTGGTGAGTGTAGCTGTCTCTTTTGATTTTGGATTGTATAGTTTTTGAGTACATTGATCTTATTGATATAAGGTACACATTTCTTTACTTACTTGGTTTGCACATTGTTGGTTGTTGTTGACTTGTTTGTGCAGTCTTCCATCTTAGTAGGTATAATGGCTAGCCGCAGGATGACTGCTCAGCAGGTTGTTGGTTTGCTGTTTGAGTCTTCCTCTGATATTGGGTCAGAGACTGACTCTGCTTCTGAGGGAGAGGGGGCAGGGGACGATTCTGGCAGTGAGTTTTCTCTCCGTATGGGGTCATCGGATGATGAAGATACTCTTAGCGCGGATGAAGTGCCTGTGTTAGAGGAGGAGACTGATGTGCCGATAGTGCGGCAAGAGGCATCTGGGCTGCAGCCTGCGCCTGCAAGGCTTCCCGTTGGTGTAGTGCGGCAAGAGACATCTGGGCTGCAGGCTGGGACTGCAAGGCTTCCCGTTGGTGTAGTGCGGCAAGAGACATCTGGGCTGCAGGCTGGGACTGCAAGGCTTCCCGTTGGTGTAGTGCGGCAAGAGGCATCTGGGCTGCAGGCTGGGGCTGCAAGCCTTTCCGTTGGTGTAGTGCGGCAAGAGACATCTGGGCTGCAGGCTGGGGCTGCAAGTCTTCCCGTTGAAAGTGATGACCTCTGGGTTGCCCCTGGCATGGTGCAGCCGGAATTTCCTGAGTTTACTGGTGTTCCAGGGTCTAGAGTGAATACCGAGAACTTTTTGCCTGTAAATTTTTTTCAGTTGTTTATGGACGATGTGTTTTTGGCAGAGATTGTTGAGCAGACTAATTTGTATGCCGAACAGTTTTTGAGGGACAACAGTGCCAGTCTTAAGCCACACTCTAGAGCTACCCGGTGGACTCCCACAAATGTTGAAGAGATGAAGAAGTTCTTGGGTTTAACTTTTTTGATGGGCTTGCTAAGGAAGCCATCATTGGCTTCATATTGGTCTAGCAGTCCCTTGATGGCAACGTCTATTTTTCCGGCAGTCATGACTCGTGACAGGTATTTGCTTCTGCTTCGGATGATGCACTTTGTAGATAATGGTTTAGCGTTGCCACGAGATCACCCTGATTGTGACCGTCTTTTTAAGATTAGGCCTGTCCTTGATCACTTTGTTGATCGATTTTCTGAGATTTATGCCCCTGGTAGAGAAATTGCAGTGGATGAGTCTTTGGTGTTGTTCAAGGGCCGCTTGGTTTTTAGGCAATACATTCCTAGTAAGAGGGCGCGCTATGGAATAAAGCTGTATATGCTGTGTGACAGTAGGACTGGATATGTCTCTAATTTCAGGGTGTACACCGGTAAGGAATCTAGGTTTAACCTCCCTGGTTGTCCGTCCACTTTTGGAGTGACTGAGAAAATTGTTTGGGAACTTGGAAGAGGATTTTTTAACAAAGGCCACCATTTATATGTAGATAACTTCTACACTGGTGTACGGTTGTTCAGGGAATTGGCCAAAGTGGACACTTTTGCTTGTGGCACAGTCCGCTGTAACCGTAAAGGTTTTCCGAAAGAACTTGTTTGTCAAAAGCTTGTGCGGGGACAGTGCAGTGCGTTGCGTTGCCAGGAGCTTCTTGCTGTGAAGTTTACAGACAGGAGAGATGTCTACATGCTGACTTCCATCCATGATGAAAGCACTGCACCTGTGACTGTTTGGGGTCAGGTCGCTGAAGCGCGCAAACCTGTATGTGTTTTAGACTATAATAGGTACATGGGTGGTGTTGACAGAGTAGATCAGAGGTTGGAACCTTACACTGCTCTTCGTAAGGCTTACATTTGGTACAAGAAGTTGGCTATCCATCTTTTCCACTTGGCAATGTTTAATGCTTTTGTTGTGTTCCAGGATTCTTGCCCTGAGTCAACGATGACTTTTGTTAAGTTTCAGGAGTCTGTAATAGGCAGCCTTGTTGTAGTGGAACAGGCAAGTGTTCCTAGAGTTGGACTGGTGGAGGATGTTGCTAGATTGAAAGAACGCCACTTTCCAGATCACATTCCTCCCACACCCGCAAAAGATTTTCCCAGTAGGAGATGTAGAGTCTGTTGGCGAAGAGGTACGCGGAAGGAGTGTCGTATGTACTGCCCCGATTGTCCCTCTCATCCTGCACTGTGTCTCTCTGCTTGTTTTAGAGCGTACCACACGCGAAAAAATTTTTGGGAGGATTCTTGAGTGGTAAAGTGAACTGGCTGGTCTGTATTCTTTGGATAATTTGATTCTGTTTCAATGTTGGTGTTAGTGCAATGTATTTAGTTGCTGATTTTCTGTTAGAAGATTTTTATCTATTTGCAATTTGTTTGTGTTTTTATTTTTTTCTAAAAAAATCCAAAATGTGATGGCGGTGTGTGTAGGCTTGCGCTTGGCTGTTGGTGTGTGTGGACTGGCACTTGGTTGGTGGTGTGCGTGGAATGGTGCTTGGCTGACGGTGTGCGTGGACTGGCGGTGTGCATGGACTGGCGGTGTGCGTGGACTGGTGCGTGGCTGGTGGTGTGCGTGGCTGGTGGTGTGCGTGGAATGGTGCTTGGCTGGCGGTGTGCGTGGAATGGTGCTTGGCTGGTGGTGTGCGTGGAATGGTGCTTGGCTGGCGCTGTGCGTGGACTGGTTCTTGGCTGGCAGTGTGTGTGGACTGGTGGTGTGTGCGGACTGGTGTTTGGCTGGTGGTGTCCGTGGACTGGAGCTTGGCTGGTGGTGTCCGTGGACTGGAGCTTGTCTGGTGGTGTGTGTGGACTGGAGCTTGGCTGGCGGTGTGTGTGGAATGGTGCTTGTCTGGTGGTGTCCGTGGACTGGAGCTTGGCTGGCGGTGTAGGTGGATTGGCGATTGGCTGCCGGTGTGCCTGGACTGGCGATTGGATGGTGGTGTGCCTGGACTGGCGCTTGGCTAGCGGTGTGCGTGGACTGGCGTTTGGCTAGCGGTGTGTGTCGACCGGTGCTTGGCTGGCTGTGTGTGAGTAGTGACTTTCTGCTGGTCACTACACACACTGCTAGCTGAGTGCCACTCCACGCAATCCTTCTGCCTGTGTAGTTGCTGTGTCTGGATTGTGGGCGTGTGAAAGTGATGGGCCCTTGAATGGCGCTGTGTGCCGGTGTGAGTTTTGTTAGGTGATGGGCCCGCGGCTGGCGGTGTGAATGGTTTTGTATGTCTCACACGTATGAAAGGTGTATGAATGGCCTGTAAAGAGGTTGGTGCCTTGTCGTGGCTTTACAGCTCACGAGCTGTGAGTCAATGGTTCAGTTTCTTGCCCTTTCAATTATTACCAGTGCATTTCATTTTTTGTGAAATCACTTGGTAATACAATTTTATCTACTGAACCATCACTCACCCTCGTGCCAAATCCAACCAGTATGTGCGTGTGCTTGCGGGTTAGATGACTGTGCAGTAATATTTGTTTTTTTGAAGCAGGGTGTACCTTGTCCCTTTTTGGTGATTTTTGTACTGTGTTGCTTTTGTACCTGGTGGTGCGAATGGTCTTGTTTGTATCACGTATGAAAGGTGTGTGAATGGCCTGTAAAGCGGTTGGTGCCTTGACGTGGCTTTACAGCTCACGAGCTGCAAGTCATTGGTTTGGTTTTTTGTGAATTTAATTATTGACAGTGCATTTCATATTTGTGAAATCTCTTGTTAATAAAATTTAATACACTGAACCATGACTTGCCCTCGTGCCAAATCCAACCAGTATGTGTGTGTGTTTGAGGAATAGATGGTTGTGCAGGAATCTTTTTTTTTTGTTTCTCTGCCAAGGTACACTTTCCATGTAAGAATAACCCACCAACTGTAGATATTGTCGAAAACCTTTGGGAGTTCATGGTGATGTCTCTCTAGTGATTTGAAAAATATTTTTTATCCCCATTGTCCTGTAAACCTCAAATTGTCTGCCACATTTTCTTTGCAGTATTATTCCTAAATTCTCACGCTGTAGTAACAATAGGTAATCTGGTTATGCAAGGGGGGTTACTTTTGTTTTTTGCCCAGGGCTCGGCGGCCATCTAGGGAAACCTACCAAACCCAGGCATTTTTGAAAACTAGACACCCGGCGGCTTCCAGGGAGGTATGGCTTGCGTGGATCCCCCAACGTTTCCTTACCCAGAATCCCCTGCAAACCTCAATTTTTGCCCAAAAAATCACTTTTTTCACACATTTTGGGGTGGGAAAGTAGTGGCATCACCGGGCTCACACAAATTTACCACCACCCAGCGTTCCCCCAGGTCTCCCGGTAAAAATGGTGCCTCACTTGTGTGGGAGGCCCAAGTACCCGCGGCAGGCAAGGGCCCCAAACGTAGTGAGGCCACCTCAAGATGGCCTATCGCCAAACCACCTGGTTTTGCAAGGGGGGTCACTTTGGTTTTTGGCCCGGTGCGCGGCGGCCATCTAGGGAAACCTACCAAACCCAGGCATTTTTGAAAACTAGACACCCGGCGGCTTCCAGGGAGGTATGGCTTGCGTGGATCCCCCAACGTTTCCTTACCCAGAATCCCCTGCAAACCTCAATTTTTGCTCAAAAAATCACTTTTTTCACACATTTTGGGGTGGGAAAGTAGTGGCATCACCGGGCTCACACAAATTTACCACCACCCAGCGTTCCCCCAGGTCTCCCGGTAAAAATGGTGCCTCACTTGTGTGGGAGGCCCAAGTACCCGCGGCAGGCAAGGGCCCCAAACGTAGTGAGGCCACCTCAAGATGGCCTATCGCCAAACCACCTGGTTTTGCAAGGGGGGTCACTTTGGTTTTTGGCCCGGTGCGCGGCGGCCATCTAGGGAAACCTACCAAACCCAGGCATTTTTGAAAACTAGACACCCGGCGGCTTCCAGGGAGGTATGGCTTGCGTGGATCCCCCAACGTTTCCTTACCCAGAATCCCCTGCAAACCTCAATTTTTGCTCAAAAAATCACTTTTTTCACACATTTTGGGGTGGGAAAGTAGTGGCATCACCGGGCTCACACAAATTTACCACCACCCAGCGTTCCCCCAGGTCTCCCGGTAAAAATGGTGCCTCACTTGTGTGGGAGGCCCAAGTACCCGCGGCAGGCAAGGGCCCCAAAGGTAGTGAGGCCACCTCAAGATGGCCTATCGCCAAACCACCTGGTTTTGCAAGGGGGGTCACTTTGGTTTTTGGCCCGGTGCGCGGCGGCCATCTAGGGAAACCTACCAAACCCAGGCATTTTTGAAAACTAGACACCCGGCGGCTTCCAGGGAGGTATGGCTTGCGTGGATCCCCCAACGTTTCCTTACCCAGAATCCCCTGCAAACCTCAATTTTTGCCCAAAAAATCACTTTTTTCACACATTTTGGGGTGGGAAAGTAGTGGCATCACCGGGCTCACACAAATTTACCACCACCCAGCGTTCCCCCAGGTCTCCCGGTAAAAATGGTGCCTCACTTGTGTGGGAGGCCCAAGTACCCGCGGCAGGCAAGGGCCCCAAAGGTAGTGAGGCCACCTCAAGATGGCCTATCGCCAAACCACCTGGTTTTGCATGGGGGGTCACTTTGGTTTTTGGCCCGGTGCGCGGCGGCCATCTAGGGAAACCTACCAAACCCAGGCATTTTTGAAAACTAGACACCCGGCGGCTTCCAGGGAGGTATGGCTTGCGTGGATCCCCCAACGTTTCCTTACCCAGAATCCCCTGCAAACCTCAATTTTTGCTCAAAAAATCACTTTTTTCACACATTTTGGGGTGGGAAAGTAGTGGCATCACCGGGCTCACACAAATTTACCACCACCCAGCGTTCCCCCAGGTCTCCCGGTAAAAATGGTGCCTCACTTGTGTGGGAGGCCCAAGTACCCGCGGCAGGCAAGGGCCCCAAACGTAGTGAGGCAACATCAACATTGCCTATCCCAAAGGTCGCCTCACTACGTTTGTTGTCCTGGCCTGCCGCGGGTACTTGGGCCTCCCACACAAGTGAGGCACCATTTTTACCGGGAGACCTGGGGGAACGCTGGGTGGTGGTAAATTTGTGTGAGCCCGGTGATGCCACTACTTTCCCACCCCAAAATGTGTGAAAAAAGTGATTTTTTGAGCAAAAATTGAGGTTTGCAGGGGATTCTGGGTAAGGAAACGTTGGGGGATCCACGCAAGCCATACCTCCCTGGAAGCCGCCGGGTGTCTAGTTTTCAAAAATGCCTGGGTTTGGTAGGTTTCCCTAGATGGCCGCCGCGCACCGGGCCAAAAACCAAAGTGACCCCCCTTGCAAAACCAGGTGGTTTGGCGATAGGCCATCTTGAGGTGGCCTCACTACGTTTGGGGCCCTTGCCTGCCGCGGGTACTTGGGCCTCCCACACAAGTGAGGCACCATTTTTACCGGGAGACCTGGGGGAACGCTGGGTGGTGGTAAATTTGTGTGAGCCCGGTGATGCCACTACTTTCCCACCCCAAAATGTGTGAAAAAAGTGATTTTTTGAGCAAAAATTGAGGTTTGCAGGGGATTCTGGGTAAGGAAACGTTGGGGGATCCACGCAAGCCATACCTCCCTGGAAGCCGCCGGGTGTCTAGTTTTCAAAAATGCCTGGGTTTGGTAGGTTTCCCTAGATGGCCGCCGCGCACCGGGCCAAAAACCAAAGTGACCCCCCTTGCAAAACCAGGTGGTTTGGCGATAGGCCATCTTGAGGTGGCCTCACTACCTTTGGGGCCCTTGCCTGCCGCGGGTACTTGGGCCTCCCACACAAGTGAGGCACCATTTTTACCGGGAGACCTGGGGGAACGCTGGGTGGTGGTAAATTTGTGTGAGCCCGGTGATGCCACTACTTTCCCACCCCAAAATGTGTGAAAAAAGTGATTTTTTGAGCAAAAATTGAGGTTTGCAGGGGATTCTGGGTAAGGAAACGTTGGGGGATCCACGCAAGCCATACCTCCCTGGAAGCCGCCGGGTGTCTAGTTTTCAAAAATGCCTGGGTTTGGTAGGTTTCCCTAGATGGCCGCCGCGCACCGGGCCAAAAACCAAAGTGACCCCCCTTGCAAAACCAGGTGGTTTGGCGATAGGCCATCTTGAGGTGGCCTCACTACCTTTGGGGCCCTTGCCTGCCGCGGGTACTTGGGCCTCCCACACAAGTGAGGCACCATTTTTACCGGGAGACCTGGGGGAACGCTGGGTGGTGGTAAATTTGTGTGAGCCCGGTGATGCCACTACTTTCCCACCCCAAAATGTGTGAAAAAAGTGATTTTTTGAGCAAAAATTGAGGTTTGCAGGGGATTCTGGGTAAGGAAACGTTGGGGGATCCACGCAAGCCATACCTCCCTGGAAGCCGCCGGGTGTCTAGTTTTCAAAAATGCCTGGGTTTGGTAGGTTTCCCTAGATGGCCGCCGCGCACCGGGCCAAAAACCAAAGTGACCCCCCTTGCAAAACCAGGTGGTTTGGCGATAGGCCATCTTGAGGTCGCCTCACTACGTTTGGGGCCCTTGCCTGCCGCGGGTACTTGGGCCTCCCACACAAGTGAGGCACCATTTTTACCGGGAGACCTGGGGGAACGCTGGGTGGTGGTAAATTTGTGTGAGCCCGGTGATGCCACTACTTTCCCACCCCAAAATGTGTGAAAAAAGTGATTTTTTGAGCAAAAATTGAGGTTTGCAGGGGATTCTGGGTAAGGAAACGTTGGGGGATCCACGCAAGCCATACCTCCCTGGAAACCGCCGGGTGTCTAGTTTTCAGAAATGTATAGGTTTGGTAGGTTTCCCTAGGTGCCGGCAGGGCTAGGGTACAAAATCTACAGCTAGTCACTTTGCCAAAAAAAGGGTCATTTTTCACTCCAAAACCACTTTGCGTTTTGCGCCGTTTCCTGTCGCGGGCACTAGGCTGACCCGCACAAGTGAGGTACCATTTTTCTCGTAGGACTTTGGGGAACGCGGGGTGGGTGGAAATTTGTGGATCCACGCAGATTCCAGAACTTTCCATCACAGAAATGTGGGGAAAATGTGTTTTTTTTGTCAATTTTTTACGTTTGCAAGGGATTCTGGGTAACAGACCATGGTGGGAGGCAGTCAAGTCACCCCATCCTGGATTCCCCTGGGTGTCTAGTTTTCAGAAATGTATAGGTTTGCTAGGTTTCCCTAGGTGCCGGCAGGGCTAGGGTACAAAATCTACAGCTAGTCACTTTGCCAAAAAAAGGGTCATTTTTCACTCCAAAACCACGTTGCGTTTTGCGCCGTTTCCTGTCGCGGGCACTAGGCCGACCCGCACAAGTGAGGTACCATTTTTCTCGTAGGACTTTGGGGAACGCGGGGTGGGTGGAAATTTGTGGATCCACGCAGATTCCAGAACTTTCCATCACAGAAATGTGGGGAAAATGTGTTTTTTTTGTCAATTTTTTACGTTTGCAAGGGATTCTGGGTAACAGACCATGGTGGGAGGCAGTCAAGTCACCCCATCCTGGATTCCCCTGGGTGTCTAGTTTTCAGAAATGTATAGGTTTGCTAGGTTTCCCTAGGTGCCGGCAGGGCTAGGGTACAAAATCTACAGCTAGTCACTTTGCCAAAAAAAGGGTCATTTTTCACTCCAAAACCACGTTGCGTTTTGCGCCGTTTCCTGTCGCGGGCACTAGGCCGACCCGCACAAGTGAGGTACCATTTTTCTCGTAGGACTTTGGGGAACGCGGGGTGGGTGGAAATTTGTGGATCCACGCAGATTCCAGAACTTTCCATCACAGAAATGTGGGGAAAATGTGTTTTTTTTGTCAATTTTTTACGTTTGCAAGGGATTCTGGGTAACAGACCATGGTGGGAGGCAGTCAAGTCACCCCATCCTGGATTCCCCTGGGTGTCTAGTTTTCAGAAATGTATAGGTTTGCTAGGTTTCCCTAGGTGCCGGCAGGGCTAGGGTACAAAATCTACAGCTAGTCACTTTGCCAAAAAAAGGGTCATTTTTCACTCCAAAACCACGTTGCGTTTTGCGCCGTTTCCTGTCGCGGGCACTAGGCCGACCCGCACAAGTGAGGTACCATTTTTCTCGTAGGACTTTGGGGAACGCGGGGTGGGTGGAAATTTGTGGATCCACGCAGATTCCAGAACTTTCCATCACAGAAATGTGGGGAAAATGTGTTTTTTTTGTCAATTTTTTACGTTTGCAAGGGATTCTGGGTAACAGACCATGGTGGGAGGCAGTCAAGTCACCCCATCCTGGATTCCCCTGGGTGTCTAGTTTTCAGAAATGTATAGGTTTGCTAGGTTTCCCTAGGTGCCGGCAGGGCTAGGGTACAAAATCTACAGCTAGTCACTTTGCCAAAAAAAGGGTCATTTTTCACTCCAAAACCACGTTGCGTTTTGCGCCGTTTCCTGTCGCGGGCACTAGGCCGACCCGCACAAGTGAGGTACCATTTTTCTCGTAGGACTTTGGGGAACGCGGGGTGGGTGGAAATTTGTGGATCCACGCAGATTCCAGAACTTTCCATCACAGAAATGTGGGGAAAATGTGTTTTTTTTGTCAATTTTTTACGTTTGCAAGGGATTCTGGGTAACAGACCATGGTGGGAGGCAGTCAAGTCACCCCATCCTGGATTCCCCTGGGTGTCTAGTTTTCAGAAATGTATAGGTTTGCTAGGTTTCCCTAGGTGCCGGCAGGGCTAGGGTACAAAATCTACAGCTAGTCACTTTGCCAAAAAAAGGGTCATTTTTCACTCCAAAACCACGTTGCGTTTTGCGCCGTTTCCTGTCGCGGGCACTAGGCCGACCCGCACAAGTGAGGTACCATTTTTCTCGTAGGACTTTGGGGAACGCGGGGTGGGTGGAAATTTGTGGATCCACGCAGATTCCAGAACTTTCCATCACAGAAATGTGGGGAAAATGTGTTTTTTTTGTCAATTTTTTACGTTTGCAAGGGATTCTGGGTAACAGACCATGGTGGGAGGCAGTCAAGTCACCCCATCCTGGATTCCCCTGGGTGTCTAGTTTTCAGAAATGTATAGGTTTGCTAGGTTTCCCTAGGTGCCGGCAGGGCTAGGGTACAAAATCTACAGCTAGTCACTTTGCCAAAAAAAGGGTCATTTTTCACTCCAAAACCACGTTGCGTTTTGCGCCGTTTCCTGTCGCGGGCACTAGGCCGACCCGCACAAGTGAGGTACCATTTTTCTCGTAGGACTTTGGGGAACGCGGGGTGGGTGGAAATTTGTGGATCCACGCAGATTCCAGAACTTTCCATCACAGAAATGTGGGGAAAATGTGTTTTTTTTGTCAATTTTTTACGTTTGCAAGGGATTCTGGGTAACAGACCATGGTGGGAGGCAGTCAAGTCACCCCATCCTGGATTCCCCTGGGTGTCTAGTTTTCAGAAATGTATAGGTTTGCTAGGTTTCCCTAGGTGCCGGCAGGGCTAGGGTACAAAATCTACAGCTAGTCACTTTGCCAAAAAAAGGGTCATTTTTCACTCCAAAACCACGTTGCGTTTTGCGCCGTTTCCTGTCGCGGGCACTAGGCCGACCCGCACAAGTGAGGTACCATTTTTCTCGTAGGACTTTGGGGAACGCGGGGTGGGTGGAAATTTGTGGATCCACGCAGATTCCAGAACTTTCCATCACAGAAATGTGGGGAAAATGTGTTTTTTTTGTCAATTTTTTACGTTTGCAAGGGATTCTGGGTAACAGACCATGGTGGGAGGCAGTCAAGTCACCCCATCCTGGATTCCCCTGGGTGTCTAGTTTTCAGAAATGTATAGGTTTGCTAGGTTTCCCTAGGTGCCGGCAGGGCTAGGGTACAAAATCTACAGCTAGTCACTTTGCCAAAAAAAGGGTCATTTTTCACTCCAAAACCACGTTGCGTTTTGCGCCGTTTCCTGTCGCGGGCACTAGGCCGACCCGCACAAGTGAGGTACCATTTTTCTCGTAGGACTTTGGGGAACGCGGGGTGGGTGGAAATTTGTGGATCCACGCAGATTCCAGAACTTTCCATCACAGAAATGTGGGGAAAATGTGTTTTTTTTGTCAATTTTTTACGTTTGCAAGGGATTCTGGGTAACAGACCATGGTGGGAGGCAGTCAAGTCACCCCATCCTGGATTCCCCTGGGTGTCTAGTTTTCAGAAATGTATAGGTTTGCTAGGTTTCCCTAGGTGCCGGCAGGGCTAGGGTACAAAATCTACAGCTAGTCACTTTGCCAAAAAAAGGGTCATTTTTCACTCCAAAACCATGTTGCGTTTTGCGCCGTTTCCTGTCGCGGGCACTAGGCCGACCCGCACAAGTGAGGTACCATTTTTCTCGTAGGACTTTGGGGAACGCGGGGTGGGTGGAAATTTGTGGATCCACGCAGATTCCAGAACTTTCCATCACAGAAATGTGGGGAAAATGTGTTTTTTTTGTCAATTTTTTACGTTTGCAAGGGATTCTGGGTAACAGACCATGGTGGGAGGCAGTCAAGTCACCCCATCCTGGATTCCCCTGGGTGTCTAGTTTTCAGAAATGTATAGGTTTGCTAGGTTTCCCTAGGTGCCGGCAGGGCTAGGGTACAAAATCTACAGCTAGTCACTTTGCCAAAAAAAGGGTCATTTTTCACTCCAAAAACAACGTTGCGTTTTGCGCCTTTTCCTGTCGCGGGCACTAGGCCGACCCGCACAAGTGAGGTACCATTTTTCTCGTAGGACTTTGGGGAACGCGGGGTGGGTGGAAATTTGTGGATCCACGCAGATTCCAGAACTTTCCATCACAGAAATGTGGGGAAAATGTGTTTTTTTTGTCAATTTTTTACGTTTGCAAGGGATTCTGGGTAACAGACCATGGTGGGAGGCAGTCAAGTCACCCCATCCTGGATTCCCCTGGGTGTCTAGTTTTCAGAAATGTATAGGTTTGCTAGGTTTCCCTAGGTGCCGGCAGGGCTAGGGTACAAAATCTACAGCTAGTCACTTTGCCAAAAAAAGGGTCATTTTTCACTCCAAAACCACGTTGCGTTTTGCGCCGTTTCCTGTCGCGGGCACTAGGCCGACCCGCACAAGTGAGGTACCATTTTTCTTGTAGGACTTTGGGGAACGCGGGGTGGGTGGAAATTTGTGGATCCACGCAGATTCCAGAACTTTGCATCACAGAAATGTGGGGAAAATGTGGTTTTTTTTTCAATTTTTTACGTTTGCAAGGGATTCTGGGTAACAGACCATGGTGGGAGGCAGTCAAGTCACCCCATCCTGGATTCCCCTGGGTGTCTAGTTTTCAGAAATGTATAGGTTTGCTAGGTTTCCCTAGGTGCCGGCAGGGCTAGGGTACAAAATCTACAGCTAGTCACTTTGCCAAAAAAAGGGTCATTTTTCACTCCAAAACCACGTTGCGTTTTGCGCCGTTTCCTGTCGCGGGCACTAGGCCGACCCGCACAAGTGAGGTACCATTTTTCTCGTAGGACTTTGGGGAACGCGGGGTGGGTGGAAATTTGTGGATCCACGCAGATTCCAGAACTTTGCATCACAGAAATGTGGGGAAAATGTGGTTTTTTTTTCAATTTTTTACGTTTGCAAGGGATTCTGGGTAACAGACCATGGTGGGAGGCAGTCAAGTCACCCCATCCTGGATTCCCCTGGGTGTCTAGTTTTCAAAAATGTATAGGTTTGCTAGGTTTCCCTAGGTGCCGGCAGGGCTAGGGTTCAAAAACTACAGCTAGACTCTTTGCAAAAAAAGTGTAAATTTTCAGTGTGAAAATGTGGTGTGTTCACCTTAGGTTTTGAGCCACTTCCTGTCGTGGGCACTATGCCTACCCACACAAGTGAGGTACCATTTTTCTCGGGAGACTTAGGGTAGTTCAAATTTGTAAAGCTACTGTTATTACCTGTTGATTTTTGATGCATTTCTCCCTTCCAAATGAAAGACATTGTGTAAAAAAAAAGTCATTTTGAAAAATGACCAATAATTGTCATGCAAATATGAGTATTCCCACTTTCGAAAATGTGCAAATATGCACTGTTTCTGAACTCTGTAATTTGTTCCCATTTCAGAAATACATAGGTGACTTTCATACCGATTTTTCCAAGTATACATTTTCCCACAATAATTGCTATATACCCGGACCAAAAAAAAAAAACATTACAAAATGCTGCTCATTTTTCTACTCTGGGTTCGTTGGGCTCTTGATGAACCTACAAGTCCTATATGTCCACACAACCAGGAAGGTCTACCGGATGTAACGGTACATTGCTTTCAAAGAGATGTCATAATTCGAAGAAGTTACAGGTAAAAACGTTGACTCAAGAGGCTGCTTTTTTCAACAAATTTTTAATTTCTCCTATATTTGCCTGTAAATTTCTATAAAGAAACCTTGATGGATCTACGCAAATGACCCCTTGCTGAATTCAGAATTTTGTCTACTTTTCAAAAATGTATAGCTTTCCAGGATCCATTATTGTTTTGTTACCCTTTTCTACCGTTAACTGGAAGGAGGTTGAAAGCACAAAAAATAGCAAAAATAGGGTATGTCCCAGAAAAATGCCAAAACTGTGTAAAAAATGTTGGTTTTCTAACAAAAGTCTGTCATTCCCTAAAAGCTGGAGAAATTGTGATTTCAGCCCCACAAACCCTTTTTTGATACCATTTGCAGAGAAAAACCCAGAAGCTTTCATTTGCAGCCCGTTTTTCACATTTTTCACAAAAAAAAAAAAAAATTGCTGTATTTTGACTAATTTCTGTGACCCCTCTAGGAGAATCCACAAACCCTGGGTACCTTTAGAATCCCCAAGATGTTGGAAGAAAAGGACGCAAATTTGGCGTGGATACCTAATGTGGTCAAAAAGTTACAGGGGCCTAAGCGCGCACTACCTCAAATAGCCCAAAAAGGGCTTAGCACAGGAGGGGAAAAGGCCTAGCAGCGAAGGGGTTAATATATCAGGTAAAGGACCAGGGTCAGCATGTTGGCTCTTATATAATATGAGGAGTTGCTGAATCATATATATTCCAGCTAAACGTTGTTCATCTGTACTGAGATTAAAAAACGTGTGTGCTACGGTCTCATCACCGTATTTTTCAGGACTGTCAATCCAGTGAACGGCTGATCTGGCTAATTCTTGCTCATCCATGGAATCGAGGAGGTGGTAACCTCTTCGTTCTCGTAGTATTTTATCTGCGGCTTGAAACAAATGTTCTGGAGACTTCAGATTCATTACAGGCGTCGGATACGTTCTGCTATTATTTGGGCATACTGAGTGTATGGGATCAGAAAAACATCTAGCATTATCACAGGATCCTCCTCTGCCTACATAGGCTATGGTCTCTGACTGTCTTGCGGAATTCCCTGATTCGGACACTTCATCTTGCTCAAACTCGTCTGTTCCCAATCTTTCTTCATGAATACGCTCTATTTCTTTACGGATTTTTCGGCACATGGCTATTATACAATTTTGCTTATCGTGTCTCCCTTCTGATATATTCTGACTCCATCTTGTAAGAATAAGCATTGCATTCGGGTCTACCCCCGGGCGGTCTTGATTTCTGATCACACAGTTTATGAGGAAACGTAACAGTTCCCCCTGTATCTCTACTTTCTGGAATTCCATAGCTCTGTTAATACATCCTGGATCTCGTCCTGTTTGAACAAAATGATATATGTTATCTAGATGCGTAGTCATTCCTGGTAACCTTGCTAAATACTCTGCGGCTCGCCTGATACGTAATGATGCCAGGACCATTTCGTCCTCTTTACCAACCACTGGGTCATATCTACAATTTACAAGGAGTTCCTTAAGCGTACGTTCACTTACGAATTTAGGTGTACGTGAATGCGCTGACTCTTGAAAAACAAGTTTATTTATTCTGGGTGGTGTAAAGGTACTGCTAGCACCTCCCGTGGCCCCATCTGGGGCGTCGGGTGTGAATGGATTCGTTGAACGTGACACAGCAACTATGGGTGTCGATACCCCTGTAGGATCGACTGCGGAGACAGATGCGGAAACAGATGTGCTTGCCGAAGCTTGTATCGGGACTTGCTGTTGCACGGGGACAGATACCTGATCCTGACGTTGAACCCCTCCGCCAGACGGTCTATGTGGTGTGGCGTTAGCATACTCGGGAGCTGCGTCGTCTAGATATGAGGAAAGAAAAACATCTTCTGCGGTTCTGGGATGCCCTTTTGGATGTACCTTAATTGGAAATAATGGGGGTGGCAAGTCTTTTGGCATCTCTGGAGCAGCCTTAGGTAGTCCTTCGGCTAGAAGGGGATACATACCATTCATAAGAGCATTTCTTTGTCTATTTACTTGTTCTGATTTCACTCGGATACCTTCCTTAATTAATAGATTTTCTTGAACTTTATTTGAACTTTCTTTACTCCTCTCTTCTTGCCTACGTGCTTTTTCTGTTCGTCTATGAGATTCCTTACGCCATAACTCAACAGCGTCTTTCTGTGATTGTCTGACCTTTCTTTTCCATAACTCTTCCTCCACTTTCATGATGCATTCTGCATCCCAGGTTCCCGCTACGGGCCACCTTTGACTTTCCGGCAATCCCTTGGTATAATCTACCCATAGATCAAGAAACAATATGGCATCTAAGCCATGCTTATGGTACATAAAATGCCCTGGAGTGTCCCTAGGAGGAATAGGAACTGCTTCTTCAAGCACCCCTTTTCTGGTAGTAATCTGTCTTAACTTCGAGAAGAGCGGCATATTGACAACTGATCTGATACTTACTCTTGAACTCACTTAATACGAAAAACACAATAATGAACAGTGAACAATGAACACTCATTCATACCACAATATTTGAACACTTTAAACATTAAACATTAAACATTTTAACAACGACCGACAATGATGACAGTCTGCCTAACTAATCACCACGCTGAATTCTTGACAATAACTGAATACTTCGGAATACTTGATATACTGCTAAACAGTACATATACACTGCTAAACAGTGCAGACCGGATTTGTGTACCCAAATCCGTCTTGACCGGCACAACCTATGTGCGCGTCAACACGCCTCCCCGGCGATGGTACTCACCGAGTAGCTCCTTGAAACGAAAGGCCTCAGAGAATGGACAGGACTCGATGACTGCGGACAGCGGACCCTCTGGACATCGGGATTTCGAGAAACCTGGTGGACCTCTGTATACCTCGGATCTTGCTCTCTCAGCTAGGCTCTGGTCGGGACACTTCGCACTTCTCACCGCCTCGTCTGGGTTGATCGCAGCCTCAGTCGCCCCCGCTTGACCGGAGGGAGCTTACAGGAAATCCTGCTGGTACGCGGTTATGGTCCGTCCAGCTGTGGCAGGAGACCGGGCCTGCAACGCACCGCCGGCGCGTGAGATGAGAAAGTGTCCCTATTCGGGCGCCATTATGTGGTAAATAAAATCTTCTTTACCGGACTGAATTTCATACGGGATCTTAAAATAAAGTAAAATAGCTCAAAATAACAAGAGGCAGAATTCGTGGTATAAGAGTTTCTAAATGGGCTTTATTCCATTCAAAATGGCCGACTCGAGTCGCGGCCTTCAGGTTCCGTCACCGCGAGGGTTCAGGAAGTGAAGTACAATACTTTATTGACAGACATGCATTTTTATAATAAGTACATTACAATGAAACGAATGTAGAAGGCGTAACATTTGATAAGAAAAGTGACATGACAGGTACGTAATCGAAACTAGGCGTAATAAGGAATAAAAGAAACATGATTGGTTAGGATTATCAGACATAGGTGGATCTATAAGATAATACTTGGCATAGATGCGCGCGCAGCAGCATGACGTGTAATTGACGTGCAACTAGGGGGTGAAGGGACTTGACATTTAGCTCTACATGTGGAGACGAGAAGTCTGAGGGGTCAAGTCAACCTAATCCCAAATCATATCTAACATCCTATGTTTAAAGAACTATGTTATCCACAAGGAAGGACTCTCGGACAGAATCTAGTCTATACTGACTGTGTGCGTGCACAAACGCCTAAGTGTCTATATGAGAAGCGAGAGGCAGAAAGCTTTCCATGGCAGCAGGGCTATGAATCACTTGCAGGAGGACGGAAAGGCTGAGTCCTTTGCTTGTGAGCTAAAGGAAATGTTTACCTAAATCACTAGACAGGAATGCATCGGCTGAAGAGCAAAATAGATAATTCGAAGGTGAAATACAGCTTCTTGGCAGGCAGGCGAAAACTGGCCGAGGCAGGCACCGTTAGCTGCACAGGGAGTAGGACAAAGTTCATGGATACAGATGCGAGCTCAAGCTGAAGCTGTCAGAGACAGAGAGCAGGGAAAGGCTTTGAGGACAGAATCGGGCCTACTTGCCTGAACTGTAAAAATGGAGTAACTTAGCCATATAAAGTCGGTGGCCTTTCATGCTTAGGAATCGAATATCCAGCCCATTGATGGCGGATCTGACAGAGAACATGTCGACGGTAGACACACATATGTTTGCGTCTTCGAAACTGGAACTGGAGGGAACATACATGTACTTGTAACATGCATATAGAACCGTTGGGGTCCAAGATAGGGGACATAACTGATCAGGAAAATCCACATTTCCACAGTAGCCTTACAATAGTGAAAAACGAAAATGGCAGTAATTCACTATTAGGACATGCCACACACATCAGGGCTTGTCCTACCTTATGCTTACAATGCACCCTGCCCTTGGGCCTACCATAGGGGTGACTAATATGAAGTTAAGGGAAGGTTTAGGGACTGGGAAGTGGGTGCACTTACCCAGTCAGCATGACAGTACCAGACTGCACGCAGGTTCTGCAGTGGCAGACCCTAGACACATTTTACTAGGCCGCTTCTGTGGGTGGCACAACCAGTGCTGCAAGCCCACCAGCAGCATTTGTATTTACAAGCCCTGGGCACTCCTGGTGCACTTTACTAGGGGCTGACAGTAAACCAAATAAGCCAATCATGGAATCCAAACAACATAAACATTTTAAATAGGGAGAGCATTTGCACTTTAGCACTGAACAGCAGTGGTAAAGGGCCCAGAGTCATAGAATAGCCAACAACAGGTCAGAAAAAGTACAGGTGGAAGGCGAAAAGCCTAGGGACCATCCGGCCAAAAGGGCCAGGTCCAACATAAGGCATGCCAGCATGGCAGCAACCAGACTACATAAAAAACCCCTTTCAGTGACAAGGAAAATCTCATAACCAAGTCCCTCAATTGCAAAACAGACTATGCCCTCTACGTGCTGGAGTGCCCTTGTGAGCTGCGCTACGTTGGTAGCACAATATTACAAGCACACAAGAGGGTACTCCAGCACCTAAGAGCAATAAAAAATCAAGATCAGGCATATCCGGTAGCCAGACATTTCAGTGAGTCACACAAAGCTGACCCCAATGGCCTGAGATACTTTCTGATAGATTCGGTCACTCCCAATAAAAGAGAAGGTGACAGAGAAAGAGCGCTCAGACTACTGGAGGCCAATTACATTATTAACCTCGATACAAAATACCCAAGGATTCTGAATGTCACAGAGGAACTGTATTCTTGTTTGTAATTGCCCCATGACACATCAACATCACAGAGTCACACTTTCAGTAGGCCTTCTGCTAACTGGTGTCTACAAACTGCATTATATTTGAGATATTAATCAATACACTCTGCCTGCCGCATTTTACACAAGTTTTTAACACATAAGGTGAGATAGTAGGTTTTTTATACATGGGTTTTTTTTATCACTAAACTAACAGTTTTGCATTAGCACATGCACTTTAAGTCTACAAGTTTACATAGAACGAAAAAATCAACTGTACGGTATTTGCGAAATTTGCACTCAGTTAAAGGACTATTTATTCCGATTAAGGTATTTATACTGAGATGTTATACATCAATGATTTTATGTAACACAAGAATTGGGCCTTTTAACAATTAATTTTAAATATTTTTAGCAAAGGGGCAATACAGATGGAATGAAATTGTTTGAGACAACTCTTGATAAATTGTTGGGAATTTTAAGCAAAATCAATTTAGTTATGGTATTTTACCTGAACATCTACATTTTAAAAATGAACTGTTTTGCCAAAATTCCCCTAATTCCTGTTGAATGTTTCTTCTGTTTCTATGGTTTTAAACTCGATCATTTGTCACTTTAATTAAACACTGGTTGAGTAAAAGAAAAAAGAGGGGAAAAAACGGTATAAAAGAACTGCTAACCTGACAGAGCGTGCCATGTTATCTAGGCCCGTGACGGGCTGAAAAGCGTCATGGCTGTAGAGGTTTTCGAAGCAATAAAGTATTATTTTGCAGCACAAACGCTGTGGTCCGTGCTCCATTCGTTCGTGTGAAAATAATTTGAAGTAGTGACGGAGTAAACGTCTATATATATATTCATTTGTACCTACCTGTTACCTTTAAAAAGTTTACCAAGCGTATGCCTTAAGCAGGATCTCTTTCCTACTGAAATGTAAGTATTATACAGGTAAGTATAAACCCTTTATATATACATAAAAAGGGTTTATGCTTACCTGTAAAATAAGTACATTTTTGTGGTAAAAGCATGCTTGGATAAGGCATACGTGCAGTAAATAATTTTCATGGTAAAGGTAATGCGTGGTAAAGTTATTCACGCATTTACAGCTGTGTTGTAACGGCATGTGTCATAAAAGAAGGTGTGGTTCCATCATACATCCGATGGAAACATATTGGCATTCATTGGGAAAAGGGGTCGTGATTGCCATAAAGGGCTAGATAAGGGTTTGTGTGTGTGTCAGGACAGAATTCTCTTTGTGTTTGGCCCTTTAACAAAAAATGTTGAAATGGTTGAGTAGTTCAATTTGAATCATAAAAAATTAGATGTGTAGCAACTGAGACAGAGGGTGCAGCATGCAGTTTGTCCTATTAGGAAATACCGCTCTATTGGTGGAGTGCAGGTAGAGCCTTTTGCTCAAAATTTATATGAAATTGGTGTATCTGGCAAACAATGAGGAAGGGACAGCTGCAACGTGTCTCGTTCGTGGGGAGGCTTTCGCATATCTAAATATGTGGGGCCTTTTTGCTCCATTCAGAAGTCATAGCACGACATTAAGAAAGTTTTTAGTGAACATGTTTTTTGCTGGGAAGGGCAAACACGTGTTCAGTTTCCCAGCCATGGATAAGGAATCATGAGGAGTTGATTCTCAGGTAGTTTTAGACCCAGTTTCAAGAGTCAGGGTTAACCTCAACTGTCTGACTTCTTCCCTAAAAGATTCAGAGGCAGGGGGAACCTTATCGACCATCAAAGTCAAGGCAAAAGCAAGAATTGTTATCCAGTTCAAATTGGGAGGCAGTCTGAATTACAGGGGATCCATGGTATTGAAAGTGGTTCGGGGTTACCATATCGATTTCATAGAAATACCAGTTCAGATTTGGGCCCCAGAGGGTATTGTTTTCAATGAAGGACAGTCAAGGTTAGTTGACAAGGAGGTTTAGGAATTGTTGGGAAAAATGTGCCATTGTGGAGGTTTGTCAGTAGTCAGTGGGGTTTGTGAGGAGTATTTTACTTAGGGACAAGGACAAAGTTCTGTGTCTGGTTCTAAATGGAAGGAGTCTGAATGATTGTGTGGTTTATCGTCATTTCAAAATGAAGGGTGTGCATATATTAAGGGACATATTGTAAACAGGAGATTTGCTGACCTGCTTGGATTTGAAGTATGCTTATCTTACAATTTCTATTTGGGAGTGGTTTCATAGATTTCCTAAGTTCAGATGGGGTGGAAAGATGTGGAAGTATGTTTGTCTTCCGTTTTGTCTATCATCAGCTCTGTGGTATTTTACAAGGGTCCTTCATCCAGTTGTGGCTTTTTAAAGGGGAGAGGTGTATGGTTGATAATGTATCTGGATGACATTTAGATTATGGATCAGGAGAAGATGCAAGTGTGGCTTCACAATGATTTGGTGGTGGATCGTTGGAAAATGTAGGCTTTGTGGTAGACATGCAGAAGTCAAGAAACACATTTTTAGGAGTTTAGGGTTTTTGGTGGAAACAGCTGAAGGGATGTTAAGACTTTCCAGACACAAAATGAAAAGAATATGGAAGGAGATTCCGAAAAGTTTAAGTGTAGATCAGTTTTCTTTGAGGATGTTGGCTCGAATTGTTGATCTTCTGTCTTCCTCAATTCACGCAATTCCTGGTATATTGAATTAGCATTACAGAGATGGAAAGCTTTACATTTGAGAAGTGGTTTTAGATTTTCAGGGAAATTGTTCTTTCACTAGAAGGAAGCGAGAAACGTCAGTGGTGGTTAAGGAACATGGAAGCCTCGAATGGGAGAGCAATTTTTGGAGAAAATTTGGAATTGGTAATAGAATCAGATGTGAGTTTAGATGGTTAGGGTGCGATGGATGGAAGGGGAGCGCAAGACACACATACATTGTCTAGAATTGCTGGCAAGTTCATTTGCAATACAATGTTTCACGAGGGACATGGTGAAATGCTCAGTACTATTGCGAATGGACAATGTTTCATCTGATTTTGTAAAAGTCTTTTGGGAGTATTATTCGAGGAGAACTGTATTGGTACAGGCAGAGCAATTACCAGGGTTGAGCAACATGGGTGGATTGTTGGTTGAGGAATTTCAAAAATTCTAGTGATTGGAGGTTAGACAGGACAGTTTACTTGAAGTTAGAGAGTGTTTTTTGTCCTTTCGAGGCAAATCTATTTCCAAACAGGTTGAAAGAAGGGAGGACGTTTTTTAGCTGACATCTAGATCAGAGTCTGTAGGGATAGATGCATTTTGATTATTGGAGGGGTCTCCATCCTTATACATTTCCTCCCTTTTTAATGATTGCACGGGTGACTTTGATGGTTCACAAGTGGAAAGAGGTAGTAGAGTTAGTTACCGCACTTTGGAGGGCCCAGGTTTGGTTTCCAGTTGCACTAGAGCGAATCTCCTATCGATCTTCCAAGAGATTCTGATTGGTCCAACAGGAAAAGTTCATTGTTTGATATATGCAGGACAGTTGAAGTTGGTGGCTTTGAGAATTTCAGGAGAATATGGGAAATGCCAGGCCTTTCACGAAAAGCTTCTAATTTAATCAAGTCATCATTGGCTCCAGGAACAAAGAAGTTGTATAGACTGGCATGGCAGAAATGGTTTTGCTTGTTTGTGGAGAGGGATTTTGATCTCATGCCAGTGGATGTAGTCATGGTAGTTAACTATTTATCAGAAACATATAAGAGAGGTTTGTCCTCTAGAACTATTAATGTACACAGATGTGCAATTGCTGCTGGTCATTGTTTGGTGAATGGAGAGCTCTCGATGTTAGGACAAAAACTAATTTTTCTCCAATATTTTACCAATATTTGAATGAAAAAGAGAATTTCTGTGTGGTAAGATTTGTGAAGGTGTATGAGGAGAAGACTAAGAATGTCAGACTGTTTAGAGTACTGTAGGTGCTTATTTAGTATAAGAGTTTTTTTAAAGCTGTATCATCTCAGAAGCTTGCAAGATGTCTTCAAGAGGTTATGAAGAGATCTAGAGTGGATGTGTGTTTAAAGCACATTCTGTAAGAGGTGCGGCTGCTTCAAAACTTTTATGATGGGAGGTGCTTTGCAAGACATTATGAGTTGTGCAGATTGGTCTACATATGTAACTTTCAGGAAGTTTTATTTCAAACCCATTGAGAGTGCAGTTTGTTGTTTGGTTGATAAGCTTTATACTTGCATAATGTGAGCCTCAGGGTCATGCCATAAAATATAGCTTTCCACACCTTGGTGGGCAGAAAATCTGGATGTTATTAAAGACACGAAAACTAATATTAACACCCCACCCGATTAACCGAACAGTTTTTTCTATATTAATTTCTTTTAGTTTTTTAGCTCAGGTGCAAGTTTAACTTGATGGATGATTTTCAGTCATCAGTCCATGGGATTGAAAGTTTGCCATAGGAGGAGTTTGGAAGATTTTTTTGAAGGAATTTTTTCTTTTTACCATTTAGTGACTGCCATTAAGAACTTAAAATGGTTTAAGGTTTATGGCTTGCTAAAAAGAAGGCTGGGGATTTTGGCCTTTTATGTTTGGATTTTTTGAATGTTTCTATATTCTTTTAAAGGGGCTACTGTGAGTAGTGGCATTAAAGGTGATTGCATAATATTAGCCTCTGGGCCTTTAAGAAAATCCAGATTTTCTGCCAAACAAGCTGTAGAAAATCTATAGGTTATTTTAGGACTTGTTGGTAGAGTCTGAGGCCACACCGAGGGTCTCCAATGGCTGGCTCGAAGACCCTTAGGAGCAGTTCGGAGTGACTGGTGGAGTTAAAAAAGGGCCAACAAGCTATTCTTAAGGAAGACAGGAAGAAGTTAAAAACAGCTGAGAGTATGAACATTCTGAGAGTCTTTGAGACCCTGCCCATGGATTCCTACCACTTGCAACCAGTGTCTAAGGTACACAAAGGTTCTCGTAGAGTACACCAGGGTTGTTTAAATCCCAGATGGAGATGTCTGAAGTCATGCCACGGATAGTCTCTGAGGGCATGTAGTTGTTGGCTGTGGGTGCCTGCAAATGTGGCTGCTGGGAATGTCTGAAGATAGGCTAAGGATCTCTTATGGACATCTGGTGTGAACTAATAATCAGCAAGTGGTGTCTGGAGGTGGGTAGGAGTTTGGCAGAAATAGCTGATGACCATAGAAAGGTGCTTCAAACTGGCCGGGCCTTGACATATCTGAGGGTAATATAAGGATCACCAATGGTTTCTTCAGAGAATTGGAAGGTGGGCTGAAGGTGTCTCAAGACAGAAAGAAGATGTCTACAGCTTGGTTGGAACTTCCTGACACCCTGCTTTTGTTGTACAAGGTCATGCCAAGCGTCCCTACGGGAAAGACAAGAGTCGCAGATAAAATCTGAGAAGCACCAGGGGTGACCTGAAACTTTTGGACTGCTATTTGCAGGTAATCAAGTGTCATTTGGAGTTTCCTGAACCCATCAGAGGGCAGAGTGACAGGTGGGGGTTCCATAGACCAACTGTTGCAGGCTGAAGGTGAGCTGAGGATCACTGATAGTCGTCAATAGGAGTTTAAAGTTTAAAGGTCAGCAAATGGTCTTTGAGACACTTTAATGAATTTCATAAGCCTGCCAGAGGTGTCCCTGGGCTATGCAAGGATTTTGAAAGGTCAGATAGAGGAGTGTAAAGACCAGCTGGGGTGCAATGCGGTCAGATGAGTGGTTGAGAGGCATTATGATGTAGAACAAGGGCATATATAAAGAAGAGAGAGGGACCCCTTGTGTCTACCAAGGGAATGGGGTACTATTAAAAAGTAAAAACAAATGATCCCTTGGATAAGCAAAGAGCCAATCAAAAAGGGGCTCAAATCACATTCATCTATATTACGCCCTATACCGAAATGGAGCACTTCCAGGGACTAAAAAGGTAGAGGCAGCACAGGAAAGTGCTCCAAGTAAAAAATAATTAGAGGCAGCGTGGTGAAGGGGAGGGAACATGTACCAACCAATCGGAATCTACGCACGACCATTTAAATTTGGCGTGCTCCCGTGGCTCATTTCTACCCGCCGCAGAGAGGAAAACCAACACGGTCCGGACACTCAGTGTCATTTGAGGTGAGAAACCGAGGGCTTTGCAAGCAGAAAACAGGAAGGGAGTAGATAAGATAGAAAGTCACAATCTTTTAAAATCTCCTTCAACGCGCTCATAATAATTGGTTCCTCGCCTCGTCTTCCCCTTTTGTCCTACAGCGCACGAGATGGAGGAGGCGCAGGATTTAAAGCCCCTCGCCGTTCCAAATATAAGACGATGGAAGCGTCTGCACGAAACGAACATTCCTAGACAAAAGCGGAGGTCGGGTGTTATGTTATCGACATGTACTATTTGCCAACAATAGTAAAGATGTAGCGGTATCTTTCTCAGTAGACATAAACAAATTTCTTCCTTTTAGGCTATTTTAAATCACGAAAGTAATTGCACACTAGGAGGGAGCAGTGACGTATCGGACATTGAGTCCTAGGCAGAACATTAAGGCTACACTGATCATATCAATCAGGTGAGGCAGTATGGAACTAACCCCAAAAACCCTTTTGCAAACAAGGCTGCTATTGATAGGGAATGAGCTGACTATGTTTGCTCTTTATTTACAGAACATTCAAAAATAATACACGCATAAACAGAAGTGTATATTAAGAGAACCTCTAGGTGGTGGAAGGATTATATATATCCAGAGGTTCTCCTTGTTTTAAAATAAGAAGGTAATGAGCTAAACTTTTCTGTCTGACTTGATATATAGCGAGACTAAAAGTGGGGGCTCATGCGGGACAATCATTAAATTTAGTTCTATCAAAAATTATAATCACATTTATTGTATAGTAGCAGGGTTTCCATCGGAGGATTGGGGCCTTTTGTAACTATGTGGATACAGCCCATTAAATAGAAAAATGTGAACTGTATCAAATGATGGTGTAAATATAGTCTTATTTTACATAATGGAAGAGGGCAGAAGAAATGTAAAAAACATTAAAACATTTTTTTATAAAATGTGTTGTCGCATAAAATGCTTGATATAAATAAAAAGTCGTTTTTGATTTTGATTACTATAATGGTGTAATTTAAATATAGCATTATATCTGTTTTATATGGGATTTGTGACGGGGCTATATTACAAGGCTTCACAGACAGATTTGAAAATTCTTTGTCTTGAAAAAGATGAAACATTAATAAAACCCATTGAAACATGTCGACGCATCACTTACATAATCCGAGGAAATAATTGAATCTGTAGATACTAAAAGGAACAGTGTATCCAGGCCTAGTTATCAAATTCTTCCATCGGATATGTTTTATGAATGACAAAATATGCTGTCTAACTCTTCTCTCTTGTCATGTTATGAAATGTTGTGTTGTTTTTATTGTATCATACATCTCGTGATTTTAACAATTTTTATTTGAATTAGGTGACATAAAATATGTGTGATTTTGATGAGGTACCGTAATATGTAAAAATGATTTTTAATAAAAGGAGTATTTGTGATAATCTTTGGGTGTCATAATTGGGAGTCTATTGCATGGGCTGTATTGTTATTCCTATTCAGAGGTGTGACTTTTTATTATTATTATTAAGGGAGTTTTATAAAGCGCTTGGTTACGCTCGGAAGCGTGTCCCCGCGCTGAAACACAAGGTACCTGAAGACAGGATGAGGGTCTCTGGTATTGTCTAATGACTAGCTGGGGTAGATAACAGAGGGTCGTGGACCAACTGGCGGGTGTGCATTGAGCTACTAGGTTGGCTGAATGCCAGCTAAAGGTCTCTGGCGGCCTTTTGAGAACTTTTGTGTGTATCCAGTGGTGCTCAGTGAACAGCGTGTGGTGTATGAATGTGGACTGATGACTGACTAATGTACTGAAAGTCTTTTAATGTCACCCGAACATTTAGGTCTCTGAGGAAATTCAGAGCTAGTCTAGAGTATCTGAGGATAGGCTAGAAGTGTTTGAGGGCTGGTTAGGGATACCAGAAGGCAGATAAAGAGTCTCTGCAGCATTTTTGAGGGATATCCAAAGGCCTTCTGGGAATGTCGGGGTACATGCTAGGAGTCGCTGAGTCTAAGTGCAGTGAGATGTTGAAAGACAAACTAGGTGCATCTGATAAAACAGCCAAGGGTCTCTGATGGTGATATGGTGGATTTTAGGAGCTATCCGAAGGTGCCTGAGACCCAGTTGAGAGTCTTTGTACCTCTCTGAGTGGAGATTTGCAGATAATAAGGACCTGCATGGTGAGTGAGGTAGGCATATCCCCCACACCAGGTTTGTGATTCATTTCCAGATTCAAAAGGGCAACAGACCTCTGGTCTGAGACCAGCTCTCTGCCCAGCAGCTCCGCTGTGCCTGCCTCACCGCTGACTCTGTTCGCCTTCACCTGGCAGGTGTTTGAGGCCGCTGCTATCCGCTCCTGTTCTGTGCCCGCCCCAGCCTGGTCAGTGCCCCTTGCTGTGTCTTGCACTGTTTTTACCATTTTTTGCCTTTGTTGTGATTGTACCTTTTGCCTTTGTTTTGATTGTACCTTTTGCCTGTTGTGATTGTACTGCTCGTTTTTTATTACTTGCTGTGCCCTGTGTCTAGTTTTGTTTCCCTGTTTGCCCAGCTCTTCCCCGCTGCTGCAGCCCTTGCAGCCCCTCCCCCCCGCCGACTCCCATTCCCGCCTCTAAGCTGCACGTCCCTCCCCTACTTAATGGCGTCTGCTGCACAGTTGCGCCGTTGGCATGCTGAAGGCACACCAAAGGCAAGCCCGTCGGCACCCGTGTGTGACCCGACGAAGGCCAATGCCAGGGACCCTGGATCTCCAACCTTCTACCACTACGGCTCAGCTGCCCTCCTCACACTCAACAATGGAAGGAACAACAACTGCCAGCTGTCCACGTGAACACCACCCATGGCAGTTCTCCTGCTGCCAGACCTTCACCATCCCCCCAGCCGCCAACACCACGATGCCCAGAGGTGCATTCTCCTCAACGTGGGCTCCCTGCACAGACATGCAGTAGAGATCTTGAACCTCCTTGACATCCTCTCACTAGATGTCACCTTCTTCACAGAAACATGGACCAATTCCTCCTTCGCCCCTGACTTTGCCATCGCCATCCCGGACAGATACAAGACCCAGAGGAAGGATTGCCCCAACCACCCAGGAGGAGGACTTGCCATTGCACACAAAAACTCCCTTTGCCTCTCCACCCCGAGCAACGCCTTCTGCGCCGCCGAACAACTTCACTTCCAGGTCTAGACCAGCCCTAGAACCACACTCCTCTGCACTCTCGATACAGGCCCACCAGCCCCCACTCTTCATTTGCCACCACCATCCCCAACCTCATTGCACCCCATGTGATCGCCTCTACCGACTACATACTCATCAGAGACCTGAACTTCCACCTTGACAACCCCAGGAACCCCAATTCTTCCACCCTTCTGGATAACCTCGCCAACATCAGACTGAAACAACTCGTCACTACACCTACCCACAAGGCAGAACACACGCTCGACCCCATCTTCACAGGAGGTAACAACAGCCAGTTCAGCCACACCACACAACCCCATGGATGGACCACCACTGCGTACACCTCCTCGTCGACAAACCCAAGCTGCCCTTACCTGCTCCACCCTTAACCTGGACACCTCCACCACCATGACAGATGGCAATATCACAGCCAGGGAACTGCACAAATGGACCTCCAACTGCACAGACAAGCCCGCACCCCTACGCAACTCCTAAAGGCAGCGCCCCAGGAAGGCCACCGGGCTCACCACTGACCTCCACAAAGCCCGACACAACTGCAGACATCTCAAGAAAAACTGGAGAAACATCAAAATGCCTGAAGACCACACCAACTACAAGAACGCCATGACGGAATACCACCAATGCATCAGAACCACCAAAAGGACCTTCATCCAAAACAAAACCTCGCCAACTCCACCAACTCCAAGGAACACTTCAGCGTCATCCTTAAATTCACCAAGCCCACCTGTGAAACCATGGACAGCACCCCTTCCCAGGACCTCTGCGACAAACTCGTATCTTACTTACATCTGAAGATCAAGAGCCTCTACGACAAATTCAATGACCGGACACCAGACTCTGCAAACACTCCCCCCCGTCAATGACAGCCAGCCCACCATCTCCTCCTGGACACTGGTCATAACGGAAGAGACCACCTCGACCATGAAAAGCATCCACTCTTGCCACCGCATATCTTCCACAGAGCCGCTACCGCCATTGCACCATAACTACGACGCACCATCAACGCCACCTTCAAGACCGGTACCTTCCCCGATGACTGGAAATGCACAGAAGTCAAACCCCTGCTCAAGAAGCTCTCAGCAGATTCCAAGGACCTCAAAAACTACCGTCCCATCTCCCTCCTCCCCTTCACAGCAAAAGTCACCGAGAAGACCATCAACGCACAACTAACAAGGTTCATTGAAGACAACTCCATCCTCGACCCCTCCCAATCCGGATTCTGCAGCAACCACAGCACAGAGACTGCCCTACTCGCCACCACAGATGAAATCCGCATCCTCCTCGACCAAGGACACACCGCTGCCCTGATCCTACTTGACCTCTCAGCAGCTTTCGATACCGTATCCCACCGCACACTCGCCGCCAGACTCCACGATGCCAGCATACAAAAAACCGCCCTTGACTGGATCTGCTCATTCCTCAACGGCAGAACCCAAAGAATCAGGCTGCCACCCTTCCTCTCTGAACCCACAGAAATCTACTGTGGAGTACCCCAGGATCTTCGCTTAGTCCAACCCTCTTCAACATCTACACGTTCCCCCTTGCCGCCATCGTCAGACAACACAACCTCAGCATAGTGTACTATGCCAACGACACCCAGCTCATCCTCTCCCTCACCAAGAACCCCACCTCCACCAGACTCAACTTCCAGGAAGGAATGCAGGATGTCGCATCCTGGATGAGCAACAGCTGCCTGAAGCTCAACTCAGAGAAGACAGAAGTCCTCATCCACTGTACCTCCCCGTCTGCATTGGACAACACCTGGTGGCCCACTGCCCTCGGCAGCCTCCTGACCCCCGGGACCATGCCAGAAACCTCGGCATCGTACTCGACTGCTCCATCTCCATGAACAGACAGGTCAATGCCGTCGTATCCAACTGCTTCAACACCCTCTGCATCCCCCGAAAGATCTTAAAATGGACCCCCCTGTGTCAAGGAAAACCGTCACCCACTCCCAGAACCAGCAGACTAGACTACGGAAACATCCTCTATGCCGGGATCAACAAGTTTCTACTCCGTAAGCTCCAGACAATACAGAACACTGTAGCCAGACTCGTCCTCGGCATTCCTCTACACAAACACATCACCCAACACCTACGGAACCTCCACTGACTCCCCATCGAGAAAATAATCACTTTCAAGATACTCACCCATGCCTACAAATGCCTCCACAACACCGGACCCAATACCTCAACGAGAGAATCTACATCCACGTATCCAAAAGAAACCTCAGATCCACCAACCTCGACCTCGCCGAAATACCTCGCATCCACAGAACCAGAACAGGAGAGGGAGCCTTCTCCTACATCGCAGCCAGGACCTGGAACGAGCTCCCTATCAACATCAGATGCGTCCCCTCCCTGAACGTCTTCAGGAAGTCACTCAAGACCTGGCTGTTCAACTGAACGGAGCTGCCTAACCCCCCCCCGTACCTTGAGACCCTCACGGGTGAGTAGTGCGCTTACAATTCCCTGATAGATTGAATGAGGTTGAACAATATAAAACCACCCTTTCTCCAGGTTTGGCAGTGTGCTGACACGGAAAGAATGGGAAAAAAACATTGTTTACATCTGAGTTGGGGTCTGTTGAACGCTAGGGTTTTTAATTTCACTTTCCAGCTACAAGACTATGTAAGTGCCCTGCTGCCTAGAAGCTCCACATCGAATCCTCAGAGGTACGTTTTTAATTTGGCGTCAGGTTTGTTTGATAATGTGTTGTTTTGCTTTTTAGTAGAAGGTTTTTTCTGTGCAGTTTTAAGAGCTTTCAGTGTACCACTTTACTTCTGATTTTCATGATCTCTGTACAATTTTTCTTTTTTACTGGCTTTTTTGATGGTTACATTGATAAATTACTCATTATACATGCCAACACTCCCAGTTTAGGCTGGTGATTTCACATTCTTTATGCTAAAAGGTAGCCATCTCCTTTTTCAGACCTCCTTGACTTCCATGCAAGGAAATTTTAATTCTCAAAATCTCCTGCTTAGGTTTTGGTAAATGATGATATGTGTATGAGATTTGACATGCTTTTAATTTCGGTGAAGAATATGTCAGTTTATTTTTTTTAAAGCGCTCATAGAAAACAACTGCTTATGGGACACAATCCTCCTTGCTAAGTGGCCACATTCGTGTATAGCATAGCTCAGCCAGTCCTCATTTTGTAAGCTAAAATATATTTGAATGCAAGTAATTTTTAGACCGTAGTGGAAAATGTTAAAAGTTGGGGAAAAGGCCAAGAATGGTGAGTAAAAAAACAGTACAGGTTGCTTAACTGTCATTTCATGTTTCTTGCAGGATCTTCTCTGCAGGCGTCCTTCACTCCTGGAGATAGATCAGTTTATTTGTTATGAATTGTGCTGTGCCATGCTACTGGGATCCTATTTGTCAGATGCTATGGGTCAAAGTAGTCTACTTTTGCTGCAGGTAAAGCAGTGTGTGTGTTTGAGAAAGAGAGCCATGTAAAGGCTTATACATTTCATTTTCTCTTGCTTTTTTGACTGTGTTTCTGCAACAGCTAGTTTCAGTAATGTAGTATTATTTCTTGCCATTGGACATCTATGTCTTGTAATGTCACCTTATTTGATTGCGTATGTGTAAGTATGCGCTAAGTTGGCAAGGTGTAGTAAGGGTAGGCTATGTGTTGAAGTAATAACTTCAGCAAGTTTACTGCATCTGAATCCTTGCACTATCCTTGTTTTCAGAAGGATCCTTACTCCTTCATAGAGTTCAGTTTCAGAGTCTCCAATAGTCCTCCAACACTCCCTTCAATGACTGGCTCTTTATTCCTACATATGGCTCCACAAGAGACAGGTTATTGGTGAATATACTTGATATGTTCCAACCAAAGTTCCTCTCCAGGGTTTTTAGCTTTCAAAAGATAGTAAATAAAGACTTTTGTTAAAAATAGAATTCAAGAAATCAGTAAGTCTTCCAGTCCAAAATGCGTATAATGAAAATAGCAAGCAGCACATCAAACAATTGAAGTGACGAGAACTCTTGCTAGAAACGTGTCAGTTGTAGCATAATGCTAAAATACATGAAAATGTTAGTAGAATATATGCAAGTAGTTATTGTTAGATCTCCTTTTCCATAGAAAGAGCGTTTTTTGGTTTGCTAATAACTTCGGCCCCATTTGATGAATAATCACGAAACTTTCTAAAAAAAAAGTCTATCCACCTTGGCTCTTTCATGGAACGTTTTAGGGTGATCTGTCAAGCGGGGGCCAAGAAAAAAGGTAAAATCTCCATGCATTTTCCATAGACTTCAAGATGGGCTACATCAAAAACTGTTGAGCGGAATTACACCAAAGTTGGCAGGAAACTGAGATTGTGGTTCGCAGATTGCACTTTTTTGATTTGGTGTATATATGTTTAGTAGTTTTTGGGAAATTAGGAGAAAAAAAGAATTGCATATTTAGGCAGTTGGTGTAAAGCTGTGCATTGATTGGCCAATTTAAAGGGTACTATTCAATCCTGAGTGGTTAGTTTCAACTTAAACAATATGTTTTGGAAGTCATTACAAGACTCAGTGACTTGGTCCCTGTGTCCTGTAAATGAATTAAAAAAATATGTAAGGGGTCAGAGCGAGCACACCCAGACCCCACAGGGCATGTCGGGGGGTCTAAATGCCCCCAACCCCTTTATTGGCTGGCCACAACACACTCAACATGCTGTGGCAGCCATTACAGGACTTTGAAACATGGATCCCATTGAAATTGTTGGTTTTGAGAGTCACAAAAAAGAGCACATGTAAAGGGTGATAACAGACTTTATTTACAATTAAATCATTTGTTGGAGGCATCATACTTATTTTAGGAATTTTGGTGTGCTCTAAGGTGATTTTACCCCATGAAAAATGCTGGCCTTCTGCTGAGATTTAATGAATCATGTTTTACAGAAAACTGTTGTTAGAAAGTCATTATTTTGCCCTGTTCACCTCCATTTATGCTGAATGATACTGGTGTTAACTGACTCTGGCTGTATGCTGGACTCTGCTAACCTGACCCGGGGACAGTGCTATGTGTAAAAAGGTACACGTAATAGGGTACACTTACAATTAACAATGACAGACACAATAAGTCCCTAGTAGATAATAGGACCAGGGGGTGCTAACTACCTATAAGTTCCTAGTATATAATAGGGCATGGAAATTTAGAGGCCTAGTAGACTTCCTGCACTTGCATGTGTGTGTTTCTCTGTACTTGCTATCCTTTTAAAGGCAGTCCTGCCTTGCAGCCTGTCTTTAAAAGGAAATTCTCACAATTGAGATTGACAGACTCTATATATCCCTAGTATATAATAGGTCTAGGGGGTTCTAACTACCTATAAGTCCCTAGTATGTAGTAGGGCCTGGATGGAAGTGTAGAGGCCAGCAGATTTCCTGCATTTGCATGTGTGCATTGCTGAGTGAATGTTGACATTTTAAAGACGGCCAGGCCTTGCAGACTGTCGTTAAAAGTAAACTGGTAAGCAAACTCAACTTTGGTGGTATGGACACTTTAAATATAATAATCTACCTTACTTTTACATATTAGGCATGCCCAGGGTCTCCTCTGGGTTTCACTCCCAGTGGTGGGGGGTCATGCAAATATGAGCAGGGGCCTTATAAAATATGTTTGATGGTGATGTCATCAGTGGTGTCACTGACCATGTCATGAGTGATGTAATATGTGACGTCATCAGCAGTGCATTGCGGGGGCGTGAGCTATAGTTAGCTAAACTAACTATAACGGGGGAATTTCTCTGGTTTTCTACAAGTGAAATGTCCAACTAACTATAACTTTTCCAAAAACCTATGTTTTTTTCAGTGAATTTCAAAGGTTTTTTAAATGCTAATTTCTAAATATAACGTGCCTGAAACCTATGGTTTTATCAGTGAATTTCAAAGGTTTTTTAAATGCTAATTTCTAACTATAACGTGCCTGAAACTATGGTTTTTTAAGTGAATTTCAAAGGTTTTTTATATGCTAGTTTCTAACTATGCCTACAGAGGTATGTGAAGAAAGAAAAGATGCACAGAAAGAAGCAAAAGAAATGCAGAAAGAAGCAACAGAAGTCCACAAAGATTAAGAAAAGTGCAGGAAGAAGCAAGACATGTGCAGAAAGAACCAACAGAGGAGCAGAAAGAGGCCTTATTGCAAAATGATCCTGTGCCCACAACTTTTTCAGACGGATACTGGTGGTCACTGACTCGGACTAACCAGGCCTAGAGCCAGTGTTATGCTAAAAGACACTTAGAATACAGTGAAAACACCTACATACACTAGGGAACATTATGCGTTGGGGTACCCCTGTGATTAGCATGACCTCCTCTGTAAGGCCTAGTACATAATAGGGCAGGGGGATTAAAACTACCTCTAAGTCAGAGGTGCAGAAATATGCTACTATAACTAGTAGTCGCGTTTGCAGAGTGGTGGAAAAAGGGTGCTGGGCGTCCAACCAACGTTCAGGAATTCCGCTGCGTAGGACTTACTGGAGGTACCAGGAGGGATTCTTGGCCCCCAAACTCCCTCAGGACTAAAATGGATTTCATCCCCCATCTGATAGTCTGCCACGAGGCACGTTTGCAGAGTGGTAGAGAAAGGGGGCAATGGCCTCCAAAGACATCTTAGCAATCCCACTGTGTGGGACTTACTGGAGGTAACAAGAGGGGTAGTTGGCCCCCAAGGACTTCCAGTCAGTCCCACACAGCAGCACTGGTAAGTACTCGTACCAGGCCGCGCCCACTTCACCCACCACTCTACAAACACGCTCCCTAGCACGCTCTTGGATGGGGATTGAGGTCCCCTTCACTGCTGGGGGTCCTTTAGGGGCCATCTAGCCTACCTTTTACCTCCAGTAAGTCCCACACAGTGAGATTGGTGAGAGGTAGACAAAGGCCATGCCCCTTTCTCCACCACTCTGCAAACATGCCCCCTGGCGCGTTTTAAGTTGGAGGATTAAGTCCCCTTGAATCCTGAGGGTCCCTGGGGACCAACTAGCCCACCAGGTTCCTCCAGTAAGCACCACAGAGCTGCGTTGCAGAGAGGTGTTAAAAGAGGCATGCCCTGGATCACCTCGCAGGCCTGTGGCACTTACTAGAGGTACCTGGTGGGCTAGTTGGCCCCCAGGGGCCCTCAGGATTGAAGGGGAATTAATTCCCCAACTTAAAATGTGCCAAAGGGCTTGTTTGCACACATGTCACTCAGGTCCAGCCCCCTGCCTTCACCACTATGCAAACACGCCTGTGGCACGTTTTAAGTTGGGGGATTAAGTCCCTGTGAATCCTGAGGGTCCCTGGGGTCCAACGAGCCCACCAGGTACCTCCAGTAAGCGCCACAGATCTGCGTTACAGAGAAGTGTAAAAAGGGGCGTGGCCTGGACCACCTCTCTGCAACGCAGGCCTGTGGCGCTTACTGGAGGTACCTGGTGGGCTAGTTGGCCCTTAGGGGCCATCAGGATTGAAGGGGAATTAATTCCCCAAATTAAAACGAGCCACAGGGCGCGTTTGCATAGTGTTTCTGGGAGGGGGCGGGGCGTCCGGCGCGATGTTGGCTTTTTCAAATTTATTTTTTGGGAAGAGGGCTGTGTGGCCCCCCTTACTTTCCTTTTTTTGGGGGCCTTGGGGACCCCATCCCCCAGGGCCTGACCCCTAATCGCCTTATTTAATTTTTTTTAAAGGGAAGGGGGCTGCGCGGTCCCCCTCCGGAAGCCATTTCCAGCCCCGGGGAGCCCATCCCCCAGGGTTGGGCCACTATATATATTTTTTAAAATATTTTTTCAAAGGAGGGGGGCTGCGTGGCCCCCCTCCTGAGGCTTCTGTTAGCCCCGGGTCCCCATCCCCCGGGGCTCTGCCTCGTTTTTTTGTTTTATTTACTGGGGTGGGGGGTCATGTGGCCCCCCTCCTGGGCCACTTCTGGCCCTGGGGACCCCATTCCTGGGGATGGCCCTCTCCTTTGGGGACCGTGGGGGGAGCCCTAATGCCCCCACGGTCGCAGCCGGCTTCCCGCCTCCTGCAGGAGCCGGCATTGCTTTTCCACATTGGGAGCTGCTAACATGCAGCTCCCCATGTGGAAAAGCAATCTGCTTTGCTTCATTGAAGAGAGAGCAGGTTTCCCTGTTCTCGCTTCAATGAAGCAAAGCAGTTTGCAGTGACAGGGTGCGAGCCGCACGGCTCCCGCCCTGTCATTGCAAACAGCAGTGTCCCGACACCCCAGGACACTGCAGGAGCTGGCCCTGGGGGGTGGCGGTCCCCAGGGCCATCACGTGCTCCAGGAGGGGGCCTTGTGGCCCCCCTCCCTTCAATTGCAAAGCCCAGGGGAGGTGGTGGACCCCCAAATTAGCAGTTTAGTGCCCCGGGGAGGTGGCAGTCCCCGGGGCGTGTGGGGGGGCTCGAGCCCCCCCACACAGATATCATTTTTATAAAAAAACAAACCCGGGGGTGGCGGTCCCCGGGGCTGCAGGGAGGCCGTGTGCCCCCCGCAAATAATGAATGAAAGCCCCAGGGGTGGCGGTCCTCAGGCTTGGTGAGCCTTAGAGGCCCCCCACAGATTAAAAAAGAAGCCCCAGGGGGTGGCAGTCCCCGGGGCTGTGGGGGGGCTGCATGCCCACCCATAACTCATTCATCAAGTTCCGGGGAGGAGGATATCTCTTTTTTTTCACTGTCCCCGTGACCTGGCCCACCCAGGGGCTTCAATACAATTTGTTTTTATTTTCTCAGCCGGATTCGCGCACCCAGCGTGAATTTGGCCAATTCTTTTTTCTTTTTAAATGTGTTTTAGGGCCCTGGGGATCCTTGTGGGACCCACTGAGCAGGCCTACAGGGTCAGGGTATTTCTACCCTGTCCCCTTTTCTTGTTTTTTGCGTTTCTTATTCTGTTTTATTGTGCCTCGGTTACCGAGGCACAAGATGGCTGCCAACACTTCCTGGTTTGGAGTAGCTCATGATCGGGAGGGTGCGCGGATCCACTGCGCCTCTAAATATCGAAACTCTTATTTTTGATTTTCTCAGCAACTACTAAACGGATTTACACCATTTAAAAAAATGTCTCTTTCTGAACCAAGGGTTACCTTTCTGCCAAATTTGGTGTAATTCCGTTCAGCAGTTTCGGCTGTAACCGTGTCTAAATTTTCCGATGGGAAATTGATTTTCTGACCTCAATTTTTTTAATTTCTCAGGAACTACTGAACGGATTTACACCATTTAGAAAAAAGGTCTCTTTCTGAACCAAGGGCTACCTTTTTGCCAAATTTGGTGTAATTCCGTTCAGCAGTTCGGGCTGTAGCCGTGTCTTAAGTTTCCTATGGGAATTAACATGGAGAAAACACATTTTGGGACCCCCCTTTTTTGTCGGCCCCTGCTTGCCAAATCACCCCGAAACTTTCAAGATGGGAGCTGACCGGAGCACCCCACTAGTTTTAAAAATTTCGCGAAGATTCGTCAAGCGGCGCCAAAGTTATTGGGAAAACAAAAAACGCTTTTTGAATAGAAACAATGTCCTAACTATAACTACCTACTGGCGACCGCCAGTAGGTAAGCTATATTTATACATATATACAAAAGGTTTAACCCTGGCAAAAGATTTATTTTGCCAGGTGGAAATAATAGTTTAAAACTACTACATACACAAACTGGATTGGTGGGCCTGAGACATGTTTAAAGAGCTATGTAATTGGGTGCCTCAATAAGTGCTGCAGGCCCACTTTTAGCATTTAATTTACAGGCCCTGGGTATGTGTAGGGCCATTTTCATTATCATTAAGTTAAACATGGCTATTGGGTAATACGCCAGTGTTACCATGTTTTAAGGAATGAGCACATGCACATTAGCACCGGTTAGCAGTGATAAAATGTTCAGAGTCCTAAGGCCAGCAAAGATGAGCTTAGCAAAAATGGAGTAGAAAGGTAAAAGGTTTTGGGGAAGATCACCCTGTGGCTGACAGGTCTAGCATATGTCTCCCCAAGTGAAAGTGGGGAGAACTACCCAACCTCTAGGGAGTTCTCCTCACTAAGACAGAAGAACCTGCATAGACCATCAACATTGACATGGTTTGACCCAGGACGGTGTTCCACCATAAAGTCCATTCCTTGTAAGGAGATGGACCACCTCAACTGTTTGTGATTTTTACCCCTCATTTGCATGAGCCATCGGAGGAGCCTATGGTCTTTCTGAACCTGGAAGTGAGCCCCAAACTGGTATGATCTCAGGTTCTTCTGTGCCCAGACCACAGCCAAGGCCTCCATTTCAATCGCACTCCATCTCTGTTACCAGGGAAGTAACCTCCTGATAATGAAGGCTACACGTTGGTCAAGGCCTTCTTCATTTTAGTGTGCTAAAACAGACCCTGTGCCATGCTCTGAAGCATCTTTATGCACAAAAAACTCCTTATTGAAGTGAGGTGCCTTGAGTACCAATACTGTACACATGACTTCCTTAAGGGTGTCAAAGGCTTTATGGCAGGCCTCTGACCAGATCACCTTTCTGTTCTGCTTTGAAGAATGACGCTCTGTTAAGGGAAAACACTGGTGACATATCTCTTAACAAACCTACTATAGTATGCAGTGAGACCCAGGAAGGCCCTCACCTGAGTCTGTGTTATAGGGGGTTGCCAGGCCACGATAGTTTCAATCTTGGCCTGGAGGGACTACACTTCTCCCCACCCACCATGTGGCCCAGATATACCACAGAACCCTGTCTGAGGTGGCACTCTCTGGCTTTGACTGTCAGGCCTGCCTGCCGCAGGACCTGAAGCACCTCCTGGAGATGGTACAGGTGTTCCTCCCAGCTGAAGCTGAAGGCAGCTATGAATTCCATGTAGGTGGCACAGAATGGCTTGTTTCCAGCGAGGACCTTGTTGACCAACCTCTGAAAGTTGACAGGGGCATTCATTAAGGCAAAGGGCATCACCCTAAATTGGAACTGGCCATCTGGGATTGAGAATGCAGACCTCTATTTTGACCCCTCAGTCAGATCAATTTGCCAGTACCCTGATGTCAGATCAAAGATATTAAGGAACTTGGCAACCCCCAGCCTGTCTATGAGCTCACCAGATCAAGGGATGTTGTATGCATTAGTCTGAGTTGTGGAACTGAGTCATCAGTAGTCTACAAAGAGCCTAGGTTCTGGGGTTTTGCCCGGTGGGGCAGACTTGGGCACCAGCATCACAGGGCTGGACCAGGGTCTGTTGGAGGGCTCAATCTGCCCTAGCACCAGCATCTTGTAGACCTCCCCCTGGAAAATGGTCCTCATCTTATCAGACAGCCTGTTCATTTTATTCTTGACAGGCATACTGTCTCCACTATTTATGTCATGAGTAAGTTTGGGGTAAGGAAGAACAGAGAGGAAAACTGCTCAGCAACCGGCGACAGTCACTGTGCTCTTCTGGGATCAGAGTATGGGAGAGGTTGAAATCCTCTAATGACCCATCATGCTATAGGGTAGACAGGAGGTCAGGGAGAAGGTCACTCTTCTCTTCCACTTCTTCATCTGTCACCAGGAGCATGTTGCCTTCGGACCTGTTAAAGTGGGGTTTGAAGCAGGTTATATGGAGTCTAGGAGTCTTAATTTTCACCAGGTAGGTGGACTTTCCCTTCTGCATCTTCACTCATATGGGCCTTTCTAGCGATCTGAGCTCCACAGGTTCCATAACCCACACTTCTGGCCAGGTTGAAACTCTATCTGAATAGCCTTCTGGTCATTCAAGAGTTTACTAATTTCTTGACTGGCCTCAAGTTTGCTTTTTGCCCTTTTCTACAAGTGATGAAACTGATTGCGGAGTATCCACATGTAGCTGACCACAGAGGGGGTTTCTTTGGAGTTTGCTCCCACCTCTCTCTTAGAAGGCTCAGAGGTCCCCTAACAGGGTGGCCATACAGGAGTTTAAAGGGCTAAACCCAACTCCCTTCTTTGACACCTACTTGTAGGTAGACAGAAGGCACAGCAGGAGGACGTCCCACATATGCCTCATGGGCTTCGGTAGGCCCATTGTCATATCTTTCAGGATCTTGTTCTATCTCTCCACAAGCCTGTTTGTTTGGGGGAGAAAGGGTGTGGAGAACGTGTAAGTCACTCCACACTCATCTGACATGAACTTCATGTACATTCACATGACGTGAGTGCCTCTGTCAGGCAGTACCTCTTTGGGGAACCTCAAATGGGTTAAAATCCCAATCAGGGCCTTGGCCACCGCAGGTGCAGCCACTGACCTCAGAGAAATGGCCTCTGGGTTGAGAGTGTTGTGGTCCACCAAGACATGAATTTACATGTTGCCTAAAGCTGTCTTGGGATCCAAGGTAGCAACAATGTTGATGCCCTCTCTTTCAAAGGAAGTGCCATCATTGTATAATCGGGTCGGGGAGCCTTGATCTTTTTCCGTGACTTCCCTTTGGCCTGGTAGGTGGGACAGGACCCACAGAATTCATCTGAGGATGTCTTCATCTGGAGTCAATTGAAGTGGGCAATAAGCCTTGCGAAGGCCGCAGATGTTCTGCCAGGCAGATCTCATGAGCCAATCCTTGGTCTAAAGCACTATCATGGTTCTAGCAATGAAAATGATGTATTTAGTAAATATCTCTACAATGCATTTCACAACATTTTATGCCGATGGTTAAGCACCTGCACTTTAGCTAAATAACCAATGGGATCCCGTCAATGTAATCTGGTTTTAAATTGTGAAGATGTACTTTTACTTTTTGGAAATTTGTAAAGATTTTAATTAATCATACAATAAACTATGACATGACTGAGCCAATCCCAGTAGGAAGGCCCTCTAACCTTGAGGAACCATTAGCACACTGCATCAGGTCCAGGAACCTTGGACTTGCTGTATGGGAGGTCATTCTCCCAACAGATAAGGAGATCTTCAGAGATATCACCTGCCCCCTGGGCCTCAGCTTGCTACCTCCAGCCCTGTAGAGTGGGGCACTCTTTCTGCACCATGCAGAATTCCTCCCTTGTAGGTCCACACTCAACTTGCCATTCAGCAAGCTCAGGTAGGTCACCCAGGTTGGCAATCTCCTCCCGGTAGGTTTAGGAGCATCCTCCTCAGGTGCCCTGTCAACCTGGACTGTGAGAACTTCAAGGGCTACTTTCCAATGCCCATTGCCCTTAATATTCTTGCCATCTGCCTGGGCCCTTGTTCCAGACTCCAGGTGCCCTTGACTCCCTTCTCGGGCAGCTATGGACCTTCTGGTCATACAGACCCTTTTATCCCACTATCTCCAAGGGTGACCTGAGCTCTATCTCCTTCCACATAGTGTGTTCCAGGTCATTACCCAAAAGACAATCTACAGGCATGTCAGGGCTCACAGCTACTTTTATAGAACGGGAGAGCCCCCCCAGTCAAAGGGAACCAGAGCCACCAGTAGCTGACTCTCCTGGTTTTCTGAAATGATGACTTGGTGGAATGTGTTAGGCAGGACCTGCTTTGAGCACACCAATCTCACAATAGACATGCTGGATCCTGTGTACCTCAGAGCCTCCACCTGTTGCCAATTGATGGTGATCCATTGCCCATCCTTTGAAGTATTTGCAGGCATATGGGCTTTTGGTACCAAATCCTTACCCCCAAGGACATTAGGTTAACCTCTGTCTGCTCCCCACATCTAACTGCGACCGCCTTCTCCCCAAGCACTAAACTCACCATCCCCATTGTCTATCTACCCGTGGGGGGCTGTGCCCTCTTGGGACATTTGATGTGTCTCCCTTGGAGTGCCCATATTTGTAGCACTTGGTACACTGGCATACAAACCTCAGTTTATCAAGGAAACCATTTTCCTTTGGATCAGATTGGGACTAGTTGCCTATGTTCCCCTGGGATTTTTTTTTGGGGGCCTTTTGAGAACTCCTTATTTCTAAGTTTTTCTCCCATCTCTTTCTTCTGGTGGGACCCCTGACCACCCTTTTAGTAGTACGCCAGATGCCTTTTTGGTAAGGGTTGGTGACAAACTCAGCTCGGCCGGCAGAGTTTGAGGAGTTTTGTAACACCACGGCTCCGCTCAGAGTGCGAAGTTCAGCAAAACTCAGTTGGCCGCAACGGAGCAGAGTTTACTGGCATGGCACCTGAAGGTGCCTTCTATCTCTCATATGTTGAAGCTTTTATTATCCTTAGCAGTCTCCGTGCAGCTGCCCAGTCAATGCTCCAATACTTCCCGAGGTCGTTAATCCCAGCAGAGGGTGCTGCTCCCGTGAAAGTCCTCATTAGTGAGTGGCCTATTCTTGTCAGTCACAAAAGTTTTCTTTCCTGTTGTTCAGGATGAACTCTGAACCCAAAGGCGATAGATTGGTTCAGTTCTGATCTGCCATGGGGAAGTGTTGGCGAGGAGGGGAGGGAAGAGACTGCAGCAGGGCATACTCCTCTGCGGTGTCCTTCTGCAGCAGCCAGTGGATGTCAGAGCCTGTAGAGGTTGACCAGCTCCAGAGTCCCCTGCTCCCGTGCAGCAGTAGGCACGGATGTACAGTATGTGCTGGTAGGGACAGGCAGACGTAGCAGCACCCAGACAGTGGAAGAAAATCACTGAGCCCAACCACAAGTGCTGCCCCAGGGCTGAGAACTGCCTTAGGATTGGAATCAGACATGGAGGTCTAAACTACACCACTCTCCCCCTGACCTGGAACCAAGATCCCCCCGACCTGCAGGGTGACCCCGTGATGTCTCTGCTCAGCGTGGACATTGTGAACCTTGTGACCCAGTACAGCAATACCTTCACGCTCATCTTGCCAGTGTATGTGCTGCTGGGCTACTTGGGGCTGAGTTTCAGCTGGCTGCTGGTAGTCCTGGCCATTCTGGTGCCAGAAGAACAAGATCAGAAAGGGCTCCTGGCTCTCGCAGGCCCTGCCCTTCCTGGAGGACTAGGAGAAGCCGGTAAAGCAGCTCAGCAAGCATTTCAGGGCAGAGCTGCCCCCCTTGGATAAGTCAGTAACTCTACCGCCTGATGTACCTCCATGCCTTGCCCTCATTATGATCTATCAATTTTCCCCACCTACAGGCTGTAAACTTTGGTGACTTTTCTATAGTGCCCTCCTCATCTTGCCACTGCCAGTTGCCATGCGGGTTCTTTGCTCCATCACCCAGTGTCCCCCACCCTGAATGATTAATTCCCTCTTGCCTGGAATTTTCCTTACTGCCTTTTTCCCTAATGCACCATCATATGCCTGTCACAGTCACATGCCTACACTCTTACCCAGTGCCATCCCTTTACCAACTCCTCCCATGCATTGCCTCTCCACTCTACAGTGCAGCAGCCTTCCACCTTCTCATCCAGTGCCCAGTTCTGACGTCCTAAGACACTTCCTTCACTCACCTCCATAGGCTTCCCCTTTGCTATCATGTGTGACACTGGCTACTCCCCCACATTCCTTCAATGGACTTCCACTCCCTGAACTGCCCACATTCCTTCCACACCTTCACTTAACACGTCAAACTGGGTCACACCGTCCTGTCTCCTACATGAAAGGCTGGCCAGTTTAGTCTCCTCGGGAAAACACCAGGCTCATGAGCCCCTCCCCTTCCAAAGCAAACACTAATTGCTAATTAGGTTTTGAAATAAGATGCCATTAATTAACTCATGCTCTGCATGATTTTTGTCTGTAGTAAATTACTCTTAAAACAAAATAAAATGCGGTCATCATCAGATCGGTGATGAAATGCCAGACCCTTATCTTTTTACTCATTGATTTTCAAATCTAAAAACAACACAGAAAACAGCCCTGCAAATTGAATTTGTGTGTGCCTGTCTGACCACCGAGGAGAAGGATGATTTAGTGGTCAATTCATGGGAAACAACAATTTAAGAAGGCCCCACAGCTAGAAGTTAGTGTGACCTAGTTTACTTTACACACTGCAACATATGCAAGTGTTGCAAATACTGGCTTCCATTTTAAGAATGTTGAGCAATACTGCCCTCCAGTGGCCATTTGAATAATATTATGAGTCTGCCTAACTGCAATTAGTGTAAAAGAAGTACATAACGGGCTGTGAACTCCTAGTTTAGAGTACTTTGCCCGCTTGCGTAACTCCGCGGAATCTTGCAGAGCTTTCCTGTAACTCCGTGGAATTCCGCAAAGTGAAACTCTGCGAACTCTGCCCCGGCCTACTTTTTGGACACTCTGGTTCTTGCACTGAGGTCTGCCAGCTTGCTGTCCACTAGGTTCTGACACAGCTCTGTAAAACAAATTGAGTATGTGCTCCCTGAGAATCAATTCAATAGCCTATTGTAATGTTTAACTTTGTTGCCCCTCACCCAGCCATCAGTTCCTTGTTGGAGTAGTGCAAAAAATCCACCCAAGACTGATTGGGGAGTTTGTGGCTGTCCCTGAACCTCTGGTGATAGTTTTCAGGGGTCAGACCAAATTTAGCAAGAAGGATGTCTTTCATGGGGTTGTATCTGGTTTGTTCCTCTTCTTCTAGGGTAAGATGTGTGTCCCTCCCCACTGAAGGCATATGTTTCCGAAAGTACTCCTCCCCCCATTGCTCCTCTAGGATCTTGTGCACACTCAGGGTCACCACACAGGCAGAAAAACATGTATTTATGTCATCTTCTATCACATAATTCAGTACCTGATATTTTGTCTCCTTCAGATACTGAGGGGCATATTTACAAGGGGATATCGCCACCAGAACATCACTTTTAGTGACGTTCTGGTGGTGATAGCCCTTTCTCCTTATTTAGAAAGTGGTGTTATGCCACTTATTGTGATTTAACGCCGTCTTGTAAATAAAACCCCTTTACATGCTTTTCTTAGCATCTAAGGTGCCTGCAATGGGTGTTGCATCACCCATTGCTTTTTGATGCTGCTCCATATTTACAAGGCTGGGGCAATGCCAAAAACTAAGACCAGTGAGTACCTGCTCTTAAACTGGCGATATGAGGAGAAATTATTAATTTCTCCTTGTTTTATGCTCTTTGCATGTGTGCTGCGTCACACATAGAACGAGTAAATCACCTTTCAAGATTGTTTATGTTCAGGAAGATGTCCCTTTCTGCACATAAACAATCCCCCTCCAGTGCAGGCATCCCTTGCAACATAGCGCAAGAGGGCCTGCGCTGGTGCTAGGCAGCTTTATTAGTGCCAGTGCAAGGGGAAACACACGGTGCGCTGTATTTTTGAAATATCGTGTAAACCTGCATTTTAAAAATGGCAGAGAGCAGTGTTACCAATTTTGGTGTAACACTGCGCTCCAACATTTTGTAAACATCTCCCTGAGTATATGCTGCCACCAATGCTGCTGAAATCTGCTTGCTTTGCTTTAAGTTTCAGCTCCTTAAGGCTCCTTTCATGGGCCATTTTCCTCTTTTCAGCCTCCATCTGTAGCCTCATGGCCCTCTCTCCCTTCCTGTCTGCCAGCTCCTCTGGGGACAGGCCATGCAAAGATACACTGCTTCCTGCTCTGGCAGGAAGTTCAATTTTAAGGGATGGGTCCTCCCCCTTCCGGAAGGCTGCATTTAATGGCTGATGTTGAGGTCCAGATCTTGCTCATTTATATTATCCTCCTCATCCTGCTCCTCTGCTGCTGTTGTCAACTGGTGGACCTCTGTCGAGGCCCTGGGAGCCTCCTGAAGCTCCCGCCAGCTCCTTGGTTCCCTTCTTCATTTGGAGACCCCTTTTCTTCCAGAACTGTTTGAGCTCAACCACAGTGAAATTTCCCATGTTGGCCATCTCAAACTCAATTACTGCAAGAGTGGTTTCAGACAGTCTAGTGGAAATTAGATTAAATTTGGACAAAGGAAGCCAATCAAGATGGTCTTAATTTATTTATGTGGGATGGTTGTGTAACACAAAATCACCGTATGGCACTGCAGAAACAAAGGTCTAAATCCTCACCTCTGAACAGCAGTATAAGAAAGTGGGTTACTGGTTGGGGCTGAAACTGGATTCAAGCAGGAACCACAATCCTTGTCATGGTGAAGTCACAAGCAACCCTAAATTAACCTGTGCACAGCCATTGGGTAGCTTGGCATGGAGTAGCCAGGCTAAACTCAGGGGCAATGTGTGAAATATTTGTGCAACACTTCAAACACCAATAAATTGAAAACATATGACAAGATGATCACACACCCAATTAGAGGCCTAGAGTAGATTTTAGCACCAAAAAGCACAAAGCAGCAACTGTGGCATCCGGCCACCCTGGACTGGAAGAAAGTCAGACATGGAATATGGGCCTGGTTGCAGAGCGTTCCATGACCCAGCACAGAGGATGCATCGCACTGTCAAGGTGATGCGTCGATTCCGAGGTGCTGGGTAGCTGCGATGCGAGGTCCTGCATCGTTGTCAAGGATCCTGTTGACAAGAGATTTGCAATGTGAGGTCCTCTGTTTGGAAAGCTTTGCATAGACTATGGTTCCGATGCGCGCTGTGGGGTCAGGCGGAGTCATTGCGCTGGGAGAACCCTTCCAGCAGAGGCAATGAGTCAGTTCAGCTCGGGATTGCCTTTCACAGCAGAGGAGATGCAACAGTTCTGCTGGGTCCACAGATGGGCTGGCAGAGCACCTTTAGGCCTGGTACCAAAGGTCCAGAACTGGCGTGGCACCACTTAGCAGGGTAGGACTCACAGATAGCAGAGTTCAGGTGCTGGGTCAAAGGTTGTTGGTGCCTTCAGTCCTTGAGGCTCTAGTTAGAAGCCCAGCTAACTAGCAGTTGAAGTCACTCTGGGCTCCTGGGTTCAAGAAATGCTGGTCCAGTCCTTCGCACCCAGGCAAGAGGGCAAGCAGGCAGCAAGTCAGCATAGCAGGGCTGCAATCCTTCAGAGCAGGAATCCAGCAGATTTATACCTGGCCTTCCTTTTAAGTGGGAAAAGCTTGTAGAGGTTTCTCCTTAAAGTACACAGACTTACTTCCTCCCCGGCCCTGGCTCCAGACCAACTACACGGGGTATGCAGCCTTTGTGTGGAGGCAGGACACAGCCTATTCAAGTGTAAATGGGGCTGTGCCAAGCTCCGCCCTCCCATCCTGCCAGTGATGGCTCATCCAGGCACACGTGAGCTCTCTATTGTGTGTGGCTGTCTAGAAGGAATACACAAAGCCCAACTGTTAGCTACTCCAAGTCATGTGACCCAGAGATAGGCTAAATACACTAGATGGTTAAGGGAGGAAAATAGAAACTATCTAAAAGTGGCATTTTCAAAATTTCAATTCAAAATTTGACTTCACCAAACAAGAACTGGTTACATGTTCCCATATGGAAATCACAGCTTATTAAATGTAATAAGGTAACTCCAATATGTTTTTATGGGAGAGGCAGGCCTTGCAGCAGTGAAAAATGAATTCAAGAGTTTTTTACTGCCAGGACATGAAAAACCTACAATTACAAGTCATAATATTTTAAAAGGCACAATTCTACCCTCTGGACTGTCCAGGGCCTGATCTAGGGGTGACGTATAGGTATTAAAAAGCAAGGGTTGGGCCTTGTAAAGGGTTCATTTTGCCAGATCGAAATGGCAGTTTCAAACTGCACACACAGGCTGCAATGGCAAGACTAAGACATGTGTAAAAGGACTACCTAAGTAGGTGGCACAATAAGTGTTGCAGGCACACTTGTAGCATGTATTTCACAAGCCTTGTTTACATGTAGTACCACTTACTAGGGACTTATACATATTAAATATGCTATTTGGGACACGCCAATGTTACCATATCTTAAGGAGTGAGCACATGTACTTTAGACCTAGTTAGCAGTGGTAAAATGCTCAAAGTGATTGGGCCAGCACAAACAAGTTCAGCAAAAGTGGAGGAGGGAGGCAAAATGTTTACGGGAAGACCACCCTAAGGCTGACAGGCCTAACACCACATCATCCTCAAACTTGAAGGTGACCCTCTGACTGCAGTAGCTAAACTGTACAATTACAATTTTCAATATACTGTGCTGGATGAATAGAAATTCTCTCAACCTTAATGAAAACTAGATCGAGATTTGGTGCTCTTATAAACCTCAGGTTTTTTTTTTCCACTGGCCTTCTTCACTGGGCCCAGTCCACAGTGGTGAAGAATTTGAGAAAAAATGGGCTGAGCACTAACTCTAGCAGACCAGGTCTCAGAGTTGGTGGAATTCTGTCTTTCTTACCGTCATTGTCTGAGGCATGTGCTCTCTCTATTCAGCCCTGCTGAAATAATTACCTGGGTTTGCCCTCCTTTATTTATTTATTTTATTTTTATTTTAGCGATTTCTAAAGCGCCTGGTGACCCAAGGGCATCCCCGCGCTATGTAACTTGAAATCCTAGTGAGGGGGAGAGAGGGGGGAAGGCGACCGAAGGGTGTTATTTAGGAAACAGATGGGTCTTTAGTTTTTTGCGAAAAGCAAGGTAGTTGGATTCTAGTCTGAGGGCGCGAGGGAGTGCGTTCCAGCCCTTAGCCGCTTGAACGGAGAATTGTCGACCTCCTGTGCGGGTTCTTTTGAATCTGGGGGTGCTGACTAAATTCTCATTTTGAGATCGTAGGGATCTGGTTGCTGTGTAAGGTGTGATCATTTTACTAAGGATCGCTGGACCAGATCCGTTGTAAAGCTTGTGTGTAGTACACATTGCTTTAAAGTGCACCCTTTGGCGCACGGGGAGCCAGTGCAGGGCTTTGAGGGCTGGCTTGGCGGACATTCTGGAGGCAGTGTTAGTAATCATGCGTGCTGCCGCGTTCTGTGTCCGCTGGAGTTTCGTGATAGTAGACTCGGGGGCTCCCAAGTAGACCAGGTTGCTGTAGTCCAGGCGGGACAGCACTAGTCCCTGGATAAGGAGCTTCCTAGACATAGGTGGGAGTAAGGGCAGGATTTTACGGGTCGTGCGCATAAGCCCGAAGCATGTGCCCGAGGTTTTGGTTGCTTGGGTTTTCATCGTGAGCTGTGGCTCAAGCCATACCCCGAGTGTCTTGATTTCGCGTTTTGGGGGGGGAATTTCTCCGAACACATCGGGCCATAGTGTAGGAGGGATAGTTGTCCATTGCTTGCCAAGTAGCATTACTTCTGTCTTTGTCCCATTCAATTTTAGTGATGAGTCATTCATCCAGTTGTGGATACCTATGAGGCAGTTAGTCAAATTTTCAGGATGGTCGATCAACTGGAACAAGGAGAGGACAAGTTGGGTGTCGTCAGCGTAACTCACCATTTTTATAATAAATGGTGTTACCACGTCCTCGAGGGGGGCCATATAGACATTAAAAAGCGTCGGGCTCAGGGAAGAGCCCTGGGGGACGCCGCTGGTGAGTGGGAGGGTGGATGAGTGATGGTTATCGTCCCACACTTGAAAAGTGCGTCCTGTAAGAAAGGATTCGATCCATTTGATTGCTGTCCCGGTAAGTCCTGCATTCGCCAGTCTATGCAGAAGGACACGGTGGTTGACCGTGTCAAAGGCTGCACTTAGATCCAGGAGGATCACTGCCACTGATCCTCCTGAATCCAGTAAGCCCCTTGCCTCTTCAATGACTGCGAGGAGTGCGGTGTCCGTTCCATGGCCCGGGCGAAATCCGGTTTGGGATTGTCGGAGCAGGTTATTAGTTTCAAGGAACTGGGATAGTTGGAAGTTTACCAGTTTCTCAGTGATTTTGCTAATGCCAGGGAGTAGGGATATTGGTCTGTAGTTGGACAGGTCCGATGGATCTAGCTGAGGTTTTTTTAAGAGTGCTTTGACCACAGCACTCTTCCAGCTGTCGGGAACAGTTCCGTGGGCGAACGAGCAGTTGATGAGATCCGTGATGGTAGGTACAATTACTGAGGCTACGGTCTTGAGGAACCTGATAGGGGCTGGGTCCAAGGGTGATCCACTTTTCATTTTTGTTAGGGTTCGCTCAACCTCTAGGGGGATGACAGGTCGGAATGTCTGTAGCGTGGGGCGACAGATGCTTTCAGTCTGTTCGAGGTGAGTACGGCGTTCCGTGAGGCTGGGGGAGCTGGGGAGTGGGAGGGAGGCCAGGATGCGGGTGATTTTATCGTTGAAGAAGTTCGCTAGCTCATTACTTCTGTCAACTTTGGGGGTGTTGGAGGGGGAGGTGGTGGGGACCTTGATCAGCTCTTTGACGATTAAAAAGGATTCTCGGGCTGAATTAGATGCTTCTTGTATTCGCGTATCTTAGTATGAAGCTTTAGCTGATTTAATGGCTTCTTTATAGAGTTTGACCGTATACTGGTAGGCTTCTTTGTTGGTATGTTGCCAATTTTTTCTCCAGAGTCGTTTGGCTTTTTTGCAGTTTTTACGAAGTATTCTTAGATCTGCGGAATACCATGGTGCTGAGCCATGTTTGCCGTTTTTGTCTTCCCTGTTTCTGAGTGGGAGTACTAGGTCTAGGGAGGCGGTAATCCAGTCCCTGAATCTTCTGTCTGCCGTAGTTGGATCTCCAGCGTGAGCAGGGATGTTTTTTTCAAGGGTCTTAGCCCATTCATCCGTGGGGAGTCTGGACCAGGTCCTGTCCTTACTGAAGGTGGGGGGTATTCGGTTTTTCCTGAAGGTTCCAGGTAATTGGAAGGGGACAAGAAAATGGTCTGTCCAAGGGAGGGGAAGGGCCTCCTTCGCTAGCATCAAGGGCGAGCTGGTAAACACAGGGTCTAATAGGTAGCCCTTGGTGTGGGTGACTCCGGAGTTTAATAGGCGGATGTCAAAAGCTGCTAGGTCTTGAATCAGATCATTGGCTACCGAGTCGGCCGGATCTTCTAGGTGGATGTTCAGGTCCCCAACTATCATATAGTTTGATAGGGAGTGGGCCTGAGTTGTGACTAGGTCTAGAAGAGAGCAGGTGAAGGGGCCTGGGAGGCCAGGGGGGCGGTAAACAAGGAGTCCTGTTAGAGAAATGGTTGGGTTGAGTGTAACGGTAAAATGCAGACTTTCTGCGTCGGTAATCTGTGCGTCGTGGGTTTTGCAGTGGAGGTGTTCTCGATGGATGATAGCTACACCGCCTCCTCTACCTAGAGGGCGGGGTAGGGATTGGATACAGTAGCCCTGTGGTGTTGCTAGTACCATGTCTGATTGCGAGTGAGGGCCGAGCCACGTTTCCGTGAGGAAGAGTATATCAATTTCATGATCTTCTATGATGTCGGTAATCTGTATCGCATGTTTTGGAAGTGACCGACAGTTTAGAGAGGCAAGGTTAAGGATGGCGGGTTTGATAGGTTTAGTGGGGAGCGTGAGCTGGACTGGCTTGCATAAGGAGCAGCAAGTGAATGGTCCCTTGAGATCATGGGTGTAATCACAGGAGGGTGGGGGGGTCTGAGGCTTAGTAGTTCTCTGCGAGAGTACCTTATGTTAGGGTAAGATGAATCGGGCAGGAGTTCTGGCCCTAGGCCCGGTCGTGCGCGGACGGGCGCAGACGGGCTTGGCTTTGGCGCGGCTTCGGCGCGCAAACGGCGCTCCCGCTGCGCTCGTCCGCTGCGCTGGTATGGCCGGCCCATATGTAGTCTGTGTGGGTGGGTGTGGCCTCGCAGTGGGCGTGGCTACCGCCTTGGGCGTTCCCTGAGTCAGCGCTGATCGCTGTGTCAGGTGTGGTCGGAGAGGGCTGTGAGAGCGCGTTTCGGGTCGGCGCTTCCAAGCAGGTGAGCTCTAAGATATATTTTTTAAAATAAACACAAGTGAACAGTGCAGTTTTAAAAAATTAGTGGGAACACAGTCCTCCGGCTTCCGCCTCAGAGGATACACATGATGATTCGTAATTGCAGCCAGCTTGACTTGTGGGGTCAACAACAGAAATCATATCTCGCCTGTTTTAGTCTCTTTTTTTCTTTTTTTTTTAAATGTCCTCATTTTCAACCCACTCGGGCTTGTCCACGCTGATGATTAGAGAGAAGTACAACCTTCTCAGTTACTGGATCTGCTGGCTTTTTTTATCGCCTCATTGATAATATGCCCCTATATTCTTTTCCCCATTGTCTTTTTATGCATTTTCCTACTCATAGTGGCATGTACACTTCACGTTAGGGCACATCAGTTAGAATAAATATTTTAAACTATTCTGTGTGTCTGTCAGATCTTTTTGCGGATGAGTACAAGAGTGCGAGCGAAAGAGTGTGTCTTGTTACCACGATTCCCGTGAGATCTGGGAGTGTTGTGTTCTGGGGTGTCTAATCATTGGTTTCTCTGTAAGTGAGTAGGAGAGCAAGTGAGACACTATAGCTAGTCGGTACTGGGTCCGTGGGTACTGAGGTGGTAGGAAGACCCACTCCCTATACACTAAGGTCCCATAATCCTGCGCATAGTTCTGTGGTTGTACAGAATCCCTGCAGCAAAAGGTAGAGAAGAAAGAGACAGAATCCTTGCCCTTAACCTCCTCAGGTAGGCCATAAATTTGAAAATTGTTGTGGTGGTTTCTGTTTTCCAAGTCTCTGGGGGTGTTTTTGAAAAGCCTGAATCTGTTGTTGCATGAAGGGAAGTTTTGAGGATTCGTCCTGAAGGTCTCTGAGGCATTGTTCAGCCTCTATGTGAGTCCGATTCAACTTGAGCTTGCACATTTTTCGCATAAACAAACTGTGGTAAGAAGAATAAGCAGAATAAACAGGTCAATTGCAGTATTTATTTGTCGCTAAGTTAATTGAAGGAAGCAGACATGACTATGCAGGCAGAGAGCATGAGCTCCAAGAAGCAGAAAGGGCAAGGAAACCCATTAAAAAATGTTGAGGCACTTCAGCGTAGGAAAAAGTCATCAAAATCGTTGAGAGAGTGAGCTGATAAACATTAGTAATACCTTTCTTGCGAAGATGTGGAGCGGAAGGTCGTTCCAGGCCCTGGCCACGCGGAAGGAGAAGGAGCGGCCTCCTGATCTGGTCTTTCTGGTGCGGGGGACCACGGCGTAGGAGAGCTGGGCTGATCGTATGGTCCTTTGGGGTGTGTGGAATTTGTGTCGGCTATTCAGGTATGCTGGTCCGGTGTCGTGGAGGGCCTTGTGAGCGTGGGTTAGCATCTTGAAGGTGACTCTAGCTTTGATGGGGAGCCAGTGGAGTGTGCGCAATTGCTGGGAGATGTGGCAGTGGCTTGGCAGGTTGAGGACCAGTCTTGAGGCAGCGCTTTGGATGTTCTGTAGCTTGCAGTGAGGTTTTTGTTTATTCTGGCATAGAGTGCGTTGCCGTAGTCGAGCCTGCTGGTAACCAGGGCGTGAGTAACGGTCCTTCTGTGTTCGAGGGGGATCCATTTGAAGGTCTTACGTAGGAGGCAGAGGGTGTGGAAGCAGGAGGAGGAGACGGAGTTGATCTGGCAGTCCATTTTGAACTCTGAGTCCAGGATGATTCCCAGGTTATGTGCATGGTCCATGGGGGTGGGCGGGCTTCCGAGGGCGAGGGGCCACCAGGTGTCGTTCAAGGCATCTGGGTTTGGGCCCATGATGAGTACTTCCGTTTTGTTGGTGTTTAGTTGTAGGCAGCTGTTTTTCATCCAATTGGCGACGGCTTCCATGCCTTCTCGAAAGTTGTGTCTGGTGGATATGTTGGTGAAGCGCTGAAGATATGCTGCAAGAAAATGGCAACTGCGTCTGTGAGGAAAACGATGAGGTTGGAAAAGCTTCAAGCACTGCAGCCAACAAGGTAAATACAAGGAGCCAGGAATGCTCTGAGGGTGGTCATGGCACCTTCCATGACAGTTTCCCTTCTTCAGAACATGCAGCCTGTGAGAATGAAGGGAGCTCTCCATATGAAGGCTCTGCTGTGGAGTAGACCTCCTCTAATATGCCACCATTTTTCTTGTGAGAAAGCCACACCCCCAATATAATAGCAGGTTGAGCTTAAAACCACCCAGGCAAATATATATAAGCTAAAGCCACAAATAAACAAATAAAGTTTCTAAAGAAATGCCTTTAAACTAGGAAAGAATCTTGAAATCTTGCAAGGAGTGTGAATGAACGAGTTGTGTGGGTAGCACTGTTAAATTGTCTTAAACAAGCGATAGAAATAGCGAAACCTGGGTGTGTGCATGTCAAAGATTAGTTAGATGTGCATTTTAAGTTCAATAAAATGACTCACTGAAACGATTTAAAGATTGTATGCATGTCACAAAGATCTCATAACACCATATGTTACCTTTTTTTGTTGTTCTAAAGGTGCTGCTTCCATGCCACTTGGAAACTGAGAACACCGCAGCATGCAGGCCTGCCAGTGATTAATAATATTTGCAGAAGGCAGGAAAACAAGAAACTCATACTCCTCAGTTGTGTTGGTGAATACTATTTACTGACGGTGGAAGAGAGAAAGGCAGACCCTTAAAACTAAGTGGTATCACATGTGTGCAAGAATCCATCGATGAGAATTCACTGTACAAGTAAAGGAAAAAAGATGCTCTTGATGGGAACTAAACTTCATAGAGAAAACAATGCAGAAAGATGAGGAGCCTTGTGATTTGAAATGCCACATAAATGCCTGTGTTTCATGCCTGTAAGATGTGGACTTCATTGTTCCCAAAATGCTACAGAGTAGGAACACTGGCACCACAAATAGAGGCAACTATGTTTATTCAACATGGTGTAACAGACAACTAACTGTGCCTTTTTGTAGTGGCTGAGAGAAAGGGTGCCCCTCGCACCTCAGGACTTTTCATCCTGTCTTACTTGCTGCATGCATGACTCTTTCGCAGTGGCTCATTCTAGCATATCGTGGACCCAGGCTTCCCGGATGGTTCTCTAGAGCTTATCCAGTGTATGGTGATACCCCTCTTAGCCAATATAGTGGCCAGTCTAAAAGCCTTTTTTCTTATACATTTCCTCTTCCTTCCCCATGGTAGGATATCTAGTATGTATTTTTCAGTCTGATGGTCAAGTTACCTGGTACATTTTGTCTATTGTATGGGCTACCTCCAACCAAAGAGCATGTATGACAGGGAAATGCCAGACTATATGAAGGAAATCTGTCACATCACTACCACATCTGCTGCAGCTCACTGATGTGCTGGGTACATTTTATGGAGTTTCTCCACAGTGTAGTATGTCATGTAAATGTAATTATACTGTATTAATTTGAAGCATGTCTTGTTGGACACTGTCCACACCCTTGTCCCTTGTCCCTGAGCTTGCTATTCAGATGGTTCTGCCACCTAGCCCCTAATTTCAAAGTTGTTTTGGTTTGTCCACCAACAATGAGGGATCGAAGTAAGAAACAAAGTGACTGCAGCGGGGCAGGGCCAGCAGCATAGTCAGTGGATGTGACCACGGTGGGGCGTCCGGCAAGAAAGTCTATTTCCCTCAGGATATGTGGGCCAGCTTTGCATACTGGAAGAACTGGCTTGAGTTTATCCCTGAGACCATCTGTACCCCCTCAAATGAGATAAATTTGTTCTGCTGAAAAAGGTTCACTAGGTTTAGGCATTCCCCCCTTTCCATCTGTCTATTGACATATTTGATGCTGTCTGCAAGCATGGGGTGATACTAGGACAAATGGTCACTGTGTAAGTATTTTTGTAATCACTTTTTCTTAGATATGGCGGACATGTTGAATCATGTGAGGAAGATGATGAGATGCCCCCTGTCCCTCATTAATAGTGCGAGGAGCGATTCATTAGCATGAAAGTCACCAAGTAATCATTTCTCCCAGTCATCTCCTTTGTCTTGCCAGTAAATTGCATGCCTCCATGTAATACAATTTCAAATCAGGGACCTCCAACCATCCTTGCTCCCACTTCTGTTTCAGCATGTGCAATTTAACTTTGCTCCTTTGTCAAAATGTTGTCTTCATGACATATAATATAAAATTTCAAAGAGTTCACAAAATAATTAAATAAGTGTATGTTAGACTTGGCTCTCTCTGTAGGGTCAATCCTAAACGTTTTGCCTTTACCTTTCCGGTTTTCTGAATTTGATTTTGTTGGCATTAGGATTCTGTACACTTTACCACTGCAGACCAGTGCTGCTAAAGTGCTTTTGATCTCTCCCTAAAATATGGCAAAATTGGCCTACAACTGATTGGCACGTGTAATTTGCTTGCAAGTGGCGAGTATAAGGAACTGCACGAAATCCAGGGCCAGTAAATTAAATACTACTAGTGGTGTTGCAGCACTCATTGCTCCACCCCCTAAAGTGCCACTTTAAAGCATGCCTCAGGCCTGCCATTACAGCCTGTTGTGCAGCTTTAAGCTGCCAATTTGACAAAGCAAAACAAGCCTTAACCTTCATTTTTCATATAGCCCCGGGTGGTAAACTCTGCTCCGCTCGCGGAGTTTGTGGAATTTGACACACCTTGCTCCGCGGAGGAACGCAACATTCCTGAATTCCGCCATTCAGGCGTGAAGAAGAGGTTTTTTTCATTCATTCGCTCGAGTTTTCCTTTGGCGCTCAACTGCCAGCGCCAAGACTCTCAGGCAGCTTGCGAGCGTGCATGAGAATTCTCACACCACTAGAGAGCTCCTGCAAGACTTTGAGCTCACTCGCATGACTTCTGGCCGTGACAGCACCAATCTAGCATTCTTAGAGCCGTTTGCTACCGCAAACGAGCGGTGGAGCAGCTTTTCTGCTAGAGAATGCAGCTGAGAGGCATTTGGAGTGGATTTTCTTCTCATACTGGCCATTTGATTTGTTTTTTTTTTGTGCGAGAAGCCATTTAAAAAAGTTTTTTTTTCGATGCATAAGGAAGTGCTCCAGAGACGACAACTTCCTGTTCCTTTCCAGCAGGCTCCTCCCAGTGCTTTTTCCCTCTCCTGGTCACTTTTCATATATACTATTGAAAACTGCTGCATATATACCATTGGATTTAAGGACTTTTTTTTTTTAGATATCACAAAAAATTTGAGAAACTGGTGTACAAGGGTATTGTTTGCTTGACTGGAGGCATGCATCTGGATTTATTTGGTCTTTTATTTGATTTTTAAAATGTATTGTGGTGGGTGGCCTGCAGTTTTACAGGGACCTAGTTTTTTTGGGCATTGAATGTATCTTCTTTTGTAAAGCAAAGTGTTGCACGGTTCAGTACATTTTCCCTTTTCTTCTCCATGTTTTTAATGAGTTTGCAAAAATGTATTGATTTAATTAATTCACTATGTGGCCTAGTTTGCCAATGAGCCTTCCAGCTAGTAGGCCCTGTGATGTTCATGGCTGCATGAAACAACTGTTTCTGTGGTGTCTGTTGAATTTCACCATCATTTTGCCCATGGATGCAATGGATTAAAATTGAAAATGTGGATTTTTCTAGGTATTTTTAATGTTTTTTCTATGCAAACAATGTTTAGGTAGGGTGATGAATTTGGAGGATGTGTGTTGTTGTGAACATTTTAGCCCTGTTCAGTTTCAGTTTTGGCATTGCTGAATTAATGCTGTGTTCTCTGTGTTACCATGCCTCTTTTGTCTGGTCACTGTGTGTGTGTTTGTGTGTGTGTGTATGTATGTGCGTTTGGCATAGGCCACCATTTGACTTTGTTGTTCAAGTATCAGAATGCCATGTGGCCAGGGGCCATTTTGTATAGTCGGTGTCCATCCTAGGCCTGCATGTGTTCTTTGTTTTCCAGGCCTCCTGCTTATTGTTGTTGTGACCATGCGCTGGCAGCTATTTTGTGTAGACAGCCAGTGTGTTTTCCACATAGGCCTGCATTTCTTCTTTGTTTGTGGCCATGCCCCCTTGCTGGTTGTTGTTGTGACCATGTGGCTGGTGGCCATTTTGTGTACCCAGCCAGTGTGCTTTCCCCGTAGGCCTGCATTTCTTCTTTGTTTGTGGCCATGCCCCCTTGCTGGTTGTTGTTGTTGTGACCATGTGGCTGACGGCTATTCGTGCAGACAGCCAGTGTGCTTTCCCCATAGGCCTGCATTTCTTCTTTGTTTGTGGTCATGCCCCCTTGCTGGGTATTGTTGTCTGACCATGTGGCTGGTGGCCATTTTGCAGAGGCATCCAGTGTGCGTCTGCCATAGGTTTGCATGTGCTGTTCATCTATCATTAAGTTGCGGCCATGCCTCCTTGCTTACTGGTTCACCATGTGGTTGGTCAGTGGCCATTTTGTGTAGGTAGCCAGTGTGCTTTTGCCACATACCAGCATGTCTTCTCTTTGTTCCCTATGTACTTTTGCTCTGTGTTGTTAATTACCATATAGCAATGTCAGGCAGCCATTTTGTGTGTCCATGCAGTGTGGCCCTTTGCCTTATGCTTAGATGGTTGAGCAATGAGAAAGCAGTTCAAGATATAGCAACTAATGATATGCTTGAGGATAATGCCACATATTAATAATTTTCTTAATTTATTTCAATTTTAATGTTATTCTTTTACCATTTTCATAGCATCTGGCATTAATGAATCAACCCCATGTCTGCTATAGGTGCCTAACAGCAATCATTGTGTAAGAATTATTCAATTGTCAATGCATTTGTCAGCTGCACCTCCCTGCGTGCCACATCCCACGTGATGCTTTGCACATAAAGGAAACAGTTACAACTGTATTGTTTTGTTATTGTTGTTGCTCTTTCTAATCCTTCCTGAGTGTACAGTCACCATAAAAGTTTATGTTTGTGTAATTTTCTGTTTTTGGAATGAATACTGTATCCAATTGTTAATTATTTATAATAACTTAAGTAACCACACAGAATAATATTGTTTGTCTGTACTACTTCTTGAACTGCAACAATGCCACATTTCACTGAAGTTTTCTTGCTTTTTTGCTTTTACGGTTCACAAGAGAATAGACATCACCCCAGTACTGCCAGACAGAAGGCCTGTGCACAATGTGACAACTGACTTACTATGCAACATAGTCATCTCTTCAGCTTGTTGTGAAGCTAAGTGCCACTGCTAACTGACAGCTTCAAGATGGCCCAAATGAAAGGTGCTGCCAAGGAAGTGGCTGGTGGGGAGCAGAAGACGCAGATTTGCACCACTGGCATGCCGACCGCAAACTTTTTCTGGTGAGCAAGCTGAGAGCAGCACTCCTCCATCAACACCACCACCTCCCCAACCTAAGCCCAGGACCATGCCTGTCAGTGAGGCAGCCAATGCAATCATGTCGACACTGACGAGTAGCGATGTTGAATTGGATTTATCCCTTTCGTGAAGTAGTGAACAATCGTTTCAGGAAACACAGCAAAGCAGCTACAGCCACCAATGGATTCTTCTTATGTTGGAGTAGAACAGGAGGTTGAGCATCCTTCAGAGCAAGAAGTTGAACCCCCTCTCTTAGAATTATTGGCTCCCAAATCTCCAGCAAAGAAAAGGAAGGGTACTGCAGCACCATCTTCTTCAAGCAGCACCACTACTAATGAGGATGATAGGGACATGGAGTGGATCTCAACAGAGACCAGGCGTCAACAGGAGAGGCAAGGGAAAAGAAAACTTCCAGAAAGACTTAGACTTATGCAAGGAGATATAGTGGAAGATGATGATGACGAGGTAGTCATGGTGGAAGGTGACACAGAAGAATCTGATATTGCTATTCAAGCAGCTCCGAGGGATGTGGCACAGGTAGCACCGCCACCAGCTCCCATATTTGCAAAGCCCCAGCTGAGACCTGCACCAACCCTTTCCTCAGGAGAAGCAGAGAGGCAATGAACGACATTCCCATCCATCTACCTCCAGTTTGTCTTCAGGAATTGGGCCGAGAAAAAAGTACTCCTCCCCAGTTTGGGACTTTTTACAGTTAGCAAAGAGGGGGAGCACATTGCAGTATGCACCATTTGCCACAGAAATGTTCATCGATGTAAGCCTGGTACACATTATGGTATTGGAGGCCAGATGACCCAAATGAAAAAATACCACACAATCAAGTGGGAGAAGCACATTAAAAATTGCTGAATGTGGTCGTGGTGGTGGGGAGAGTTGGGGAACATCAGCTACAAGTCCAAATGCAGTGGAAGGTGATGATCAGGAAGAAGTGGGTGACATTTTCACTCAAAGTAGCCCTGTCCCCAGCAGTGCACCAGCAGAATCATCCACCTCAGCGACTTCACAATGTCACAAGAAGGCTCAGAGTGAGATGATGGAGACACCGCGGCATACAGTGACTGCCCAACCACCACCATGCACATTGAGTCTAACACTAGCATCTACTTCTCAAAGATGCCTGTGTCAGTGTCCATAGAAAAGAAGAAAATCCAGGCTACTATTACGGGCATGTTTAGGCAGAAGGGGCCCTCCGGGCGAAACCCCCGAACTGCACGTTTGCACAATGGAAAGCTGGCAAAAATGTTGGCGCTGGACCTCCTCACCATTTCATTTGTGGAAGGAGTGGAATTTTAGAATTTGTGGGAGCCATCTGCCCAAAATGGAAGTTACCAAGTAGGAACTATTTTGCCAGAGTGGCTGTTCCAGCGCTGCATCACGATGTGCTGCAGTTGCTTGGAGAAGCCTTGCAACAAAGTATCGTTCACACCATCCACCTGACAACAGACATGTGGACCAGTTGTCAGGCACCTGATTACATGTGCATCACTGCACAATGGATCTCTTTTGGAGGGGTAAAGCTAACAATATCTTCAGGTCTTGGCCCTGAAGAAAGTATTAAGAGCGTTCGGCGGCATGCAACAGTGGCCATGTTTGCCATGGAGAAATCTCATACAGCTATAAACATCTTGGAGGAATTTAACAGCACGATGTATAAATGGCTGTGACCCAGAGGTCTTAAAATTAGATTTGTTGCTACGGACAATGGCAATAACAAGGTCATGTTGTATGGAGGTTATTTCAGGGTGCTGTGTTTGGTCCAGTGCATCAACCTGGTGGTGCAAGCCTTCCTCAAAACGAAAGACAAAATCAGCAACATAGTGACCACCTGCAGAAGAATCTGCACTCATTCCAGCCATTCTTTTAAAGCCTGGAAGCAGCTGCTGATTATTCAGCGTAATAATACATCACCAGTTAAAGTCCTGATACAGGAGGTGCACTGCCAACACATTGGAACTCCACCTTTTACATGCTGCAACGTCTGTTTGAGCAGTACAAACATATCAATGACTATGTCATTCAAAGAGGATGGGGATGCAGTAGGGAAACCTATGACCATGGATGCGGACAAATGGGGCCTAGTCAAATGCCTTACACAGTTACTACTTCCATTTGAGGTTTACACTCGAGAAGTTAGCAAGGAGGACAGTACGATGGACCAAGCTATCCCATTGCTGCATCTTCTACAAGACCAGGCAAAGAAGGAGTCTGAAAGGTCTGCCTAGCAGGTGTGAATGAAAACACAGAAGCACATGACATCATCAAGTCCAAAGGGTATAGATGTGCCACACTATTTGATCTACGGTACAAATGAATTCTGCCAGTTTTCATCCCTTTGTCAGAAGGGGATGTTTAAAATACAAGAGGGGGATTATAGAGCAAGTCGGGAACTTGGAAGAAGAACGGCTGGAACTTCAAGGCCCACCTCACAGTTCTGGGGTGCCACTTCAACTTCCAGAGAGGGCAGTCTTGTCTCACAGCAGCCAATAACACCATCTACCAGAATCTCAGAAACAACTGCAAAAGAAGGACCTGACCTAACTTCTGCATTGTATTGGTTTCAATTGGCAGGGCTCAGGTCCAGTGCAGAGGCAATGGCAAAATAGGTAGAGCAAGTGGCAGCACCAATGACCATCCACAGGATGTTCCATGAGTATCTGGATGATCCAAAATAGGTTTATGTGGATCAAAATCCATTGATGTATTGGTATGGAAAGATGCACCAATGGCCAGAGTTTAGCAGGTTAGCAATAAAGTATCTGGCTTGTCCTGTCGCCAGCGTTTCTGCTGAATTTGTGTTCAGTGCAGCTGGTGTGGTTGTCACAGTGAGAAGGACCAGTCTCTTGCCTCAAAATGTGGAGACATTGAGGAAGGAAGAAGAGAGTTATTGGTCCGATTGAATCAAATGTGTTAGCTAACTCCACGTCTATCTTGGTCTGGTACTCACGATTCATGATGATGATGATGACTTATCTGATTCTGGAACAGGGTTACTTGGAGTCACTCAGGACTGGAGGAGTATCATGGAAGATGAACTCAGGGTGGGACTGGGACCTGCAGGACTACCTCATCAACACACAGTATGAAGCAAGGAGTTATCGAGTATCTGCTTCAGTTCACAGGTAAACCAACAGTCTGACCCCTAGTACTACTCAGCTATTTGGAATAGAGAGAGGTATGTTTGTGAGATGCTGCTCTGTGTGTGTGTTGGACTTGTGGCAACAGGGAAACTCTGAGCACCCCCTCTTGTTTTTTTGCTCTGCTTCTGAGTCTTCTTATTTTGATACACTCCTCATTAAAGCTTACCTTCCTTCAGTCCTACACCTCAACTCTAAAATACAGTTACTCTTTTCCAATCTGCAGGCCTTCTTCTACTCTCTATCATGAACGAAATACGAAAGCTAGAAAAGCTCAACAAACTTCTACTTAGTGCTTACCTACCCGACCAGTGCAGAGAGGCCACAAAGAGTGGATATTCTCAAGGAGAATACAGACGCACCACCCAATTTTGCAATGCAGTATAATTTTTCTTTTAACAATTGTATTAACTAAGAGAAGTGGGTGGGTGTGTTCACTCCCTAACCTTTCTACTTCCATTTAGTTGTCTGTTGTGGATAATCATCAATCAATCATTCAGAACAATCCTATAGTTGCCTTTCACCTGGGTGAAACTGGAAGTGGGGCCTTGCTTGTGAAGTTGTGATGCCTTCCCTGTTATTGCTTCACGTCTATTCAGGTACGACAACTAGTATGGATGTAATGTAACTTAGTAAGAAATAAATTAATTGCTACTGTTTTTATCTAGATAGTTAAGACCCTCAACATAATATACCCTAGGTCATCTCATAATAGCAGCATTACTCATAATGGTCGAGATAGTTAGAGAAGTGTAAGCCTAGACTCTATAACTAAGTGCTACAATAGCTCTAGTCTTAAGTTACAAGCAGATGAACAGGCTGTGTAAAACTACTTGAAGGCAGCAGTGCAAAGTAAATGTAAAATAAACTACTTCAAGCATAAATTTAGATTATAAAAAATATTTTCCCCCTTTATTTCCAAAGTAACCCACCCTCTCCACCCAAACAAAATGCCCATCCCTCTCCCAAACAAAACTGACCCTAGCCCCAAAACTCAAAATGTTCATCAAAGTCTCTACAGTCCCACGCCCAACTCCCTTTCCACTCTCCTCACCCAGCCCCAAAAAACAACAAATCCCTCCCACCCAAAAAAATATTTAAAAAGTGTTGGAAGAGGGCATTATAGAAATCTGTCTGGAAATGGTCCATGCTCTGCTCCTGCGAGGTGAGCAAGTCCTCAATAGTGTCCAGCCGCTGCAGGATGCGGTGCAGCAATATCCTGTTGACATTCTGGTGGGGGTTGGCAGCAGTTGGCTCGCAGCTGTGCTGGCAATTGGATGGCCAGGAGGCTGAGGGGTACAGGCTGCACTGGGGCCTGGGAGCTGAGCATTGATCTCCTCCTCCTCTTCCAGGACCACCAGATGCCGGTATTCAAGCTGAATATACTCCAGCCTCTGCTGCCACAAACGAGCCGCTCTCTCCCGCCTGTTGGGTGGTCTGGCTGGACCCGCAAGAGCAGCTATATTGAGAAAAACAAAAAAGACAAATTGTAAATAATGCTCGTTGCAAACAATTGTTTTAAATAACAGCATGGCACAGTAGCAGTAGATTGCTGGCCCTGTAGGACCATTGGAATTGATTTGATTTGATGATTATGATTAGGAGAATCACAAGGCCAATTTCATGTTTTCTTTTACCCACACATGTTGCCAAACATAAAAAAGATGTGACTGTGTGGCAGAAAAGTAACAGGCAGACTGGCAGAGAATAACATCAAAGGATTCAAAAGCAGTTATTGGATTATCTTTTCTTTAAAAGGCTTTTCAAGTAACTATAATAAACAGAGTCAGTCACTTTCAGTTGTAAAAAAAATGACTTCTTATTGATGAATACGGCATTATTCACTATTATGAAGTACTAGTTGTGTGTGGTGGTAAAATAATGAAGCCCTACTCGTTGCTAGAAAGCGCTTCTGCTAGTTTGCTACTGGCAGCTTAGCAAACAATGGGGTAACCCAGTATCCCTCAGAACCTGGGCAGTCTTATGTCAATGAAACAATGGTTCTGTTGGGTGGAAAAAGAGACCTTCCTATGCACACTGCACGAATCATGCGTTAATCAAAAATTATTTCAATGAGTCATAGGCAACACACACAGCGAAGCAAATTAGAGGGTAGTTTTTGAAATGTTATATAAATTGCGTCATTCATATATATACCCACAGGTCATTTGAAAAGGCCATCAAAGTACACAGTGATAATAGTTAGTGATAAGGAGACAAGTGGTGCTCAGTGATAAAGTGCGTAATATATACAATATGGTTTAAAAAGCTAGAAAGTTTATAGTGGCCAGAAAACAGATATTCATAGTAGATCCGCGAAATAAATCAATTTGGTTTGCACAGACTCTAGTTGCTGGTCCAGGGAATAGTGTTGACGTTTCCACCCAGGTACTGCACTACTAAGAGGTCAGTGAGGGTCTTCATCAGGACAGGGACAAAAGGGTGACGGCCTGCGAAAAGGGAGATGACTTAATCAGGTGTGTTGTCAAAGAAAAATGACTCTCATAGCAAAAAGGTGGTAGACCACTCACCTAATTATGAGGCTAAATGTGGTTGATTTACACATGAGCCCTTTTACTAATGGTGGAGTCTGGCCATCCGATTCAAATTTCAAGATGAAACCATTCGAATTGTATCTGTGAATTAGTGTTAAGCGGAGCCGGCTATTAACTGAGTGATATGCAATAGAAAGGCTCAGGCGGTGAGCAAGGCTCACCTTGTTGGTTATATGTGGAGGCGGCTAGCTCTGCACGTCCTTCTACACACGGAGGAATCAAACCAGCCGATGTATGTCTCAGGATTGCGACTGTTTATGAAGTAATCCAATCTGTGGATAATTGAATAAGAATTGATCATTACGAGTGCTTGAGTTATTTAGTGAATTAGGATGTAGCCATCTATTCAATTAACAGTGCTCGGGTTGGTTAAGGTGGCTCAAGCGACAGGAATGCTCACCTTTGCACCATAAATGCTGAGGAGGATGGCCGTCATTAATACGGGCGCTTCATGCGTTCTGTCTGTTAAGGGTTAAGAGTTTAGAATTAAGATTAATTTAGCGAAGCGATCCAGCACGTACAAACATCAATTGAGCTGGACGGGGTCTAAGCGGTACTGCCAGTTTACCTTAGTCAGTAGCTTCTTAGCGGGCGGCAGGCAAACGTCCTGGCTCGTCTGCAGCGGTTGGAAGCAGCGCTCGGAATGAGCCTGCTAATGTAGCCAAAGAACGTGCGCGTGTGCGCCGAGTGCGGCTAGTTGCTAGGCAATGGATGACGCTGGCGCTACAGAGCGTCCTACGTCAATCTACGCAGCCGGGTTAGTGGTGTATCATGCATTGGGCAGAAAAGTCAGAGTAAGGATACTCATGGATTGGCACTGTTTCTGTGACATCGAGACATTCTAGAATGATGTAGTACATACATATTGTAATCAAGCATTGTTCCATTCCGTGAGTAAACCAATATTCGACAATGTAGTACAATAACATAAAGTAAATTATACAAATCTTTAAAAGATCAGGAAGAGTATATGCGTTTCATTTTTGTGATTGACACAGTTACGGTAATTAGGTTGTGCGCAGCACGAAAATACATTTAATGTAAGTAGCCCCCGACAACCTCCAATATTGCAGGTTGTGTTACAACGTAAACAAATGCTATAATACATGTAGGTAGAGATAATCTGTATTGTATTATATTGAGGATGTATCAGAACACTTGTGTAGAAGAATATAATGAAGCTGATTTGGCAAAATTAAATACACCTCGGGTTTAGCAATTATATGATCCTTGTATGATTGGTGGGTCAAGTGCAATCATATGAACTTGGTGTATGAGGCTGTTTGGTCATTGGGCATGGATCAAATATTATGGTAGTGCGTAGTGCCTATCTGTAAACACTGCAAAATGCCTGGTAAGGGTACAATTGCAAATTGTATATCGTTTACACACCATGCATGTGAGCTTAACCAGTGCAAATATATGCGCATATATTTATCATTCTACATGAGCAAACGGCAGAACACACTCGCCCAATTTGGAGTGTTATGCATGGGTATACATAGAGTGAGTGGGACGGTGTCCCTATTCTCGGGTGCATGCGTTTCAACAGTTTAGAGCTGTCCCAATTGTTTTGTAGTCTCCTCCATCTCGTTTAACCCTTTTTGTACTGAGTCAAGTAAATGGATCCATCTGCACTCCTTGTAGTTCATGCTCCTTGCAATTGAACCCCCTCTGGCATTGGGGATGATTTTCTCTAGTACCCACCATGTAATGCTGTTAGGAGAATGTTGGTGTGTCATGTAATGTTCAACCATAGGCGCTCCTTGCACCTTGCATTTTATTCTGCTCATGTGTTGCAAAATCCTGACTTTAATTTTCTGGGTAGTTTGACCAACGTATATAAGGCCACAGCATACAAGTCATAACAAATCACTTGATTTTTCCTACCTTGGGTATCCTCGTTACAGAACCATCGAATGGGATTACTGGGGTACACCAGATCAGTAACCAGAATATCAACATTACATCAGACCCCATCATCAATCTATCAAATCACACCATATCTCAAGCGGAGAGAGATGTACTTTCAAAGGGACTCTCCTTCGTACCCACAGTGATTCCTGACTCTTTCCAAGTAAAAATCGAACTCCAGCGTTTCTTTCGAAAGATTAGATTAAAGTATTACTTTAGCAAAAATACCTATAATCCTACTCCAGCGGCTACATGCTTCAGACCCACTTCGACATTTACACCTGGGGCCTATATGATGAGTGAGAGGATACTGGCGTATGAGAAGATTGTACTCCAAGAGACTATGCAAATTCTAGACGAAAGGAAATATATAAAGTACAACACCACTAAGGCAGAGAAAATGGCACTTCGCTCCCTGGGCCAAGATAAAACCATCGTGATCAAAGCAGCAGACAAAGGGGGTGCGGTGGTACTACAAAATACTAGCGACTATATGGAGGAGATCGAATCACAACTTGGCGTGCTGGAAAGCTATCAACCAACCCCGCGAGATCCCACCCCTCTCCTTAAATCCTTGATAGAGAAAGTTACCAAGGGTGGTCTGTCTGAAGGATTCCTAAGCCAATCTGAACATGAGTTTCTCAATAACAAAGAACCCAGGATCCCCACAATATATACGCTGCCCAAAATACATAAACGTGCAGTAAAACCACCTGGAAGAACGATTGTATCAGGATGTGGATCCATCCTGGAACTACTCAACCAATTCATTGATCACTTTTTGCAACCATTTGAACCCAAGACCAAATCTTTTGTGAGGGATACCATGCATATTATACAGTTACTGGAAGGACAGGCTTTTGATATACACACCCAACTCCTGGTTACGTTAGATGTGTCTTCTCTGTACACTTCGATTCCCCAGGATACAGCATTGGAGGTCATTAGAACTACATTGGATACAAGACCAAGACCTCATTGGATCCCAACTGAATTTCTTATCGCTTTATTGGAGATTGCCATGAAAAAGAACTATTTCATATTTAAAAGACAGTTCTACTACCAGTGCAAAGGAGTAGCTATGGGCGCAACCTATGCCCCTAGTCTGGCGAATATATACATGGATCATTATGAAGAAGAACATCGGTACAACCACGCTAACCCATACCTCAAATTGATTGCGGTATGAAAACGCTATATCGATGACGTTATAATGATCTGGTCTGGAAGTAATGAGGAACTGAAAGAATTCTTTGCTTGGCTCAACACCAGATCAAATGATATCCAGTTTACCATGACAAGTAATAATGAAGCCATAGACTTCTTGGATTTGACATTCCGTGTAGAAGATGCTCTTCTATACTGTGACTTATATCGCAAACCAATGGAGAGAAATTCATTGTTGAAATATGAGTCACACCACCCACGTAGCCTGAGAGACAATCGACCCTATGGGCAGTACCTCAGACTGAGAAGGAACTGTACGAGGAGGACTGACTATTTTAAGGAATCTGAAATACTCACTATCCGTCTCAAAGAGAGGGGGTATCCAACTGGATTGTTAAAACGGGCAAAAAATCGGGCATGGTACTGCCCCGTGACCAACTGTTGGAGATTAATCAAAAACTCATGGAGACAGACAAGATTGTCTGCGTTACCACATTCAACACCAGAAGCAGTGAAATAAAAAAAGTAGTGAAGAAGTATTGGAATTTGGTTGCCGGTGAATTGCAAACCACGCAGGACCCCATCTTTGCTTTCAAGAGGGGCAGAAACATTAAGGACACAGTTGTAAACGCATACTTGGAAGCACCTAAGGCACCAGATCTCAGAAGTCACCTTGGTCTCCCACCAATAACTGGACATCATAAGTGCGGACAATGCAAGGCTTGCGATTTATGTCAAGAGGGAACCTCGTTTGTATACACCAACAGAACATACAAACTTTCACACTTTACTAACTGCAACAGTTCAAACGTTATATATGCCATTCAGTGCCCCTGTGGCCTTATATACGTTGGTCAAACTACCCAGAAAGTTAAAGTCAGGATTTTGCAACACATGAGCAGAATAAAATGCAAGGTGCAAGGAGCGCCTATGGTTGAACATTACATGACACACCAACATTCTCCTAACAACATTACATGTTGGCTACTAGAGAAGATCATCCCCAATGCCAGAGGGGGTTCAATCGCAAGGAGCATGAACTACAAGGAGTGCAGATGGATCCATTTACTTGACTCAGTACAAAAAGGGTTAAACGAGATGGAGGAGACTACAAAACAATTGGGACAGCTCTAAACTGTTGAAACGCATGCACCCGAGAATAGGGACACCGTCCAACTCACTCTATGTATAACCATGCATAACACGCCAAATTGGGCGAGTGTGTTCTGCCGTTTGCTCATGTAGAATGATAAATATATGCGCATATATCCGCACTGGTTAAGCTCACATGCATGGTGTGTAAACGATATACAATTTGCAATTATACCCTTACCAGGCATTTTGCAGTGTTTACAGCTAGGCACTACGCACTACCATAATATTTGTACCATGCCCAATGACCAAACAGCCTCATACACCAAGTTCGTATGATTGCACGTGACCCACCATTCATACACGGATCATATAATTGCTAAATCCGAGGTGTATTTAATTTTGCCAAATCAGCTTCATTATATTCTTCTACACAAGTGTTCTGATACATCCTCAATATAATACTTCACTTCACTTTGATAGCTTTATTTCGGTCGGTGACCATAAAAGCACAGATAAAATATATACATATACATAAAATACATAAATAATTCAGTGTTTTAGATAAAAAGTTATTAAACAACAGTTATCAAAGTAGCAGCAAAGGACAATAAAATTCCATTTGTATTAAAAGCAAATAGTTGATTAGTTTATCAGGGCTGACCTTTTCTCCACATACCATATAAAAAACGGGAAACAGAAAACACAATTGGGGGGGAAGTGTCATAGCGTAAAATCCTGCAGGCTTGTGCGCAATGCTTTAATCCCAAATTTCTGCACAATGGCACAAGCCAGGCTCTGCGTATTTTATTATAAGCGGAGCAGAAAAATAAAACATGAGCAAGGTCTTCTTTGGTTTTATTACAGACGGGACAAACCCCCGCACCTCTTCCCGTCCACTTGCAAGTCAGTTCCCCAATCGGGAGACAACCATACCTTAGTTGGATATATAACTTCTTTGCTCTGGGCGGCTGAATCAAGTCTAGGAACTCCTCCCTGCTAGGGGTCAATTTTACTTGCAGGAATTCCATTGCCAGCCTACCCATAGATGACAGGCGGTATAGTTGGTCCAGATTGTGCTGTCTAACTAGAGCTAACAACTCCGTTCTTTTTACCGCCAAACAGCCTTCCTCTGGGGTCTCCCATAGTTGGGGGAGGCCAATCTGGTATAATGCGGCCTTTATATGGGATAGCCAAGGTATGTTTCTACTCTTCAACTGATCCCAAATTGCAAGAAACTCAGCTCTGTAATCGCCGAGCTCTGGTGCTGTCCACAACCTTCTCCAATACAAGAGGGGTCTGCTCGCCAGAAGTTCAAAGATAGGCTCTAGATCTAAGTCTAGTCTCAGGGGTATCAGCGGGGTGCTCTGAGGGAGCCCTATCAAATTTCTAATAAATGTATGTTCGACCTTGGAAAGGGCCGATACACGGGTATGGCCCCAGAGTTCTGCACCGTACATTGCAGCAGGTGTAGCTTGGGCTTTATATATTTCAAGACCAGGGGAGACTGGTTTAAATAGCGTTTTCCTTTGAAATGTATTTATACCCCCCGCTATCTGTGTGAGCCTCAGGGCAGATTTGACCACCTGTGGGCCCCAGCCAAAATCTTCGGTCAGGGTAACACCCAGATAGACAAAGGTACCAACCCTTTCTAATGGGATGCCATTTAGGACTGGGCAGGGGCGAGTGCGCTTCGGGGGGCCAAAGATCATGAACTTTGTCTTTTCTAGGTTGATCTCAAGCCCCCGCGAAGCGCAGAATATTACAAAGCCATCCAATACCCACTGGATGCCTGTAGAGGTTCGAGACAACAATAAGGTGTCGTCTGCGAACATCAATGCAGGCACCCGTCCAGATGCCAACCGAGGAACATCGCTATTCTTAACCTTATCCAACTCACCCACCAAACCATTAATGTAGAGGCTAAAGAGAGTGGGGGCCAGGGCACAGCCCTGGCGCACTCCTCTGGTAACTGGAAAACGTTCTGAAAGCTCTCCATTTTTCCCACAGCGTACCTGGGCATAGTTCTCTTTGTGGAAATGCTTCAAAACTTCTAGAAGGTAAGGCGGGAGGTTTAGGTCTTTCAGGACCTTCCATAGACTTTCTCTGGGCACGAGGTCAAAAGCAGCCCGTAAGTCTACGAAGACCAGGTAGAGACTACCCCCTCCCAGAATTACGGTTTTCCAAAACAAGACCTGTAATCTAAAGAGCTGATCCAAGGTCGAGATCCCTGCTCTGAACCCTGCCTGGTAGGTACTTAGTATCTTGTTCTCCTCTGCCCACCCAAGTATTCTATCTAGTATGATCCGGCCCATAAGTTTCTGTGTAGTATCCAAGAGACTTATAGGCCTGTAATTCGAGGGAGCTAGAGGGCAACCTTTCTTGTAAATAGGAACAATTTCAGCCCCTGCCCAGGTATCTGGTAAATTAGCTCCTGCCAGAACTGCATTGAATAGTACAACTAGATAAGGTCCCCAGATTTTAGGTTGTGAACGAAAGAGATCGCCTGGCACTTTATCAAGCCCTGGGGCTTTGTTAGAGGGTAGCCTGGCAATAGCAGATTCTACTTCTTTGATTGAGATAACCTCAGTACTTTCAGTAGTCATCTGCTTCCTAGTTCTTAGGTGGCCAGAGTGGTTTCCACGATCTGACAACTCCTGAAGACAATGCTCGCGTGTAGGATTTAAATCCAATGGAACACAGAGTTGGTCTTTTGGTTGCATTATCCGAGCCCTATTCAGTGGCTCCAAGGTGACCGAGGGGGAAGAATACAATGTGGCGAAGTGCGTTTCCCATACTGAGGGAGCAATGTTTGGCAGAAAAGATTCCCCACTGCCTCCTACAGAAGAACTCACTAGCTCCCAAAAGAGTTTAGCGTCCTTTGTCACCAAGGCATCCCTCAGCGCTTCCCACCTCTCTTCTTCCCATTCCAACCTACTCCTAGACAGTTCCTTCTTATACGCTTGTCTAGCATCTCGAATGTTGGGTTTATTTTTTGATTTAATTGCTGCGAGAAGGTTCTTTTTTTGTTCCCTGCACCTAGTGTTAAACCAAGGAAAAGCTTTGGGCACATACCTCTTTGCTCTAGCTATTGGATAGAAAACATCCCCCAATTCCATCACTAACTGTTTGTGTATTTCCACTACCTGCGTAGGCCCTATTTCAGCAGCCATCCGAGTTATCCAGGGTATCGCAGTTTGGTAAATTTTCGCGAGTTGTAAAGGTGACGTTGCCAGACGAGGCCATTTCACCCTTCTGCGATTGTTAGATAATACAAGAGGAGGAATTGCCACATTTAATGTAGTCTCAGGGTTTTTTAGCCCGAAGGACCCTGGCTTCAAAATTAAAGTCAGAGCATTGTGGTCACTATCCTGCCTTTTTTCAACTTTGAAGTTCTTTATCTTACTCCAATTTTTAGCTTCTATCATTATATAATCAATGATGGAGACCCTGTCTGTCCGGTTAAACGTTCCTGTTGCTGGGCGGTCAGAGTCCATTCTCCCGTTACACGCCCGCAGAGACGTTGTAAGGCAGAAGGATTTTACTTGTAATACCAAAGGTGTCCAAGCTCTGACTGGGGAAATATCAGGGTCTGGGATGTGCCATAGCGCATCTACCTCATCCTGCTCATCCTGATCCACCCCACCCAATGGTTCAAACTGGCAGTTAAAGTCCCCGCCGAGGGCTATAGAAATACAAGGATCTAGCCCTGAGATAAATGATGTCAGCTCACTCAGTGTGGTTGATTCTTTACCGTTTCTGATTGGCCTCGAATAAACATTGATTAGTGCTACTGGGGGGTTATTTGGGAGTTGTAATAAAACACATTGGAAATCCAGCGATTTTGTTGGTATTTGTACAGCCTGGGTTCCCAAATGTGTGGCTACCCATATCGATAATCCCCCAGACGGGCGGCCTTTACCCAGTGATGTTGCGAGGATATTATAGGTAGCAAAAGTCGGGCTTCTGCTATCCTCCAATGCCCAGGTCTCCTGCATTAGGCAAATATCGAATTTAGTCATAAATGCAGTCCAATCTGGGGTGCCCAACTTGTTTTTTAGGCCAGCTATGTTCCAAGAGACCAATTTTATGCAACCTTGTGTCCGATCATCAGGACTCTCAGTGTCCAAGCTATTTATATTAGTTTCCCTGCTCACGCTCGTCTGATCAGTTTGTGAGCTGTTTAAACAATCTGCTAGCGGTGCTTCTTCCTCTATGGCCCTTGCCCAGCTGGCAGTTTTACTAATGGGTTGTTGATCTAATTTTCCACCTAAGCTAAGTCAATCCACCTCTTCCAGTACACTGAATCTGTTCCAATGTGACTGTAACGGGTAGAGAGGAGTACGGATAGGCCAACCTTCTCTATGTATTCCTCTACTTTCCGAATTGCAGGGTGGGAGGTGATGCCCCCTATTAAAGATCCTGGCTCTAGGGCAGTGTGGTTCCCAGCTAGGAGTAGGATAGAAATAGGAGAGATGTAGAGCAGATATTTGGGTGTTTTGTTTATAAGTGTCACTACTACATATATATTGTACAGCAGTGGCATCCCTAAAATTTTGGATTATTACATCTCCTGCTACAGTCTTTGGGTTCCTCCCAATACTGCCCACTCTTCTAGCCAGCAAAATTTCTCCTGAAATGTCTCTTGGTAGGGGCCTGTTTACTGTGAGCCACTGAATACACTTATTTTTTAGCTCACCCTCGTTTTCTCTTTTGCCCTCACTTAAAGGTGGAACACCCACCAGTGCAACGACAAAGGTTTGTGCTTCGGGTGGTAGGTTTATTGTGGGTAAGTGCTGGGCATTAGTTTCTGGTATCATATTAACTTTCGCGGGGATGCTAGTTTTGTTACTCAGCTTGCCTTGATTTAATTTAGTCGGGACTTTATCAGGTTTACTTGCCAGAGTTTTTGTAGGTTGGCTATTTCTTTGCTGAGAACCAACACTAAGAGTGTCTTGGGGTGGAGAGGATGTAAATTTTTGGGTGTCCAAAGTCACTCCCGTATTGACAATCTGTGCCGGTTGGCTAGTAGTGCCAGGTACTAAAGTACAGGGAGCTTTATTTTGTTGGGCTTCCATACCAAGAGGGGCCAACGATCTTTGGGGATTAGCTGCCTCAGTTTTCCCCCCACCTCTGGTGTTCAACATGGAAATCAATTTATCAACTTTTGATACCAGTGGCTTAAACTGAGTGAGAATTGTACGTTCCAAGGAAGTTTGTAGGTCCGTGACCATATTAGCAACCCAACACGGTATTCCTGGCGCTGCGTCACGCAGATTTTCAGATGGAGTCACCAGGTCATGATTGGTATGGTTATTTTTGTTTAATTTAGTTGGGGCAATGTTATTTTTATTTTTATTTTTATTCCTCGGACACGGCTTACATGTATCCACCCTTTTCTTTGCAACAGGGGGAGAAGCCAGTATAATAGATCTATCTCGGGGATCTTTAGAATTTTCTATTGGCACCTGGCTGGAGGGTAGATTTATATAGGATGATGTCATAAAGGAGCTAGCCTCCAGCGCTTCAGTCATAGTGACCGAAGTGTCTCTTTCCTGGCTTGGGATGTACAGTGATGGTGTAATGGAGAGCCGTCTCTCGGTATTCTCTATAGCATTGGCCACAACCCCAATGGTCTGCTGCAGCATCTTATCAATAGCAGTCAACGTTGGTAGTGGCTGGGGACCTGCAGCTAAAGACTTAGTATGTGACCGTGTTACAGGGGTTTTGGCATTTGTTTTCCTTCCCCGTTTCATCATTTCCTAATTTTATCACATAGAGCTAATAAATACAATATAAAGATAAATCTGCCACAAGTAGACAGTAGGTGGAGATAACAATCCAAACAGTTAATAGTCTCTAGTCCGTAAATGGGGGGTCTTGTGCTTCAGTGGGTAATATGCTTGTCCATAAGCCTGTGTCTAATACTAATCATGTACAAATCAATAACATAAAACACCGTAGTGACTCACAGTCTCAGGGCGAAGGGGATATGGCCCAGCCCGGCCTCCTCCGGCCCCGGACGGCCACAGACGGCCCGCCCTCTGCCCGGGCTCAGCCCGGCGCCGCCCGCGCGCGTCCCGCGATGCGGAGGGAGCTGCTTGTTTATGAAGCGCCTCCTGGCGCGCTCGTGACATGAAGTAATGCGGAAGCCTGGAGCAAAGGATGACGGGAGCTGTAGTCTCCCCCAACTGTGGCCAACGAAGGTGAGTGGCGGCGGGGGAGACACACAGCGTGGGTGCCCCGTGTGCAAGTCGCCGTGCCTGTGAGGTGAGTCCGCTGATTACTGGCCAAAGGAGATGCCCCCCGCTCCACCGAGGGAGCTGCTCGTTTATGAAGCGCCTCCTGGCGCGCTCGTGACAGGAAGTAATGCGGAAGCCTGGAGCAAAGGATGACGGGAGCTGTAGTCTCCCCCAACTGCGGCCAACGAAGGTGAGTGGCGGCGGGGGAGACACACAGCGTGGGTGCCCCGTGTGCAAATCGCCGTGCCTGTGAGGTGAGTCCACTGATTACTGGCCAAAGGAGATGCCCCCCGCTCCACCGAGGGAGCTGCTCGTTTATGAAGCGCCTCCTGGCGCGCTCGTGACAGGAAGTAATGCGGAAGCCTGGAGCAAAGGATGACGGGAGCTGTAGTCTCCCCCAACTGCGGCCAACGAAGGTGAGTGGCGGCGGGGGAGACACACAGCGTGGGTGCCCAGTGTGCAAGTCGCCGTGCCTGTGAGGTGAGTCCGCTGATTACTGGCCAAAGGAGATGCAACACATGAGCAGAATAAAATGCAAGGTGCAAGGAGCGCCTATGGTTGAACATTACATGACACACCAACATTCTCCTAACAGCATTACATGGTGGGTACTAGAGAAAATCATCCCCAATGCCAGAGGGGGTTCAATTGCAAGGAGCATGAACTACAAGGAGTGCAGATGGATCCATTTACTTGACTCAGTACAAAAAGGGTTAAACGAGATGGAGGAGACTACAAAACAATTGGGACAGCTCTAAACTGTTGAAACGCATGCACCCGAGAATAGGGACACCGTCCCACTCACTCTATGTATACCCATGCATAACACTCCAAATTGGGCGAGTGTGTTCTGCCGTTTGCTCATGTAGAATGATAAATATATGCGCATATATTTGCACTGGTTAAGCTCACATGCATGGTGTGTAAACGATATACAATTTGCAATTGTACCCTTACCAGGCATTTTGCAGTGTTTACAGATAGGCACTACACACTACCATAATATTTGATCCATGCCCAATGACCAAACAGCCTCATACACCAAGTTCGTATGATTGCACTTGACCCACCAATCATACAAGGATCATATAATTGCTAAACCCGAGGTGTATTTAATTTTGCCAAATCAGCTTCATTATATTCTTCTACACAATATACATCCTCAATATAATACAATACAGATTATCTCTACCTACATGTATTATAGCATTTGTTTACGTTGTAACACAACCTGCAATATTGGAGGTTGTTGGGGGCTACTTACATTAAATGTATTTTCGTGCAGCGCACAACCTAATTACCGTAACTGTGTCAATCACGAAAATGAAACGCATATACTCTTCCTGATCTTTTAAAGATTTGTATAATTTACTTTATATTATTGTACTACATTGTCGAATATTGGTTTACTCACGGAATGGAACAATGCTTGATTACAATATGTATGTACTACATCATTCTAGAATGTCTCGATGTCACAGAAACAGTGCCAATCCATGAGTATAATTACTCTGACTTTTCCGCCCAATGCGTGATACACCACTAACCCGGCTGCGTAGATTGACGTAGGACGCTCTGTAGTGCCAGCGTCATCCGTTGCCTAGCAACTAGCCACACTCGGCGCACACGTGCACGTTCTTTTGCTACATTAGCAGGCTCATTCCGAGCGCTGCTTCCAACCGCTGCAGACGAGCCAGGAGGTTTGCCTGCCGCCCGCTAAGAAGCTACTGACTAAGGTAAACTGGCAGTACCGCTTAGACCCCGTCCAGCTCAATTGATGTTTGTACGTGCTGGATCGCTTCGCTAAATTAATCTTAATTCTAAACTCTTAACCCTTAACAGACAGAACGCATGAAGCGCCCGTATTAATGACGGCCATCCTCCTCAGCGTTTATGCTACAAAGGTGAGCATTCCTGTCGCTTGAGCCACCTTAACCAACTCAAGCACTGTTAATTGAATAGATGGCCACATCCTAATTCACTAAATAACTCGAGCACTCGTAATGATCAATTCTTATTCAATTATCCACAGATTGGTTTACTTCATAAACAGTCGCAATCCTGAGACATACATCGGCTGGTTTGATTCCTCCGTGTGTAGAAGGACGTGCAGAGCTAGCCGCCTCCACGTATAACCAACAAGGTGAGCCTTGCTCACCGCCTGAGCCTTTCTATTGCATATCACTCAGTTAATAGCCGGCTCCGCTTAATTTAATTTTATTTCATTCCACTTATTCACAGATACAATTTGAATGGTTTCATCTTGAAATTTGAATCGGATGGCCAGATTCCACCATTAGTAAAAGGGCTTATGTGTAAATCAACCACACTTAGCCTCATAATTAGGTGAGTGGTCTACCACCCTTTTGCTATGAGAGTCATTTTTCTTTGACAACACACCTGATTAAGTCATCTCCCTTTTCGCAGGCCGTCACCCTTTTGTCCCTGTCCTGATGAAGACCCTCACTGACCTCTTAGTAGTGCAGTACCTGGGTTGAAACGTCGACACTATCCCCTGGACCAGCAACTAGAGTCTGCGCAAACCAAATTGATTTATTTCGCGGATCTACTATGAATATCTGTTTTCTGGCCACCATAAACTTTCTAGCTTTTTAAACCTTATTGTATATATTACGCACTTTATCACTGAGCACCACTTGTCACCTTGTCACTAATTATTATCACTGTGTACTTTGATGGCCTTTTCAAATGACCTGTGGGTATATATATGAATGACGCAATTTATATAAAAATTATAAACTACCCTATAATTTGCTTCGCTGTGTGTGTTGCCGATGACACATTGAAATAATTTTTGAATAACGCATGATTCGTGCAGTGTGCATAGAAAGGTCTCTTTTTCCACCCAATAGAACAATTGTTTCTTTGACATCAGTTTGCTACTGGATGCAGCTGTAGTTGACAATTATCTAATTCCAATGGCCCTGCTCTTATCCAAATGCATTTCTCTTTCTACCCTCTCTCCAAAGAGGATGATGCATAATAGATAATATACTTGGTCAGTCAAACACCTCATGTATGAAATGCAGATATTAATATATTATCCTGTCTGTCATAAGTAGACATTGAGTAAAATGAATGTAATGGATTGCACTGCAGGTAAAGGAATGAATTATATGGATTTTATTTGGCACATTCATCATTGTGTTTCCCATTTGCCAATATTGATATCAAATCATGCACTTACTCCCACTTTACACCTTCGCCTCACCAGCCACCCCTTTTCCCAACAAATTCATGTGCTAGGCAAGAACCAAGGAAAGGAAACTTGATTTTCTCTCCTGAAAGGGGTAGGGTAGAGGGATTAAACAGTTAGGGTAGAGCTTTTTTTATAGAATGGAGGGGCCACTACACTGATCATTGATTCATCATCTTTGGTTTATTCACTTGCTGTTCAATTCACAAAGGAAAAATCTGAACAAGTGTAAATTAATCTGTTATGGAAAACCATGATATATGTTCTGGAATCACTTCACATGGGTATTGCATGATTAAATGTGACACATGCCAAGAATAGACCACCCACCCTTTCACTCATATACCATTTCCTTTCTTTTAAGTTGCCTTCTGTTCCATCATGTCTCCCTCAAGCCATCAAAGTGCATTATGTGAGATTTTGATACATTTGCAGATAGAAGAGTCCTTAATAACTCAATCACCAATGTGGCTGGTAAAGCTGAGGGGAGTTCACCTCAAAGTCATTTTTGATGACGACGATGAGCTACGCCATGGCAATAGCTAATGAGCATAGCAATTGCAATAAATATGTGAATTACCAATGTCCATCCCTGCTGCCGCTTCTCCTCCTGCAAGAATTGAGCCTTCGCCGTCTCCTCCTGTAGCGGTACTAGAGCCGGCATCACCGGTGTTCTGTGTGGCTACAATATAAAACATTACACATAGTTTTCTTTAGATCCCAGATGCGCAACCCCAAATACAACAGCAATGGAGCACTACAGCTCAGTTAGAACGTATCTTCCAAATATCACTCTAGGCATTTGATTGGTTGGTTCACAAAGGTACATAAGCCAGGCATGGAATAACGCTTTTCAAGCCTTGCTGCACTGTCATTGGAAACTGGTGGTGTACTGTAACAATAAATGAATGGGTCAACAGCACACTACCCTGAGGGAGGGGGTTGGTCCATAATGACCATGGCCACTGTCTTGGAACTGAACTGTGTTAAATGTAGGCATAAGCAGGAAAAGGAAAGCCTTCTGAAAAAACATACATAGTGATTTTTTAAATTTAAAATACTAGCTTACTTGGGTCTGCTATCTGAATCTTCACGCATCAAGACAGATAGCACCAATATTCCAATAGACAAAATATTCCCCAAGATTCTACAGTCCGTTCTACCCTAAGAAGTCCACAACAGTCATGAAAGGACTCACTGGGATCTGCAGATCCCTCAGCAGCGGCACTGGTGGTCGGCGCCGGCTGACCAGCTTGCCCTGGACCCTCCGAATCGTCCCTCTTTCTCCCCTTGGGTGCTGATGAAAGAAATAAAGAAGATAAATACAAATAGTTTAGTGATTCTGATAATAATCTCCACAAAATGTTTTATGAAAAGCAAACGCAGTCGGTAAAACAGATCACCATATACTACTACTAGTTTGTTTCGATTGGAGTCTATCGACTGTCATTAAATCCATATTCCAAATCTCCTTAACAAAAACTACATATTGCAGTTAATGATCTCTGATTTTATTCTATTCCCATTTCTCAACACCCTTGATGAGTCAACTCACACTTGTTTGTTTACAATGTATAGATGCATACTTCACAGCATTGCTGTGAATTCAATTAAATAAATAACATAGAACTGTATGAGCTACATAAAGAAAAAAAGCCACAGAGAGAACACGCTACCCAGTCATTAACTGTAGTGACAGAAGAAACAATCTGCAATGGCTTCTTTATTAATAAGCCAAAGCTAGCATCTGATGAATGCAATTAGGTAGCGGCACCTACCTAGCTGAAACTAGAAACTGGATCACACAATAGTAATAATATATACCAGCATAAACTCTGCTAAACACATAAGTTACCTCTGAGTGTGAACAGCACGCTATTCTGATTTTTATTAGCATTGTAGAACACAAACACAACAAATAATTAATACTCACCGAGCCCCGGAATCTCGACGTCCAGCAGGTTGTGCAGGTCCTGCTCCCTTTCAAGAATGTCGGCCCAGCAGTGCCTCATGTACTGGGCGGTGCGCTGAGCCTCACTGTGGAGCCGCATGCACCGGTGCACCATCCCCCAGTGCCGCTGACACTCCCACAGGGAGGAGCTGCTACCAGGCCTGCCACCTGCTGCCAGCATAGATAGGAGGTGGTGCACACAAAAAAAGAAATAGTGCTGCCACATCCTCCTCTCGAAAGATCACCCGGGGCTGGACACCTGGGCGGCGGCACCGCCCAAATGGAAGCCACCCCTCTGCCTTAGCTCTCAGTGGGGAAATAAAAAAAACTAAGAATGGAAAGGAAGGGAAAGGAAAGAAGAAAGAAATAAGGAAAGAAGTAGGGGTAAATAAGTCAAAAAGTCACACACAATAAAGCAAAAATGTAAGCCAAAATGTAAATTACACAAAGACGCACACTATTGTAAAAAGTAAAAATTATGGGTAGAAAAGTAATAAAGGAGTAGGATAACAAAGATTAATAAGAAATTTGAAAATTAGGCCCAGCACCATAACAGAGAACAGATGGCCGTGCCCATGTGGACCGCGTGGCGCTGTTTGTGCATGATTTAAAATGCATGCTTTGAAGAACAAAGGTCTCATACAGTTTAAGTAGAGGCAATATCACAATTTAAGAAATAAAAAATTGGACTTGTAAATGTGGCAAAATAAAAGATGGAGTTTTAATAAAAAAACAGGTAGAACGTACAATTAATATACAAAAAGGTGAGTGAGCATAACCGTGACAGGGTAGAGGGAAATCAGGCGATTTCCTTACCAAAGGCAAGTGACTTAAAAAGTGACTTTTCAATATGCATGAATGTAGGTAAACAGAAAGTCACATGAATTACATCTCAAACTCCACAAATTACAATCAGTATAGAGTTGAAGATGTGTGTGTCGACGACGTTTGAATCCCAGTAAGAATATCGGGATCTCATCAGGACTAATAGATCAAACAAGTGCCTGGGAAGTTGCCTGGATAAGTGTGCTGGGAAAAAGAGAGGGGAGAGGAATAAATTAGCAAGGTTAATGTTAGTTAATTAGGAAAAGGATAAGCATTACACAGTGGAAGAAGGAAAATTAAAGAGGATTAAGAGAGAAGTAGAGGGAAAGGGGTACGGGGGCAGACGGGCCAAGGGATGCCTCAAGGGGCAGGGTAGGTCGAAGTAAAATTTAAGTAGCAAGGGAAAAATAGAGGGAAGCAGTGCATGAAGTAGAGGAAGGGAAGGATTGATATATATGGGGAGGAGGGTCTGAGTGAAATATGGAGTATTAAAGGAGATATGAAAAGTGACATAGAAGGGGACGCACAAAAATAGGAGTGAGTCAAGGTTGAGGGTTAGAGTGGTCAGTCAAGAGGCTGAAGGAAGATAATTAAGTGGTAAGCGGTTGAAGAGGGGTAGTAAAAAACGAGAGTTAGAGGTGAATACTAACCAAGGAGGAGAGTTAAAGCGCGTAACCTGGAGTCAACCAGGGTAGGACGTGTGATGGACCAAGACAGGAGAACCTGTAGGACATGGTGCTGCCAGCATTGAGGGAAAGTGCGAGCACTGGTTGGCCGAGTTCTTACCGGGAGAGGGCTAACAGGGGAAATGTCGTGACTGGAGTGAGGTCAGAGGCACGTCGGGTTCCCGTCCGGGAGACCTGGAAGGCGCAGGCAGTAGCGCCGGAGTTGAAGTCGGAAAATGGCAGTTTTAAGGAGGGAGTCGGGTGGGAAGAGGCGAACGTTTAAGTTGTGGCACTAAGGAGCGAAATACCTGAAGGTGCAGCCGATGGTGTCGGAAGTCAGTACAGCATCAATACTAGCATTGCAGTGTAGAGCGAGGTGCTGGAATCAGCGGCTTTGGGGATCTGGCTGGCTGGTCCTCGTATTACAGGGGCTCTGAATAGGAGTGCGGGTGATGTGGCGCTATAGAATTGGCTGGCAAGCGGATATGATGATCTACGGGGGCGCGTGAGGGAGAATGTCTATTAACTGCGGAAGCAGAGTGGCCATATTGAAATGGTGAAGAATCAGTAGGTCCGAATAGAGGGAACCGGAGGGAGGGCCTCTGGTGGGATCTAGAATTGACATAAGGTACGGAATCGGGACGGGTGATTGCTAAATAAGGAAAAAGGAGGGTGCAATGAGTCTTGAAGGGTGTGAGGAGTAGAAAGAATTAAAAGAAGGGAAAAGATAGGAAAAAAGGCAGCCAATGAAGGGGAAATGGCAATGAAACAAGGGAAAATATAAAAACAGGCAATAAAGAATTGGTAGCAAGGCGGCAGGTAGGGAAGTGGGATGGGTGATTGGTAAATTAGGAGAAAGGAGGGTACAATGAGTCTTGAAGGGTGTGAGGAGTAGAGAGGATTAAAAGAAGGGAAAAGATAGGGAAAAAAGCAGCCAATAAAGGGGGAATGGCAATGAAGCAAGGGAAAATATAAAAACAGGTAATAAAGAATTGGTAGCAAGCCGGCAGGGGAATTTAGGCCTAATCAAGATTTCTGAAAACAAGTAGTCAATTGGGTGGGGCCCCAATTACATAATTAATACAGCTGTGTAGCAAAGTAAGCAAGGGTTCAAGTCATAATAGGCATGCAGAATTAAAACATTGTTAATGAGGAGAACAGTTAGAAGGTCCAGGTGGGTGGTGCACCTTGTCTCATTAGAACAGGTTGGACCAGTCCTCCAGGCGATTCAGTCCTGTGTGGAGACTGTCCGTTTTTATGATTCATTTCAATTCCTCTTTGTCAAGGATACCTGTGATGTTCGTAATCCTTGTGGGTTGATGGATCACTGTGATCACTTGTTATCTTATTTCGTTTTCAGTGTGGTTCAGTGCAGAAAAGTGTTCAACAAGGGGTACATTTGGTGTTTCGGTGGAAGAGGTGTGGCGCCGTGGCCAGGGCGACTGACTTCGGCATCTGGGGATCACGGTTCGATCCCCGGTGCCGGCGGCAGATTAGCCCAGTACCATGTGACTCTGGGCAATAGCTTGCTTAATCTTCCCAACGCCCCCCAGCGCCTAGAGACCCTTACAGGTGATTGTTTGCGCTTTACAAATGTGGATTATTATTATTATCATTATTATTATCCTGCTTCTGTGTTGGCAAATCCGGATCCTAATCTTCAGTGTTGTTTGGCCAACATAAATAAGTTTGCATGGCCAAAAAAGAGCATATATAACATTGGCAGAGTTATATTTGGAAAAGTTTGATAGGGTGACGTCAATATTTGCATGCACAAATTTCTTAGTGTTCGCAGTGAGGTGACAAACGCTACAATTACTGCATTTAAAGTTACCCACAGCAGGGGGCAGTCCCCAGACCTCTCTTAGTGTAGGATTACTTTTGGTATTAGGGAGAGCTGCCCTTACCAGATGGTCTTTTATACTCTTGCTTTTCTTGAAGGCAAAAAAGGGGCGCTCTAGATTAAGGCTACCTGCATTAAGTGTAGGCCAATGTTTCAGGACACATTTTCTTACTGTATTGGAGACAGGTGAAAAAGTGGTGACACATACTAGTTTGTCACTAGTAGTTCTTTGTTTTGGACGCAAAAAGGTATCTCTGGGACAATACCAGGCACGTTTCAGTGCTGTTTTAACTAGTTTGCGTGAATAGCCTCTACTTCTCAGTTTTTCAGATAAGATTTTAGCTTCCGTGAAGTAGACCTCTCTGCGATAACAATTGCGGCATATGCGGAGGAATTGTGAATATGGAAGGGAGTCTCTTAAGGCTCTGGGATGATGACTGTCATATGACAAATGTGCATTTTTTTCGGTAGGTTTACGGTAGAGGGTAGTGTAAAGGGTTTCATCATGCTCTATGATCATCAGATCAAGGTAGGCGATCTCATATTTTTTCCTATTGATAGTGAAGTTAAGGCCATTGCAATGTGTGTTAAGCCAACCTTGAAAGTTCAGGAGATTCTCAGCAATGTCATTCCAAATGACGAAAATATCGTCTATATAGCGTTTCCATTCAAGAATGTTATCTCTGAAGGGATTATATTTGGATGGGATTCTCTGTGTCTCTAGCCAATCCATATAAATGTGGCAAAATTTGGAGCGAAAACAGCGCCCATACTGGTACCTTTAACCTGTTGGTAAAAATTACCATTGAAAAGGAATTTTTTTTTTGGTAAGGCACATTTAAGTAAATGGAGAATGAAAGAGGTAGGAACAGAGTGGGGTTGGGGTCTGGAGTTAAGGATCATACCGATTACATCAATGCCTTCCTCTTGTGGGATGTTAGTGTAGAGTGACTCAACGTCAAGGGTACATAGCAGGCATTATTCAGGATCAAAGGGAAGACGTTCTACAAGATTGACCATGGCTATGGTATCCTTGATGTAACAAAGGGTTTCTGGTACGAAGTCTTTAATGAAGTGGTCATATATCTGCTGAGTGGCTCAAGAATTGACCCGCAACCAGATACAATGGGTCGACCTGGCGGTGTTGTAGCATATTTATGTATTTTTGGCAGGGTGTATATCACAGGAGTACGTGATGATTTCGTATTTAGGTACAGAAATTCATTTTTTGTCAGGAACCCTTGAGCCATCCCTTCCTCCGTAATGTCAAGAATGAGTTTCTGAATCTCTTTGGTGGGATCGGATGGAAGTTTGCAGTAATGGTCAACTCTGGATAGTTGTCTAAGGATTTCTTGTGAGTAGCTATCAATCTGAAGGACAATACCTCCACCCTTGTCTGCGGGTTTAATAATTAAACTGTCAATCTGTTTCAGTTCTTGTAAGGCATTTTTCGCAGGACGTGTGAGGTTATACGGAATGAATCTATGCGATTGTTTCTGATCTGTGATGTCTTTGATTACTAGCTTTTCAAAAGTAAGGATCTCAGCTGGTATGCTGTGCTGTGGAGGTGAGAAGGTGGATGGTGGGCGAAATGTGGTAAAAGCCATAGGAGAGGTGTAGGGTTTGTCACGGAAGAATGCTAGCAGACGTGTCTTTCTAAAGAAACGTAGCAATTCAATCTGGAGCTGAAGGAAATCATGTTTAACAGTGGGAACAAATGATAGGCCCTTACTTAGTAAAGTGATTTCTTTTTCTGATAGTTGGTGATTAGAGAGATTGAAGATGGGGATAGATTTAGTGTCCGGCATTTTGTCAGTACTGTTGTGAGATAGAGAGTTAGGCTAGGATATTGAGTATCTTCCCATTGGTAGAACCGCTGGCGTGTTTGCCTGTCTCCTGGTGCGCAGTACCAGCGTGGGGGCCGTGGCATCCCGGTTGATCTGGCAACCCTGATCTTGACAAAAAAATTAGGGTTGTTACCCCTGTTCCTAGATGTGCTAGGGCCTTCAGCAGTGTCAGAATTATCCGATGATTCGGCTGAAGTGTCAGAAAAACTCACTATGTTTTGTTGTTTATTGAACCTACCCCAAGGTCGCTGTGTTCTGGGACCTAAGTATGATCTGTTTGTATAGAAATCTTCAACTAGGTAAGGATACGTCATTTCTATTGTATAGTTTTTGAAGTCCCGTTTTACTTTGGTAATCTTCTTATTCTGCTCAATTATAGATATAATAGAGTTTTTTCAACCTTATCTAGGAGTTTTTTTGCGCCTTTTATTCCACTATTCTCTTTAATCTGTCTCTCAATGTCTTTAATCTCTACCTCTAGTTTTTTTACCTCCTTGTTGGCTATATCTATGCCCAAGACCATCCAATGTCTTGAGCAAGTTGTTTCAATGTGGCTGAAACCTGTGAGGTACATTTTGATGTCAGTAAATACACCTGGGATATTGAGAATTTGTAATCCTGCAGGAATTGTGTCTGCTTTGAGATATTCCATAAGCATACAGACCATCAATTGAAGTCTAATGAATTTCTTGGTTGATTTCTCAAGTTGGTCAAAAATAGAATTTTCTATCGTGTTGGTGGTATCAGAGTTTTCTGAGAAGAGCGAGGGTCCCTCTAAAATCTTTTTTATATATTCATCAGAGTATAAAGGGGCGTGTTGTACCTAGGGGTGGGCGGAAATTGAGTAGTCGCGCTTCTCAAAGCTCCGCGAAATGGTAAAAACACGCGGAATTGCTTGTTCGCGATGCTTTTTTCCTGTTCGCGAATGCTGTTTGCGTGCTCGGGGGGAAATATCTCACGAACACGCATTTTGAGAACATGAACAAGCAAAAAATTCTGCGAAGCCGCGGAATGCAGAGTTTTGGGCAATTCCGCGTTCTCCGCGGAACGCGATATTACCCATATTCCACGAGTGGAACGGAATTTACCGCCCAGGCCTAGTTGTGCCATGCCTTGCAAAAGGGAAGGGAGTGATTTAGAATGCATGCACACTTCAGGACCATGTAGCACCATTACCACGTGATTTTGGAGCTTGCAAATGCACTCTGCATTCCCAACACAACACGAACGGGCACACCGGAAAACTCCACGCCAAAGTGGAACCCAGCTATCGCTGCTTAGTTTTTTTGAGACTCTGCGGAATTCCGCCTAGTGGGACTTCGCAAACTCTGCCCACCCCTAATTTTCAATACATATGTCACCCCTAAAGTAGACCCTAAACAGCTCACAGGGTTGGGTGCATTGTATTTAAAAGTGTGAAGTATTTTTAAGTTTCACATGCCCTTGAAGTAAAACACTCAAAATTATTTCTTTCACTACTTTAAGGCATACCTCTCTCCTATAGGATTACATTGAGTTACCTTTTTTAATTTAATAAGGGAACAGGTAGAAATGTCATGTTTGAACACAAATTAATTGTAATTTGAAATCCTGCTTATTGTTATAGTCGGGTTTTAGATTACAATTTTGAAAATGCCACTTTTAGAAAATTTGAATTTTTCTGCCCAAAAGCTTTTTAGGCCTTGTAGGAGTTCCCAGCTTCCTGGGCCTATTAATTTCTCCCCCAGTAAGAAAGTATATTAAGCCCAGACAGTGAACAATAGGGGAATTATGTGGGCTGGATCGGCCATCCTGCCAGGATGGTAGTGGCAGAGCAGTTCCCTGCCCTTACATTTCAAAGGGCTTGCCTCCAGCACTCACAAAGGAACCTGACACCAGTCCTTTGTCACTCCAGACTTCTTGGAACCTTGGCAGGGGAAGAGAAGAGCTTTCCAGAACCAGATGTGGGGGTGACCTAGAAAATTCCCCCTACTTCAAAGTATGGCACTGGGTATAAATAATGGACCTCCTGAGCCGCTCTTTGGTACACTCCTGGACTGGCAGACATTACAGAAGAAAGGCTTCCTTATTCTACAGAGGACTGCCCTTCTGCTTGAGGCCTGCCTTGTTCTTCTACCAGAGGACTACCTTGGTGCTTGAGACTTGTCTTGTTCTCTAAATGACTGCCCTTCTACTTGAGGCCTGCCTTGTTCCCAGAGGACTACCATGCTCTCTGAGAAGGAAGTCTGTACCTGCTCCCTTCATCCTAGGCTACCTGATTGACTCCAAATGTCAGTTGACTGACCTCCTATTCTAAGCTACAGAAACACAGCAAGCTCCAGAGGCCTCACTGCAAATACCCAGCTGGCCTGCTGCAAGTAGACCTGCAATTGGACCTACCTGAGCCCTGCTGGCCTCTGCTAAGGCGTGTTCCTGATCCAGAAGAGGTGCATGCCAAGATCCTGGACCCTTGGCAGGCACCAGAGAACACTCCTCCAAGAGAAAAGGAGAAATTAAATCCTAAAGTTCTGTTCTCTTCGCACTGGACTTTGAGAGGGTAACTTTTTCAGCAGTACTAACCAGGTGCCTGTATCCAGTCCACGCTCTATCAGGGTCAACCTAAACTTGTGACTTTCCCGTGGTCTAGCACGACTAGATGACTGCGAGTGGCACTTTGTGATTTCAAGCACTATATATTTACCTAAAATATATCAGGATCTACTGATTGATTTTTTGTCCCTTTGGTCTCATTTTATTTATTAATATTTATACTATCTTTCTAAATTGGTTTGGTATTTTTCTTGTGTTGTGTTTTCACTTGATTACTGTTTGTCTGCTGCATATATACTTTACACATTGATTGTAAGTTAAGTTAAGCTTGACTGCTTTTGTGCCAAATTACCTGAGGATTAAGAAAAGACTAATTGAATTACTTTTGTGGTACACCCTTGCGAGGATTGTGGTTATTGCTTGAGTAGGGTTAAACCCCCTCCAAATCAGTAAGCTGATTTCTTACAATGTGCTCATAGAAATACGGAGACTTCCAGGCATGACTAGGCCAGTGAATAGTAGAGAGCTCTCTTTGAAAATCTAGGACCTGCTAATGATGGGACAGTCATACCAGGGAGTCTTGACAAGCTAACAATAAACAAACCTTGAAAAGTTAGGAAACAGATGGGCTGAGTAAATTTACCCAGCCCGGGCTGTCTCACTATTGACATCAAGCCTGTATTGAATAATATAGCACAAAGTAAATAAAAAATAAACGACGCTACGTAAAGCATAATTCATTTCTTTAGAGTACACAATGCTACTTAAAATACTGCATTATGAAATACAGGAGCTTTAGAAATACTACACATGATAAAAAGGGGTGTAGCTTGGTCAGAGAGAATTGGAGCCATGAATCTCAAATTTCCCAAATAAAAACACAGTGGGCTGTAGGGGTGAGATGATCTAGGTTGAGATGGACTGTTTAGTTTAGCCTCTGTCTAGATTGGCACAAAGGTTGAAAAACAATGGGCTGGAATGCTACCTCAAGTGATTGCCACTGGTTACATTAAGCATTCCTCCCTCAACCTTTGGGTGTTTGATTGCCAGTAGCATGTCTGGAAATCAAAGACTGGCACAGCTTTCTAAGCCTACTTCTGCCAATGATTTGTGAATAACAAAAAAGTAGTACATTTGCACCTATTCAAGGAATATTTCCATGGGTGCAGATTTACTTTTTTTTGGTACACTATTCATTATATATATTAAAGTTTTCCACTCCAAAATAGAACAAGCTAAAATCTCTTAGTAAATTGAGAATGACGACAAAAACTGACACAGATAAAAAACCTGACTCAGGGCCCCCTTGCCAAGAATGCATTTGGGGAGGGGAGTTCCACACACAAACTCTACCCCTGCAGCTACACACCTACCCACCCCAACTGGACCTGGTATTTCTCCCTGAGAACTCATGATTACAGTCACGTAACAACAGCTTGGTGTGCCACCCCTGGGAAAATATTTTAAAAGTATTTCAAATTCATGAGCTCTTCTACTCAGCTATGAAAAGCCTTTATGGTAAAGCTGTCATATTGGTGCATGTAGGCATGGCTTCACGTTTCCAGTCCTTGCATTTATAAATAATTGTGACTAACTTCCCATGTACTAAGCCTGAGTAGCAAATAGAGGTGGATGCACCAGCAAATCAATAGGGTAAGGCTAGCCAGAGCTAAACCAAGGGTCCGGCTCTGCTTTAAGAGCCCATGCATGAGCCAAGCCATGAGAACATTTGGCATGCAGATTGTACAACAAATATAATGTAAACATACAATACAGTCCCTTCAAAATTCAAAAAACATACTTCTACAGACATTTATTAAAAGTGACCGTTTTTTAACATTTAACTTTGAAACATTAAATGGCTTTTGGACCTGCCCATTTCCACAGGGTCACCCCAGATTTTTGCCTTCCTGTGCCTTTCCTTAGCTGAACCCATTTTTAGTTGGTTTTTAGAACTCTGTGCATCTTGTTCCTGCTAACCAGTGGTAAAGTGCTTGTGCTCTCCCTTAAAAACATGGTAAAATTAGCCTACACCTGATTGTACAATTCATTTACTTGTAAGTTCCTAGTATATAGTACTGCATATACCAGGGCCTGTTAATTAATTACTACTAGTGGGTTGCAGCATTCATTGTGTCATCCACTGAAGTAGCCTTTTAAATCATGTCTCAGACCAGCCACTGCAGCCTGCAGTGCAGTTTTAAACTTCCATTTTTACCTGAGAAAATAAACCTTTTGCCATACCTAAACCTTCCTTTTTAATACATATAACTCACCCTTAACAGCCCCTAGGGCAGAGTGCATGGTACTTAAAAAATAGGACGTGTGGATTTTGGTTGTGCTTTCTTACCAGTGAAAAATTCCTAAAGTCATTTTTCACTGGTATCTCTCCCATAGACTAAGATTGGGTTCCATATTACATTTAATAAGTGCTAACTTCAGTTTGAGACCAGATAGAGATATTCTATTACACTCCAATGAATTGTAATTTAAAATCTCCCCTAATGGTACAGTCAGATTTTACGTCACTATTCTGAAAATGCCACTTTTAGAGAGCTGGTATTGCTATGCCATAAACCCAGTGTGCCTTTTTACCTGTATTCAGGGTCACATGACTACGAATGGCTCACCTGTGGTGTTTAGTGTATTGCTTCCAGAAATCGGTACTAGGTGTGAGGAAAGTGGGTCTTCTTAATAGGATGGCTGGGGAGGAACTTACCCTGCCCTTTTTACACTTCAAATGGCTATTTCTTCAGCACACACAAAGAAACTTGGCACCAGGCCTGTGCTTGTCTTTGTCACTCTAGGCAGTTTGGAGCCAGAACCAGGTGAAAGGCTAGAATTGACCAGAACCAGCTTTAGGGGTAGGTCAGGGAATAGCCCCACACAAAGACTGGAACCAGGTTTAAAAGTGGGACCTTCAGAACCTTTCATCAGTCCACTCATGGACCTGTGGAAGATTGAGAAAAAGGACTACCCTGCTGTCTGAAGAAGGAAGACTGGACCTGCTTGCCTTGAACCCAGGCACTTCAGAGGGACTCAAATGGTTCAAATGGCTAACCTCATGTTTGATCACCAGGGACGGAACACACTTCCAAAGGCTTCCCTGCAACTGTCCAGCTGACCAACACCAAATGGACCTGCCTAGACCTGACTAAGCCCTGCTGCTGACCTCAGCTGGAGTGAGTTCTGATCCACAAGAGGTGCCCCAGATCCTGGACCCTTGGCTGGCATCAGCATGCACACTTCCTTAAGAACGGGTGACGATACAGATGTTTTGGGCCCTTGTGACCACACAAAAGTGACCTCTTTGCACTGAGAACTGATTGCCCACGACAACTGCCAATGCAAAGCTCCAGCCTGTCCTGCTCTACATGCCAACAGCAACAACCCACGTTGACCACTAATGTAAACTTGCAAGGAGGACGACTGCTATAGTGACGAGTGTCAGCAGCCCCTAACCTCCTTCTCATGCCAAAAATGAATTCCTTATGACCCCCGCCAACACGAACGTCACCCTTTGCACCAGACTTGAGAAAGTAGCTCTTCAACTGGACTAAGCTGGTCATTGTATCTGATCCGTGCTCCACTGGAGTCAGCCTGAAATTGGTACTGTCCCACGGACTAGCAAGACTAGATAACCACGAGTGGCACTTCATGCTTTTTGCTGCTATTTTCACCTGCAGCCTTAAAAACACATATCTCCCATTCTACAAATGTTTTTTTGCTGTTTTTGTGTCATTTTATTTATGAAAATCTATTCTATTTTCCTACATTCGTTTCAGATTTTCCTTGTGTTGTTTTTTCACTTCATTACTATTTGAGGTCACAATTATAGTCTATTAAATCAAACATAAGAGGTGCACATCCTGAACCCAAGTATTCAAAGGTACTCCTATATGTGACAATGGAGACAAAGGAGGCTCTGTGGAAAAAAAAAATTGCCTAGGGTCACACAAATTGAATGAGCAAGGAAGCCAGTAATGATTCCTGATTTCACATTTTGGAATTTTGAAATTCAGCCACCCCATGTATATGTGTGTCTCTCTCTCTTTCCTATTTTCCACAACGGTCACTGTTTTGTCATTATTCTGGGTGCACTACTGACAGACATAGCAGACCAGACTCAGGGGGCCTAGAGCTAACTACCAAGTCACAAATGCATATATTTAGGGGGTGTCATACCCCAAACATCCCCGACGGCCCCTGAAGCTACGCTCTTGTATAATGGTGATAATAGAAAATATAACTGGAAAGGCAAAACAGGCTCAGCAGTACAACAATCATATGACATCTCACATAAACTTTATTATATTATTTGCAGTGATTTGTTTACTTTGTGTTTGAGAAATGAGGATGTGGTTGGATGAAATGTTAAGTGTGAACCCTGCCAACTCTCTTTACATAGGCAGTGTCCAATCACTAATGAGTGACTAAAAATTAACAAAAAGCAAAACAGTTGAGGAAGAAGAGGCAGTCTACAAATTATGCGATAAGCCAGAAGGAGTACTAGTCAAGAGGCTATTCATTCTTACTATATTCTCCTATGCTAGATGTGGATATGGCAATCAGCCAGCCAGATAATAGCAATGGCCGCTGTCATAACCTAACAGCGCAACCATACATGAAGCATGCATTTCTCTTCCTCTCTTTCCTTGGTTTTTCTAGTTGTCACCCTATGACCTCATAAGGGGAATTTTGGAAATAGGTATTTGTGCACTGAATTTTCCAGTTTTCTCCATCATTCACTTATCCCAAATACATTTTACCATTTTTTTGGCATAGCATGGAAAGTGGAAATATCAGATCTCTGAGTTTTCCTGCTGCTGCCACAATCTCCTGTTGACTGTCAAATCGGGGTTTTCTCTGAACTTGTATTGATGTTCATAGTAATTTAATGTGATTCTTACCTGCTGGGCAAAACTGATAGTTAGACAAAGATACCTGAATACAGAGGCACTATGTGAACCATCCAAACAGCCATTGAATGGGTGTCAAAGGTCATTAGTCACAGTTCACTGAGTATTTACCCCAACAAAAGTAAGTTCTGGTAGTGCTTACAATTGAAGGTTAGTTTAACTAACAATCCACCATCCGCAATGGCAAAGGTTTTCATTCAACATTACACACATAGGCATCAGGTGCAGAACCAGCAAATCATAATTGTGTGCTTAAAACATGCCAGCATTAAAATGCAATCTATAATACCAAATGCACCAGGGCACATGCTTGGTGTAGTGTCTTGAAAATATGAGCGCTAGGACCTTTGCGGTTCTGGGAGGACTCTAAACAGAAATTACATAATCTCCTGGAAGGTGTTACGGTGTAGTTATGAGAGTTATGATGCAATGCATGCAGTGTGTGGTTGCATTTTGAAGAATAATGACGCATATTGCAGAGCTCCATGTGCAGAGTAATTCGTTTGAATGCTCCCAGGCTGGTGGGGATGCAAAATCTGGCAATGAGTAGGGGATGTGTGCCTCAAAGAATCAAGGTTGCTCTCCCTGAGAGTTTGAAAAGGTACAGCTAACTAATCGTATGTGCCACGTGCGCACCAAATCATTTCATAGCAACCTGCATTTGGCGTATGTGGAGTCGAAGCCCTGCTCCAGCCCATACATGGCCATCGAAGAAGTTGAAGGCCCTGCAGAAAAGCACACTTAAGAAGTCTGCCAGAAACTTGCTTGTAAGACTGCTGGCAAAAAAATGAAAGAATCAACAACCATGTACGATAAACAGAAAATGTACTACTCATGGTCAAGAGTGAAGTGAGTGCTATACGACTTTCAATTGGGTGTGACGGCCAAGTTTCAAGCACAGAGCCTAAAGGGAACGGGAGATACACCGCGGCTACATTCCTGAAGCCTACATCTTGTTTTGACATGACAAAGAAACAGAACATCGGCGCCAAGGGGGCTGCATGGATCGAAACTAGAAGACAAAGATGACAAGAAAATGAGTAAATATTTTAAAAACATTGCCGGCGATGAAGTAAAAGAAGTGCTAAAGAAAGTCTCGCAAACTGATGCAATGTCGTGCCAATAGAAAAAAGAAGCTTTGGAAGCCAAGTTCAATTCAACGCCGAATGTCGACTATGAAAGGTTCATCTTCAACCAAGCACAACAGCAGGCTTCTATATGGACAGCATTTCACTATCGTCACAGACCAGCAGGTGTTGCTCCCCATCTTTGGAAACCTGAAAGCTAAGACGCTCCTTCGTATCGAGAGGCGGGTGTTGCGACTGCAAGAGTAAGACTATGTGATTGTACACAAGCCAGGGAGAGATCAAAAACCAGCTGATTACTTTTCTAAAGTCCTACTACATCCCCACAGTTTAATGTCCAAAGTGGTTGAAGAGTATCTCAACTTCATTGTTAGATTCAGGATGCCACCAGCTTTATCTATTGAACAAATTATTGCTGCTATGAAGGCAGATAAAGATATCCTCAAAGATATCATTACATCGACCCTTTGCTTATGATGTTGAATTTCAAAAATTTCAAAAACTTACAAGATAAGCTATACTTCACTCGAGAAGCTCAAGAATCATCATACCTGCGAGCCTGAGACAGCAAATAATTGAACTGGCCCATGAAGGACATTGTGGCATTGTAGTCACCAAAAGAGCCCTAGGAGACCCAGTGTGGTTCCCTCGCCTAGATGAATGAGTTGAGAAAGAGCTGAAAGAGTTGCACCTTTGTAACTGTTTACCCTCCGAGGTGTCACAGCATCCATTGGCAATGTCTGATTTTCTTGCGCATGCCTGGGAGAGAGTTGCAGTTAATTTCTTTGGGCATCTGGGAAATGGACATCATCTCATGATAGTCATTGATGAACATTCACATTTTCCTTTGGTGGGAGACTTGTCATTAACAACCCATGACAAAGTCATTGAGTAGAATGATATCATCTTTGCAGCGTGGGGCCACAGCACTATTTTCCAATATGACAATTGCCTACCTTTCAATAGCAAAGAATTCAAGAAGTTTCTGGTTCAACTCAAGGGGAGAGGAGTTAGCCTAACGTCTAAGGCGGTGGACCTCAAATCTGGAGAACCGGGTTCGAGTCTGAGCAAGGACACGCAACATCCTGTGATTCTGGGCAAATCACTTAATCCCCCCGTGCCTAAGAAAAATGAATCTGTCCTCATGTAACGCAACTGGTGCTCGGGTAAAGCGCTCTGATACCCCATAGCCTCGGATAAAGTATGCGCTGTATAAAACTCTGTTAAAAAAAACACTTAGTGTCAAGCATCAAAAGAGTACACCTCTCTGGCCCTAGACCAATGGTGTTGTTGTACGATGTTGTACTCCTCACTCCACAACTGGTGAGAGTCCTGCCACCTAGCTATTTGGGAGAACCATCAGAACCAACTACCACAATGGACATCAGACCCATCATGTCACAGACGCTTCTTGAAAGTGCAAGATGAAAACCTTTGCTGATCAGCACCAATGTGCCCAGGAAGCAGTCATCAGAAAAGGGGACTGGGTACCGGTTAAACAGAAAAGGACGCGAAAAGCAGACACTCAGTTTGAAGTCGACCCTTTGAGGGTTGCAATGTACAAAGGACACATGGTAACAGTGCATCGTCCTGGAAAGTTCATCACACAGTACTCGTAACACTTTAAACACCTACCTTGATGTTTGTGAGCTTCTGATAGCACGAGTGAGGTGACGCTACCTACCTGTCCAGATTAAACATCTGAAGGGATGCCAGCCGTGCCCCTCATCTACCTCATACCACCCAATCTGGCTGACCAGTGTAAGCACCTCAACGACTCATTTAGGAACTGCGATGCTAATGCTGTCTGTACTTTTTATTTAAGAAAGGGGGAGCTGCAGTGTCTTGGCAGACTCTAAACAAGAATGAAATATCTGCTGAGAGGTGTTAAGTTGTGGTTATAAAAGTTATGATGCAATGCATACAGTGTGTGATTGTATGTTGAAGAATAAAGGCGTGTATTGCAGAGCTCAGTGTGCGGCATATTTCATTTGCAAGCTCCCGGGCAGGGGAGGATGCTACAGTTTGGTCCAACATTGGCATTTTGGCACACTTGTGTAGGAGAGCACTGGTGAAGGCTAGCTTTGTCAGTTTTGCAGGAAGGCATCCACTGGCACATTTGACATTGCACAACTTGATCTTGAAATTGCACAATTTTATCAGAAACCCAGGGATGCTGAAATATCAGGGTTGTTTAGGAAGGAGGCTATCATGGGAGGCCAGAAGGGTTAAGAAGTAGGTGTAAGTATTAGCATTAGGTTTCAGGCAGCTTTTATTTGTGGGAGTTCCACTTACCCCTTACAGCCTCTCCCACTGAAGGCAGAAACTGGCCGACACTTGCAGATGCTAAAAGGAGCAGCCCAAGCCATTAAATTGTGTATATCTTCCGGTTCACTGCCAATCTGCTTCTGGGGCAAGGGCGTGGTATTGCTCATTAGCAGGCATGCAACTGAGATCACAGCTCTAGGAACGTACAGTAATGCTGCACATTCTGGAGCAGACAGATGAAGTGTCTATTGTGCCTGCAAAGGAAGAAACATAACGTGTAATAGTGCTTTGGGCATGACAGTGCATAGTGCATTTCAAATTGGACAGGGCAGTGCAGAATTATGCATCTTGCCGTACAGTATATTTCAAATCGAACTGGAACCCATTACACTTTTGTAACAAATATTTAAGACTACGGCTGACTTTTTAAAATGTATTTTTGATAAATGTTTCACATACAACGTCCTTGCTGTGTTGCTGTCCATATCGTAGAATTAACGAAAGCTAAGATGAAATATGTAAATTAGCTGTTTATAAGTTTCTACAACTTGTCGACTTTTTACATTTAATCGTTCATATATAGCACTAAAACCACTATACAAGTTCAGAGTTCCATTTTTTGACATCCTCTCTGACTTTGTTCCCAAAAACTCGCACAGAACGTTTCTCCAGATGTGTGCAGGCAGACAGTAATTGCGTCTACTCCATGATTGCTTCCAGCTTGCTGGAATGGCTGCCAGAAAATTCCCACGAGGTGTGCATGTTTAGTATTCCAAATCGGGGTGAACGCTGTAAAACGATAACGTGTTACATGTTGCAGTTCCTTCAAGAATTATGGAGTTTATAAGTCAAATAATTGGAAGTAGGTCTACCTCAAAGGTCGAAATCCGACATTTGCTGAAAATTGGCCTGTCACTTTTGAAGAAAGATTATGTAACTGTTCCACGGCTGTTGGTGCTTTTCATATATGATGAATGAGAATGCATTTATTAAAGGGGCTCATGCGTGCCTAATGACAGAAGGTGGTTTTATGCTGGCACAAGGGCCCTCATAAAGTCATGGTATAAAGCATGTTTGTGTTGGCACTCTACATATACACTTCCTAGCAATCCATACATATTTCGCACTAGTATAGAGTCAGAGGCTAGCATTCTGTGCTTTGCAGCCAACCCAAAGATGCAAAGAGTCACCTGCATAAAGGATACATTCAAATGTGGCGCAAGCCACAGAAATGCTGTGCATTTTTTAGCAATCATTTTCGATTCCAGAACAGATGAACGATTCAGAAAGTAGCACGTTTCCCAGAAATGTTTTTCAGGGCTGTAATACACACTAAAGGACAATGTACACATTAGACTCATATTGGCGCCGAACTGTTTACAGTGTTGAACGCCCCCCAGTCTCCCACTTCACAGGACCCTGATTGCAAAAACACCTTTTGCAAACAGTAGATGGGCAAGAAATGCCAGCTAGCAAATCCAGATGTGTCATTCGTCATAAACGCGACCTATAACATCTGTCTCACTTATAAATCCCCCGCTCTTCATCAGCGTAGGATTTTATGAAAGACGTGAGGTTTACACTCAATAAAGTGCAAAGAAAGCTGCAGCAAAAGGCAAGTGCAAAAATTCAAACCGTCGGGTTACTGTGAACCTACTTCCACATTCAGGGTCTCCTGCAAAGACAGCATTAAATAGCATAAGTTATTAAAAAGTGTTTATTCAGACAGTAAAGAGCACACAGCTCTCAAACATAAAGAGAACAAGGGCCTCATTACAAGTTGCCCTTGAATTGTTGAGGTAATACTATTCCCCATTCCGGCTGTCACACCTCAGAACAAAGGAAATGTGGTAATGCCACATGTTTTCCCATGTTCCAAACTACCAAACAGCTGTGGTCCTTCCATTAGAGTGGAGGAGCGGCGCCCCCCGCCGCCACCACCAGCAAATAACATGCTTTTAAACCTGTTTTACTATCGTTTTATTTTAATGCCCTGGACCTACCTCCAGGACTCTGATGAGTCTTGGGGGCGGGTCCAGGGGATGACACTGCTTGTGGGGGAGTGGTGGGCACTCCCTTCACTGCGCATGAGGTGTTTGGTCAGCTCTCTCAGGCTGGCCAAACACTTCATATGCAGTGAAGCCCTCTCCAGCCCCAGCTGCATTGCTATGTGAGAGAGCAGGTACAGGCTTCCAGTCTGCCTGGTAGCGCAAGTTGTCGGCTCTCAAGCCAATCCTGACACTGCTTTCCTGCAGCATCAGGATTGGGCGCAGTGCATTCTGGGAGACTGTGCTCAGAACCAGGAAAAGCACAATGCGGCGTGCGATGGTGTTTTTTTTGTCCCTTACCACCCACTGCCCTCCTCCGGTCCGCCGCACCACTTTGGGAGGGGGCAGGCCTCTACCGCTACTAAACTAATATTCTAACCACACAATTTGTACAATGGTTGACCCAGTGAACAGGGCTTTTTTACAAGTCCCTTCCGCTGCAGTTACATCACATTTCCCCATGTAAAAAGTGATGCACCGGCAATGCAAGGGGCTTTCTAAATGGATGTATGACGGTACATTGCATGCAATTACTTCGCATGCCTTTTACATGCATTTTTTAGCGTGCATATTTTTACCGCAAAAATGCATTTAAAATGCATACCAATACCACGCATTGTTTTTCTATTTAAAAACAATGTATTTCGGGGGGGAGACTCCCCACTCTCCCCCAACTTACCTTAAATGTGTTGCATTGGCATGCGTTTTAAATGCATATTTGCGGTAAAAATATCCACGCTAAAAATGCGTTGTAAGGGCTTAACGAGGTAAAAAACTCATTGTGAAGGCTGTGCCCCTTGTAAATAAGCGATGTAGTTTGCATGCTGGGAAAAGTGCTGTATTACTACACAAGCTTTTATCTCTTATGTGGATGCCTGGCCTAAATCCTTATTGGGGGTAAGAGGCGAAAGAGAAACATACTGGTGTAATTCATCTTACTATTGTATCACATATTCAACTTTTAAGGTAGTGCCAGAGCACAAGGGTAGAGGATGTTGTCTGCACCTTTTTCAGATTGGAACTGAAAGTTTGGATTTGTTGAGTGGTGCAATTTTCTTGACCAAGCCTTGCAGAGGAGGGAGAGGGCAGCATAACCAATTCTGATGGTAGACAGGAAGAGACCAAAAAAGGACAGGGCCAAATAGAAGGGATCATAATGGAATATTAGAAAAAGATTTACCAGAACCATCGATTTAAAAAGAGGTCCTTCCCCTTTGAGTGAGTGAATGAGAATTTTTTCACCTTTAGTCCAACAGGCTTCCTGGTGCTGGAAACCCTAAAAAACAGATGAGGAAATCAAGAAAACATTAGGACCTGGAGGAGGGAGGTGCCTCATTTGAGAAGTTTCATAAAAGAGACATAGTTGTGCTGCTGGTGAAAGTAAAGTGGAAGGGTTTGGTGGCTAGGAAGTAAAGAGATCTGCTGCCTGTCCCAAGTTTCTGAATTTTAGGGATCGAGGCCAAGAAGCCCGATGAAGAACGCGGTGTAGTCTCTTAAGAATGTGGAATTGTATTATTTGTTGGCAAAAGATGTGTTCAGTGCACATAAGGCTCTATGACGTACATCCAGCCTTAAAAAATAGTTTTCTTCTCTACTCGTAACCAGTGAAGTGGTGGCAACTTATCAGAGATAGGGGGATAGAGTGGAAGGGCCAGGAGAAGCAGTGCTGTCAATTCTTGATCAGTTGCCCTTGATGAACATGGTGTTTAGGGAGTCTGAAGTGCACAGAGGTGCAGTAATCAGGCCTAGACAGGATGAGAGCTGGAATGGCTGAGAGCTGCAGTCTGGGCCGCAGAGTGGTGCAGGACTGTATGCTGTAAGGTCCAGCAGAGGAAGAGCAGTCTGGCTCTGGCCTCCTTGGTCAAGGAAAATTAATGACATCCATGACATTAAGCAAAGCAATTTCATTGGCATGTAGTGGGAGGACGTCAGAGAGTTCGCTTCAATAAGGGAAGTAATTTGTAGGTTGATTTCTTTCCCCAAATCATAGCGGAAAGCAGAGAAACGGGGCAAAAGCTGCTAGTAACTGAAGGAGAAGGACCAGCCAAGGGTTATTTAAGAAGTGGAATAAGAATGAGAGCATTTTTCTGAGAGAGGATCAGTGTCCCACGGTGGATAGGAGGGTTAACAATGGAAGTCAGGACATGAGGAAAAATAGGGCAGGCTTTGCTCACAATGACCACCCAGACAGGGGTGAAGTAGAGAGCCAGAATATGATGGAACTGAGGATAGAGAGAGTCTTGACCAGACTAAGAGGCTTACAATGAGATAGGTGTGTCCGAGACTCCTGAACAGAGGAAGGGGTGCCGAGGAAGAGGTGAAGAGGAAGAGGTGAAAGGGAGACTCATTGATTTGAAAAATGTTATCATCTAAGAAGCCAGAAAGGGTGTCACATACATCATTTTCATATGAGAGAAAGTGTAGAGGGCAACCAAATGAGTGACTGCCCTGAAGACAGTGCGGGTGTAGTTTGATGTCGAGTTGATTGAGTCAGACATAAAGATAGTACAAACTAAAATGAATTTGCTTTTGATGTAAGCTTTTAGGGTGGTGTGGTAGTTGTGATTTTTGAACACAGTAAGAAGATTGCCATAAGCATTCAGCTTTCTTTCATTTGAATTTGGTCTTGGCATTAACCAGGTTGCTGAAGGTCTATATCAACACCCATGCAACCTTTGCAAGTTTGAGTTACAATAACCATATAATATTTCAAGAGTCACCCCTAAGTTATGGGCCATCAGGTCCTTTTGACTTTTGATGTTTGTTTTGGCATTTGTTCTGCGAGTCTCTTGTCTTCTTTAATTAGCATTTGCTACTACATAACACTGTCAATCCTTGCCACATAATCATCCAGGCAATTTTATTTTTAGACTACTGACAAACCACGTCAAAACGTACATAAGTCTATTGGAGTAGCATCATTTTGGCTCCATCCTTTCACATACGGTTAGGCCACATATATATTTACATTTGGCCTTATATGTTCCTGGAATGGAATAAAACCAATGAGATATGGTGAACCAAATATATGGCAAGTACATTTATGGCATGTTTTTCATATTTGTGTGCATATTACAGTTTTCAGAAAGGTCTTCTATAGGTTTCAATTGTAAGGTGGTGTGCTAAAATGCATGAAATGCAGTGCATTCACCAGGGATTAGTAAAAAATAATTATACATGTGTCCAATGCTTACTTCATCAATTGTGTTCAGCTGTCGTTTTCATTTAGTAATACATGTATCAGTTTAAAGTGCCACATATAAGATTATAATAGAATATAGTTTGATTTGCATATTAAAGATTTCATTTATTGGCATACACATATGTTGTAGAATTAACATGCATCTAAAGATAAATATTACATTAGCATGATTGTGGGCCTTAAGCTTAGAGGTGAGGCATTCAACACTAATGTGAAAGTTGTTTTTCTGCTTGTTTTCTCCTCTGCAGTGCAGATCAAAGACATTAATCAGTGAGTAAAAAGCACATTGTATTTCTGAGATAGTGAGGCGAAGAAGAACTATGAAGGCAGAACAGTTTTAATGAAGAACAAAGGGAGTGTTACCAGTTGCTTCTATCAGATTATTGGAGGCACCCAAGGAGGCTTTGGAAGCTGAGACTGGCCTATAGAAGTAGTCTTCAAGGCACCAAGTTCTTTCTTGGGAAATGAAAAGAAGCGGTGATGTGTATGAGGTAATATTTCTTGAATATTCTTTTTGCAATTTAATTGGTGAACCCAAGAAAGAATCCCTTTAGACTTTGACGGGTACAGACCTTTCTTGACTTCTTTGATTGTGCGGCTTATTGATATACATGATTCTTTACCTAAGGAACTTTTACAGAGGTTCTGATGCTGACACCTTTCTTGGTTCCTTGATTCAAATATGGCATTTCCTATCCATAGATTAATATAGGGTTTGTTAGATACTGCAAATCTTTTCCATGTATGGGAAGATGGATCAAAATCATTTGCGCAGCCATCAATTTCTTTTCCTCATATTTGGTATCAATGCAACAGAGATACTCATATGCTCTGTACTGCTGAGGAACAATATTGTAAGACACGTTGCTTTTCCTTTAATAATTTTATATTTCTACAGTATGCTCTTATATTGGTCTGGCTATGAGTTTGTAATAAATCTTTTAACTTCAAGTTGCTGACTTTTATTGTGTGGTCTTAATGATCACACTGTACCTGGACATTCAAATTGTTATTAACCCCTTTTCCTCTCAGGCTACTATCAAGGTCTATTGACCAGAGTTAAATTGGGAAGAAATAACCCAGAGCATTTCCACTATCATGCTTTCTGAGTTCTCTTTCTGGCAAAGAAGCTTTATGGTGCTAATGCCTTCATTCGGAGGGCTGTACAATTCCAGGACAATCTAGAAATTGCAAGTAATGAGGTAATACCACATTCCTGGTATTACAGGCATGGTGGCAAACATCTGAAAAATGGAACATTACCATGATATTCCAGGTTCAATAACTGACATTCTAATGGTATTTCACAATTTCTTAGGTGTCGCTCAGGGAGCAAGGCAGAATACAGTGATTTTCCAGCATCCTGGTATCACCACTGTATTAGGGTCCTATGGTATTACTAGGGAACACCAATGCAATATTCCTGACCACCTGTGAATGTGGGCCTGAGTGATTATCTTTCTTGGGCCTTGTATACGTTCTTTCATAATGTTAGTTTCCCCAGATACTTAGGGTGGTTTTCAAGTTCTGAATGGGTATATGAAAGTATTTACTAAAATTAGATTAAAATAAATACTGGTAGTATTCAACCATCAGACCTGTAAAAAGGTGTCAGGTGCATTCCTTTAATTAATCTGAAAACTGACATAATTTCAGGCTGCTTATAATATAATATGTGAACCATTTGTGCACTTTGTTGAACATTAATTTTCTGTTGCATTTGTGTTAGAATTGCTCTAGAGATGCATGTTGTGGTGAAGTTCATTCTAATTAGCATACATGAGGTCAATACAATTTCCTTTTCAGTTGCACCATGTTACTGTTACTATACATGTATTATTATCCCCAGCGTATGTCCTTCCACATCTTGGCATGTCTCCCTGCCCTCACAAAAAATGATTCTGCCTCCCAGGGCACCCTCACTCACTTTATAATAAAGAAATTGAACATTGAATATTGGAATGTTTGATTTTCATGAAATTGAGCTTTCACTGTTTATGTCACCTAGTTATACAGCTCAGAGGACTAACAAATTTACTGCACAAATACTCTCTTTACTTGTCATTAAGGATGTTGATATGCATCTATATGTATTGTAGCCCATAGGCATCTCTTTGATCTTTACTGACCGCTCAATTTGTTGGGTAATGTGTGGAGTCTGCCACTCTCTGCCACAATTCATCGTATCTTTGCTCCATCTAATTCTAAACAACTGTTAGTACTTGTCATTATGGCATGGGCACAGCATCCTTTTTTAAAATTGTGAGTCACTTGTTAAAAGCGTGTGTTAGTACTGGTAGTCCTATTACAGGTGTATTCCTATACTTATGCTTGTAGGCCTTGTGAAGTGGCCCTGAAACCTTCACCTCCCAATTAGTGTAAGTGCAAAGAAGTCTTCATATTCATATTATAATCTTGATGTAGTTTCTATTTTAGGCAGCCCCTTTTTGGATTATGCATTTTGATTTATTGAGGTGTGTGCTTCAAACGTAAATGCATAATTATTATAGTCATTGAGGTATTTGATTTATTGAAATGTGATAATTCAGCTTGCCTGAGTATATTCATATTTAGTATCACAAGTTATGTTTTGCTTCTCTAGCTATTGTTTAATAATGAACAAAGCTACATAGAAATTAATATCAAGCCTAACCTCTAGTAAGCCCATTAGCCCCGCTTTACTAGTATATGAGGGCAAGGCACTCTCTGCCGCAACCTACGGCTCTGAATTGTGGGGATCAGAAAGAGTTGCTGATTTAGTTATAGCAGAACACAAATTCATGAGAGAGTTAGTGGGCCTCCCAGTCTCCACCCCTATTAAACCATTACTTTATGATTTGGGACGTCGCTCCATTAAAGATATTGTTGGGCTTCGCCCCCTACTTTTTTGGGTTCGTCTCAGAAGGACTTCAGAACTTAGCAACTATGCCGCAGTCCTCGATGAACTCCTTGCTTTAAATGGTTTTGGGGTGATCTAATGGCTGAAAAATCTAAGGGACTTGGTAATCAACCTGGGGCTAAAAGAAGAATGGCTCTCGCAGCAACCTCCGCCAAAAGATATTATCAAGAAATTATACTGGGCAAGTATAGAAGCAACGGATCTGAAAAATCCAAAGTTGGGTATTTTAACTGATATATTTTTGACTTGCAAGCCAGTACCGAAGTTGGAACCGTTTCTTGATTTTATCTCTTCACCAAGGGATAGAGCTTTGTTCATTAAAATGAGGTTAGGCACGCTACCCTTAAATGTTTTTACAAACAGCTGGAAAAATTCTAAATTCCATCAAATTCCATCAAACAGCCTGCCCGGGATGCTCTAATCCAACCGAATCACTGGGTCACTTCCTGTTTGCTTGCAAGGCATACAGGGCGCCTAGAAAACATTGGCCTAGCCCAGTATGTAGAAACCTAGGAACTAGGCAGTGCTCAGTGGCCCTTCGTATCCTAACAACGGATACCACATCCACGTTGGTAATTTGTGGGGTCGCTAAATACCTTGGGAAAGCATGGCAATTACGAACTAAGTTTGTTGAACCAAGTACCGCCTAGACTGCTATATTGTGTAACCGTGCCACCTACATGAAATAGCGCCCTATTATTTGATATGTATCTGCTTGTCTATATTCCTCTAGTTCTATGTGTTTTTTACTTATTGTGCCTTTTATTCTTAGCTATGCACTTTTAAGAAATTGTATGTGTATCTGTATATGTTTTTACTAACTTTCCTGGTTTTATATATGCTGTACTGTATTTACTTTTATGATACCTTGTTATCGAATAAAGTATGTATCAATCAATCAATCAATATCTTTTCTTCTCAGTTATTATTTTTAAACAATAAGCAATATTTCACGGAATATATGTAAGCTACGGTTGGATGGTCTTCATTATTGGTTGTTTATTTTGAAAATGTGCAACAATTTTCAGACAGAATATGTAAACTGGAATGAAGCATCATTAGATAGAGAGGAAATTCAAGCCATTGATTTCACACAGAAGGCCCTTGTTGAAGGGTATAGACAAGACACATTGATTTTCCCAAAATGCTTATCTGCCTGTTTGAGGACAACATATCCTACAAGTTTATTTGCCTGTTTGAGGACATCATAGCTGACAAGTTGTGGAGACAACGACAGCAGCTGCTGTCTCTTTACTGAGCACTGCTTCAGTTGTTCGGAAAAGGTATGTGGGAATTTACCATTCATAACACTGGAATAGGCCCCTTTTGGTTCTCAGGTCTGTTTAGCTAGCTAAGGGAAAGAGGGGTTGGGGTTATCGGTGTAGAGAGACTCAACAATACACTCGTAATGAAAGAGTATTTTATGATGTCCTGCCTTATCATTTTCACTATCTTGTTTATTTTCATAATTTTTACTGTTCATATCTTGTGCATTAGGATAGGATTTTATTTTTACTAAATCTTTGAAATATATATTTCTAGCTTACTAGTGCCCTTGAGTGTGTCTATTCATGATGAAACTGGGTTTGGTTCTATTAACTATTGCTTTCACAGGACTAATCATTAAAAAAAATCCCCCTTAGTCAAGTAATGCCCAGTGGGTTGCGGGATGTTGCGATTCACCAGCTTCTCTGTCTCTAGTTGGTATACTGACTAAGTCCTTAATGCCAGAGAGTCTAGACAACTAGCCCCTAAGCTGTGTTGTGGAGAGAAATCCATAAAACGTATCACTTGTTGTGAATGGATATTCCCTGAATATCACTATGTTACTACCATTTTAGATGTGGTAGGCCAATTTACAAAGGCATGTAAGAGTATTTAAAAGAGTACAACCGGAGAACAACTTTACATACTCTAAAATGCCTTTGTGAATAGGCCCCTATATTTACTGAGACCCTTTTAGACAAACACTTTGTAAACCTGGATTGTTTGTGGAATATAGGTTAATAAACATTGTATAAAAAATGAAATAATTTTAAAAGCCAGACCATCAATCTCAAAAAGTACATCCGTCCAAAGACCATAGGTGTAGCCAGAGATCAATATCTGATAGATTAAAACTTATTTTTCTCCCACAACATGCATCTTTGCAGGACTTGACCTAATATCTGTTTTAGTAAAAGGCTGCCACAAAGTCAAGCCAAAACGTATAGAATTATGGGGCATATCTACAAGGCGGCGATATAAAATTATCGCCGATTTTGCGGCCATTTTCGGCCGAAAAGCGGCGATAATTTTATCGCTATATCAGCAAGGTCACGCAATGGCATGAAACCTCGCCTTAGCGCCTGAATTCCTAACGCCCATCTTTGCATCTCTGATGAGATGCAAAGTGGGCGTTCCTCCCCAGGATAACGGTAGAAATGTCCCTTTTGAGATAAGCGTTGCTAATAGCACGCTATCTCAGCGAAAAAAATCTACGCTAGCCGGCGATAATTATCCTAGCGCTAAGTGCGCTTAGCGATAATTATCGACGGTTGTTGCTGATATGCCCCTAAATATTTTACTCAAGTGATGTGTAATTGATTTAAGGTATACCAGTATATGGTTTTCTAGTAATTAGTATAACGTAAACCCAAGACTATGGGCTGGCCCAGGTTGTGTCACTCTTGCTACACTCACAAGAGCAACACAAACATTTAGTTAGATTTTTGAAGCCACGCAAAGACAATTTGCGTGGCTCTGAGTGGCTCCATAAATCTGGAGTAGCTCATCGCAAATCGCTACATTGAGTTACTCTGCCCTGGGAAGGTGTTCCATGGGCATTGTGTGGGTGTTGCCACACGACTCACATGGTTGTTAACGCATTCCCAGATTTACAAGACCTTGTAAATCTTGGAATGCACCTAAAAGATAAGCCTTCCCAGGAGAGGCATAACGAGGAGAAATATCTTTACTTCTCCTCGTTATTTCCTCTTTTTATGTGTGCTGCATTCTCCAGTACACATAGAAAGAGGAATATGCCTCTCTGTATTGTTTTGTGCAGGAAGCTAACCCTTCCTACACAAAAGAAATCCTGCATGCAACAAAGGCACCCTTGCAACATGGTACAAGGGTGCCTGCATTGGCGCTAGGCAGGCCATTGTGGGCCAGCTCAGGGGGAAAACTCAGGGGCAGTCTGTATGCCTTAAATACAGCACATTCTGGCCCTTTCCCTGTGACACGATGCAGCGCAGCAAGGTACCTTAATGCGCTGCGCCACTATTTCATAAATATGCCCCAAAGTTTTTATGCCATGGATAGTATGCAAAGTATCTTCTTTGATTTCACTGTTACGATGTCAATCAATCAATCAATCAATCAATGACATTTATAGAGCGCACTACTCACCCGTAGGGTCTCAAGGCGCTGGGGGGAGGGGGGTGCCGTTACTGCTCGAACAGCCAGGTCTTCAGTTTCTTCCTGAAGGAGAGGTGGTCTTGGGTCCGGCGCAGGTTGGTCGGGAGGGAGTTCCAGGTCTTGGCGGCCAGGTAGGATGTGAATATCTAAAGCAACATTATTGTATATATTAAATATTGTAAAGCCATTAATAATCGTTTATTTTAATTGGTGCCAACACGCACTGTTTTTCTACATGCACTGTGCATAATTTCACGTAATTCAGGTACAAAGAATGACTTTGTACCCCATCTCAGCCCACTTACAAACTATACATTTTAACATACTGAAAAGGAAGACAAATATGTTCCCTAATTCTCATGCTGTTCATGATTACTATTTAATATTTAGATCAGGGTATTTAAAATGTTGTTGATTAAAATGAATTCATGTACACAAACATATGCAGGCTGTAGTGGTTATAAGTTTTTAGTACAAAAAACAGGCGCTTGAGAAGACTGACTCTTCCTGAAATAATGATAGCTGCAGGATGGCCAGCCAATGATTGCCTTGTCTATGTATGTTTAGTGTTGTTTTCTTTATGTTGGCTTTACAATCAACTAGACCTTGAAAGATCTCAGTAAATGTCACCAAAGCCACACACTGGAGAACTGAACCCTCCATCACCGTAGGAAGCTAATAGTCAAAATAATAGCTTTCTAAACATGATAAAAATAAAAAAGAAACCACTTAGCTTTTCAAAGCCAAAATCAATAGTTCATTTATCTTGAGCAGGGCGGCTGCAGCTGTTTCACTGGCAGCCAGGCTGCCAGCATGACTTGTCATTGGACAGGCTCCCTTTGTCCAGAGCAGCGTGAGCACTCGCACATGCATGCACAAGGAAGCCTTCCGAGTTTCGCCTCTCTTCACGTCATTCGCAGGTGTATCATGTGCATGCACTGTGGAAACTGAATGGACACTTCACCTGAAATTGATTTATTTTCAGACAGGGGCAAGTACTACGCATTTTGAGCAGAGGATAGTGTAAGACAGGTTAAAAAATTAGCTAAGAGATATGTTATGTGGGAGGGGTGATTTATGAGGTACATTTTGTTGCTTCATCGTCAGTTTTTTCACTTAAATGCGCTTAGATATTGATACAAACCAACATTCATTGCTTTTAACATTTTAAGAGGGCTTAAGGAAATGTTAGCAATACGTTAAAAACTAACCTTTGTCAACAGATACAGGCTTTATCTTCTGTGTAAAGAAACACTTGTAATCCTGTGCATGGAAAGTCGTCTCCAGGCAGAGTTCCTGTCTGCCTGCACACCCTTAGAGCTGAAAATATGCGCCTCTTTTATTAAACTCGTGTTGGAGATGTTTAAGACTTACCCTGGGGTGCGGGGTTTTCATCTGTGGTGTCACTGTGGAGATGCAGAAAGATCCCTGTGATTCATGCCCTTCTCACGGTTGTATGAGTTAAAGGCAGACAGTACCTATGCAGTGAAGGTCGGGGAGCGGGGGGAGTACCCCATTACAATGACATCAATTGGAAAAAAAGTGGAGGCCCTCCTTGCTTCAGGGCACACCACAGGATGGTTTGAGGAGCAGTTAGAGTCAGGGGCGGCTCCTCTGCTAAGGTGGGGGAGCGTCGCCCCACTGCGTTTACCCAGCAGAGGCAACAGTGAAAATTAAAATGATAATAAAATAATTTTATTATTTTTAATTTTTCCTCTGTTGCCTCTGCTGGGTAGCCGAGTCATAGAGGGGGCAGGCCGGGCCATCCTGGGCGGAGGAGGAGGAGTTGTGGGCACTGCTAAGTGCTCATATGGGTTTGACTGTGCGTCTTAGGGCAGCCAAACTGACATACACACTTAGGATTTCTCCACCCGGCGGTGTTGCACAGCCGGGTGGAGACCAGACACAGGCTCCCTGGCCTTATCTGAGCGGCAAACCAGGCCACCCAGACCAATCCCAGCGCTTCTCTCATGCTGGGTAATAGTATTCCCAGTATGAGAGTAGCGCCGGGATTGGCATCTAGGAGCCCGCGCAGTATGCACTAGTCGAGGATGGGGAGAGGAGCAAGACGGTGGACTCAGCGTGTAGTAGGTTGTCATTTGAAATAAAAATGTTTTTCTTTATTTGTGTATTTATGTAATCTTCTTGTGCTGCCGCCCTACCACGTCGCATCGGGAGCGGCCGCCCCTGGTTAGAGTGTCCCAGAAGATTAGCGGTCATACAAACCACATCCTGATAGATAGCATTTAGGGTCATTTAAAGCGATAAATTAAAAATGCAAGGTTAGGACAGCTGCACATTATGTTGGGGGCTTTCGTCCTTAATTGTAAGGAATGCATCTAGAAGGCCAGGAGAGAGAGCCTTGTGATCTTGATTGAGCTTCCAGTTGGTTTGGGAAACCCTTTTTTTCCCTTCACCCTATGAGGAATACTATTTTTCATAAAATGGTATCATTGTGTTCCCATTCATACTTGGCTCCAGCACTGTTTGTGCTCTGCAAGAAAGATCTCTGGTAATGGTTGAACATAGAAAGGCCTATGAAAAGTAACTGGCCGGAAGTCTCACTAGCTCTTGCTTACGGTGCAGTGCAATTTTGACTCTGCCTTTACACATTATAAATACATGGCTTGAATGTGTACTTGTTTCTCGTGTGGTCTAACAACATTAAAATAAGTATTGCACTTGACATTATTGCTAAATTGAATTCACTATAGGATTAGTGAATTTACTTAAACTATGTGCTTTTTTCATATTAAATGAGATATTAATGAACCAATCTAACTTAGATACGTACTCACTAAAATGACTGTGATTTACATAATGTATGCCTTAATACATTAAATGACTGTTACTGTTAGATGTTTCAATAGAAACCATTTTCATGTTATGAAATTTCATTTATATTAGAAGCTAATTAGATTTATGCAATTTGTACATTACTGTTTCATATATTGCATTAACTGTGGTCCATTATTAAATGTACATGTATATCTTTAAGATTTTACTGTATGCCAAATGTAATATAAATCTAATATAGTGCCAATTTACATTAATTTATGTTTAAATGTGCACACACATATTACAGGTGCACCGTTGAGTTAATGTTTTAACTTGACATTAGTAGGTATGTTTACCATGCTGCATAAAATACTGCTTTCCATTTTCTGCTAACATTGCATTTCTTGCAGGTATTCACATTCGTTATCTTGAGAATAGAAACATTACTGTACTAGTAATAGAAAGAGAGAGCCTGAGAAGATGACCTTGATGAAAGAAAATGGAGAGCAAGACCAGTAACTGAAAGATCTGTTCAGCAATGTTACCACCTAATCTGAGCGTGAGAAGACAATCATGCCCATGTTCATGATAGTATCTTTTACTAATGTTGCAGTCTATAATGTGAGAAGGGAGAAAGACATTGGACCTCTGATGATGTGCACAACGGTGTGTAGCTCTCAGGATTCTGATGGAAATAACTGTTGTTCACACCGTCTGAGGTTAGAGACTTTCTCTGTGGACTTTGAGAGGTTTAGACCTCCATGCTTCCTTTGATTTTTTCTTAAGTGTGGCTTAGGTTGACACTTACTTACTTGACCAAAGAAGACTCTTGACCGAGCTTCTGCAATGCTGACACCTTCCTACTTATTTTCCCTGCCTTGCTCTATTTTTCCCTTTAGTGAATTTCCCTGATTTTTGAGATCCTTTGGTTCCAATACCATCCTCTTCACTTGGACTCTAATTGAGGTGATTTAGATTTTCTCATGTATAGACAAGAATATACGAGACTCTTCTCTGAACATCAGATACTTTTGTTAATCTTTCGTTTTGCTGTCACTGACCTTCTTGTTTGATTACTACTGGTACACCGAAACCTCTGTAGGAGGTTAGCTTCCCCAGTTGTTATTCTGTATCTTTATAGCATGGTACTAAGAGTTGCGTACCTTAACTTGATTGCTAATTTGTGCTAATCGTTCATAACAACAATAACTGATTCTTTGTCCTTATTTAGTAGCCAAATGGGTTATACTGTAAAATTGGAATTGATTGATGTAATGTTAGCTTCCATCACCTCTCAGTGGGAAAATAAAAGGTCCATCTGAAGACACAAGGGGCATATTATCAAGAGATCTATTGCCAGTTTTTTGGCACATAGTGCCGAAAAAGCGGCGATTTCATTATCGCATTATTAGCAAGGACTCGCTAACAAGCGTTAGCACGAGTTACTTTGTGATAACAGCCAGTTTTCCTTTCACTTTGCATGTCAGCGAAATATATCGCTAATGACATGCAAAGTGGGCGTTCCTCACCAAACCTACATGCAAACATTCAGAATCCCAACATCGCACTATTTACAATGCGGCCACGGACCCGCGTAACTATAAGAAAAGCCGCGCTAATCACAGTTATCGCCAGATTTTAACACATTATTGAAAACTGACTTAGCTATCTACACAATGGGAGGTGGATTCTCAGGTTAAATCCACACTCCTCTATCAGCAAGCTTTTCTGTAGCACAGGTACATTATGTCCGGATGTCCCTCGCTAATGCAGATTATCGCTGTCTATCGCTGTATTTTACATCGCCACAGTGCAAGGCATTGATGATATGCCGCTAACACGGTGAAATAAACCAGCGATAGACAGCGATAATGTAAAACGCGCTAAGCGGGTTTAGCGAGAATTATCTATCGCTTGTGCTTGTTAATATGCCCCTTGGTAAGAAAGTGGGCCCAGAGCACTGGATCAATTACTTCGGTCCTCAGCAAAAGGATAATTGGGACACACTGGGCACTGATATGTATTGCTTCAGAAGTACCTACAACTGAAATTTTTGCCCAACCTATTCAAAACACAGTGGTATGTCACAATAGTGACCACAAAGATATTCTGGTATGAAAATGTCATTGTAAAAAACAGTAATGAAAATATCGATTTTCTCAAACCCCTGTGAAAATATTGACTATAGAAATATTAACCAGGATATTGCAAGTAACAACAAAGTCAAGGTCAGAAATATAGAGTGTCAACACGTAGGGGCAATAAATGTCATTCAAGTAAATTATTTTAATCCAAAAAAGCAACAACTAAACCATTGTTCTAATTTGCGTAAATATCTGCAATTTCGCAGGTTTGCAGTGGCACCTGGCAATTCAGCAAAACACAAATTATGTGAATTTTGCATACCCCTACTTGACCCAGGATGGAGGATGAAGATTGAATGCAGGTTCCCATAATTGCTTCTCCAGACCAAATCCCTTCAGATCCGCCAAATACTGCAAGCTTCCCCTTAGCATTCACGGATCCAAAAATCTGTGCACCTCCTATTCCCTTTCTGAATTCACTCCCACTAACAAAGGATGTGAAGGAAAACATATCTTTTCAACACACGATTTTAATGAAAAATGTGAAAAACTTGACTTTCATAGACTGAGGCAACTTCATTCTAACAGAAACTGGATTCACAATTTGTTCCATAACAAATGGACACACACGTTTTGTTTGCAATGTAATAAAAATAAAAATAAAAAATATTTAAAAGATTATTCAAGTAACAAAACCTAATTCAAAACATACTATGGTAAAGAACCTCTTTTAAGATCAACATACAATTTTAAATCCTCTATTGCATTTTGCAAGGATTGCTGTGCAGATTTCTGAATGTTAGGTAATTTGATTCAGTATTCTTGCATGGAGAAAACTGAGGCAGATACAGACTGATTGAGAGGAAAGATATGGAGGTGATGGCTGTAACGAATCTGCATTTTCTTCATGGCCACCTTGGATATTTCTAGAACCTATTTTTCTGGCATTGGAACTGTGTGCACTTCGCCTCTGCTAAACAGGAGTAAGATGCCTGTCATCCCCCTTTCACCATGATCAGATTGGTTTATTCTTGATTGACAGATTTACCTGCCCAATAAATCCTTAGTAGATTGTGTACAAAGTGCACTCAGAGTCTAAAAGTTAAATGCCACTTGCACTGCAGCACCTATTGTGGCATCCAAAGGGTTGGCCTGCAGCCTAAACACCTTTTATGACAGACAGGCAACCCTGCTTTTAAATATTGTTAAGTCACCTCTAAATACCTCTTTTCTCCCACATGGTAGGGTGCCTGATAAGTAAATGTGGAACATGTTCGAAATTAAAGTAGGCATGTTCCCCCACTGACTAGACCCCAAAAGCTATTTCCACTAGAAGGGCTGTAACTGGACCCTAGAAAATATCATACTACAGATGTAGCTTTTTGACAGGAAACAGGTAAAATAGTCTGTTCTTCATATTTCTGGAGTGTCCAATTCATTGGTTAAGTTCCATTTTAATAAATAATTAGGAATGTAACTTTTAAAATGATACCTTTTTCTGTGCCTGAAGCTCCTGGAGGCCAATTTGCATGACCCTAACACCAGCAGCCCAGCCAGTGCTTTACATTAATGATACATGAAAACTACTTGCAGAGCAGAACAATTGCTTAAGACTGGTGACTGGATGGACTTGGTTTTGGGTATGTTATGTTCTCTACCAGTTTAGCAAGGACAATTAGAGTGGGCCTAGGAACTTCATTAACTTGAAAGGGATAGTGGTTAAGCCTGCCCATTCATAGTTTAGTGTAAGGGGAGTCTTAAAGAAGGGAAAGCCTTTGTCCCAAGGTCAACACTTGCCAGGCTGGATCTAAACCCAGTGGGAGGAAAGCTGCCCGGAGAGCCAGTTTTGAGAGGACGTAGGATAGGTAACTTCTCATTTTCTTAAACACTTCCCTGACTGGCACCCAAGAACACTCCAAGGGGAGATTGGATTGTGTCATCCTAGATTTTCCATAAAACGGTGTAATGTGGCATTGTTAGCCATAAGGCAATCAGGAAGTGCTGCAAAGGTGGGGAGGGCCACCCCCGGAAACATTTTCCCCATTTGTTCAGGAGTGTCCACAAGTCACTCCCACCCATTGCTAGTGCAAGCCATAAATACGTCACCCAAAGAAACCCTCCACAGAAAACTTTGTAGACCTGATCAAGATCAGAAGAGAAGCCGATCTGCTGTTTGTGTCCTGAGAGGCACCCTGAAGGACAGAACAGAACCTGCTCTCGCTTGTTCCATGACATAGACCTGGAGTCCAACGATAAGTTGGCTTAACCAAACAAACACAGAAAAATGCAATGTTGTTGTAGGCAGTACCAATTTTCAGGTACTACCCTATTTCTTAATCCATTCTTGATGAGCCAGTCATAATAGAAGAGGAAGCCTCACTCACATCTTGTGGAATGCTTAATCATCTGCAATTTCATCCAACCCTGGTATGATGTTAGTACCACAGTGGGCTCAAACCTCTGTATGAGGGAGTGCTTTACAATGTAAGCACTGGCTAGAGAGGGGATCAAGATGGGATAAACATACTTTCAGGTAAACCCAAGGAAATACCTTTAATAGTGAGTTCCAAAGGTATAATTCAAAATAAGCAAGAATGGATGATATTGAGGTTCAATGACCCATTCATCCGGACTAGCTCAAAATGTTTCTGCCCACGCTCATGCCAAACAATGGTCAGGGACATTCGTTATGGCAAAAGGATTCCTAGCTCTTATAAATACACATACCTACTACCATGGGGAAAGAAATTTCCAATGTTTGTGTAGGATGTCAATGTACAATACCTAACTCTGGTTTATTTGCACCTCATGGTCTGGTGGGTGGTACATAGCCCCTGTAGTCATACATTATTCTGTGGGGTGTACTAGCACTGCCACCTACTGCCGCCTCATTGTCAGCCGTAATAATCCCAATGAGGGATGGGGTTGTTGATGATGAAATATGTCACAAGACATGGGTGATGCAGCTTCCTCATCCGGAATAACTGGTTCCTCAAAAGTTGATTAAGGAATAGAGTAGTGACGAAAGTTTGGTAATACCTACAACACTGTTACATTTTTCTTTATTTGTTTGTGATTCCTTGGAGGTTCTGTGATGGTTTTACCTCCACTTCTCCCTTAGTGATGCTAGTCAGTTGGTGTAACCTCCTTTGTGGCTACAGGGACACAACAACCTGCAAGAGACCTTTTCCTGAAGTGAACAGTTGACCAGCAACAAATGGCCCTGGAATATACCTTGCTGGTAGTCTCTGCTGGAGTGAGTCCTAGCCCCTATGTGCTAGTCCTAAAAGTCTGAAGTGGGTCGGAAAGCATTCTGACCGACTGGGTGTCAGAATGGTTTCCAACCAAGGTGCCAATTACGATCCGTCAAAAATTTTCCCCGTACGACTCGTATCGGGTCTTTTTACCGTACGAATCGTACAAGTGCCGTACAAACTGCCAATTACGATTCGCATGGGAAAAAGACCATACAAATCGCATTGGGAATCATTCCCCACATGTCCTCGGGTCGGAAAATGTGTCCGACACGTCCTCGGACGAATCACCGTACAAATGTGAAAAGTGAAGTCCGACCGCGGAATCACGATCCATCCCGTGCGTCAGAAGTTACAACCGTATGGAAAAAACACCGTCCGCACCGAACACCCATAGCAACCATGGAGACATGTGCCCGCATACGCGCCGACCCCCCCAGCCCCCGTACGTACGCGCCAACCCCCCCAGCCCCCTTACGTACGTGTCGAACCCCCCGTGTATGTACACCCGTGTACGTGTCGTACCCCCCGTGTATGTACACCCGTGTACATTAGAGTCGTACCCCCACCCGTGTATGTACACCCATGTACGTGTCGTACCCCCGTGTATGTACACCCCTGTACGTGTCGTACCCCCCCCTGTATGTACACCCGTGTACGTGTCGTACCCCCCCTGTATGTACACCCCTGTACGTGCCGTACCACCCGTGTATGTACACCCGTGTACGTGTCGTACCCCCGTGTATGTACACCCGTGTACATTAGAGTCGTACCCCCACCCGTGTATGTACACCCGTGTACGTGTCGTACCCCCCGTGTATGTACACCCCTGTACGTGTCGTACCCCCCCGTGTATGTACACCCGTGTACGTGTCGTACCCCCCCTGTATGTACACCCCTGTACATGTCGTACCCCCGTGTATGTACACCCCTGTACGTGTCGTACCCCCCTGTGTATGTACACCCGTGTACATTAGAGTCGTACCCCCACCCGTGTATGTACACCCGTGTACGTGTCGTACCCCCCGTGTATGTACACCCCTGTACGTGTCGTACCCCCCGTGTATGTACACCCGTGTACATTGGAGTCGTACCCCCACCCGTGTATGTACACCCGTGTACGTGTCGTACCCCCGTGTATGTACACCCCTGTACGTGTCGTACCCCCGTGTATGTACACCCATGTACGTGTCATACCCCCCGTGTATGTACACCCGTGTACGTGTCGTACCCCTCCGTGTATGTACGCCCCTGTACGTGTCATACCCCGTGTATGTACACCTGTGTACGTGTCGTACCCCCGTGTATGTACATCCCTGTACGTGTCGTACCCCTCCGTGTATGTACACCCCTGTACGTGTTGTACCCCCCTGTATGTACACCCGTGTACGTGTCGTACCCCCGTGTATGTACACCCCTGTACGTGTTGTACCCCCCCTGTATGTACACCCGTGTACGTGTCGTACCCCCGTGTATGTACACCCGTGTACATTAGAGTCATACCCCCACCCGTGTATGTACACCGGTGTACGTGTCGAACCCCCGTGTATGTACACCCGTGTACGTGTCGTACCCCCCGTATGTACACCAGTGTACATTAGAGTCGTACCCCCACCCGTGTACATTAGAGTCGTACCCACACCCATGTATGTACACCCATGTACGTTAGAGTCGTACCCCCACCACAACATTCTAAGTACGGAGCGCACCCCAGGCCCCAACATCACAAACGCATGTACGAGTCGTACCAAGCCACACACAAGGACAGCACTGTACAACAAAATGGCCCATGTACACCCCGTACACATGCTAAAAACGCACGTACACAACCAGGACAAACCAAAACAACACAAGAATACACCATTCGAATGGCACAAAGCCACTAAACATGTCCAACAACCACTAAAACAACACATTCACTGACCTGCAAATGCCAAAAACAAACAGAGGCCCAAAACACCGCCACTCCTTATAACACACCCACCCAAAGTTCAAACACAGCCACACCCACCAATGGACCAATAAAAAGGGCCCACACACACAAACCATGAGCCTTTGCAACAGACTCACTGCTGCCAGACCCCACGGACAACCTACAGCACCATACTAGAAGCTTTACCACACCTTACACTTGCACACCTTCACACAACCACCTTCACAAACACCCCCTCATCACATTCACATACACACCTGCACAACCACACCCACACACCCACAACCATCCACACCCCCCCACCATCCACACCCACACCCCTCACCATGCCCACTAACAAGAATCCAAAGTTCAGTAACCGAGAGTTGGAGGTCCTTGTCGATGAAATCCTCAGAGTCGAGCCACACCTCTTTGGAACATTGGTCAGACAGACCAGCATTTCAGCAAAAACAGCCATGTGGCAGACCATCGTCGATGCTGTGAATGCTGTTGCGGACACCAGAAGGAACAAGCAGGAATGCCAAGCCAGGTGGTACGATCTGCGGAGGAGGGTCCGAGCCAAGATGACGGATGAACACAACCAGGCCAACGTCACTGGAGGAGGGCCGTCCCGCAGACCCGTACACTACCATTCCTGGGAGGAGAGGGTGATGGCCATTCTGCCGGTGGAGGCAGTCGAAGGATTAGGAGGACTCCGAGACCCGGGTGAGTACACAAACAACGCACCTCACATGGGGGGAACGTCATCCACAACCACACTCACAAACAGGCACGCAACCACCCCAAGCTATCACATGACTCAACCACACTCCATGAACACGCACATGCCACTGGCGCCACCATGCCCCATGCACCCAGCTGGACAATGTCAAGTTACAGGCCACAGAAGACACCAACACATGACACGATAAGCCGGATGGCGGGAGGGTGGGCCCCAAAAATCACATAGTGCAACTCAGAAGCAGACAACAATGCCCTCTGCCCATATGGCCTAGGTCACAGCCAGACAAACAGTGTGTCCCCACACAGGAAAGACTCGCCAGCAAATGGCAGACGCCTTGCATTAACACATGGGGGTGAAGGCACTGTTTTGCACATGACAGCAGCTAATGAACAGCCAACACTGTGAAAGAGTGGCAGCACTCACCACCACAGCAGCAGCGCAGACACAGACACTACACCCAATGGGTGTCTGGAGATCAGAAACAAACTCACATCAACAAGCCAAGGGCCATTCAAAGATCTGCTAACAGTGTGTGCCCAGGAAGCTGGGCTGAGGTGACAGAGGGTGACACAGGGAGACGGACAGAGGGAGGAGGCTGACACACAGAGGGAGGAAGCGGGGGACAGAGAGGGAGGGAGAGGGGGACAGAGAGGGAGGGAGACACAGGGAGACGGACAGAGGGAGGAGGCTGACACACAGAGGGAGGGAGAGGGGGACAGAGAGGGAGGGAGAGGGGGACAGAGAGGGAGGGAGACACAGGGAGACGGACAGAGGGAGGAGGCTGACACACAGAGGGAGGGAGAGGGGGACAGAGAGTGAGGGAGAGGGGGACAGAGAGGGAGGGAGACACAGGCTGGCACACAGAGGGAGGGAGAGGGGGACAGAGAGGGAGGGAGAGGGGGACAGAGAGGGAGGGAGAGGGGGACAGAGAGGGAGGGAGACACAGGGAGAGCAAATCAGCCTTGTGGTGTGTGGGAGTGTCTGCTCATCAGCAGGTGGACTGCGTGCATGTAGACAAGGGTGGCCAGTGCCAGAACCCCTCTTCTCCTCCATGGTAAAACACAGGGCCATGTCACAAGCTGTGCACGAGCAGAGGGTGACACACAGAGGGAGGGAGAGGGGGACAGAGAGGGAGGGAGACACAGGAAGACGGACAGAGGGAGGAGGCTGACACACAGAGGGAGGGAGAGGGGGACAGAGAGGGAGGGAGAGGGGGACAGAGAGGGAGGGAGACACAGGGAGACGGACAGAGGGAGGAGGCTGACACACAGAGGGAGGGAGAGGGGGACAGAGAGGGAGGGAGAGGGGGACAGAGAGAGACACAGGGAGACGGACAGAGGGAGGAGGCTGACACACAGAGGGAGGGAGAGAGGGACAGAGAGGGAGGGAGAGGGGGACAGAGAGGGAGGGAGACACAGGGAGACGGACAGAGGGAGGAGGCTGACACACAGAGGGAGGGAGAGGGGGACAGAGAGGGAGGGAGAGGGGGACAGAGAGGGAGGGAGACACAGGGAGACGGACAGAGGGAGGAGGCTGACACACAGAGGGAGGGAGAGGGGGACAGAGAGGGAGGGAGAGGGGGACAGAGAGGGAGGGAGACACAGGGAGACGGACAGAGGGAGGAGGCTGACACACAGAGGGAGGGAGAGGGGGACAGAGAGGGAGGGAGAGGGGGACAGAGAGGGAGGGAGACACAGGGAGACGGACAGAGGGAGGTGGCTGACACACAGAGGGAGGGAGAGAGGGACAGAGAGGGAGGGAGACAGAGGGAGACGGACAGAGGGAGGAGGCTGACACACAGAGGGAGGGAGAGGGGGACAGAGAGGGAGGGAGAGGGGGACAGAGAGGGAGGGAGACACGGGAAGACGGACAGAGGGAGGAGGCTGACACACAGAGGGAGGGAGAGGGGGACAGAGAGGGAGGGAGAGGGGGACAGAGAGGGAGGGAGGCACAGGGAGACGGACAGAGGGAGGAGGCTGACACACAGAGGGAGGGAGAGGGGGACAGAGAGGGAGGCAGAGGGGGACAGAGAGGGAGGGAGACACAGGGAGACGGACAGAGGGAGGAGGCTGACACACAGAGGGAGGAAGAGGGGGACAGAGAGGGAGGGAGAGGGGGACAGAGAGGGAGGGAGACACAGGGAGACGGACAGAGGGAGGAGGCTGACACACAGAGAGAGGGAGAGGGGAACAGAGAGGGAGGGAGAGGGGGACAGAGAGGGAGGGCGACACAGGGAGACAGACAGAGGGAGGAGGCTGAGACACAGAGGGAGGGAGAGGGGGACAGAGAGGGAGGGAGAGGGGGACAGAGAGGGAGGGAGACACAGGGAGACGGACAGAGGGAGGAGGCTGACACACAGAGGGAGGGAGAGGGGGACAGAGAGGGAGGGAGAGGGGGACAGAGAGGGAGGGAGACACAGGGAGAGCAAATCAGCCTTGTGGTGTGTGGGAATGTCTGCTCATCAGCAGGTGGACTGCGTGCATGTAGACAAGGGTGGCCAGTGCCAGAACCCCCCCTCTCCTCCATGGCAAAACACAGGGCCATGTCACAACCTGTGCACGAGCACAACAACAGCTACCTGCATCATTGAAGTGTGTGGAACAACTTCATGTGCCCACGTACAGTGCAACACGGAAGGCGCCAATGCACGGCTCGCCACACCTGCCCACTCCACTGCTGACTGCAGTCACACTTGACGCAGCAAGTAAGACTGTGCCACACATAGGTAAAGTCGCCAAAGCTGTGCCCAAGGGACATACCCATGCACAAGTGCACTGTGAGTGGAATGCAAGACAGATCCAAATTCCCAGAGGAAATGTTCCAACTTTGAAACTAATGAAACATGGATGTTGCATGGAACAAAATTAACATTGTCTCTCTCACACACAGGTCAACCTCGTGGTTTACCCCCCAACACTGGGGGGGGAAGACTCACAGGACCCGGCTCTGCGGGAGGCCGATCCCACCGGCAGCGACGACTCTCACCACTCTGTGGACGACCCCGACCAACCTGGCCCCTCTGGTGTCCAACGACCTGCAGCACCTGTGTCAGGTACAACGGGGCCAACCACCACCCCCACTCCTGCCACATCCCAGGAGATACCCAGGATCCCTGCCCCACCACCACAAAGCAGCCAGGCAGGCCAGGAGGGACACGGTGTCCCGGGCACCCAGGAGGAGGCAGGCGACAATGCCAATGCCACCCCTCAGGGGTCCCGGAGACCCGATGTGCCCACAAGGGCAGGCCAGGTGCAAGTGGGCAGGGGTGGTGGGAGTGGAGGACGGCGGAGGCGCCAGCCTGACCAGTTGGCTGGGGATCCGGTATATTCCCATGTCCGAAACATCCTGGACACATACCGGCAGGACACCACGGGCATGGACCAGGTTGTGTCCGCCCTCGAGGGGATTAAGACCCAGCAGGCCCAGCAACATGCGGAGCTACATGCCTGGGTACTGCAGCACCAACGGAGGATGGAGGACAGACAGGCTGAGCTCGTGACGGTGTTCACGGGAACTCACAGTACACTCCGTCGGATGGCCGACAACATGGGCAACCCTCCCTGTGCCAGAAGGCGTAGAACATCACCACCCACAGGGAGGGATCAGGAGGAGGAGGAGGAGGAGGAGGAAACATCCGATGGAGCATCCCAAACATCGTCACAGCCTGCTTCTGAAGGTCCCTGCAGGAGGGCGGGTCGTCCACGGAAAAGACCGTGAGGGTCGGCGCTACAGCACCATCTCCCAGGACACCTGGCCTGGCACCTGGCCACTGGAGCAACAGCAGCACAGCATCAAAAGACATTCTCTGCCACATGGCCTTGCTGGTCACTGTCTGACCAATGTTGACAAAGACTGTGGCATGGACTCTGAGGATTTACAATGGCAAGGACACCAACTCCCCTACTGAACTTTGGATTCCAAACACCCGGAAAGCCCCTCATGTCATACCCCCCCCCCACTAAAATAAAAAGTCACACCATGAAGAGAAGATGCCTGCTGGTTGCATTATTACCTTACATGTGTCTTGTAAAGTCTAAACATGCCTGAGTTTTCTTTTGACTTCAACCATCCACACCCTGGGGCCTGAGTCTGGCACAGGACACACGGGTCACAGTGTATTAGGCAAGACAGACATGGAGCACCATACACACCCGTGATGGGCCCAACCAGCTGAGGGGGTGGCCGCACAACCGTGCCGACAGACATATTGAGTACAGCAACATTCATGCGCAGAGGTCAGGGATCATGTCCAGTGTCCTGGGGGGCACCCATGTATGTGTAGACAGGTGGCAGAACCATGTCCTGCAAGCTTGAGTCCGGTGGATGCAGATAATGGGGGCCTGGCCAACGTTGGATGCATGGGGATGGCACATGTCACAATACCCACACAGTCATGGACATCATGCACAATACACAGTCTAATCCCACACACACAGATTGCATCTTGCTACTCGACACATAGACACATAGCCACTATCAGGGAAAACAATGCCAGAAATGCCGGATGCACCGTGGCAACACACCAGCATTGACTGAGAAGAGGCACCTTGGAGGCATAGGGACACCTTTATTAGTCATGTATTCGGGATTGCAGAGGCAACTTGAAGTACACATGAGCAGTTCATGTGGAGTAACATGTGGGTCCAAGACTGGCACCCCCCTTCTGCAGCACAAATGCGTGATAGCCATGGAACTGGCACACAAGTGTCGGCTAACAGCTAAACACCCTCAGCTGCTCACGGAGAGCCTGCCATACACCATTGATCCGCTGATGTGGAAGTCCCACAGCATGTCAAACCAATGCAAACCGTATGTGTCCGAGGGCAGTGTTACGCACATTGATGCCATCATCACAATGCACTATCCCATCACAGATGACTGTCAACAAGTCTGACCAGCTATTCAGATGTACCCAGCTGCATGTCATGTGTACCATGGTGATGCGTTACAACAAACAAATGATGGACGGAATGCTGACAATGCAGACATTCTCCCCCAGTCAAGAGATCTGGGTTAAATCCATCGTTCTTTTGCCCACTACGCCACCCCAGTTTAGACATGGCCATATGCAAATCAGCCTTGACCCTGTGCCTCATGGGAACAGTCCAGCCCGAACTGCCAAGCCATGTCTTCCCTGGACCGGAATCAAGCATCCTAGGACCGGTTTCTGGCTATCAGCCGTCATCAGCCAGGATAGCTTGACTCCAGTGGCGTAGTGAGCACGGGTCCCACGTCTGGGAATACCCATCCCACTTAGGGCGAAAAGCGTTACAACAAACAAATGATGGACGGAATGCTGACAATGCAGACATTCTCCCCCAGTCAAGAGATCTGGGTTAAATCCATCGTTCTTTTGCCCACTACGCCACCCCAGTTTAGACATGGCCATATGCAAATCAGTCTTGACCCTGTGCCTCATGGGAACAGTCCAGCCCGAACTGCCAAGCCATGTCTTCCCTGGACCGGAATCAAGCATCCTAGGACCGGTTTCTGGCTATCAGCCGTCATCAGCCAGGATAGCTTGACTCCAGTGGCGTAGTGAGCACGGGTCCCACGTCTGGGAATACCCATCCCACTTAGGGCGAAAAGCGTTACAACAAACAAATGATGGACGGAATGCTGACAATGCAGACATTCTCCCCCAGTCAAGAGATCTGGGTTAAATCCATCGTTCTTTTGCCCACTACGCCACCCCAGTTTAGACATGGCCATATGCAAATCAGTCTTGACCCTGTGCCTCATGGGAACAGTCCAGCCCGAACTGCCAAGCCATGTCTTCCCTGGACTGGAATCAAGCATCCTAGGACCGGTTTCTGGCTATCAGCCGTCATCAGCCAGGATAGCTTGACTCCAGTGGCGTAGTGAGCACGGGTCCCACGTCTGGGAATACCCATCCCACTTAGGGCGAAAAGCGTTACAACAAACAAATGATGGACGGAATGCTGACAATGCAGACATTCTCCCCCAGTCAAGAGATCTGGGTTAAATCCATCGTTCTTTTGCCCACTACGCCACCCCAGTTTAGACATGGCCATATGCAAATCAGTCTTGACCCTGTGCCTCATGGGAACAGTCCAGCCCGAACTGCCAAGCCATGTCTTCCCTGGACCGGAATCAAGCATCCTAGGACCGGTTTCTGGCTATCAGCCGTCATCAGCCAGGATAGCTTGACTCCAGTGGCGTAGTGAGCACGGGTCCCACGTCTGGGAATACCCATCCCACTTAGGGCGAAAAGCGTTACAACAAACAAATGATGGACGGAATGCTGACAATGCAGACATTCTCCCCCAGTCAAGAGATCTGGGTTAAATCCATCGTTCTTTTGCCCACTACGCCACCCCAGTTTAGACATGGCCATATGCAAATCAGTCTTGACCCTGTGCCTCAAGGGAACAGTCCAGCCCGAACTGCCAAGCCATGTCTTCCCTGGACCGGAATCAAGCATCCTAGGACCGGTTTCTGGCTATCAGCCGTCATCAGCCAGGATAGCTTGACTCCAGTGGCGTAGTGAGCACGGGTCCCACGTCTGGGAATACCCATCCCACTTAGGGCGAAAAGCGTTACAACAAACAAATGATGGACGGAATGCTGACAATGCAGACATTCTCCCCCAGTCAAGAGATCTGGGTTAAATCCATCGTTCTTTTGCCCACTACGCCACCCCAGTTTAGACATGGCCATATGCAAATCAGTCTTGACCCTGTGCCTCATGGGAACAGTCCAGCCCGAACTGCCAAGCCATGTCTTCCCTGGACCGGAATCAAGCATCCTAGGACCGGTTTCTGGCTATCAGCCGTCATCAGCCAGGATAGCTTGACTCCAGTGGCGTAGTGAGCACGGGTCCCACGTCTGGGAATACCCATCCCACTTAGGGCGAAAAGCGTTACAACAAACAAATGATGGACGGAATGCTGACAATGCAGACATTCTCCCCCAGTCCATGGTGATGCAACATGTCTGCAGAGGAACCAAACATCGACAGGGGCAGTGTGCATACATCGTGAACAACTGCCACACCCAATACACCCCTGATGCATCCCTGACCCTAAGGAGACTTCCAAACGTGTCCGTGCCTGTAACGCTGAGTCAGCACACGATGACGTGTCCATGAGGAATAGCAGTGCCACAACAATGCAAGCAGCAGACGGCATGCGCAAGTACCTGGGGAAGAGAGACACACAAGAAGTCAGCCACAAAAAGCACAGCCACTTGCATGTGCATTTACTCGACACATGTATGGATGACAACATGCTAGGTCACAATTATGACTGGGGAAACACAACCATCACTGGCACCATCACTCCAGTGACACACCCACACACACCTCTGACTCACGTGCCATACATGCAGGTGGAGACACACATCACAACACATGCCACACGGGGACCAATGCGTGCACACTCGGACACTGGTACTCACCACTAAGCAAAGAAGTCGCGTATGAGCCAACTCCGGATGTCCTCTTGCGGCTCCACATCCTCCACATCACTAGCCCCATTGCCAAGCCCTTCGTCCTCCACGGGTGGATGGTCCTCGTCATCTTGATCCAGGATGAGTGACACAGCTTTCTCAACTGCCATGTTGTGCAGCATGCAGCAGACCATGAAGATTTTGCAGACCTTCACCGGGGCATATGGGAGGGCGCCGCCGGTCTTGTGTAGGCACCTGAATCGGCTCTTCAGGAGGCCAAACGTCCTCTCTATCACTCGCCTTGTCCGGCCATGGGAGGTGTTATAGCGGAGCTGGGCCGGCGTGATGGGGTTGCGGAGAGGTGTGATCAGCCATGGCATGTTGGGATAGCCAGCGTCCCCTACATGGAAAGCACATGGACATAAGCAGGACAGGAGAAGCGGTCGTGCTGGAAGTCTACGCAAAATACAGGACAGACAGACTGTACCCACCAACAACACATGCTCGTTCATTGCGCAGCTGCGTCATCATTTCAGGCACCCTGCTATGCCTCATGATGTAGGCATCGTGTGCTGATCCTGGAAAACGAGCACAGACATGTGAAATCACCATGTTGGACAGACACACCACAAAGGCATTGATGGAGTGGTAGTGCTTGCGATTCCGGTACGCTACCTCCTGTGCCTGTGGTGGTACCAAAGCAACATGTGTCCCATCTATGGACCCAATGACATGGGGCATCCCTCCCAGGGCATAGAATCCACGCTTGACCCCAGTCAACAGTTCAGGGTAGGAAAATGGATAAAGTCATCCAGGTGAATCAACATGGCCTCTAAGAAATCATGCAGCACACGGCAGATGTGGTGCCAGTCTCGCCGTCAAATCCAGAATCAACCCTTGGGGGAAGCGGTAGCACCGGATACAGTCATTCTCCCGCATGGCAGCCAAGTCCGGAATTGCTCGGGGAAGAGGCGGCGCTCTGCAGTAATTTGGAAGTGACAAGGAAGAGTGAGTGCACCACAACAACAATTAATTTGTACTGAGCACATGTTAATCTGTCTATACACATATGCTACATATGGAGTCAGGTATGTGCCACATGCCCTGGACACGTATGGCTGCCAGGTGACACTCCTACCAAGACCCAGCTACACACGGAGATTGTGAACCTCCACATGCCATGGCATGGGATTAGCTGTGTCCCAGTGCAAGTGAACAGCCAGACGCAAGACAGGAGTGACATACATCCACACATCAGCAGAAGTAGGATGTCGATTGCAGAGACTGGTAGCGGAACACTAGAGCCACAGGTCACATGACATTACACTAGGACAGCCCACACACCTTGCCATGAAGGTGTACATGTCATGACTCACCACACATTCATAGAGAGGATGCAGACATGTCCTTGTTACGCTACTCCGTGTCCCATGCATACATACGCACCTCACATCCGATACCACATGTGGCATGGTGTGCGGAACAGTGTGCAATGTCAATCTACACACAGACACATGTTGGTTGCTGCAACAGCTGCAGCTTTTGAGGGTGCTCCAACATCAACCTAATGGGAACCCCCCACATATACATGACATAGTCACATCGTGCACCGTGGGTAGTGACATGTCAGGTGTGGTAACCCCTGTACCGGGCATCAGGGGACACTTCCGTGTGTTGGTGTCCGTGCCATGCCAGTGACGCTCATCCCAAGTGTGCAGTACGACATGCACACATGTCAAAGGAGTCAAGGGCATGCCTGGCACACATTGCACCGTCACACATTTCATCTGTACACATCTCATCATACATCTGGTGCCTTCTCGACTCAGGAGTAATGTGCCACATCACAGCCTGTCACACCTGTGCCCCACACATGTAGTACTGCCCAGACAATGCCTTGATGTCCATCCATGGACAAGTATGTCAGCCCTATTCCTTCCTGTGTGCTGCCTGTCACCACTGTGATGTGTGAAAACCACCGTACTGCTGCTAAGAGGGCCTGTGTACGTTCCCATATCACTATGGGAGTGCTGCCGTATGTGTACCCATAGTGATGGTGAGCGTACAGGCATGTGTGCGGTCAGTAAGTATGCATACGCAAGAACACCCATAGTGGTACGGCCCGTAAAGGCGTGCGTACGTTCACTATCACCATGGGTGTCCTCGCGTATGCGTACTCGCAGTGGTACGGCCCATACACACGCCTGTACGCTCACTATCACTATGGGTGTCCTCGCGTATGCGTACTCTCAGTGGTACGGCCCGTACACACGCCTGTACGCTCACTATCACTACGAGTACGCATACGCGAGGACACCCATAGTGATAGTGAACGTACAGGCGTGTGTACGGTCCGTACCACTATGGGTGTTCTCGCGTATGCGTACTCGTAGTGATAGTGAACGTACAGGCGTGTGTACGGGCCGTACCAGTACGAGTACGCATACGCGAGGACACCCATGGTGATAGTGGACGTACGCACGCGTGTACGGGCCGTACCACTGCGAGTACGCATACGCGAGGACACCCATAGTGATAGTGAACGTACAGGCGTGTGTACGGTCCGTACCACTATGGGTGTTCTCGCGTATGCGTACTCGTAGTGATAGTGAACGTACAGGCGTGTGTACGGGCCGTAACAGTACGAGTACACATACGCGAGGACACCCATGGTGATAGTGAACGTACGCATGTGTGTACGGGCCGTACCACTACGAGTACGCATACTGTGGAAATATGGATTTTTCTGGTCAGTTATGTCCCCTATCTTGGACCCCAACGGTTTCATGTATAAATCACAAGTACATGTATGTTTCCTCCAGTTCCAGTTATGAAGAAGCAAACACATGTGCGTCCACCGCCAACATGTCCTCTTTCAGATCCGCCATGAATGGGCTGGATATTCTATCCCTAAGTATGAAAGGCCACCGGCTTTATATGGTTCACTTATCCCATTTTACAGTTCAGACAAGTAGGCCCTGATTCTGCCATCAAGTCTTTTCTGCCTTCTGCCTCTGAAAGCTCCAGTCCGAGCTCGCATCTGTACCCATGAACTTTGTCCTACTCCCTGCGCGGCTAACGGTGCCTAACTCCAGCCTGTTGCCTGCCAAAAACTATATTTCACCTTCAAGATTATCTGTTTTGCTCCGCTCCCTATCCAATGCATTCCTGTCTAGTAGTTTAAGTAAACATTCTTTCAGCTACCGAGCAAAAGGCCCGGCTTCTCTGTCTTCATGCAAGTAATTCATAGCCCTATTACTATGAAAGATTTCGGCCCTCGCATCTAGTGTAGACACTTAGACGCTTGTACACGCATTAACAGTCAGTATAGTCAGTATAGAATAAGATTCTATCCTAAGAAGACCTTTCTTTCTGGATAACATAGTTCTCTAAACATAGGATATTAGATATGATTTGGGATTAGGTTGACTTGACCCTCCAGACTTCTGTCGCCACATGTAGAGCTAAATGTCAAGTCCCCTTCACCCCCTAGTTACACGTCAGTCACACGTCATACTGCTGCGCGCGCATCTCTGCCAAGTATTTCTGCTGACATTGCGAAATTCTTTCATGGAACCACCCATTTATGACGTCATATCCAATGACGTTCTTTAGTTACACCCAGTTACACCTACTTTAGTGACGCATGTATGTTCTTATCTTTGCTATCAACTGTTACGCCTTCTGCATTTGCTTCACTGTAATGCCTATTGTATAAAAATGATTACCTGTCAATAAAGTTGGGTCTTCACTTCCTGAACCTTCGTGGTGATGGAATATGGAGCTCATCGATTTAAATCGATTATGGAATAAAGCCCGTTCCGAACCTCTAATACCACGGATTCTGCCTCTTATTTTACTGAGCTATTGTTATAGATTTTCCGCATCAAATTAAGTCCCGGTAATTAAATTATTTACCACATGAATGGCGCCCGAATAGGGACACTTTCTCATCTCACGCGCCGGAGGTGCGTTGCAGGCCCGGTCTCCTGTCACAGCTGGACGGACAACAACGCGTACCCACAGGATTTCCTGTATCTCCCTCCTGCCGAGCGGGGGTAACTGAGGCTGCGATCAACACCCAGACGAGGCGGTGAGAAGTGCGAAGTATCCCGACCAGAGCCTAGCTGAGAGAGCAAGATCCGAGGTATACAGAGGCCCACCAGTTCCGAAATTCCGAAGTTCCGAAGTATCGAGTCGAGTCGAGTCCGGTCCGAGTCCAGTTCAGTTCAGTTCCGAGGCCTTCCGTTCCGAGCTACCCGGTGAGTACCATTGTCGGGGAGGCGTTCTGACGTGCACATAGGTTGTGCCGGTCAAGACGGGTTTGGGTACACAAATCCGGTCTGCACTGTTTTAGCAGTGTATCTGTACTGTTTAGCAGTATATCAAGTATGTCTAGTATATGAAGTCAGATTTATCTAGTTAGTATCGAGTATTATGCTTAGTGAACGGCCATCATTGTTGTTCATTAAATGTTAAATGTTAAATGTTTTAAATATGTTCTGCATATTGTGGTGTGAATGACTGTTCATTATTGTGTTTTCGTTGTATTAAACGTGTTCAAAATTAGGTATCAGATCAGATCAGTTCTCAAAATGCCGCTCTTTTCGAAATTAAGACAGATCAAAACTAGAAAAGGGTTACTCGAAGAAGCTGTTCCCATTCCTCCTAGGGACACTCCAGGGTACTTTATGTATCATAAACATGGCCTAGACGCCATATTATTTCTTGATTTATGGGTAGACTACACCAAGGAATTACCAGAAAGTCACAGGTGGCCCGCAGCTGGGACCTGGGATGCAGAGTGCATCGTGAAAGTAGAGGAAGAATTATGGAAAAAGAAAGCTAGACAATCACAGAAAGACGCCATTGAATTATGGCGTAAAGAATCGTATAGACGTACAGAAAAAGCACGTAGACAGGAAGAGAAGAGTAAGGAAAATTCAAATAAAGTTCGAGAAAATATATTAATTGAAGAAGGTATTCGAGTAAAATCAGAACAAGTAGACAGACAACGAAATACCCTTATGAATGGTATGTATCCTCTCCTGGCCGAAGGATTACCTAAGGCTACGCCGGAGATACCGAAAGACTTGCCACCCCCATTGTTTCCGATAAAGGTACATCCCAAAGGACATCCCAGAACCGCAGAAGATGTTTTTCTTTCCTCTTATTTAGACGACGCAGCTCCCGAGTATACTTATGCTGCGCCACATAGACCGCCTGCAGAGGGGGTTCAACGCCAAGACCCTCTTCCGTCTGTACCTCCGCAACAGCAAACTCCGACACAAGTTCAGGCAAGCACATCTGCTTCGACATCTGTATCCACACCTATAGTTGCTATATCACGTTCGACGAATCCTTTCGCATCCAGCACCCCAGGTGGGGCTACCGGAGGTGCATCAAACATTTTTTCCACGCCACCCAGAGTAAATAAACTCTCCTTTCAAGAATTAGCTCACCAACGTACGCCCAAACTAGTAACTCCCAACACGCTCAAGGAACTTCTAATAGACTGTAGATATGACCCAGTGCCCGGAAAAGGGGACGAAATGGTGCTAGCATCATTACGTATCCGACGAGCTGCTATATATTTAGGGAAGCTACCAGGAATGACTACGCACTTAGAAAATATATATCACTTTGTCCAGTCAGGACGAGATTCCGAAAGTATTGACAGAGCCATGGAGTACCAAAAAGTGGAAATACAGGGGGAACTGTTACGTTTCCTCATAAATTGTGTGATTAGAAATCAAGACCGACCAGGGGTAAATCCGAAAGAAATGCAAACTCTTACTACATGGAGTCAGAATATATCAGAGGGGAGACACGATAAACGATCATGTATAGTAGCTATGTGCCGAAAAATCCGCAAAGAAATAGAACGAATACACGAAGACAGATTAGCAGTAGACGAACCTGAGCAAACCAAGGAGGAGGAGGAATTAGAACTACCCACAGGACAGCTAGAAACCATGGCCTATGTAGGTAGAGGAAGATCTTGCAATAATACTAGATGCTTCACTGATCCGATACGTCCGGTACGTCCAGATAATAGCAGAAATGTCCAAACTCCCATAATAAATATAAGGTCCCCCGAACATTCGTTCCAAGCCGCTGACAAACTACTCCGAGAACGAAGGGGTTATCATATACTCGATTCTATGGACGAACAAGAATTAGCCAGGTCAGCCGTTCATTGGGTTGACAGTCCCGGAAAATATAGTGATGATACATTAGCACACACGTTTTTGAACCTCGCTCCAGATGAACAGCGTTTAGCTGGTACCTATATGATTCAACAACTCCTTATATTATATAAAGGCCAACACTCCGATCCTGGTCCATTACCTGATATATTGACTAAATTACTCACGAATAAATGGAGAGGTTCAGGTACTGAGTTAATTAGAGAAATACTAGAATCCAGAAAACAGTACATTCTTTTTGTATGTCCCGAACATGTTTCACTGCCCATCAAGGAAAGAACGACGTACTATATGGATAGACAGAATCCCTTACGCGAAGTGCACCCGATAAAAGGTGACGACAATGAGTTTAAACGTGTGTTTGTATACACACCCATATCTAAAATAGAACTATTGGAAATGAAGAAGGTGGTACCAAGTCATGACAAAGACCCAGCAGGTTTCCACCGGGAAATTAAAGACATGTTGCTCATGGGAGAGTATACCTATCCAGACATTATGACAATACTGAAGGTATTAATGCCTGCGGGCATTTATGAAAAACTCAAGGAAAAAGATTGGGAAGTGGGAGACCAAAAGATAGATTGGACCGCATTAGAAAACGAGGAAAAAGCCCGAGGTCCAGGTGCAGGGCTTGGGGAGAAGACCAAAACACTACCAGGTTTACTAGTACAGGTACTGCCACGTTTATTAACTACGAAAAAGGAAGACTGGGGTGCAATCTCAGCCTGTAAACAAAAGCAAGATGAAGACACTAGTGATTTCTATGCCCGATTCGAAAAATGTTTTGGTATAAATAGTGGAATAAAAGCAAGTAGCGAATCTTATCCACATCTGTTTGTGACAAAGTTAGTTGAAAATTCTTTGCCCCAAGTTAAGAATAGAGTATTGAAATTCGAGAGTACCTGGCAAGGTAACACTCCGTCACAAATGTTACAAATGCTACAGTACCATCACAATAGAATTAGAGAGGAACAAGAACATGAACAAAGACGCATGAAAGACACGAAAATGAAAATGCTAGTTTCCCAGACAGTTCCAGCTGACGGTCATAAAAAGGGTATGACACAGTCCAGTGTTCCAACAGGTCCTGTAAAAGGAATGTGCAACTATTGTAAACAGCCAGGTCATTATGTACACGATTGTCCAGTTTTAAAACATAATATCGCCATAGGTAATACTAAAGAAAGACCACGGCCACCTAGACAGGATCAGAACACACAAGGAGCTCCGCAGCATGCACAGTCCATGCCAGCTCCGCAACAGTCCATGCCAGCTCCACCACAGCAGCCTATTGCTGCCACATAAACAACGACACGACAGATGTACCAGACTGCACAGTATGACTATCCTGATTATCAACGATACTCATGAAACAGCCTAGAGAGGGAACTTGGCTTACCCCTTATTGAGGTCCCTGTAGATCAAGAAGGACCTTATGTACACAGTGAACTATTAGGCCAAGATAGAAAATTTTTACTTGACACAGGGGCAAGCCGAACAACCATAAAACGTAGTGAAGTTCCAGGGGCACCCCTCTCAGGCTCACAGAATATTTCCCTTGGGTTTTCAGGAAAACCCATCGTTAACGAAGTATCACAGCCTCTTCCCCTTACGATTGGTCCTTTGACACGAACTACAGATTTATTGCTTACTAAATCATGCCCAGAAAACTTGTTAGGTATAAAAACTTTGAAAACTCTAGGAGCTATAATATGTTGTTCTCCGGAAGGAGTAAGATTGTTTTTACGTGATTTCAAAGGGCACTATGTGTCCCGAGACATGGATTCCCGACTGCAGACTTTACCCACACATTTATGGGCACAAGGCCCTACAGATGTTGGTTGCATGAACATTACACCATATCGAGTCACACTAAAGGCAGGAGTGGTACTACCACGAATGCGACAATACAAGTTACCCCCAGATGCTGTAGTGGCTTTACTGCAAATCATTGACGACCTTATTGGCCAAGGAGTGGTTGTGGAGACCGACTCCAATGTATGTAATTCACCGATAATTCCGATTCTTAAACGAACTGATCCAAAGGCTCCGCCAGTATATCGATTGGTTATTGATCTGCGCGAATAAATAAATGTATTGTACCACAATACCCCGTAGTTCCAGACATTTCTTCATTACTGACAGCTATTGATTCCGAAGCAACATTCTTTACTGTAATTGATCTCAAGAATGCCTTTTTCAGCGTCCCAATAGATCCGGAAAGCCAATACTTGTTCGGATTTAGTTTAAATGGACGAAGCTTTAAATTCACACGCGCACCTCAAGGATTCACAGAAAGCCCCAGCATCTATAGTCAAGCACTGAAAAGAGAACTTGACAGTATCCACATGCCGGTCAACACTGCCCTGCTTCAATATGTCGATGATCTGCTGATCACCGCTAGAAGCGAACCTGAATGTGAAAAAGCCTCACTGACGGTTTTACATTTTTTGGCCGAAAAGGGGCACAAGGTGTCCCCTTCTAAGCTGCAATTCTGTGTCCAGCGAGTTGTTTACCTTGGTCACTCGCTGTCCAAGGAGGGAAGGCAGCTTACACCAGATCGCATCCAGTTAATTGCTAACATGCCAATACCCAAGACACAAAAGGAGGTGCGGGCTTTTATAGGCCTCACTTCATATTGTAGGCAGTGGATCCCTCAGTATGCATTTCTAGCAAAACCACTCATTCAGTTGACAACACAGGAGGCAGCCACATCGACTGTCCTCCCTTGGACTCAGGAACATACACACGCTTTTGAAAGCCTAAAGAAAGCTTTATGTCAAGCACCCGTTTTAGCAACACCATGTTACAGTAAACAATTTACGCTCTTTGTTACAGAACGCGAAGGTACTGCTTTGTCAGTACTCACTCAGGAACAAGCAGGATCACATAAACCATGTGCTTATTTCTCTAGTACACTAGATCCAGTAGCTCAGGCTCTGCCTGCGTGCCTGAAATCAGTGGCAGCAACAGCTTTAGCAATCAGACAAAGCGATGCCATAGTGTTAGGACACCAATTGACAGTACAAGTACCACATGCAGTAGAGGTTCTCTTGAACCGCACCCAGACGCAACACTTGACTATAGCACGACTCACTGGTTACGAGTTAACATTGTTTCAGCCACATATAGAAATCAGACGTTGTAGTACATTGAATCCTGCTACACTGTTACCAGTAAACGGAACAGACCCACTTGCACATGATTGTATTGAAGTTATCACTATCACGACGAAACCTAGACAAGACTTGACAGATGTCCCATTGTCAGATCCAGACCTGACGTTGTATGTAGATGGTTCATGTATGAGAACAAGTACAGGAGAGTTAGTGGCCGCGTATGCAGTCACAACAGACATGGAAGTCATTGAAACCAATCGTATTAATACCTTGTCAGCTCAAGCAGCAGAGCTCATCGCTCTGACACAAGCCTGTATTCAAGCTACGAATAAGAAAGTCAACATATATACTGATTCACGTTATGCATTCGGAGTTGTACATGACTTCGGCGTGCTGTGGCGAGAGAGAGGTTATTTAACTTCCCACGGTGCCCACATCCAGCACGGACCCCTTATTCATGTCTTACTAGATGCAATACATCTACCTACTGCAATATCAATTATGAAATGTAAAGCTCATACGAAAATTACTGATATCATTTCCCAAGGCAATGATTTAGCTGATAGAACAGCTAAACGGACTGCTCAAACCCACACGTCTGACATGACAAAGACAATAGTTCCGACACCAACACATTGCATGACAGTTAAGGATCCCGCTCTTGATGTAATCGACATACAGACACATGCTACACCAGATGAAATAAAGAAATGGACTGAATTAGGAGGGACCCAAACGGATCAAGGATGGATGACGAAAGAAAAATCTGTGTGGTTCCTTCCTGATTCAATGGTCCAAGTTATCATTAACACTATACATAGTCCAGCGCACCTAGGAGAAAAAGCTATGCTAGACAGCATTCAACACATTTGGTTCAACAAACATTTACGAACAGCAGCTAAACAAAAAGTCCGTACCTGTATGATCTGTTGTCAGTTTAACCCAGGTAAAAGCATTCCCGTAGAACAGGGTGGATTTCAGCCTCCTGATCACCCTTTTGAAATCCTCCAGATGGATTATATCCAGATGGAACGATGTCGAGGATTCAAATACGTTCTTGTAGTTGTTTGTGCTCTTTCCCGTTGGACAGAGGCATACCCGGTTTCAGATTACACTGCCCCGACTACTGCCAAACAGTTAGTTCGAGAATTCTTCCCACGGTACGGTTTACCACGTGCTGTCTACTCAGATAACGGCCAGCCGTTCTCCTCCGAACTAATGAAACACGTTTCACTTTTGTTAGGCTATCAGTGGAGATTCCACTGTGTCCGACACCCCGAGGCAGCAGGTCTCGTGGAACGACATAATCAAACTCTGAAAATTAGATTGTCCAAAATATGTAGAGAGAAAGGTGTCGACTGGGTAGTAGCCCTACCAGTTGCACTCTTTTACATGAGAATGGTAGCGCACTCTCGAACAGGGCTATCCCCTTATGAGGTGATCTTCGGTAGACCACCAAATATGTGGGGGACGCCTATACCACGAAAAATAACTGATATTGACTGTAATATGCTGACAGATTACCTGGCTTCCTTGATGTCTGCACTACAATCTTGTTGTTCACAGGTAGCTGCAGCCTTTCCCGACAACACCGAGGTGAAACCCCATGACGTAATTCCAGGGGATCTAGTTCTAGTGAGGAACTTCGATCGGAAGTCCCAGCTGGATCCTAGGTGGAGATCGCCTCAGCTCGTATTGTTAACAACGAGGACAGCCGTGAAGATCGAAGATCGAAAAGGCTGGATACATTCAAGTCATATCAAGAAATTTCATGGACTACCATCCGATATAGAGACTAAACCCTGTATTTCTTCACCGATTGACTCAAAGCTTCCTTTGGTTGAACAAAGTAACTCAGAACAATATAGACTAAAACTTAGGTCTAACAAGTCAGGCAATTTGATTGTTTAAGTCCTCTCCAAGGTGAATCGGTCGAATTTGTCTCTGACATGTATCAATTAGACCTGTATAGAGAAAGCAACAGAAGGATCAAGTTGAAACGACATGCGTACTGTAAATCACTGCGTAGTCATTGCACAGTGACGTTATTAATTTTGTTTTTTCTAAGTCTTTTAATAATTACTGCAAGTATATTGTTGCACACATATTATCCTATTTCTAAACATGTTCATAATGTTACTGCTGAACATTCTTTTAGTGAATTTCCCCCGCATGAGTTATCGTATAGATTTGCGCTGCGCAACAACACTTTTATTAGTATGTTACATCATTCCCACCAGGTTAGCAATGCTACAAATTGTTGGATATGTGGCCGACTCCCTCCCTATCAGAACTATCAAGGAATTCTGCCTCTCTTCCCATATCCGTTCACACACAATGGCTCCTGTGGAGCATGGTTTAGTTTAATTAATTCCCTAGATTCGAATTCCGCAGTTTATCAAGACAACTGGGTATGGGGAAACTTGCACTTAGTTTTACTTAAAGTCTGCTACCCTGACAAGGAGGGACTTCCCAAAAGAACAGGAACTGATCTAGAAAATGAAGTATATGGATTAGGTAACTTCACGCTTAACCTCATGATCCTGAATGTCGAATCCGAAGCTGCCCCAATTTTGCCCGCTATGCCAGTATTTCCAGTTAAAGGTGAATTATGTATAAGAAAGAATGGCTCTATACACATGGGCCACAGTAAATGCACCACTGTAATAGAATTCAGTGATCAAGGCAAGTCTACATTTAAAGCTTCTCGCCATTCCTACTTTGTATGTGGTCAGACTGCATATATACGTTTGCCTCTAGATTGGGATGGTACCTGCTACATTGGATTCCTTTTGCCACCTGTTTTCCTAGCTCCTCCTGATTATCATAGAAATACTCATTTAGTACACAATAGAGAAAGGAGAGATCTCCCAATAGTCGATTACACTGAGACAGCATGGGAAAAATACACAGATTTCAATAAAGGTCTCTTTCCTTATATAGGTACAGTTACCAATAGTAAACTGATACGTAGATTAACCAGAACCCTTGAAGCAGTAGTGAACGAAACTATTTCCGCCTTAGGCAATTTAACAGAAGAGCAGTCTGCTATGCGGATTGTTGTGCTTCAAAATCGTCTTGTCCTTGACGTCATCCTGGCCGATAGGGGCGGAGCTTGTAGGGTCATCGGATCAAACTGTTGCATTTTCATACCAGAAAATTCGCCATCTGTATATAAAGCCATAACTCGCCTTCATAAGATTGTAAGCCAGATACACCAGAATCCAGGCACCTGGACTTGGTCCGGTTGGTTTTGGAGTGTATTATCTACCTTTGGATGGAAGGTCCTATCCTTCCTAGGTATTGGTTTTCTCATACTATTCAGTTGCTGTCTATGTCTACAATGTGGACCAGCGATCTGTGGTCTGTGTGCCACATCGTGTATTCCACCACCAAGATTTAATTCATCACGGAAGAAGAAAGAAGAACAAATGATGCTATATGAACAGATCGATGAATTAATGAAGATTGATATCTCTTGACGGGCAAGTAGGGGACAAGGAGGGAATGTGGAAATATGGATTTTTCTGGTCAGTTATGTCCCCTATCTTGGACCCCAACGGTTTCATGTATAAATCACAAGTACATGTATGTTTCCTCCAGTTCCAGTTATGAAGAAGCAAACACATGTGCGTCCACCGCCAACATGTCCTCTTTCAGATCCGCCATGAATGGGCTGGATATTCTATCCCTAAGTATGAAAGGCCACCGGCTTTATATGGTTCACTTATCCCATTTTACAGTTCAGACAAGTAGGCCCTGATTCTGCCATCAAGTCTTTTCTGCCTTCTGCCTCTGAAAGCTCCAGTCCGAGCTCGCATCTGTACCCATGAACTTTGTCCTACTCCCTGCGCGGCTAACGGTGCCTAACTCCAGCCTGTTGCCTGCCAAAAACTATATTTCACCTTCAAGATTATCTGTTTTGCTCCGCTCCCTATCCAATGCATTCCTGTCTAGTAGTTTAAGTAAACATTCTTTCAGCTACCGAGCAAAAGGCCCGGCTTCTCTGTCTTCATGCAAGTAATTCATAGCCCTATTACTATGAAAGATTTCGGCCCTCGCATCTAGTGTAGACACTTAGACGCTTGTACACGCATTAACAGTCAGTATAGTCAGTATAGAATAAGATTCTATCCTAAGAAGACCTTTCTTTCTGGATAACATAGTTCTCTAAACATAGGATATTAGATATGATTTGGGATTAGGTTGACTTGACCCTCCAGACTTCTGTCGCCACATGTAGAGCTAAATGTCAAGTCCCCTTCACCCCCTAGTTACACGTCAGTCACACGTCATACTGCTGCGCGCGCATCTCTGCCAAGTATTTCTGCTGACATTGCGAAATTCTTTCATGGAACCACCCATTTATGACGTCATATCCAATGACGTTCTTTAGTTACACCCAGTTACACCTACTTTAGTGACGCATGTATGTTCTTATCTTTGCTATCAACTGTTACGCCTTCTGCATTTGCTTCACTGTAATGCCTATTGTATAAAAATGATTACCTGTCAATAAAGTTGGGTCTTCACTTCCTGAACCTTCGTGGTGATGGAATATGGAGCTCATCGATTTAAATCGATTATGGAATAAAGCCCGTTCCGAACCTCTAATACCACGGATTCTGCCTCTTATTTTACTGAGCTATTGTTATAGATTTTCCGCATCAAATTAAGTCCCGGTAATTAAATTATTTACCACAATACGCGAGGACACCCATAGTGATAGTGAACGTACGCATGCGTGTACGGGCCGTACCAGTACGAGTACGCATATGCGAGGACACCCATAGTGATAGTGAACGTACAGGCGTGTGTACGGTCCGTACCACTATGGGTGTTCTCGCGTATGCGTACTCGTAGTGATAGTGAACGTACAGGCGTGTGTACGGGCCGTACCAGTACTAGTACGCATACGCGAGGACACCCATGGTGATAGTGAACGTACGCACGCGGGTACGGGCCGTACCACTGCGAGTACCCATACGCGAGGACACCCATGGTGATAGTGAACGGACGCACGCCTGTACGGGCCGTTGCTATGCATTTGGGGTGCCCTAGGGGCCCGGAACGCACCGTACCTGTGGGTGATGCTCAATTTTACATAGGGGACACATGAGGGACAAGTATTAAGGCCTACATGCATGCTGGTTGTCATGGGGACCAAGTTTTAAGTTTGAATTTGTTCTGGAAGGTGCACAGCAGAAGTCATTTGGAATGAATCTACTTTGTTGCAATGTGTTTGTGGGGTTGACATCATGCTGAAGAAAAAAACACAATAAGAACCCACTGACTGTGCTAGGTTTGAAGGGATTGGAGGAAACATAGGATGCAAAGGTGAGTGACCAATTACTCTGTACGCCTGTGCATGAAACAGGCCAGCAAGGCAGATATAAGGCAGCCAGGTCCCATGAGGGAGCACTTGCCTGCACATATTTCGATTCTACCACACTGCTGCTGCTCCTGATTCCCTGGAACCATGTCAAGGTCTGTGGAGAGGTCACAGCCATTCACCCTGGAGGAGAACCTGGCATTGCTGGATGTGATCCTCCCACACTACCCCCTGCTGTATGGGCGACCAGGGTATCAGGTGAGTGCAGAGGCTACTAGCACAGACTGTGTCCCTTTTTTGTGACTGTGACTTCTGCCATTGTGTCCAGGTGTGACACACATGCTATGTACTGTAGGGGTGTCCCAGGGGGGGGGGGAATGCCTGATGTCTCCCAGCAGTGCCCACACAGAGGAGGGGTGTGTGCAGAGTCCTCCCAGCAGTGACCAGAGACAGGAGGGGTGGGTGCAGAGTCCTCCCAGCAGTGCCCAGAGGCAGGAGGGGTGGGTGCATAGTCCTCCCAGCAGTGCCCAGAGTCAGGAGGGGTGTGTGCAGAGTCCTCCCAGCAGTGCCCAGAGACAGGAGGGGTGGGTGCAGAGTCCTCCCAGCAGTGCCCAGAGACAGGAGGGGTGGGTGCCTATCACTCCCAGCAGTGCCCAGAGACAGGAGGGGTGTGTGCAGAGTCCTCCCAGCAGTGCCCAGAGACAGGAGGGGTGGGTGCCTATCACTCCCAGCAGTGCCCAGAGACAGGAGGGGTGTGTGCAGAGTCCTCCCAGCAGTGCCCAGAGACAGGAGGGGTGGGTGCAGAGTCCTCCCAGCAGTGCCGAGAGTCAGGATGGGTGTGTGCAGAGTCCTCCCAGCAGTGCCCAGAGACAGGAGGGGTGTGTGCAGAGTCCTCCCAGCAGTGCCCAGAGGCAGAAGGGGTGTGTGCAGAGTCCTCCCAGCAGTGCCCAGAGTCAGGAGGGGTGTGTGCAGAGTCCTCCCAGCAGCGCCCAGAGACAGGAGGGGTGGGTGCAGAGTCCTCCCAGCAGTGCCCAGAGACAGGAGGGGTGGGTGCCTATCACTCCCAGCAGTGCCCAGAGACAGGAGGGGTGGGTGCAGAGTCCTCCCAGCAGTGCCCAGAGGCAGGAGGGTTGGGTGCATAGTCCTCCCAGCAGTGCCCAGAGACAGGAGGGGTGGGTGCAGAGTCCTCCCAGCAGTGCCCAGAGACAGGAGTGGTGGGTGCCTATCACTCCCAGCAGTGCCCAGAGACAGGAGGGGTGTGTGCAGAGTCCTCCCAACAGTGCCCAGAGACAGGAGGGGTGGGTGCAGAGTCCTCCCAGCAGTGCCCAGAGACAGGAGGCGTGGGTGCAGAGTCCTCCCAGCAGTGCCCAGAGTCAGGAGGGGTGTGTGCAGAGTCCTCCCAGCAGTGTATCTACAACATACCAGAACTAAAAATCAAAAGAAGAACTAATTATTAATATTAATAATTAAAATATATTAATCATATATTTCAAAACATACAATTTCTTATAAATTCAAATAAAGTGTACACATATTTACAGTATACAATATAAATTAAAAAATATTAAACAGCTATAAAAAGTAGAAAAAAATATATATATTTTTTTTTCTGTTCATATATTAATGTCCAAAATATACATTACAAAAATAGATATCCACTATAAACAAATTATTACAATAATACAAATATTAAACAGTAATTATTTGATTACATGTTTATTTAAATGATTTAATTGTTATAATATGCCTAATAATAAACAATATTTTTTCTGTAATTAATATACGTTCCAACAACTATAAAACAATCATATTTTCCTTTGTACTATTTAATACAAAAAATTGCAATTTGCATTCTGATATAACTTCTATGTTTTATCCAACAAAAACTAAAATCTACAGAATTATTGTAAATTAAAACAAAGTAATTTAACTGTTCCTATTCAACTCTATATTTAATGATAATAATTGCTATTTAACAAACTTAATTAATTTACTACTCCCACTACAGACTTAACTTAATTAATTTACTATTCTCACTCCAAAATATATTTAATTAGGGTAGGTGCTGGACACTGAACTTAATTAAATTACTATTCCCACTCCAATCTATATTTAATTAGGGTAGGTGCTGGACAATGAACTTAATTAATTTACTATTCCCACTCCAGTCTATATTTAATTAAGATAAGTGCTGGACACTGAACTTAATAATTTACTATTCTCACTCCAATCTATATTTAATTAGGGTAGGTGCTGGACACTGAACTTAATTAATTTACTATTCCCACTCCAGTCTATATTTAATTAAGATAAGTGCTGGACACTAAACTTAATTAATTTACTATTCTCACTCCAATCTATATTGAATTACAGTAGGTGCTGGACACTGAACTTAATTAATTTACTATTCCCACTCCAAAATATATTTAATTAGGGTAGGTGCTGGACACTGAACTGAATAAATTAACTATTCTCACTCCAATCTATATTTAATTAGGATAGATGCTAGACACTGAACTTAATTAATTTACTATTCCCACTCCAGTCTATATTTAATTAAGATAAGTGCTGGACACGGAACTTAATTAATTTACTATTCTCACTCCAATCTATATTTAAGTAGAGTAGGTGCTTGACACTGAACTTAATTAATTTACTATTCTCACTCCAATCTATATTTAATTAGGGTAGGTGCTGGACACTGAACTTAATTAATTTACTATTCCCACTCCAGTCTATATTTAATTAAGATAAGTGCTGGACACTGAACTTAATAAATTTACGATTCTCACTCCAATCTATATTTAATTAGAGTAGGTGCTGGACACTGAACTTAATTAATTTACTATTCCCACTCCAGTCTATATTTAATTAAGATAAGTGCTGGGCACTAAACTTAATTAATTTACTATTCTCACTCCAATCTATATTTAATTAGGGTAGGTGCTGGACACTGAACTTAATTAATTTACTATTCCCACTCCAGTCTATATTTAATTAAGATAAGTGCTGGACACTGAACTTAATTAATTTACTATTCTCACTCCAATCTCTATTGAATTAGAGTAGGTGCTGGACACTAAACTTAATTAATTTACTATTCCCACTCCAAAATATATTTAATTAGGGTAGGTGCTGGACACTGAACTGAATACATTTACTATTCTCACTCCAATCTATATTTATTTAGGATAGATGCTAGACACTGAACTTAATTAATTTACTATTCCCACTCCAGTCTATATTAAATTAAGATAAGTGCTGGACACTGAACTTAATTAATTTACTATTCTCACTCCAATCTATATTTAATTAGAGTAGGTGCTGGACACTGAACTTAATTAATTTACTATTCCCACTACAGTCTATATTTAATTAAGATAAGTGCTGGACACTGAACTTAATTAATTTACTATTCTCACTCCAATCTATATTGAATTAGAGTAGGTGCTGGACACTGAACTTAATTAATTTACTATTCCCACTCCAGTCTATATTTAATTAAGATAAGTGCTGGACACTGAACTTAATTAATTTATTATTCTCACTCCAATCTATATTTAATTAGGGTAGGTGCTGGACACTGAACTTAATTAATTTACTATTCCCACTCCAGTCTATATTTAATTAGGGTAGGTGCTGGACACTGAACTGAATAAATGTACTATTCTCACTCCAATCTATATTTAATTAGGGTAGGTGAAAGACACTAAACTTAATTAATTTAGTATTCCCACTCCAAAATATATTTAATTACACTAGATCATGTATACTGATCTTAATTAATTTAATATTCCCACTCCAATATGTATTTAATTACAGTAGGTGCAATACAAATATATAAATATAAATATATAAACAAAAGGTTAATTTTAATCATTATTCAAAATTTTACATAAAACAATACCCACGCTTATCCTCTACAAATCCAACTCCCCAATCTGAAATGTATCCAAAAAAATTATATTATAATATATTTTTTGTAATTATAAATTACTCAATATTACAAATGTAAAATACTTTTTTAAAACACTCTCCACCCTTAGCCCCTATAACCCAACATCCACCTCATAAAATTAAATATACAAACCATAATTAATTTAAATATTTGTAAATAAATTGTATAAAATATTACAACAAAATAAAAATGTTTTAACACACCCCACCCTTATCCACTATAACCCAACATCCCACTCATACATGTAAATATTACATTCGAAATTTCATTGTTATTTCTAACTGAATTTTATTAAATATTCCAAAACAAATAAACATGTTTAAAACACTCCCCATCCTTATCCCCAATAACCCAACATACAACTCCTAAATTTAAAAATATAATATTTCAAATTTATTTCTAATTTTCAAAATTATTTTTTAAAAACATTCCAATTTTATAAAAAAAATTTAAAACACTCCCCACCCTTATCCCCTATAACCCAACATCCCACTCCTAAAATTAATTTTAAATTTTACAATCTAAATCAAATTTTAGAAATAATTTTTATACAATATTGCCAATATTTTACACAAATTTAAAAAACACCACACCCTTATCCCCATAACCCAACATCCCGCTCCTAAAATTAAATATAACATTCTAAATTTTATTCTAAATTTCTAAATATTTTTTACAAATTATTCCTAAATAATCAACATTTTTAAAATACTCCCCACCCTCATCCCCTATAACCCAACATCCCACTTCTAAAATAAAATATAAAAAACAAATTTTAATTCCAAATTTCTAAATAAATTTTATTTAATATTCCAAATTACAAACAAACATTTTACAACACTTCCCACCCTTATCCTCTGTAACCCAACATCCCGCTCCTAAAATTAAATATAAAATTCTAAATTACATTTAAAATTTATAAATAATTTTTTTTTTAAATTCCAAAATATATAAACATTTTTAAAACACTTCCCACCCTTATCCCCTGTAACCCAACATCCCACTCCTAAAATTAAATATAAATTTCAAATTTAAAATCAAATTTACTAATTAAATTTTACAATATATTAGAAAAAAATGTAACATTTTAAAAACACTCCCCTCCCTTATCCCCTATAACCCAACATCCCGCTCCTAAAATTAAACATAAAATGCAACATTTATTTCAAATATTCTAATTAAATTTAAAAAAATATTACAAAATTAATAAATATTTTTAGAACACTCCCCACCCTTATCCCCTATAACCCAACATCCTGCCCCTAAAACAATATAAATATTTCTTATATTATATACATTTAAACAATTTTTACAAACAACTTCAAAATATTTACTAAACATACAATAACGATATTTTTACATGTCGATATTATTACTAACGATATCACTTACATCGACATATAATTAAAAAAAAAAACGATATTTTTCACATCGATATTATCTATTTCGATATTTTTTACTTTAGATATTTTTAAAGTCGATATGTAGACTGCTCACCGAAATTTAGATTACAATGGGATAATTCACATAATTTTGTGAATTTCACTTTACACTTTTTAGGCTACAATTTCTGAAATTCAGCCATTCTACCACTTCATGTAATTACGCACCATATACAGTAAAATATTACCTTGAATACATAGGAACAACAGAATGCGAGTGACTGTTTTTCACTGTGCTTTTGTTTCTGCACTTTTATAGCAGTCCCTCTATGTTAAAAAATCACTGCAGATGAAAGTTTAATCTGCAGTGGTATTTAAACATAGAGGTGCCACTCCATAATGCTGCCCTCTTTAGAAAACACTGATGTGCATACGTCTTGGCCTCAACAAAATGCTCCTTTCATTGCCAAATCAATCTGTGCCAAGCTGATGGTCCAAAACATATGCATTTGGTGTTACATCAAGTAACACAGTGGTCCAGCTGTGAGGATGCACCACAGCTTGAATGTACAGCAGGCTGGCGGCTTCGAACTTTCAAAGCCATTTTTGGACATTCAGGATTTGGCAACCAAAGGAGCATTTTGTTGGCAGCCCTCTAATTGGCTTTATTCTGAAAATACCTGAATGGCATCACAATACTTATTATGGATTACATTGTATATTCAAGGACTTCTAATCCCAGTATACATTTGGTTTTACATCATGAGGCCTATCAGCGGGCAATAAGAGGCACTTGTGAAATCAAATAGTAGTCTGCATTAGTTGTTCATGCTGCCACTCTGCCGATGAGCAACGCGTTGAGTGAATGTAATTATGCCGATGACTTTGCCGATTTCGCTGCAGCTTCATAGAACAGTGATGTTTGTCTATGGGGGGTGCCGCCAGTGTTGTAGAAAACATGGGAGTAAAAAAAATAGTATATATATATATATATATATATATATATATATATATATATATATATATATATATATATATATATATATATATATATATATATATATATATATATCAAGGTTCCCACTGTGCTCACAGCTCGGGGCGCACTCTACATCCAGCTTGTATCAGGTCAAGGAAGAGGCCAGGTCACTCAGCGTTAGCAGAGACCTAACGCGATTAAGGCATGCGCCCTTCGTCAGAGGTATATCTGCTACCAAATTGACTGCTCACTTCAGGCATCCATTGTTTCTCCCTCATTTTATTTCGGTTGAATCACACTCAGCTGAGTATACAATCAAATGAATTCTGGGAACAGAAGTCCTGCTTAATAATGCTCCAGTGAGCTGGACGCAGTCAATTTCGGTAAAATGTCTTTAAATCATGGGTTCCCTTTCAAGTCGTCCTCCATTCAGCCATATGCCAGATAAACCCGCATCGCCGATAATTCCACCAGCAACAGGACCGCATGAATCCGCGGCGGTGCGCCCCCCGGCCGAGCAGGCCGTTTTATGTCAAGGTTCACACTGTGCTCACAGCTCGGGGCGCACTCTACATCCAGCTTGTATCAGGTCAAGGAAGAGGCCAGGTCACTCAGCGTTAGCAGAGACCTAACGCGTTTCAGGCATGCGCCCTTCATCAGAGGTATATCTGCTACCAAATTGACTGCTCACTTCAGGCATCCATTGTTTCTCCCTCATTTTATTTCGGTTGAATCACACTCAGGTGAGTATACAATCAAATGAATTCTGGGAACAGAAGTCCTGCATAATAATGCTCCAGTGAGATGGACGCAGTCAATTTCGGTAAAATGTCTTTAAATCATGGGTTCCCTTTCAACTCGTCCTCCATTCAGCCATATGCCAGATAAACCCGCATCGCCGATAATTCCACCAGCAACAGGACCGCATAAATCCGCGGTGGTGCGCCCCCCGGCCGAGCAGGCCGTTTTACGTCAAGGTTCACACTGTGCTCACAGCTCGGGGCGCACTCTACATCCAGCTTGTATCAGGTCAAGGAAGAGGCCAGGTCACTCAGCGTTAGCAGAGACCTAACGCGTTTCAGGCATGCGCCCTTCGTCAGAGGTATATCTGCTACCAAATTGACTGCTCACTTCAGGCATCCATTGTTTCTCCCTCATTTTATTTTGGTTATTATGCAGGACTTCTGTTCCCAGAATTCATTTGATTGTATACTCACCTGAGTGTGATTCTGCTAACGCTGAGTGACCTAGCCTCTTCCTTGACCTGATACAAGCTGGATGTAGAGTGCGCCCCGAGCTGTGAGCACAGTGTGAACCTTGATATATATATATATATATATAAATTCACAGAAAAAAACATAGGTTTCAGGCACGTTATAGTTAGGAATTAGCATTTAAAAAACCTCAGAAATTCAGTGAAAAAACCATAGGTTTCAGGGGTTTTATAGTTAGCTGGACTTTTCACTTGTACAAAACCATTGAAATTCCCCCGTTATAGTTAGTTCAGCTAACTATAACTCGCGCGCCCGCAATGCACTGCTGATGACGTCACATATTACATCACTCATGACATGGTCAGTGACATCACTCATGACATCACTGATGACATCTCAAATGACATCACTGATGACATCACTGATGACATCATCCAGTGAATGTGTGTTTTTCTGAAAATTAAATATGTTTTATATATGTATATCTCAAGGTCGATGGAAGAATAAATGGGTATATAATAGTCTAAATGGATGATTTGTTTTTGAAAAATTGATTGTGTAACTGACTGATTAAGTGTATCATAGTGAATACATGGCTTAGTGAGTAATGTTTAAATATGTAAATATCTGTATCAGTCTCTCACTTTGTGTATAAGTGGCTGCATGGGTTGGTGAGTAGCTACATGGGCGTCTATATAGGTTATTAGTTGGTTTTTTGAGTAACAGTCTGAGTTTCTGCATGGTTCGGTGGGGGGATTACGTAGTGCATAGGTGCATGAATGAGTGACTCACTGTTTGTATGTGTTGAAGACAGCATGTGTGCAGGACTGTATGGGTGGATGAGTGGGTGTATGGGTGTGTTAGTGAGTGAATGACTGTCTCAATAGTGTCTTTATGAGTAACTACATATGTTTTAAACTAGTATATGTGACTATTGGTGTATATAAGTGAGTATATGTGAGAGTGAGAGATTGAAAGAGTTCCTGTATGAATAAGTATGTGTTTCTATAAGTGATTGTTTAAAAGACTTAGGTGCCGATTACGATCTGGTAAAAACCGGGTACGAACCGTCGGTCGGAGAGTTTTCTCCGTCCGACTCGTACCCGGTCGGAAAACTTTACAAACATGGAATTACGATTCGCACGGAAACACCATTTCCGTACGAATCGTAAAAAACACCGACCGACGAAAATATACATACGAATGTGATCCGGGAATGCTGCGACGTGACGTCGGGACGCTTTCAGGCAGCGTTTCACGACCCAGGAAGTATGATTCGAACCGACAGCAGTCCGGACGGCGATATTTTCACGGCACCCAAAAAGTGCCGGAAAAGCGAAGTACGGCGAGAAACGACCAGAGTAGGTGGCCTGGTACCCCCCCCCAGCCCCCGTATGTACGTGCCGACCCCCCCCAGCCCCCGTACGTACGCGCCGACCCCCCCAGCCCCCATATGTACGTGCCGACCCCCCCCCAGCCCCCGTACGTACGCGCTGACCCCCCCCAGCCCCCGTATGTATGCGCTGACCCCCCAGCCCCCGTACGTACGTGTCGAACCCCCCGTGTACGTGTCGTCCCCCCCGTGTATGTACACCCGTGTACGTGTCGTACCCCCCGTGTATGTACACCCGTGTACGTGTCGTACCACCGTGTATATACACCCGTGTACGTTCGAGTCGTACCCCCACCCGTGTATGTACACCCGTGTACGTGTCGTACCCCCCGTGTATGTACACCCGTGTACGTGTCGTACCCCCTGTGTATGTACACCTGCGTACGTGTCGTACCCCCCGTGTATGTACACCCATGTATGTGTCGTACCCCCCGGTGTATGTACACCCATGTACCTTTGAGTCGTACCCCCATCCGTGTATGTACACCCGTGTACGTGTCGTACCCTCCGTGTATGTACACCCGTGTACGTGTCGTACCCCCTGTGTATGTACACCCGTGTATGAGTCGTACCCCCACCCGTGTATGTACACCCGTGTACGTGTCGTACCCCCGTGTATGTACACCCGTGTACGTTCGAGTCGTACCCCCACCCGTGTATGTACACCCGTGTACGTGTCGTACCCCCGTGTATGTACAAACGTGTACGTGTCGTACCCCCCGTGTATGTACACCCGTGTACGTGTCGTACCCCCCGTGTATGTACACCTGTGTACGTGTCATACCCCCGTGTATGTACACCCGTGTACGTTCGAGTCGTACCCCCACCCGTGTATGTACGGTGCATACCCCCAGCGCGTAGGTGTACATACACGGGGGTACGACACATACAGGGGTGTACATACAAGGGGGGTACGACACGTACACGGGTGTACATACACGGGGGTACGACACATACACGGGTGTACATACACGGGTGGGGGTACGACTCAAACGTACACGGGTGTACATACACGGCGGGTACGACACGTACACTGGTGTACATACACGGGGGTACGACACGTACACGGGTGTATATATATGGGGGTACGACACGTACACGGGTGTACATACACGGGGGGTACGACACGTACACGGGTGTACATACACGGGTGGGGGTATGACTCGAACGTACACGGGTGTACATACACGGGGGGTATGACACGTACACAGGTGTACATACATGGGGGTACGACACGTACACGGGTGTACGTACGGGGGCTGGGGGGAGTAGGCGCGTACATACGGGGGCTGGGGGGGTCAGCGCGTACGTACGGGGGCTGGGGGGGTTGGCGCGTACATACGGGGGCTGGGGGGGGTCGGCGCGTACGTACGGGGGCTGGGGGGGGTCGGCGCATACATACAGGGGCTGGGGGGGGCCGGCGCATACATATGGGGGTTGGGGGGGTCAGCGCGTACGTACGGGGGCTGGGGGGGGTCGGCGCATACATACGGGGGCTGGGGGGGTCGGCGCGTACATACGGGGGCTGGGGGGGGTCGGCGCATATGCGGGCACATGTCTCCATGGTTGCTATGGGAGTTCGGTGCGGACGGTGTTTTTTCCATACGGTTGTAACATCGGACGCACGGGATGGATCGTAATTCCGCGGTCGGACTTCACTTTTCACATTTGTACGGTGAATCGTCCGTGGACGTGTTGGACACATTTTCCGACCCGAGGACGTGTGGGGAATTATTCACAACGCGATTCGTATGGACTTTTTCCCATGCGAATCGTGATTGGCAGTTTGTACGGCACTTGTACGATTCGTACGGTAAAAAGACCGGATACGAGTCGTACGGGGAATTTTTTTACCGGATCGTAATCGGCACCTAAGTATGTGTAAGTTTCCGTAGAAGTAAGTGTGGTGGTGTGTGTATAACTGTATATGCAAGTAAATGTATGTTTGATTCTTTATTAGCATGAGTGACTATGTGTGTGAGTAACTCTATGGATGAGTGGCATTGTGTAACAGGATGTATAGGTGTATGAGTACATATGATGAGTGAGTACATGTATGAGTGACTGTATAGGACTGTTGGTGAATGAGTGGATGTGTATGTGGATCTTAGAATTACTGAAGAGGTTGTTGTAACTGTTATTGGTATGTCCATTGTTTTGAAATTTTTAGTCTCTATTTTTGAATGTGTGTATCAAAGGTTATATTAGGGTGAGAGGTCTGCCACTCTATCACAAGGATGATGTCATCAGTGATGTCATCAGTGATGTCATTTGAGATGTCATCAGTGATGTCATGAGTGATGTCACTGACCATGTCATGAGTGATGTAATATGTGACATCATCAGCAGTGCATTGCGGGCGCGCGAGTTATAGTTAGCTGAACTAACTATAACGGGGGAATTTTAATGGTTTTGTACAAGTGAAAAGTCCAGCTAACTATAAAACCCCTGAAACCTATGGTTTTTTCACTGAATTTCTGAGGTTTTTTAAATGCTAATTCCTAACTATAACGTGCCTGAAACCTATGGTTTTTTCTGTGAATTTCAAAGGGTTTTTAAATGCTAATTTCTAACTATGCCTACAGAGATAGGACATGTGAAGAAAGAAGAAAAAATGCACAGAAATAAAAAAAAGAAGTGCAGAAAGAAGCAACAGAAGTCCTCAAAGACGAAGAAAAGTGCAGGAAGAAGGATAACGTGCAGAAAGAACAAAAAGAAGAGCAGAAAGAAGCCTTGTTGCAAAATCATCCTGTACCCTCAACTTTTTCAGACGGATACTGGTGGTAACTGAGTCTGACTAACCAGTCCTAGAGCCAGTGCTATGTTAAAAGACACTTAGAATACAGTGAAAACACCTACATACACTAGGGAACATTATGCGTTGGGGTCCCCCTGTGATTAGCATGACCTCCTCTGTAAGCCCCTAGTATATAATAGGGCAGGGGGATTAAAACTACCTCTTAAAACAGGCCACAGGGCGTTTTTGCACACGTTAACTCAGGCCCCGTCCCCTCCCTTCACCACTGTGTAAACACGCCCTGTGTCCGTTTTTAGTTGGGAGATTAAGTTCATTTGAATCCTGATGGTCCCTAGAGTCGAACTAGCCCACTAGGTACCTCCAGTAAGTGCCACAGAGCTGCGTGGCAGAGAGGTGTAAAAAGTGGCACGGCCTGGACCACCTCTCTGCAATGCAGCTCAGTGGCGCTTACTGGAAGCACTTGGTGGGCTAGTTAGCCCCCAGGGGTCCTCAGTATTGAAGGGAAATTATATCTCCAATTTAAAACGTGCCATAGTGCGTGTTTGCACACGTCACCTCAGGCCCCGTCCCCTCCCTTCACCACTGTGTAAACGCGCCCTGTGTCACGTTCTTCTATTGTTCCGTTGAGTCGAGTGAAGCACAAGGGGTAAACCTCCCGACGTCCTCGGCTCTGAATAGGTAAACAGAGTGCCAGGGCAATCAGGCGAGGGAAAGGGATTTAGGATGGGAACAGCAGGGATAGGGATACCTGTAACATAACATAAATCATAACACACTTTACGGTACACATAAGGCAACCTACTCTCATTCGGTCTCACTAGGTGTGCCTCAACAGGGTGTCTCTCCAAAACATACTCAGGCAACAATAACCATGCCTTCAAAACCAATGTGACATAACAGAGGATCGCTCCCCTTCCAAGCAATTTACAACCGGTAGGACATTGCTACTTGAAAGCCCCCTTATGTTCCCTGCAAAGAAAAGGTGAAGAGCCAGGGACCTCTCTCACAAATTAGACCTGAACCTACTCAACTCTAAGGTCCTCGAGAATAAGTCCTAACTGATAGCGTGAAGTGCGCGGGGAGTAAAGTTACAGTCACGCTCTCCCCTCGAACCCTACACTCGTGGTATCTTCCAACCACTGACTATTGTCCCGCACAGTGCAGCCCCTCCTTCCTGCTGAGCTACCTGAACGTTGCGGTGGCAGTGTCTCCGGTGGTCCCACCGCACAGGTCCACAATCAGAGTAGGGAGCGTCCGCTCCTACTTCTTCTTCGGTCCAAGGTTTAGACAACGCGGCAACTCTCGTCCAGCGTTCCGTGAGTAGGGAGTGATCTCCTCCCTTTTTGCTCGCACCCAGAACCTTCAAACGCGGTGACGCTTACGTCAGCGTCCCGCAAACCAAGTCGTGTGGAGACCGATACTCGGGCCTCTTGTACCCCCTGACGAATCCTGTGTCGAGCGGGGCACACTGCTGTTTCTCTCGTGCTCGTGCGAGCTCCGGCGTTTCTTTCCTCGCCGCCTTCAGCCTCCACCGAAGCAAATCCAACTAGGCAGTATTACGCGCACCGATTGGTGCTCTGTGCCCGTACTTAACAGTTGTGACCACACCTCCTTCCCACCGAGATGTCTGGGAGTTGTGGTCCAACTGTAATTTCGGTAGGCGCCTTGCTCAGCGCCTGACACCCTGTGGCTGTTCTAAGTTGAGAGATTAAGTCCCCTTGAATCCTAAGGGTCCCTAGGGTCAAACTAGACCACTAGGTACCTCCAGTAAGGGCCACAGAGCTGCGTTGCAGAGAGGTGTAAAAAGGGGCTTGGCCTCAGAACACCTGTCTGCAGCGCAGCTCCCTGGCGCACACTGGAGATGCCTGTTGGGCTAGTTGGCCCTCAGGGACCCTCAGTATTGAAGAGGAATTAATTCCCCAACTTACAACTCGCCAGGGGGCGCATTTGCAGAGTGCTGCAAGGAGGGGGCGTGGCCTCCGGCACAATGCCAGTCTTTTATTTATTTTAATTTTTTAAGAAGGGGGGCTGTGTGGTTCCCCTTCTTATTCTAATTTATTGGCCCTGATGACCCTATCCCCCAGGGCCTGTCTCCTAATTATATTTTTTTGACCCCAATCCCCAGGGCCGGCCACTGATTTTTATTATTTTTAAAAAATATATATTTATAGACACACCTAGGACATACTGGACAAACCGTACGTACCTATCACCATGACGATTTGCGTGATATTCATTAAAAGGCGACTATGCATACAATGAATCCACGTGGAATGTATTTACACCACTAGTGAAGCTCTGACATGTCTGACGCCCTACCGTGCCTAATCCCGGTAGACACCCTTGTCGTTTATTTATACAAACATGGGTAGCTATTGACAGCACATTTAATACACATGCACACCAAGCCATTCAAAGGGGATTCAACAAAAATTCGACCAAAACTATGCAAGAAACCCCCCTCATGGTTAATAAAACACACATCCACTGCCGGATGTGTAATACTTTTTATTTTACTCTCTGGAAAGGGGACGAACATCACTTGAGAGTCACAGCGCGCTCCTGGCAGAGCCCAATGCTGTGTTACACCCACCATTGCCTGCTGAGTGCCACACACCTCTGTGTTGTATTCCACCAGCTAGTGCATATGCTATGACACTCTCTAGCCCATGTGCACTGTAACACCACCCCGTGAATATGTCATGCCACACTTGTCTTCGCACGGGTTATATTGCCCCATCTAATGTGCCTTCCTCGATGCCTATGTTATAACGCACAGTGCTATGCCATACATATTACAATCTGGGATCCATATCTTTGTCACAGTGCATATGCAACGTTACACTCCCCAGCACATATTTTATATTACAACTTTAGAGACTAGTTAGGTTACACAACACTGCCCTGTGCATATTACACTCCAAGGCGCATATCGCATAGCACGCGCTAGTGCTTGTGCTATCTCGCGCTCTCCAATGAATCTGTCATTGCGCACAATGTATTGCATATTATATTTCACACCCGGTTCATCTTATATCACACTTTTTGGTGCATAGTTTATACCATACACTATATCTAGTTTTCATTTTCAATCGTGCTCTCAGGACTATGTTCTATATAACACTGTGTTCAACTACCCTTTTCATGGGCATTACATTTTGCGATAGGGGGTGGAGGGTCAGGGGGTGTTTCTGCCAAGTGAACCCGGAGTCACAGTCACAAACGTCCTCTTCTTCCTGAATAAAAGTGAGATTATGCTGCATACTTGTTCATATTTTAAGTAGTTCGCACAGACACACGTTTTAAAAACAATAAAGTTCCTAATACCCGCCTTCTCTGAACAGTTAGCTTGCTGCCCCATCCCCTTCCTCCCTATCCTCTGTTGTGTGAATCCATGGACTAGCCTCCTCCCTCCTGCCATGCATGGTCTGATGTGCTGCCACTGCCCTCAATTTAGTATGATGTACCAGTCCATTCCTCCTGCCCTCCATTGCCCAATTCTATGCCCCATCATTGACCTCCTGCTTAAACTCTGTGCTTAGCTTGCTGCCCCTATTCTCCTTCCCCCTGCCCTCCGATGTCTTTGTGCATGCCCCTGCTCCATCCTTTTTGCCCACCATGTTCCATGGACCTGCCACTCCTATCTACTCTGAGTGTTCTGTTGAGCTGCCACTCCCCTCCCACCTGCCTAGCATTGTCAAATGACTGTAACCTGTCCCTGCCACCTCCACCCTGCCTGTCCACATGCCATGCCCCTATCCTCTCTCCTCCTGTCCTACATGGTCCATTGTACTGTCACACCCTTCTGCCCTCCCTGGTCTGTTGTGCTGCAACTGCTGCCTGCCCCGTGCGGTCTGTTGTGAGGCCCCTTCCCCTGAACTTTCTTGTCTGTGCACAGGTCCTGACCCTCCCTTCTATTCTCCATCGTCCTTTGTGCATGCCCCTGCACCCTCTTTCTTGCCCATCATAGCCATTGTGCTGCCACTAACCCTCCCACTTGCCATGCATGGTCTTCTGTGCTGCCATGGCCCCTCCCACCTTCCCTGTGTGGTCAGTTAGCTGCCCCTGACCCCCTCCCACCTTCCCTCCATGGTCTGTGTGTATTCCATCACAGTCTCACTGTTGCTCTTCATGGTGTGTCTTGCTTCTAGTGCCCATCCTGCCTGACCTCCATGGCTATCTTGCTGCTCCTGCCCTGCCCCCTAGCCCCCAGCCCTCTGTTTACATGTGCAGACCCCTACTCCCTCCCTCCTGGCTTGTCTGTTCCATTGTAATGCCCCTGATCCGTCCCTCCTACCCTTTATGGTCTGTTATGCTGCAGCTTTCTCTCCTGTTGTCCATCAAGGTCAGCTAGCTACCATTGCCCCTCTGTTCTCTGTTGTCCATGTGCATGGTCCTGTCCCCTCCCTCTTGCTTTCTATGGATTGTTGTCCCGCATGCCCTGTGTGGTGTATTGTGCTGCTGCAAACCCTGATGCCTGCCCTGCAGGGTCAGTTTGGTGCACCTCTCCATGTCCCTCCTGTCCTCTGTTATCCAAGTCCATGTCCCTACCCCATTTCCTTCCATGATCCAATGTACCATACTTGCGAACATTTTGAACTTGGTAAGAGGGAGATTTTGAAAAAAAACTGGGGTATTGATTTTCCCCTTTGAGTTACATTGAAAAAGACGAGATTGTAGACAGGAGACAGATCAAATAAAGCCCATTTGAGCTTAAAAACATTGGACATTTCCTGGCTGAATCGGGTCTGTTGGCATGTATGGTTGTACTATCATTGCCTCTTCCTTCTGCCCACAATGGTCTATTACATTGCCACAGCCTCTCTTGCAAGTCCTGTATTGTTGGTTTGTTGCCCCTGCCCCCTTTCCACTGCCCTCCATAGTCTGTTGTGCTGCCACGGCCCTTCCTGCCTGCTGAGTGTGGTTAAATTGTTGCCTTTGCACCCTCCTACCTGCCTTCAATTTTCAGAGTCCGTGCCCCTGGCCTCTGCCTCTCAACAGTATCCTAATGAACAACTAGATTGCTAACATTCTATATTTATTACAAAAGTGTGGAACGCCTGATGTCATCTTGATGTAATCAAAACTGTAATACCTAGAGCATTTCCTTTAGAAATTACATATATGAGAGCGTCTTATTGGCATCAAAATTATGGTTAGTGCTCTAAAAGACTAAAATAGGGACATATTTTCTGAGTTTTCAAATAGCGACAAAGCACTTTTAAATTATTTGTTATCTTTATGTTTTTTTATCCAGTTGACCACTTGATTAAATGTTGCACTTAGGGGAGAGGATGTGGTGTTACTTCCAGAACTGCAGACTTTGCAACTGGGGAACCAGGTTGGAGTTTCTGCTTCAGCTCGACATTCTGTGATTCTGGTCAAATCACTTAGTCTCCCCATGTCTACAACCAAAATGAATTTGTTCTTGTGTGATGTAACCAATGCTCATGTAAAGCACTCCAATACCTGACAAGTCTGCACTATATAACACTGCAAAAACACAAAATAATAAGTGTTTTGCACACTTCTGTCATTGGGCTATATTTAGGCTACATCTGGGCGATTTTGGGCTACATTTGGCCTCTTTTGTCTCCGGTGGCCATCTTGGGAGATTTATTTGTTATGAAGTTTCCTAATTTCCTCATGTACTGCAGTCTCCTCAGTAGGAAATGCTTTCAGTTTTTTACTTTGATTCCATCATGAAGGTATTCAGATATGTCACACATTTGCCATAAATTCTGAATGTTAGCACTCTAGTTGCTCATTAGATCACTGTAGTAAAACTACTGTTCACCATGGAAGTCTGCTCCTGGTATTAAAAGTGCATGTTTCAGTCTGCATGTCAGAATTTTTTAATGAAATAGAAGAGGATTTGAGAAGTCACACAAAATGTGCCCTCATTTTCTTTCTTCAGCATTAATCATAATTTCTATGGCAAAATGAACCCCCTCCTTGTGTTCCTTTTTAAATTACATGTTTTAAGTGTTACCAGTTTATTCCAATCAAGATGGCTTCAGGTGTGCCATACATTTGTCATAATGAAGACAGTAAGCTCTCTAGTTGTGTTTAAGAACACTCTGGGACATTCTGTCATTGGGCTATACTTGGGCTACATCTTGGTGATATTTGGGCTACATTTGGGCTCTTTTGTCTCTGGTGGCCATCTTGGGAGACTTATTTGTTATGAAGTTTCCTAATTTCCTCATTTACTGCAGTCTCCTCAGTAGGAAATACTTTCAGTTTTTTACTTTGATTCCATCAAGAAGGCATTCAGATGTGTCACACATTTGCCATAAATTCAGAATGTTAGCACTCTTTTTGCTCATTTGATCACTGTAGTAAAGCTACTGCTCACCAGGGAAAACTGCTGCTGGTATTGAAAGTCCATGTTTCAGTCTGCATGTCAGAATTTTTTAATGAAATAGAAGAGGCTTCGAGAAGTCACTCAAAATGTGCCCTTATTTTTCTTTCTGCAGCACTAATCATACTTTTTATTGAAAAATGAACCCCCTCATTTTGTTCCTCTTTAAATTAAATGTTTTAAGAGTTACCACTTTAATCCAAGCAAGATGGCTTCAGGTGTGCCATACGTTTATCATAAGTAGGTCTGTTAGCGATCTAGTTGTTCTTTGGAACACTCTGGGAAGCTGCAGTAGAACACAAAGGAATCAACTGACAGTCTCTGCCCTTGTTGGATGTACATGTTTTACTGAGAATGTCAGACTTCATTCTCACATGACTGAGAAAGATAATGTGAATTTACAGAAAATAAGCTCTCAGTTTAGCTTTTAGATCACCTTCCAAACCTCTGTGGGAAAAGCATGAGAAAATATTTTTCTCTCAATCATGATATCCCAGCAGAAGGCTTTTTCACATGGTGAAATCACCTTAGAACATACCACAATTCCTAAAATGAGTATGGTACCATCAACAAATGATTTATAATGTAACTAAAGTCTTAAAACCTTCTATTAACTGCAATGCTTTTTAATGAGGTGCTATCATGTATATTGGTCCCAAGATGGCTGCCAACACTTCTTGGATGAAGTGCTGACAGCCAATCAGATCTCAGGATGAGATGTGTGGTTAGGCTCCGCCCACATATATATATGATTTTACTTGTGATTTTCTCAGGAACTACTGAACAGATTGACACCAGACCTGCAAAGGGCACATCCCTGAGCTGAGGACTACCTCTCTGCCAAATTTCAAGTAATTCTGTTCAGCCGTTCGGGCTGTACCTTGGACTAAAGGTCCCTATGGATAATTGCATGGGGAAAACGCGTTTTGGGACCCCCCTTTTTTCTCAGTCTCCGCATGACGAATCCCCCCGAGACTTTCAGGGTAGGAGCGGAGCGGAGCGCCCCACCTATTTTGAAAATTCCGCGAGGCTTCGTCAACCGGCGCCAAAGTTATTCCAAATAGAATGTTGCGGATTTCCTATGGAAACACGGTCCTAACTATAACTATCTACTGGCGACCGCCAGTAGATAATATATATATATATATATATATATAGATTTATATATATATATGAACCAAATGCTCTCTCCCCAGTAGATAGAAAGCACGTCACAGCTCCGGAGTGCAGAAAACGGCTTTATTGAATTTCTTGCACACTGTGACATAGGTCCATGAAACGCTTTTGGCAGACGCGTTTCAGCCTTGATTCGCTTTCTTCAGTGCCAGTTCCATGGGCTCCTCATTGTCCTTGGGTGTCAAACAAAGATGTTATAATGACTACTCCCAGTCAGGTGATTACTTGCCCCTCCTCCATCTCAAGGGTGTGTCAAACATCTTGCGTTTATCCTGCCAGGCACACAGCATGCTAGTAGTTGTGTGTGTGTGTTTGAACCAGTCCTTGCGGAACAGATGAATAAATTTACACCACCACAGCTAACAAATGCGTTTCAGCCATTCTTAACTGCACATGGATAGTCCGTCCTTTATGTTATTGACGACAATGGGTGAGGGACTTTGTAATAAATAACAAATGAGCTGTAAGCAATGCTATCATTGACAGAGGCAGTAATGGGCAAAATGCATTTGATAGCTGTGGTGCAATACATTTATTTTGACAAACTCCTAGGTGTGCATATGTATATGTTCCGCAAGGATTGGTTTGCATTGTAAAGCAGATTCGCCTCCGCGAGGTAGTGTTACCCGTCATGTTTTGAGAACTATATAGAGGAATATATATATAAATATGTGATCAAGGCCTCTGGTAGGCTGAAATGCGTCATGCAGGCATTGCTGTGAACGAAATAAAATAATTCACTCACTTGCAACTTGGGTCGGTTCTCGTCTGTTCCTGCTCAGTTTTTTACTTTGATTCCATCATGAAGGTATTCAGATATGTCACACATTTGCCATAAATTCTGAATGTTAGCACTCTAGTTGCTCATTAGATCACTGTAGTAAAACTACTGTTCACCATGGAAGTCTGCTCCTGGTATTAAAAGTGCATGTTTCAGTCTGCATGTCAGAATTTTTTAATGAAATAGAAGAGGATTTGAGAAGTCACACAAAATGTGCCCTCATTTTCTTTCTTCAGCATTAATCATAATTTCTATGGCAAAATGAACCCCCTCCTTGTGTTCCTTTTTAAATTACATGTTTTAAGTGTTACCAGTTTATTCCAATCAAGATGGCTTCAGGTGTGCCATACATTTGTCATAATGAAGACAGTAAGCTCTCTAGTTGTGTTTAAGAACACTCTGGGACATTCTGTCATTGGGCTATACTTGGGCTACATCTTGGTGATATTTGGGCTACATTTGGGCTCTTTTGTCTCTGGTGGCCATCTTGGGAGACTTATTTGTTATGAAGTTTCCTAATTTCCTCATTTACTGCAGTCTCCTCAGTAGGAAATACTTTCAGTTTTTTACTTTGATTCCATCAAGAAGGCATTCAGATGTGTCACACATTTGCCATAAATTCAGAATGTTAGCACTCTTTTTGCTCATTTGATCACTGTAGTAAAGCTACTGCTCACCAGGGAAAACTGCTGCTGGTATTGAAAGTCCATGTTTCAGTCTGCATGTCAGAATTTTTTAATGAAATAGAAGAGGCTTCGAGAAGTCACTCAAAATGTGCCCTTATTTTTCTTTCTGCAGCACTAATCATACTTTTTATTGAAAAATGAACCCCCTCATTTTGTTCCTCTTTAAATTAAATGTTTTAAGAGTTACCACTTTAATCCAAGCAAGATGGCTTCAGGTGTGCCATACGTTTATCATAAGTAGGTCTGTTAGCGATCTAGTTGTTCTTTGGAACACTCTGGGAAGCTGCAGTAGAACACAAAGGAATCAACTGACAGTCTCCGGTGATCAGGAGTGCTCCAGGTGAAATTCCCGTCATATATATATATATATATATATATATATATATATATATATATCCCAAAACTGCAAAGCAATCCACGTGCACTCTCAGGAGAAAAACCACAAACGAGAGTAATACAGGAAAGGGGTGTTTAATCCACAACGCGTTTCAGCTCGAAAGCCTTGTTCACGTGGATGATCGTGTAAACAAGGTAACTGATAAAGTTTAATACATGAACATAAACATAGGACAAAAGGAAAGCCGGTGGTCAACAGAGTGAAAACTTAGGCAGACATCCTGAAACGTTAGATGCTGAATAGCACATAGCCAAATTGCATTTAGAGCTTGCCACAAAATAATAATGTCAACCTCGTAATAGGTAAATAATAATGAAAAGTAAATAAATGCTGATGCAGTGATTCAGACAATGGTAAAATACCATTTCACAGCGCGTCACAAAATTACATGATGTAATGCCTAACAAACAGTGGATAGCAGGGAGTTGATATCAAGTGCTTGCAAAATCGCTACAGGCATATTGGTAGTAAATCTACTCAGGGACCATAGCTGGGAGGCAAGAGAAATAATGGACTGACTCAGAAAGATGAATGCATAGTGCAAGATGAAGATGCCAGTGCATCGTCATATTGTGAGTGTGCAAATACAATACAGCGGTCTGAGTGGCAGTGTCCGCAGCGACCCAAAGTGAGTGTCTGTAAAGATGCAATGGGCAATGTAGCGTGTATGTACATGCCAGAAATCTATGACAAATGCAAAATAGTAAGGGTTGGAGTTCAACTGTACCACGGTTATCCAAATGCAATAGCAAAGAAACAGAGTTCATCAGTTACCGTTCTCAAAAGGGTGAAGAAACGGAAGGAAGGGTAGGTGGCCCATGTGAGGTGAGTGCCAGTGAACGGGCACCTTCCTTTCTTCCTAAAATAGAAAAGAGACAACAAAATGTTAAAATTGCTTAAACACATACTTATAAAAGTTACAGTACACAATCTAATGAGGAAAAGGAATTAGACATGAGAGGAAGGGAGAGAAAACCAAGATCATGTATACATGTCAATAATGAAAACCACAAATGCAAACACAATTATTCCTTTAAGTGTACAGATAATTCCTCATCCTGGTTAAGGCCCCCCGGATGTTTGGTTTGGAACTCAACTATATATTTAGATTCACGCTGCCTCAGTTTGAGTACCCTGTTGCCTCCTCTTGGATTTTTTGTAATCTGTTCTAAGATGAATAAAGTAAGGAGTTCAGGGTTTGAGAAATGTTTGTCTTTGAAATGGCGAGCCACAGGATATTTGTCCTCTTTGTGAATTATGGCTCGATAATGCTCAAGGACGCGTTTTTTTGCAAGGAGCGTAGTGCTACCAATGGACCACAGATCGCAAGGACACTCTATTACATAAACGACAAAAGTGGTGCTACATGTCAAGAATTCCCTGATTTCTTTAGTGATACCATTGTAGTTGATTTTATTGCGGTACTTGCTGTTCTTACAGGCTTTACAATGTCCGCAAGGATAAAATCCCTCAGGCCCATGTTGCTGTCTGGTTGGATATATGGTGACATCACTTCTCACTACCATGTCTCTGATACTCCTGCCTTTGCGGTAGGTAATGCTGGGTCTATTGGGGATGGTCTCACCAATGATGTTGTCGCACTTAAGGATATCCCAATTTTTAGCTACAATTTTATGTATGTTGTTGGAATCTGAGTTAAAAGTCATGATCATCCTGGTTGTGTCATTATTGTCATCAACTGTTTCGACCAGTTTGTCTGAGATGGTAAGATCCCTGGGTATGGCGTCTGCTCTTTCTTTGGCTCTGAGGAGAAACCAATTAGGGTAGCCCCTGAGTTTGAAACGTGACATCATCTCTCTGCTTATCCTTTCGTAAGCCACTGAGGTGCTATATATATATTTTATTTTTCACTGATAAACCCATAGGTTTCAGGGCTGTTGTAGTTAGCTGGACATTTCACTCGTACAAAACACTTGAAATTCCTCTGTTATAGTTAGTTCTGCTAACTATAACTTGCGCGCCCGCAATCCACTGCTGATGATGTGACATATTACATCATTCATGACATGGTCAGTGACATCACTGATGACATCACTGATGACATCTCAAATGACATCACTGATGACATCACTGATGACATCATCCAGTGAATGTGGTTTGGTTAGTTATTTAAATATGTATTATATATATAGCAATCTGCATTGAAGAATGAGTGGATATATAAATATCTTGATGGAGGATTTAGTAGCAGTGTGATTGACTGTTTACTTGACTAATTTATAGTGTCTCACTAAAAATATTGGATAGTGACTAAACTGTGAATATCTGTATCACTTTGTCAGTTGTTGTGTAAACTTCTGCACCAGTTGGTTACTAGCTACGTGAAAGTCTATATTAGTTATTGATTACTTAACTGAGAATTTGTATGGGAGAGTGAATGTTGTGTGGCTCGGTGGGGGGTGTGTGACTGTCCAAAGATCTGCGAATAGTTGATTCAGTAGGTATATGAGGTTAAGACTGCATGTTATAACAGTTGTTTAGGTGAGTGAATATCTTTATGGGTGTGGTGATGAGCCAATATATGTCTCAATGGTACATGTCCAACAAACTGGGAAAATAAAAGCCAGTGTATGTGTCAGTTGTTGTATATAAATAAGTATATATATGACTCAGTGATTATATGAGTGACTGTATGAATAACTGTATACTTGTAATAGTGTTTTTATAACACACTAAGTATGATTTATTATCTATATGAATAGATGAAGTGGTGTTTTTATAAGTGTATAGGTAAGTAAAAGTAAGTATGATCCATTGTTTGCATAAGTGAGTAGGATGACTTCATAAGTAATTAGGATGGGTGCTGGTGTGTAATGTCGATATAGGTGTATATGTATATTTGATAGTGTTCTATTGATCTTTGACAGCATGCATGAGTGAATCTATAGGTAAGTGATAAGATGTGTGTATAGATCTAGGAATCACTGAGTGGGTGTTTAGAAACTTGTATTGGTGTGTCAATGGATTCAAATATGGCACTCTGTATTTTACAGTGAGTGATGAAAGGTTATACTAGTGTATGATGAGGTGTATCTGATTGTCACATGGATGATGCCATCAGTGATGTCATCAGTGATGTCATTTGAGATTAGGCCTGGGCAAAAATTTCGTTCCGTTCGCGGAAATTGCGATAATTTGACATTTTTGCGTTCCGCGGAGAGCGCGAAAATGTCAAAAATTCCGGTTTCCGCAGCTTGGCGATAATTTGTTTCTTGCTCGCGCTGTAAAATGATACATTCTCGCGCGCGCGCGATCGCCTTACCTGAATCCCTGCGTTCGCCGACAAGTTTTCTTGATCCGGTCGCGTTCTCCATGAGATGTTGTATTGTTTTTAGCCATTTGCGCTGTCTCGCGACAGTTCGCGCCCGCAGTGACGTCATGCGTCGCGCGATCACGTCTTTCTTCTCGCGATCATGCACCGCGAGAACAACTCAAAACAAGATGGCCGCGCCCGCAAGCAACCACATGGGTAAGTTGGCGACCCGCAACCATGCAGAAAATCTCGCGAACATGCCGGAAAAAAACTTCCGCATCTTTGCGATATTTCTGCTTGTTTGCGATAATTTTAAACATTCTCGCGATAATTTGCGAAGGTTAATTCCGCAAATTCCGCCCACCCCTATTTGAGATGGCATCAGTGATGTCACTGACCATGTCATGAATGATGTAATATGTGACATCATCAGCAATGGATTGCTGGCGCGTGAGATGTAGTTAGTACAACTAACTATATCGGAGAAATTTCAATGGTTTTGTTCGAGTGAAATGTCCAGCTAACTATAACACCGCTAAAACCTATTGTTTTTTTCAGTGAATTTCTAAGTTTTTTTAAATGCTAATTCCTAACTATATCAGGCCTGAAACCTATGGTTTTTTCAGTGAGTTTCAAAGGTTTTGTAAATGACAATTTTTAATGTATTAATTGTTATACTGATTTTTTTATACTGATTACTTTATTTTTAGATATATTTTTAAAAATTTTTTAATTACATTATAATTACATTATACATTACAATACAAAATATATTTTCTCAGAATTAATTACTTTAGTTTAAATATTGGCAAATAGGCAACAGACTTTTAAGTACAGTAGTTACAGTTGTTGCAATGGGCAACATAATTTCAAACACAAAGCAACATTGAGCTCAATGTGAATTTCTAGTTAAATGCAATTAGTTACTTTATGGATTACTTTTCTAACCACAGGACTGGATCCTAGATTCAGTCCTTCGACATCTCCTGTAAACAGTTGAGCAAAAGCGTTTTGGTTACAGTAGTTATGTTTAAGGAATATTATTGTATTTTAAAAGTTGACAATTGGAAACATTTTCACATAGAATCACCAATGTTATCCAATGGCAGAAAATTCACTTAGCAGGTAAGTAGTGTTATCGTTACTTTCTCTTACTCAGTGGTGGATCCTGGATCCAGCACTGGCCAACCTCCTGTAAACAGTTGAAAGAATGTGTTTAAGTCATACAGACGATTTTTTAGGAACATTTTTAGTTTGTGAAAATAGACACTTAGAAACTTTTCTGCAGAAAACCACACAATGGATTCCTATGGAAGGAAATACAAGTTACTGGTAAGTACGCTTAGAATTGCTTTTCAGAGTCAGTGCTGTGCTAAAAGATGCAGCCCTGGGTTCTATCCTGATAAAACCTGTGAGTAAATCGGAATTCGTAGTTCGGCTGATTTTAGAGGAATATTTGTACTGGAGGTACCTGGTGGGCTAGTTGGACCCTAGGGGTCCTCTGGATTGAAGGGGAATGAATTCCCCAACTTAAAACGCGCCACAGGGTGTGTTTGCACAGTATCACCTCATGCCCCGCCCCCTACCTTCACCACTGTGCAAAGGCGCCCCGTGGCGCGTTTTAAGTTGGGAGATTAAGTCCCCTTGAATCCTGAGGTCCCCTGGCGGCCAACTAGCCCACCAGGTACCTCCAGTAAGCGCCACGGAGCTGCCTTGGAAAGACGTGTAAAAAGGGGCGTGGCCTCATTACACCTCTCTGCAACGCAGCCCCCTGGCGCATACTGGAGGTTCCTGGTGGGCTAGTTGGCCCCCAGGGACCCCCAGTATTCAAGGAGAATTAGATCCCCCTCTGCAAACGCGCCAGGGGGCGTGTTTGCAGAGTGGTGCAAGGAGGGGCGTGGCCTCCGGGCCGATCCGTCTTTATTTTTTTTATTTTTTTTTAGAAGGGGGGCTGTGTAGCCCCCCCTTATTTTTCTGCTTTCTTGACCCTGGGGACCCCATCCCCCAGGGCCCGTCCCCATTATTTTTTGACTTTTTTTTTTAAATCAAAAATCGGGAAGGGGGCCGCGTGGACCCCTTTCCAAGGCCCTAATTTGCCCTGGGTACCCCATCCCCTGGGGCATGGCACTTTGTTTTTTTAATTTTTCCATTTTGGAGGGGGGCTGCCTTGCCCCCTCATGTGGCCCCTTTTGGCCCCGGGAACCCCATCCCCCGGGGCTGTGTGTTTTTTTTTGTTTGTAATTTTTATGAGGGGGTCACGTGGCCCCCCTCCTGGGCCACTCCTGGCCCCGGGGACCCCATTCCCCGGTGCCTGGCCACCTCGTTGGATCCCCCCACGGTCCCAGCATGCTGCTTCCCATGTGGAAAAGCAATCTGCTGTGCTTCATTGAAGCGAGAGCAGGTTTTCCTGCTCCCGCTTCAAAGAAGCAAAGCAGTTTGCAATGGCAGGGTGGGAGCCGCAAGGCTCCCGCCCTGCCATTGCAAACAGCAGTGTCCCGGGGGTGGGCGCCCCTGGACATTGCAGGAGCCGGCCCTGGGGGGTGGCCCCCCTCCCACTTAATTTAAAGCCCAGGGGGGGGTGGTCCCCGGGGCTTGGGGGTCCGTGACGGACCCCCTATGTTAAATAATTAGTCCCCGGGGAGGTGGCGGTCCCCGGGGCATGTGGGGGGGCTCGAGCACCCCCACACAGGGTTTTTTTAAATTTAAAAAAAACAAGCCCGGGGGGTGGCGGTCCCCGGGGCTGCGGGAGGCCATGAGCCCCCCCACATATTCAATCTTGGAGCCCCAGGGGGTGGTGGTCCCAGGGGCAGTGTGGGGGGGATTGGGACCCCCAAACACTTTTTTTTATATTATGCCCCCGGGGGCAAAATAGAAGATTCAGCGCGGGAGGACGCTCTTAATTTTTTTTTATTTTCTTCCGAAATTCGCGCTGGGTGCGCTTATCTCACTGATTTGTTTTTTTAAAAAAAATCTTTTTTTGGCCTTGGGGGTCCTTGTGGGACCCCCTGAGCAGACTTAGGGGGTCAGGGTGTTTCTACACTGCCCCCTTGTCGCGTTGTTTGCCTTTGTTTTTCAGGTTTCTTGTGCCTCGGTTCTACCGAGGCACAAGATGGCTGCCAACACTTCCTGATCTGGAGTGTTGACAGCCAATTAGAATACAGCTCGTGCACGGCAGGGTGCACGCTGGGTGCGGGGAGGGTGCACAGATCCTCTGAGCCCATAGATATCACTAACATTTTTACCCTAATTTTCTCAGGAACTACTGAACGGATTTACACCATTTAAGCAAAAGGCACGAGTCTTAATTGAGGACTACCTCTTTGCCAAATTTGGTGTAATTCCGTTCAGCAGTTCAGGCTGTAGCTGCGTCAACAGGTCCTATGGGAAAATGCATGGGGAAAACGCATTTTGGGACCCCCCTTTTTTCTCGGCCCCCCGACGAATCACCGTGAAATTTTCAGGATAGGAGCAGACCGGAGCTGGCCAAAAGTTTGGAAAATTTCGCGAAGATTCGTCAATCGGCGCCAACGTTATTCTAAATAGAATGTTGCGGATTTCCTATGGAAAATAGGTCCTAACTATATCTACCTACAGGCGACCGCCAGTAGGTATTTTATATATATATATATATATATATATATATATATATATATATATATATATATATATATTTCTCACCAATTCCCCCAGGGATTTTACAACGCACTCCACGGACTCTTACTCCATTCAATTCCTTTTATTTTGTTGATTTAGCAGGCAGACCGGTTTCGGCGCATCGCCTTTCTCAATGCCTTAAGTGCAGATCGTTCACAACGTCCCCATTTAAATAACAATCCGAACTTCCCTCTTTGATTAGGAAACGGCACCCGCCTGCAAGTAGTTCGGTGGCAAGTGGCATTTGTTGAAAACATTAAATTCACCACCGGAACTGCCGCCACTGAACACCGACGTAAAGCCCATCAACACTCAGTTTGGCATTTACTATAAATGAAGGAATACGGTTACTGAACTGTCTCCTATGGTCTTATCTGAGATGTGAAGTGGAGCTCGGCAGGGCGAGGAACAACCCACAATTCAGCCCCCATGGTGAGTGAAAATCTCTTCGTGATGCAGAATACAAGTTGGCTTTCTCGCAACTACATAAGTGGAAATTCATTACTTTAATGCCAATACACGAGAATGCAACCAGACTCACTCAGAGCTTATTTAAATACTCACATGAAGACATGGCGGACATGAAAATTACAAGAGACTGACTCTACTAAAGTCCGTCGTCACTCACTGACTTTCCTAATCAAAGAGGGAAGTTCGGATTGTTATTTAAATGGGGGCGTTGTGAACGATCTGCACTTAAGGCATTGAGAAAGGCGATGCGCCGAAACCGGTCTGCCTGCTAAATCAACAAAATAAAAGGAATTGAATGGAGTAAGAGTGCGTGGAGTGCTTTGTAAAATCCCTGGGGGAATTGGTGAGAAATGTTTTGCGTGTTAAGCCACTAACACGCCAACGGCACCCGCCTGCAAGTAGTTCGGTGGCAAGTGGCATTTGTTGAAAACAAAAATATATATATATATATATATTATATATATATATATATATATATATATATATATATATATATATATATATATATATATATATATATATATATATATATATATTACCTACTGGCGGTCGCCAGTAGGTAGTTATAGTTAGGACCCTGTTTCCGTAGGAAATCCGCAACATTCTATTTTGAATAACTTTGGCGCCGGTCGACGAATCCTCGCGAATTTCTCAAAATAGGTGGGGCGCTACGCTCCGCTCCTACCCTGAAAGTCTCGGGGGGATTCGTCAAGCGGAGGCTGAGATAAAAGGGGGGTCCCAAAACGCGTTTTTCCCATGCATTTTTCCATAGGACCTTTAGACAGGGCTACAGCCCGAACGGCTGAACAGAATTACTAGAAATTTGGCAGAGAGGTAGTCCTCAGGTCAAGGAAGTGCCTTTTGTAGGTTTGGTGTAAATCTGTTCAGTAGATTCTGAGAAAATAGCTTTTAAATCAATATATATATCTGAGCCAGCTTACGGTACGCTTACGGTACGCTTACCGTACGCGTACGGTGGCGTGCGCGAGCGCGATTCTGATTGGCTCTTAGATCTTAGTAAACATTCGAATCGGCCGAAACCAGGAAGCGGCGGCCGCCATTTCGTGTGTTTCACTCAGAAAAAAAAGAGTGATAACAAGAAAAGGGGGCAAGGAGGAGAGTTACAGACCCCCTTACATTTGTGAGGGGGTCAAAGAAGGACAGAAAAGTACAAAGAAAACATTTATTGATTTTAAAAAAAATCACGGGGTACCCGTACGGTAAGCGTACGGTAACAAAAAAATAAATAAAAGAAATGAAATTCAGATTTAAGTGTTTAGTTATTAGGGGGCTCTAAAAAGAGCCGTTGTGTTTATAAAGTTATTTTTTAGTGGTACCTACAAGTAAGTACCGATGCAGAGTCTAAGGTTCAAGAGGAAGACTCTGTTTCCTTCATCATTGAAGTGCACACCATCTCCTCTATAAATGTCTTGCATGTCGTAACGCAAGTTGTTGTGGTAAATGGAACCCATACCATAGTCACGGAGGAAAGCAGAAACAGATTTGTTGACGTGCTTTCTTGCTTTGTCAATCTGCGGACAGAAATGATTGGACCAGTTCCATTTTTGCCTTTGGCATATGTTGGAAAACACAAAGGCAGTTTTAGGGAAAAGTGAAAACAGTTGTGCAAAGGTGTCCTTCATAAGCATTTCCAGACCTACCCCAGTCAAAGTGCCTAGGTCATTGCCACCACAGTGCACTATTATGAGGTCAGGGTGTTGGATTTGCATGAAGGATTTCACCAATGGCATCAATTGGTGCCACTTTAACCCTCTCTGACCAATCCATTTAATGTCTACATTTGGCAAAGCAAGGTCTCTCACCATACCTGTTTTCTCTGCATACTTTTCACTCCAGAAGACATAGCTGTGCCCTACAATCCACACTGTGAACATCTTCAAAGGAGATCTGGATGCACTCAGGAGGTGTAATTCAGTAGAATGGTAAAAAGAAATGAAAGACAGTTTGGAAATGGAGGCATACATATTTTTTTATAAAAAAAAAGAACTGATTGGCTGTTTCATACCATTCTACACTAAAAACTAGGCTGTATGTGTAAATTTATAGAAGCATGTTTTGTATTGGTACAGAAAAATGTGTTACCAAAGAACAGTACTATGGATTTGCTGTAAGGTTTGAAAAGTCAAGCACTCTTGCTCTGTGGAATTGAAACATTGTTTGGCGAACTTCTGACCTAACTCCACACAGCAGTGTTCCATGAGCTGTTGCTATGGTAGCAGGCAGAAGTCAAGTTGGGGGAAGGGTACTAGGCAGAAGTCAAGTTGGGGGAAGGGTACTTTTGGAAAAGGGTTGGTTTTCAACCAATAGAAATGTGTGATTACATTTGAAAAAAAGGGGGAAGCACTGAGATTTGAAACTTACATGTATATGTGTGGAAAAATAGAGGGAAACTTTGCCATTATCTGGTTCTGCTGAGAGGAGAGAGGTGTAGAGAACAGAGATCCTGGCTCTGATAATCTGCTGTTTGAGTGCCACATTTCTTTCACAACTAACTAATTTTAAAGGTGAGGTTAGAGTTTGAGAGGAGATGTATATGGTAAATTAAGAAATGAATAATAGAAATGTAATTCTTTTTGTTGAAGTTGCATTTATTATTTTCTGTTTTGGGAGAAATTTAAATGTGAGGAACATGTAAAATAATATGGACTATGTTTTCACGATAAATTAAGGTGTATTGGTATAAAAAAAGAATAGTTTAAGGGTTTGAGGTTGGACTCAGTAATGCAAATACATTCAGCATCACTAAGGCTGGTTGCCCTTGGTGGAATGTAGGCAGTCACCCAGGTTACACATGTTGGGAAATATAGGCAGAGATTTATTGTGTACAACTCTGGTAATTTTATATTTGCATTAGTAGGAAAAAGGGGGAGCGATTTTTTGGTGCAGAAGCAGACTCTTAGCACACACCCAGCTCCTTTCCATGTATAATCATGCACAGTATTTACAAGCGAGTGGGGTTTGAGGTTTCAGTCTGTAATGCAAATACATTCAGCATCACTAAGGCTGGTTGCCCTTGCTGGAGTGTAGGCAGTCACCCAGGATACACATGGTGGTGGTCTGAAAAAGCAGTTTGGACATGGGCTTTTTTAAAAATCTGAAAAGTGGATTCATAATGTGTCAGTCTGTAAAAGTGATTATCACTTGCCAAAAAAAAAGAGCAGTAAGTGTGCTTTCAAATTGGCAAAGAAATTTCGTTTTGTGACTAATGTGAAAACATGACTCTGTGTGCAAATAGGAATTACAGGCAGAGATTTATTGCGTTTTGCTCTGGTGATTTCACAGTTGCATTAGTAGGAAAAAGGGGGAGCGATTTTTTGGTGCAGAAGCAGACTCTTAGCACACACCCAGCTCCTTTCCATGTATAATCATGCACAGTATTTACAAGCGAGTGGGGTTTGAGGTTTCAGTCTGTAATGCAAATACATTCAGCATCACTAAGGCTGGTTGCCCTTGCTGGAGTGTAGGCAGTCACCCAGGATACGCATGGTGGTGGTCTGAAAAAGCAGTCTGGACATGGGCTTTTTAAAAAATCTGAAAAGTGGACTCATAATGTGTCAGTCTGTAAAAGTGATTATCACTTGCCAAAAAAAAAGAGCAGTAAGTGTGCATTCAAATTGGCAAAGAAATTTCGTTTTGTGACTAATGTGAAAACATGACTCTGTGTGCAAATAGGAATTACAGGCAGAGATTTATTGCGTTTTGCTCTGGTGATTTCACAGTTGCATTAGTAGGAAAAAGGGGGAGCGATTTTTTGGTGCAGAAGCAGACTCTTAGCACACACCCAGCTCCTTTCCATGTATAATCATGCACAGTATTTACAAGCGAGTGGGGTTTGAGGTTTCAGTCTGTAATGCAAATACATTCAGCATCACTAAGGCTGGTTGCCCTTGCTGGAGTGTAGGCAGTCACCCAGGATACGCATGGTGGTGGTCTGAAAAAGCAGTCTGGACATGGGCTTTTTAAAAAATCTGAAAAGTGGATTCATAATGTGTCAGTCTGTAAAAGTGATTATCACTTGCCAAAAAAAAAGAGCAGTAAGTGTGCATTCAAATTGGCAAAGAAATTTCGTTTTGTGACTAATGTGAAAACATGACTCTGTGTGCAAATAGGAATTACAGGCAGAGATTTATTGCGTTTTGCTCTGGTGATTTCACAGTTGCATTAGTAGGAAAAAGGGGGAGCGATTTTTTGGTGCAGAAGCAGACTCTTAGCACACACCCAGCTCCTTTCCATGTATAATCATGCACAGTATTTACAAGCGAGTGGGGTTTGAGGTTTCAGTCTGTAATGCAAATACATTCAGCATCACTAAGGCTGGTTGCCCTTGCTGGAGTGTAGGCAGTCACCCAGGATACGCATGGTGGTGGTCTGAAAAAGCAGTCTGGACATGGGCTTTTTAAAAAATCTAAAAAGTGGATTCATAATGTGTCAGTCTGTAAAAGTGATTATCACTTGCCAAAAAAAAGAGCAGTAAGTGTGCTCTCAAATTGGCAAAGAAATTTCGTTTTGTGACTAATGTGAAAACATGACTCTGTGTGCAAATAGGAATTACAGGCAGAGATTTATTGCGTTTTGCTCTGGTGATTTCACAGTTGCATTAGTAGGAAAAAGGGGGAGCGATTTTTTGGTGCAGAAGCAGACTCTTAGCACACACCCAGCTCCTTTCCATGTATAATCATGCAAAGTATTTACAAGCGAGTGGGTTTTGAGGTTTCAGTCTGTAATGCAAATACATTCAGCATCACTAAGGCTGGTTGCCCTTGCTGGAGTGTAGGCAGTCACCCAGGATACACATGGTGGTGGTCTGAAAAAGCAGTCTGGACATGTGCTTTTAAAAAAATCTGAAAACTGGATTTATAATGTGTCAGTCTGTAAAAGTGATTATCACTTGCCAAAAAAAAGAGTAATAAGTGTGTTTTCAAATTGGCAAAGAAATTACGTTTTGTGACTATTGTGAAAAGAAATGTAGTAATATATTTAAATAAAATAAAGGAATTTTTTTTTAGTTTTTTTCAGGTATTGCTGAAGAGCAGTGAACAAAATTTAAGATGCCTACAAAATCCAGAGTTCAAAAAACTCACAAAAAAACCTATATTTGAAGACAACTGGAGGACCAAAGTTAGTAGAAGATGCTCATGTTGGGAAAAAGAAAAAATCTTCTGGTAAGCAGAAAAAACAATTTCTAAAAAATATATTCAAAAGAATGAAAAATGTACAAAATGTCTGTACTGGAAAGAATGTTTTGAAAAGAAAAGGACAGGAAAAAATTGAGAATTTAGTTAATGCAAATATACCTTCTGCAACTGAAAAGATTTACATAAATAGAAAAACAGTGTTTAAAGAGATACGTGGAAAAATGTTTCAGAGAAGAGTTATGTCCAATTTGATAAAGGATGTGAAGAAATATAAGCAAAAGACTAAGTTTTATAAAAGAAAAAAAGAAATTGAAGCCATTGCAGCAAAGGCATTAGAATTAAAAAGGAAACTATTCATTTTAATTTTGAATAGGATGCGTACATTAGACAAAATGGTTAATGTACTGAAATCACATAGCAAAAGGAAAAGAGTAGTGAACAGAACAAACTTTTGTAAAGTGTTTTTAGGAAAGTGGATGCATAGTTCAAGTAGTGAACCTTTTTTTAATGAAGAGAGCTATTTTCAAAGTAATAGTTTGCTGCATGCAGTTGACACCAGAGGTCGTGCTTACGAAGTAAAATATGGTTGCATAATGGAGAAGGAGATAATGGTTCCAAGAGATGAGGTACAAGTGATGGCAGATGAGGCTATGGGGAGACGTCCTAAAGCCCCAGTGTACACTTGGAATTGTAGTAGTATTTGCACTGTGCGTCAGGAATCTATTGACAAATTTCGTGAGTTTCTAAGAGAATATAGTAAAAAAAGTATAAAACAGAAGATTAAGGTGCTTCAAAGTCTGGATCCATGCAGAGTGAGAGAGAATACTGGTTTGCAGGGTCATTCTCTGGCTTGTCTATCTAGAAAAGTGTGTAATAGTGTTTTCCATCATTTTAGGATGCTGGCTGTTCATCATACTGAAATGAGAAAGTTTGTGAGACGGTTGTATTTTGCCAAAAGTCCAGCAATAAAGTTAAATGAATTGAATAGGGCTCTGTTCCGAGGAACGGTATCAGATGTAGAGAAGGTTGTTGATGAAATTCAGTTTTGTTACTTTGGTCCTGAACAAAACAGTGCAGAGAAGGACACAGTAAATGAGGAAGAAGTGGAAGAGAATGTAGAACCCTCTGTAAGTAACACATTTAATGATCACATAACAAAATTTGCAATAATCTCTAATGAAAGACCAAATTTTACTTGTATTTGTTGCCGCAGAACTCATTATAGAAAACAAACTAGGAATGTTGATCTCTACAGAAAGAGTGAAAATGAAGATAATTATAAGTGGAAGGATTTTGCCACATATATATTTCTTGAAAATTGTTTTGAATTGGGTGAAGATCAGCGTATTTGTAAATACTGTTACAACAAGTTAGAGGAAAATAGAATGCCGACCAGAGCTGTACATAATAATTTAGAATTGGATGCTATTCCTGCTGAACTTTCTGAATTAAATACATATGAGTCTATACTCATTCAATGTGTTCATCCGTTCCAGACCATAGTACGTATGGAGCCCAAAACTGGTAAATTACCTCCTTCAGATTTACTGAGAGGTTTAAAAGGTAGAGTGGTGTATTTGCCCTTGGATTTGAAAAAAAATATGGAAACTATTGATGCGGATACTTTGGAAACTGAACCATTAATTATTCTGGTTAATGGTGTACCTACAAAGAATAAGAAGATTTGGCAGGAGCTGGTAGATGTGCGGAAAGTACAAAGAGCAAATTTGTATTTGAAAAGGAATAACAAATGGTATGAATCAATTTATATAGAAGAAGAAGAAGAAGAAGATTTACAAGAAGACACAGAAACACCAACTGGACAAATTGAAAAAGCGGACAAGTCAAAGGAAGAAGAAATTTATGAACATTTTAGCATACATCCTCTTCATTCAAAAGAAGTTATGGGAGACAATATTGATCTCTTTCAGATGAAGAAAGCAAAAGGAACTCCTGTGAGTGTATGGGAGGAGAGCTTGGAAGCTCGATGTTTTCCCCAGCTGTTTCCTAAAGGAAAAGGAGGATGATAAGTTGAACGTCCGGAACAGATTCCAGCTTCTGAGTATCGGACTACAAGACTATATGCTGAAGATCCCAGATTTCGACAAAGTATTCCTTATTTGTTCCATCTTTTATTTGAAAGCGACTTGTCTGCACTGTCTTATGCAGTAAATCACATTTTAAAAAGTGGAGTACATTTACAAAATGTGTCTGCTAAGGATTTTATGGAGAAAGTGCAGCACCGAGATGATCATTTGGAAACACAACTGATCAATCTGATGGCTTGTCAGCGTGGGACAAATGAATATTGGTACCGACGCCATGGTGAATTAAAATGCATGTTACGGAATTTAGGAACACCAACATGGTTCGTTACACTAAGCTGTGCCGAGTACGCTTGGCATGATTTACTGGATTTTCTACGAGAGGCAAATTCAAACATTAAAAACATCGAATACAAGACAGCAGGAGAACTGTGCTCATTGGATCCGGTTAATGTTTGCAGATATTTCAATCATAGATTTGAGGCTATGATGTCCTTCATCTGCAATAAAAAAAATCCACCTCTTGGAGAAGTAGTAGATTTCTTTTGGAGAAAAGAGTACCAGGCAAGAGGTGCTCCTCATATTCATATGCTGTTGTGGATCAAGGATGCCCCAAAGTTTGGAACAGATACTGATGAAGCAGTGTTATCTTACATTGAAGAATATGCAACATGTGCTATACCAAAAAGCACAGAAGAGAAAAAGTTAAAGGAGCAAGTTTTACGTTTCCAAAGTCATCGGTGTGGAAAATACTGTCGACGGAAATACAAGAGCAAAGATAAATACTACACTAAATGTCGATTTGGATTTCCTAGACCTGTTCTTTAAAATGGAAGAGTAAACAGTTTTATGTCAGCTGTGAGACATACTATCACAAGAAAATCACCTAAGAATACCTACAACCTTAAAAGAAAAGAAGAATCAAAAAATATAAATGACTACAACCCAGTCATTTTATCCATGTGGAACGCTAACATGGATATACAGTATGTAGCTGACAATTCCATTGCTGTTGCTCGATATGTAACGTCTTACATTACGAAATCAGAAAAAACAGAATTGAAGGAAATGTGGGAAGAGATTTCTCACGAGAAGACTGTCAGTAAGAAGCTGTACAGTTTCAGTTTGAAGATGTTATCGCATCGAGAAATTGGATCCTACGAATGTTCAGATAGGTTATCTTCTGCAAGTCTCTACTCGAAGTCAAGAAGAATAATTTGGGCAAGTTTAGGCCTTGCAGCAATGAGAAATCGGGTACTAAAATCTGTTGGAGAAATTGAATATTTGGCCGAGAATGACCCAGAAAGTACAGATATTTTGAAATCAAACATGTTGGACACATATTATCCCAAGAGAAGTCAACATCTGGAGAACATGTGTCTCTATGAAGTGCTGCAGAACTACATTTATTCACGGAAAGCCGCAGAAGACATCAACAATGGAAAATATAAAGTCATTGGTGAGGAAGGATGTTTGGTGAAGCAAACAAAAGGAAGTTTGATAAATCACAGGAAGCTGAGTTGCGACACTACTGACAAGAAGGAATTTTACTACTTGGCTCTTTTACAGTTGTTTGAACCATGGCGTACAGAGGATGAACTACTGGGAGAATTTCAAAGCTATGAAGATTCTTTTAATGCTTGCAAAGACAGCATACAATGCAGTACATTCTCAAGTTATCTGCAAATGTTAAATGAAGAAATTGAACAGGAAACTACAATTGCAGCAGAAATAGCTAGAGACAGTTCTCAGGACAGCCAAAGTTCAGAAACACTCAGTCAAGATCCCCTAGGACAACCAATCGTTGAAAATGAAGCATCAATAGCCATGAATGAAGTGGAAACGGCTATGAATCAAGCTCAAGAAGAATTTATAGACTTACAAAATTTGGAAAGACAACTGAACGAAGAGCAGCAACAAATTTATGAAGAGATCAGAAACAAAATTGATCACGGATTTCTACATGAAAAAAAAGAGTGCTCATGCACATCATTTCATCCAATCAGGATGTATGTAAGCGGACAAGCTGGAACTGGAAAAAGTTTCCTAATTAAAGTCATCAGAAGCTACCTACAGCAAAAAACGGATTCTACTTTGTCTTGTGTGGTTACTGCTCCAACTGGGTTAGCAGCATATAACATAAAAGGAATCACTTTACATCGTTTGCTAATGTTACCAGTGGAGCATGAGAACAAAATACAATACAACAAGCTAACTGGAGAAGCATCCTTGGAAGTTTCAAGAGTCTTGAAGAAGATGCAAGTTCTCATTATTGATGAGGTGAGCATGGTTTCAAACTTAATGCTTGCCTTTGTGCATTTAAGAATGCAGCAAATTCTGAAGACAGACTATGACATGTTATTTGGTGGAAAACACGTCATAGTTTTTGGAGATCTTTTGCAACTTACTCCAGTTAAAGGACAACCAGTGTTTAATACTGTCACACATGAAGACACGAAGAAGTCATTGGGAAGCATCGGAAATACAAATATTTGGTCCTTCTTTGAGTACAAGGAACTTACTACTAATATGAGGCAAGCAAGCGATGAAGAATATGGAAGTATTCTGAAAGATATCAGAATTGGACTACTCACAGAAGTTGGCAAAAAAGCATTACAGAGTCGGCTGCTACATAATTTATTTCCAAAGGAAGAAATAGTTGCAGAGAAGATATACAAGAACATTGCAGAAAACAAAAGTATCATCTGCTTAATGCCAACTCTACGTGAATGCTCAATATTCAATGATGAGCTTTTGAAATTGGAAAAGGAAGAGATCAGGAAATTAGAAGCAGTGGAAAAAATTGAGGATGGAAGAATTACTGTCACAGTAACAGGCACACTGAAAAATAAATTGGATTCACTAGAGAAAAACATTTCCAAAACAGCTGGATTAGTAAAAAATCTATATGTTTGCATGAACTGTAGAGTATTTTTAAGGAGAAATTTGGATGTTGAAAAAGGTTTAGTTAATGGAGCTATGGGAAGAGTTGTGGGTTTTATTAATTATCAGAAAAAAGATGGAATTGAATGTTTAAAAATAAAATTTGATCAGATAGAAGAAGTTAAAGACATTTGTCGTTGTACAGTTCGTTTCATGCTTGTGAAAGACTTATATGTACGTAGGAAGCAGTTTCCGTTTTCGCTAGCATATGCTGTAACTATTCACAAGTCTCAAGGATTGACTGTAGATTGTGCATTTGTGAACATTGGTTCAACTGTGTTCAAAGAAGGTATGGCATATGTTGCTTTGTCACGAGTGAAAACATTATCAGGTTTATTCATGATAGACTTTGATGACTCAAAAGTTAGTGCTGATACAAATTGTGTAAAGGAGTATAATAGATTAGAAGAAGCTATGCTCCTCATTTAGGTCAGTATCCTGTGTTGGAGAAACGTGTAGTTTCTCGTAAAAGGAGAAATGAGAATATCTGTGATGAAGATGTACAGAGGAGGAAAAAAAAGAGGAGCGATGTAATTGCAAGCAAAAAGAGTAAGGAAAAAGAAGAACTGGTTGTAGGATGTCATTTTGAAAATAGCTCTGGTGTCAACTGCTACGCAACTGTAGTGCTGAATGTTGCATTTTATCTGGAAAGTTTGCAAGAGCAGATAATAGTAAATCAGGGAAAAAGATTCTGTTCAGAGCTGAGTCTCCTTTTTCAAAAGCTGAGTAATGATAAAACTCAAATAGAAAGTGCTACTGAAATTAGAAAACTTTTAGATGTATGTTCAGGACGAACACAGTTTTCTCAAAATGAACAGCAAGATGCACACGAATGTTTGATGTTTTTTCTTCAGGTACTGGAAGAAGAAGAAGTTGCAATTGATAATTTATTTGGTCTCTCTTATAAATGGGAACATAGTTGTGAAAACTGTTATAATATATGTGGCTCTAATGTTGATAATGAAAGGTTTATTTTTTTGACATTGCCAGAGACTAAAACAGTCACTTTTGCTAAATTAGTTAAAGATGCTAATCATAGCATGCAATGCGGTGAGTGTCAATCTGACATGTTTTCAACATTAATTTTAAAGGAATACGGACAGTATGTAATTTTAATGATGCAACGATGTAGAGCTGATGGTTCAAAATTGGATACTTTAATAAAGAAGTTTACAGGACAGCAATTATCAATTTCAGGAAAAACTTTTGTAACTGTTGCAATAATTTTCCATGAAGGACCTACTGTTACTTCTGGACATTACACAGTTTATCTTAAATGTGAAAAAGGCTGGACACTGTGTAATGATTCCCAATTGGTTTTTAAGCAATGTTTGCCTTTTGATTTAGCAAATTCCTATCTAATCTTCCTGAAACCTAAATTTTAGAGAGACTTGGCAAGATCTGGACAAAACAATTTTACCATTTTATTGGATTACCATTGGAATTTTCAAAAATAAAGATTTTTTAAATTATCATTTGGCCTAATGGAAAGATAACCAATTGTAATGTGGACTTTTTTAATTTTTAATGAAACTTTCGAAAACCAAAAATTTAGAGAAAATCGGTAACATCTGCACAATTTAAATTTTGGAATGTTATTGGAGTGCCATTGGAAATTTTTTCAAAAAAGATTTTTTAAATTACTATTTGGCCATGTGGAAAGGTAAACAATTCTATTGTGGACTTAATAAATTATTAATAAATATTTAGGGAACCAATATGTTACAGAGAATCTGTGAGATCTGTACAAATAAAACTTTAGAATTTTATTGGATTACCATTGGAAATTTAATCAAAAAAGAATTTTAAAATTACTATTTGGCCTAAATGAAATGGAACCAGATGTAATGTGGAGTTATTTGAGATATAATATTGTGATTATACTTCTGAAACAAACATATCAGACGGTATTTTAAAGAAATAAGTATTGATATTAGCTGATATTTTTTTAGAATATTATGCATTTCTATAATGTTAAGTTTAAGTAAAAAGAGATTCTGGGCTTTTTTAATACAATCTTTGAGATTGTTATTTTTTTTTGCCCGCTGTAAAATGATGAATGCAATTGCTTTCACAATTTATAGTGAAATGCAATATATTCTGAAAACAGCAAAAATAAGGCAAAAATATTTTTTGATAAATATGTAAATAAGTGTACTGTATTATAAAATGTTTTAAAAATATTAATACTTTTTTCTTTTTTTTCAGATTGATATAGAAAATTTTCGAAAACTAGAACCATTTTTAAAGCAATTTTTTTAAAAAACAAATGAATAAATATTTTTTTGAGTGGGTATGGTAAGTCAATAATAATAATTGTAGTCTCTCAAAGACCTTGTAATGTGATAATTGATTTTTAGTGTTTTTAAATATACGCGCACCGTACGCGTACGGTAAAAAAAAAAAAAAAAAAGTTTTTAAAAACATATATAAAAAAAAGATGAAAGATAAGGTTGGCTCTTAAAAGAGCCGTTGTGTTCATGCAGGGACAGAGGAAAGAAAGATTGGGAAAATTAGTCTCTGCGACAAGTGTGCTGATCTATTTTGAGGTTCACTAGGGAAACACTGGTCTCCCTATGACAAATTAGATCATGACAAGAGGCGCATCGAATATCAACTCTCAGAAATCGAGGGTTAATTTCCAGAGGGCCAGCAAAAGGAGATGCTCCCCCCACAGATGAAGGGCTCACCTGACCTGCAGAAGAAGGACTCAGCCCTGCAGATGATGGTCCAGGCTGAGCTGCTGTGGATGTGCTTGGTTGACTTACTGAAGGGTTACCTCCAGTAAGTCGAGCATGTGTCCTTTTGTGTACATCCTTGAGGTGCCTCATCATGGTATGATTCCCAAAGGAATACTTCCTGTCAGGATTACCTCTTGAAAGTACACGCTGACACAGCTTACAAGTTACTAAGGGTGCATTTACCTTTTGCTGGCCTTCAGGAAAAGTAAAATAATCCCATACATAAGAGGTCTTTTGTTTCCTCGCTCTCTGCCTCAAGGTAGTGCTGCTAGTGCTAGCCTCACTCTCAGAAGGGCTCTGCTGTTCTGCCATCGTATCACAAAGACAACCCAGCTCCTTCTCCTAAGGGATCACAAGCAGAAATGAGGGGAATGGGTGTGGTGTAGGAGAGTTCTAGAACTGAAAGTAGTTTCAACCAATCAAAAGTTGTGTTTCATGATCACATGACCTACCGTACGCTTACGGTACGCTTACGGTACGCTTACGGCAAAAGTACGCATGCGCGCATGCGTTTAACAGTCACTCCCCGACACTTCCGCGTAACGTGCGCGTGTAGCGTACACGCGTACACGTCCCGCGCAGAGTACGCGCGGCTACGCAAATTGCGTAAATATACGCAAACAGCGTAGATAAATTACGGACGTAGCGTAAACCGTACGCTTACCGTAAGCTTACGGTACGCGTACTAAAAAAAAAGGAAAAAATGTACTGCAAATAAATTTTAGATGATTATTTTATAAAATATATTAAAAAAAACATATTAAAGAATTTTAAAAATTTAACCATAGTCTTTATAAAAGGATAGAACATTAAAATAAAAATATGTTTAAAAAATAGAAGAAAATAAAAAAATTAGCATTTAAAAAACCTTGCAAATTCACTGAAAAAACCATGGGTTTCACAAACGTTATAGTTAGGAATAAGCATTTAAAAAACCTTGCAAATTCACTGAAAAAACCATGGGTTTCACACACGTTATAGTTAGGATTTAGCATTTAAAAAACCTTAGAAATTCAATGAAAAAACCAAAGGTTTCACACATGTTATAGTTAGCTGGACATTTCACTCGTAAAAAACCAATGAAATTCCCCCGTTATAGTTAGTTCAGCTAACTATAACTCGCGCGCCCGCAATGCACTGCTGATGACGTCACATATTACATCACTCATGACATGGTCAGTGACATCACTCATGACATCACTGATGACATCTCAAATGACATCACTGATGACATCACTGATGACATCATTCAGAGAATGTGTGTTTTTCAGAAAATTACATATGTTTTAAATATGTATATCTCAAGGTCGATGGAAGAATAAATGGGTATATAAGTGTCTAAATGGATGAATTGTTTTTGAAAAATTGATTGTATAACTGACTGATTAAGTGTATCTTAGTGAATACATGGCTTAGTGAGTAATGTTTAAATATGTAAATATCTGTATCAGTCTCTCACTTTGTGTATAAGTGGCTGCATGGGTTGGTGAGTAGCTACATGGGTGTCTATATAGGTTATTAGTTGGTTTTTTGAGTATCAGTGTCTGATGTCTGTATGGTTCGGTGGGGGGTATTACGTAGTGCATAGGTGCATGAATGAATGACTCACTCTTTGTATGTGTTGAAGACAGCATGTGTGCAGGACTCTATGGGTGAATGAGTGTGTGCATGGGTGTGTTAGTGAGTGAATGACTGTCTCAATAGTGTCTCTATGAGTAACTACATATGTTTTAAACTAGTATATGTGACAATTGGTGTATATAAGCGAGTATATGTGAGAGTGAGAGATTGGAAGAGTTCCTGTATGAATAAGTATGTGTTTCTATAAGTGATTGTTTAAAAGACTAAGTATGTGTAAGTTTCTGTAGAAGTAAGTGTGGCGGTGTGTGTATAACTGTATATGCAAGTAAATGTATGTTTGATTCTTTATTAGCATGAGTGACTATGTGTGTGAGTACCTCTATGGATGAGTGGCATTGTGTAACAGGATGTATACGTGTATGAGTACATATGATGAGTGAGTACATGTATGAGTGACTGTACAGGACTGTTGGTGAATGAGTGGATGTGTATGTGGATCTTAGAATTACTGAATAGGTTGTTGTAACTGGTATTGGTATGTCCATTGTTTTTAAAATTTTAATTTCTATTTTTGAATGTGTGTATCAAAGGTTATATTAGGGGCAGAGGTGGTCTGCCACTCTATCACAAGGATGATGTCATCAGTGATGTCATCAGTGATGTCATTTGAGATGTCATCAGTGATGTCATGAGTGATGTCACTGACCATGTCATGAGTGATGTAATATGTGACGTCATCAGCAGTGCATTGCGGGCGCGCGAGTTATAGTTAGCTGAACTAACTATAACGGGGGAATTTCATTGGTTTTTTACGAGTGAAATGTCCAGCTAACTATAACATGTGTGAAACCTTTGGTTTTTTCATTGAATTTCTAAGGTTTTTTTAAATGCTAAATCCTAACTATAACGTGTGTGAAACCCATGGTTTTTTCAGTGAATATATATATATATATATATTACCTACTGGCAGTCACCAGTAGGTAGTTATAGTTAGGACCTTGTTTCTATTCAAAAAGCGTTTTTTCTTTTCCCTATAACTTTGGCGCCGGTTGACGAATCTTCACGTGAATTTCAAAATTAGTGGGGCGTTCCGGTCAGCTCCTGTCATGAAAGTTTTGGGGTGATTCGTCAAGCGGAGGCTGAAAACAAAGGGGGGGGCCCAAAACATGTTCTCCCCATGTTAATTTCCATAGGAAACTTTAGACAAAGCTACAGCCCGAACCGCTGAACGGAATTACACCAAATTTGGCAAAAGGTAGCGCTTGGTTCAGAAAGGGCCACCTCTCTGCAATCCAGCTCTGTGGCACATGTTGGAGGTACCTGTTGGGCTAGTTTTCCCCCAGGGACTCTCAGTATTCAAGGGGAATTAATTCCCCAACTAACAACGCACCAGGGGGCATGTTTGCAGAGTGGTGGAGAAAGGGGGAATAGCATTTGTCTATCTCTCAGCATTCCCACTGCGTGGGTCTTACTGGAGGTAAGAGGTAGGCTAGTTGGCCCCTAAAGGACCCCCAGCAGCGAAGGGGAATTCAATCCCCATCCAAAAGCATGCCAGGGAGCCCGTTTGCAGTGTGGTGGGCAAAGGGGGCATGGCCTGCTCCTTGAACTTAGTAATGCTGCTGTGTGGGACTTACTGGAGGAAATAGGAGGGGTAGTTGACCCCCAAGGATGTCCTTGGGGGCCAACTACCCCGTTTGTTACCTCCAGTAAGTCCCGCACAGTGGGATTGCTAAAATGTCTTCGGAGGCCATGCCCCCCTTTCACCACCATTCTGCAAAGGCACATCCTAGCAGACTACAGGATGGGGGATGAAGTCGAATTTACTCCTGAGGCACTTTGGAGGCCAATAAGCTCTACTGATACCTCCTGTAAGTCCTACACATCGGAATTCCTGAGCGCTGGTCAGAGGCCCAGCACCCTTTCTCCACTACTCTGCAAACACGACCACTAGTTAAAGAAGTGTTTGCAATGTAATAGGTTTCGCATTTGCGAGAATTAGAGCTATTGGCGTTGTAAATGCAAAAGTTTTTTACTAATGTTTTTTGGAGTGGAGTGGATGTACGTTGTGAGTAGTCAAATTATGTGGTATGTTGTGTAGTGAAATTATGTGGATAGAAAGTATGTGGTATTTAGTAAATAGGAATTATATAGAGTGGGATTATGTGTTATGGAGAGTAATTATGTGGTTTGGTAGTCTGTGTTGTGTAGTGGTAACCTCAGTTTTTGTCTTTTCCATAGTAGCTCAACTATGAACTCAGTGAGACAAAACAAGATGGTATCACTGAGGAGCACTTGTGGACCTAGTCAGGGGTATGAGCAGGGCCACTGGAATTATGTGACTGTTTGGCTGCACCGACTTTCGCAAAATTATAAATTTTCTGCATTAGCCACATAATTCATCATCTGCACCCTAATCTGCAGATTTTAACAAAAAAAGCCTTGTTTCTAGCTGAAACGGGTCACATGCTACCAAAAATACAGCGACAAGTACAACTTCATGATGGAAGGCCCTTTGCAAACCTAGAATGGTCATGTGTTACTTATTGCTAAATGTGGGTTTTAAATTGGTACTAATGGTGTGCAAGCTGCTCTTGCTTCCCTCTGCGCCTCTTTCTGAATTTCTGTTGCTTATTTCTGCACGTTTCTTGACCTCATTCTGCAAATCTCATGTACTTTCTGCACCTCTCTTCCCTCTTTCTGCACGTCTGTTGCCTCTTTCTGCACCTCATTTGCTTCTTTCTGCACCCCTGTTGTCTTTTAATGCACTTGTCGTCCCTCTTTCTGTACCTTTCCTGCCTGGTTTTGCATATCACTTGCCTCTTTCTGCACTTTTCCTGCTTCTTTCCACACCTCTGTTGCTTGTTTCAGCAATTCTCATGCCTCTTTGTGCACTTATCTTGAAAGCCTCTCCTCTTCTCTTGCCTCTTTCTGTACCCCTGTTGCTTCATTCTGAACTTTCCATGCTTCTTTCTGCACCTGTCATGCTTCTTTCTGCACCCCTGTTGTCTCTTTATGTACCTCTTTTGCCTCTTTCTGCACTTTTCTTGTGTTTTTCTGCACCTCTCTTCCCTCTTTCTGCACGTCTGTTGCCCCTTTATGTACCTCTTTTGCCTCTTTCTGCACTTTTCTTGCCTTTTTCTGCACCTCTCTTCCCTCTTTCTGCACGTCTGTTGCCTCTTTCTGCACTCGTCTTCCCTCTTCCTGTACCTTTCCTGCCTGTTTTTGCTTCTCACTTGCCTCTTTCTGCACTTTTCTTGGTTCTCTCTACACCCTGTTGCCTCTTTCAGCAATTCTCTTGCCTCTTTGTGCACTTCTCTTGCCTGTTTCTGCACTTCTCCTGCCTCTTTCTGTACCCTTTTTGCTTCATTCTGCACTTTCCATGCTTCTTTCTGCACCTGTCTTGCTTCTTTCTGCACCCTTGTTGTCTATTTATGTACCTTCTTTGCCTCTTTCTGCACTTTTCTTGGCTTTTTTCTCCACCTCTCTTCCCTCTTTCTGCACGTCTGTTGCCACTTTCTGCACCTCATTTGCATCTTTCTGCACCCCTGTTGTCTCTTTCTGCACTCGTCTTCCCTCTTACTGTACATTTCCTGCCTGGTTTTGAAGCTCACTTGCCTCTTTCTGCACGCTTCTTGCTTCTTTCTACACCTCTGTTTCTTCTTTCAGCATTTCTCTTGCCTCTTTTTACAATTCTCTTGCCTCTTTCTGCACCTCTATTGCCCCTCTTTGCATATCTGTTGACTCTTTCTGCACCCCACTTGCTCCTTTCTACACTTCTCTTGCCACTTTCTGCACCCCTGTTGCTTCATTCCACACTTTCCATGCTTCTTTTGGCACCTGTCTCGCTTCTTTCGGCACCCCTGTTGTCTCTTTCTGCACTCGTCTTCCCTATTCCTGTACCTTTCCTGCCTTTTTTTGCATCTCATTTACCTCTTTCTGCACTTTTCTTGCTTTTTTCTACACCTCTGTTGCTTCTTTCAGCAATTCTCATGCTTCTTTGTGCACTTCTCTTGCATGTTTCTACACTTCTATTGCCTCTTTCTGCACCCCTGTTGCTTTAGTCTGTAGTTGCAATGCTTCTTTCTGCACCTGTCTTGCTTCTTTCTGCACCCTTGTTGTCTCTTTATGTACCTCTTTTGTCTCTTTCTGCACTTTTCTTGCCTTTTACTGCACCTCTCTTCCCTCTTTGTGCACGTCTGTTGCCTCTTTCTGCACCATGTTGTAGGAGAGTAGGATCTGCTTCACATGTTTACCTCCAATTTTGGTGGGGGTAAACATGCTGGTGTTTCACTGTTTTTCAACTTTAGTCTGGCTGGGACTCTGCTCTTCAGGGCCCCAGCTGCTTCCTCTCTAAAATAATTCCATGTACTTTAGGTATATTACAGATTGGATCTGAGGTGCCCTTATAAGTCCCTAGTATATGGTATACTATGTACCCAGGGCATAGGTACCCAGGGGCCTACCAGGGGCTGAATCATGTATTATGCCACCCCTGGAAATCCACTCAAAATGACACCACAGGTCTGCTACTGCAGCCTGGGTAAGGTGGTGCATGCACCCCTTACTGTGATGTAGGTTACCTATATCACTATATACACACATATAAACCTATAAGTCACTCCTATGGCAGGCCTTATCAATCCTGAAGGCAGAGTGCTTGGTTCTTATGTGAGTGGGTGCCCCTGCATGAGCAGAGCCCCTCTGCAGCGTTTGGAAACCCCTCTCTGATGCTGTTTGTAGTGCAGCCTGACCATATAATCTTAAGTGCATTATAACCAAACGGTAAATGCTAACTTTGGACTGGCTGCATGGAAACATGTTGTGTTTGCTGTCAAACACCTTGGAGTTATACCCCCACACCAGTAACTGGCGTGGGAGTATGATCCCATGCTTCTAGAGGGAGAGACATGGCAGCACTGGTATATCCCCAAAATGGATGCTGCAGCCACAGACACAAGACTGGCCTCCTATTGCTGACCGAAACTCCGGCAGGGGAGGCCTGGACAATAGGTTTCCTGTCACAGGGCGGTGTAACCACCTCCCGGACAAGATTATGTGTATTGGGGCTGGGTAGAAGCACTCTCTGAGTGCTTTGAAGTCCTGCACTCGGGGCACATTTGTCCCTGTGCATAGTCCAGCTCAGACCTGTTCAGGGGCTTCAAGCCCCTGCTCTGGCGTGAAACTGGACAAAGGAAATGGGTGTAGCCACCCCTCTTTCCAAACCCTCCCATAGGTGGGTCCCCAGAACTAGTTCAACCCCTTCCTTAGCTATAAGTAAGGAACCTCCGTAACCAGAAATTTAGATTACCCTGGATGAAACTCTGAAGCCAAATCCTGGACCTTCAATGCTCTGCGAAAGACCGGAGGACTGAAGAAATCTCCCTTGGGGTGAAGGATGACTCCCCTGCTTGGTAGGCACCAACAAAGCAATTTGCCAGTCTGCATTTCTGAAGCTCCCGCCGGACTCCAAAGTATTTGCAGCCCAGGAAGAGGATTTCCAGACATCTCAGAGGCTGTCCCAAGTCCCCAGCAAAGTTGAGACCCGCAGCCCTCGTGAATAGCGTGGAACCGGAACCCCTGGTCACCCTGCATTTCTGCAAGTACATTGACTTCTCGACATCTCTTGAAATCATGCTTCGGCTGACTTGTAGCCCCCACCTAGAGCACTGAATCCTCCAAAGATTGTTGGCCTGGTCATTCCGAGTGACCCGTGGGCCACCATTTTGTGTTTTGTCTTGAGGTCCCTTCGTGATCCCTGGTCCATTGACTGGTGGGTCCCTGAGGGGTAACTTTGTATTTCCTCGGGCTTTCCTGGTTGCTCCAGGTGTGTCCCGACTCCCTCCCAAGTGGTGAGTCCCACAGACCTTGCTGGTCTGCACCGAAACATCTTTCTCGTTTCTGCGTGGGTTGCTGTTGCCAAGGCTTTTTGGTTCCAATCCGGGCACCAACACTACAGCACTCGACATCCTTCATGGGACAGCTCGAATCCAGCTCCAGGTTGTCCTCGACGCCTCCTGGTCCTCGTGGCTGAAGAGTCAAGCTTCACCTCTTTCACCTGAAATCACCCGACATCAGTGCGCATCCGCTCATCGCCTTCCTGGTCTCTGGCTAGTGACCCAGACTCTGTCCCCTCTGCTTTCAGGTTTCTCCCATCTTCGATCCAGGCTTGGATCTCTTCGGACACTTCGTATCTTCACGGCAGCAGCCCTTCTTCACCAGCTCCCATTGAAATCGACGACGCGACCCGACACCAAAAGAGACCTATGCACCCGGCTTCCCTGGGTGAGGTAACACGAGTACTCCGGTGCTCCCGTGGGTGCTAGAACTTCCTAAGTCCAAAAGGGTTTGGTCCTTACTCATTTCTAAGTGTCCCTAATCTTTAAAAATCTAACCGTGACTTTCCCCATAGAAGCTAACGGGAGCTCGCAGCTGTATTCACACACTGCACACGGCCCCCGTGGGTCCCCTGTGTCACTACCTTGAGTGGTTCATTGTGGTCCCAGTGATTCGACAGGCTCTAGGCCTTGTGTCTAGTTAAGTCGTGGTTCTTATGCCACTATTTTAGTATATAGTTTGGCTCGCCCCTAGGGCCTGACGTGAATTTGTGCTATTTTACTGTGATTATTGACGTGTAACTTATGTGTTTTGACCTCTTGTCTCATAAAGAGACTAGGAGGGTGTGTTTAGTAATAAATACATATATTTTATATATATACCTGGTGTGGATATCTTTCATTTAGTGACTCAAGAGATTATAGACTGGTAAAACAAGCTGCTTTACATTCCTTCAAGACTTAGCCCGAAGGCTGCTCTCCATAGCTACCACTAGGATAGCTTTCAATAAAGGTTGTCTTTAACCTATAACTAATAAGGGGTTGTTAGGACTGATACAAGGAGCCCACTATAACTAGTGGACTGCATATATCAGGCCAACTTCTCACACATGTTAGTTACTATATGAATGTTAATGCTGCTTTGCATTGCTATGAATATTAAGCGCATTCCATTATAGGTGGTGGTATCGGCGTAGGCTCACGGACTCCTCAGGTGGACACAAAGTAATGCCAGACCGAAATGATACAGAAATGGATTTGCTTTTTTCAAGGCACTATTAACAATTTATCCTTTGAAAATTATTAAATTGCTAGTTGGTAACTTGTTACTTGTCCAGCTTAGTAAGTCAACAATATGCTAAATATTCTTCTTAAGGTTTTTCTGAATCGATTTCCTCTTGCCCCAGTACGTGTTCTGCATACCAAGAATTGATTTTGGCGAGTGGTGTCTCATAAACATTTACTGGGGAAAACACACAGAGGGATACAGATTCACTTCTACTTCCGTGGTAAGCGGTACTTATGATATATGACTCAAGGCAGCAAGGTTATCAGTTAAACAAGGTTAGCAATTTAGCCTCTACTAGTGTACATTTAAAGGGGCCTTTTATTCATGGGTGCAAAAGAAGTGCAGGAGCTTCTGAGCTCAAGCTAATGCATCACAGTGGTGACAGGGCAAGAACAGAACATGTGGTTCTCTAGACATCAGGCAGGATCTGGTGGCTTAGTGGACTTACATACCCTCTGCAGGGGCTTGTGTTCGACCTCAAGGTCACAGGTTCAAATCTTGAGGGTCCTCTCAGCCTTTCATTTATCTGAGGTTGATAAAATGAGTACCGTTGAGTAACAGTGAGCATCTGTTATTCAGCATCAAGGTGCCTGAGGGTGAGCTTAATAAATACACATGTTTAACCTCTTGTAAATTGAATGGGTTTGAAATAAAGCATCAATTGCAATGCTGAAATAATACCACGCAAGATATAGGGAGCAGAGCATCTGGCTATTTGATTTGTCTACTCTTTTTTTGTTTGCATCCTACTCCTGGCTAGGAATTTGTAGGAAAGCGGGTTCTACATTTATGGTTGCTTCCACTTTTTGCAAGGGTGCTAAGCTGTTTTTGACTAGTCTGACTGGGATCCTTCTAATTAGGATCCCAGTTTATCTGCATTCCCCCTAAACTGTTGTGTTCAGTACTTAGGTACATCCTAGATTGGACACTGCGGTACACTTATAAGTCCCTAGTATATGGTACTAAGGTACCCAGGACATAGGTACGCCAGAGGTCTCTCATGGGCTGAACCATGTATGATGCCACCCATGAGAGACAATTCAAACTGGAGCTACAGGCCTGCCATTTCAGCCTGTGTAAGTTGGTGCTAGCACCACTTACTAAAGATATAGGTTTCCTATAGTTAGGGTCACTGCACTAAAAACCTATAAATCACCCCTATAGCAGGCCTTTCCAATCCTGAAGGCAGGGTGCTTGGTTATAAGTAAGAGGTTGTCCCTGCATGAGCAGGACACCCCTGCATCCTACGGAGTCCATTCTCTCAGGTTGTCAGATAAGCAGCCATATACTATATAGAGGGGCACTGCGTAATTATGCGATGACCATGTCAAAAACAGCTGCAACCAATTCTATCATGTTTAGCATCAAACATTTTGGAATCATACCCCACATCATAAACGGTGTGGGGGATATGATTCCAAGCAGTGGTAGAGCCTTCCGTTAGGCTCTCAGTGTTCCCGGTACCAGCATTCTTGACCCGGACAACACAAAAGAGGTAGCTGCTGCCCAGAGACACGATTCTGTCCTCCTGCTCGAACAGAGAAAGTCAGAACGATAGGCATCCTGTCACAGAGAGGTGTGACCACCTCCCAGAGAGGATTTTGTGTATTGGGACGGGATGGGTGTGCTTACCAGCTGCAGTCTGCATGAGGGGCACATTTGGTGTCCCTGTGCATAATCCACTTCAAACAAGTCCTGGGACCTGTTGGCTCCTGCTCTGGTGTGAAAGTGGACAAAGGACATGGGAGTAACCTCCCCCTGTCCAGACCCTCCCCTGAAACTTCCCAACTCTTTCCCTAGGGTACTTAAGGGCTTACCTGGGTGTAGGTCCCTAGATTCGTCATGGGATAAGATTCAGATCAGACACCAATGCTCTTCTACCGTCTGGGCACTCTGGACTTTGCTGGACTTCGTTTGGGCCTGACTTCGTCTCTCTTCCAGTCTGTTGCATCGCCTGTGGCTGTGCATCATACAGGATCCTTCCAAGGCCTGTGAAGCATCAAAGACACTTGAAGAAATCTTCCTTGGAGTGAAGAAGTCACCCCCCCTGCATTTGCAGGCACCACAACTAAGTCAACTGGTCTGCTGATCCAGAGCTGCTCGGGACTCCGAAAGGTTCTGCAAGACAGGTGGTGGTTTTGCACAGCTCATGAGGCCTGCCCTGCCCTCTCACCAAGTTTGAGGCCAGTATCCCTGGTGGCGGCCGCAATATCCGAACCCCTGTGCACTGCATCAACTTGCAGTTGGAAAGGCTTTTGGACTTCTTTTCAAGAAGCTCTTTGGGTTCCACGTAGCCCCAACCTTGAGCACCTCCAGTGACCAGAATCTTCAGCCACACCATATTGTGTGCATCGTGGCCTGCATCTTTTGGTGAGCTGCTGGAGGTCCTCTTGTGACTCCAGTGCTTCCGGCCTGTGGGTCCACTTGATGGTCACCTTTGCTTCTCTTGGGCTCCCCTGTTTGTTCAAGGCCTGTTCTGACTCCCCTACTGTTGGGGAGTCCCCTGGACATTGCTTGTCCAGACGTTGCTCCTTCTTCGATTCCTGCATTGGCTGCCTTTGCCAAGGCTTGTTGGTGATCCGCTGGACACCGACTACTCAGCACTCGACATCCTTTGCACGGCTCCTGGTCCTCCTCAACATCGCCTGGGCCTCACAGCTGCAGAGTAAAGGTCATCGTCATCCATCCTGCAGCACCCAACATCAGAGGGCATTCGTCTTTCAAGTCTCCTGGTAGCCCCTGAGAGACATAGACTCTGTCCCCTCTGCTTGCAGGTACCACTCATCTTGAATCCACTTTTGGATTCCACCGGACACTCTCTCCTCTTTCAGCAGTGGCACTTTCCTGAAGTCCTCCATTAGGTTCGACAGCGGTTTCCGACACCACTTCACACCTATGCACCCGGCTTCCCTGGTGTAGGTAATGTGGGTACTAGGGTATCCACGGGTGGGGTGGCTCTCAAGCCTTCTGTCTTCCAGGGGTTCTTCAGGATCCACTGGGAAGGGTCCTTAATCTTTAAAAATTCAACTGCGACTTACATATAGAGTTGTATGGAGCACCCGGTCATGTTCCCCCACTGTACACGCTCTGCGTGGGGTCCCTCTCAACTTACCTTGGGTGGTTCCTTGGGGTCCAGCACTTCTACGTCCTCTTGACACTTTCTTGACCTGAGACATGGTTCTTTTACCACTTTCTTATTATATGGTTTGGTTCCCCCCCACCCCCATCCGGGCCACTGTGTATTTTGTGCTATTTACTGTGTTTCTTTGCTACAGTATTGTGTGTATTGTGCATATATCCTGGTAAGAGATACTTCTATGTGTTAGAGAGTATTATATAATAAATACGTATTTTTATGAATACTTTGTGTGATTTTTTTTCACTTAATCTATACTATAAGATTGCATTCTGGTAAAACAAGCTGCTTCACACTCCTTCTGGACTAAGCCTGAAGGCTGCTGTCCACTTGTACCACTTAGAGAGATTTCTAAGGTTTTCTAAGACCTCTTAAATCCCCATAAGGGTTGTCTGGACTGGTGCAAGGTGCCCACCTACATTAGTGGACATCATATACCAGGCCAACTTCACACAGAATTTATTAGGAGCACAGGGATAATGTTAACAACATAGATGAGCAGTATGAAATATTAGTGGCCAGGGAGATGGCCAAGGTAAAGGAAACATGGTCCACAGTAGGAACGAGCTAGAAGATGAGCTAAGTTGACATTAGGAGCACGTTATGGAAAAGAGACAGAGAGCTTGACTTAAAGAAAACGGCATCAATCTAGAAAATATGGGTAAAAAATATCTCTGTAGTCTCCTTTATGTAATAAGTTGTGTTGGCAAAGGAAGTCAGTGCAGCAACACAGTCCTGAAACCAGCAACAGGCACCTCCTGCCACTGCCCTGCATGGGCATTTCATCATCACCATGAAGGCACTGCTACTGCAGTGCTGTAACATGCAGCAATAATCTGTTAATAATGTATGTTTTGAAATAGTAACTACGCTATGTAAAGTTTTGAAAATACCCCCTTCTACTCATTTATCTTAGGTGGGATTCAAGAAATTAAGTGGATCAGTTTACCAAGAACAGAGACACTTACACTTAGATGAACTAACAATCTCCGAGTATGTCTTCAAATGGATTGTCCCGGGTAGTAAACAGAGTGCATTAGTTCATAGAGAGTTCTCATACTATTATGCCTTGGCAAAGGTTTTAGTAGTTTCATCATTAAAATCTTATTTTTGAGGGCACTCGTGAATACAAAATTAGCATTTCAGCCTCAATGTATGCTTCGCCCTCGAGCAAATTTTAGTTAAAAAAGGTTAAAGTTAAATGCTGTAGATTATTTTTCATTTTCACCTTACGGAAACATATATTTGAAAGTTCTATGCTGTTTATACATTTACAAACTTAGTTTTGCTGTATACCAATGGTTTGCTGCTATTTCAAAGTTTAGAGTTGCTGGTTTCCCCTTGTCTCTACTCAAAAGTGCCACAACCAGTCATATTCAGCCAACAGTCCTCAACCTCTGCCTCTATCAATGCTCTCTTTAGCTTTCATTTTTGTTTTTTTGTGTTTGTAACTCTGCCCTCTCTCCCATCTTCTGATTTGCACCAAAAGAGTGGGATTTGATTTTCCCAAAGAGATTGTGATATGTTTTCCATTTGATATTCCTCGAGTTCAGAGAGTGAGATCGAGGGAGTATACAGCGCTCCATCATTTGTCAGTCTTCCCTCTCTTTGCTCCAAAAAAAAAAGTTGGTGTTTTTGATACTACAGTGGCTGAGGCCTCCTAATCAGTCATAATATAGCCTTAAACACATGCGTTTTGTTATAAGGACTCGGGGTGGGCGGAATTTGCGAAATTCACTTTCGAAAATTATCGGGAAAATTTTAAAAATCTCCGCAAACACGCGGAAATATCGCGAAGATGCAGAAGTTTTTTTCCCCCCCGTTCGCGGTATTTTCTGTGTGGTCGCGGCTCGCCAACTTACCCTTGCGGTTACTCGCGGGCGCGGCCATCTTGTTTTCACTTGTCTCGCGGTGCATGATCGCGAGAAGAAAGACGTGATCGCGCGACGCATGACATTACTGCGGGCGCGAACTGTCGCAAGACAGTGCAAATGGCTACCAACAATCCAACATCTCGTGGAGAACGCGACCGGATCGGGAAAACTTGTCGGCGAACGCGGGGATTCAGGTAAGGTGATCGTGCGCACGCGAGAATGTATTATTTTACAGCGCAAGCAAGAAACAAATTATCGCTAAGCTGCGGAATGCGGAAATTTTGACATTTTCGCGCTTTCTGCGGAACGCGAAAATGCCAAATTATCGCAATTTCCGCGAACGGAACGGAATTTTGGCCCAGGCCTAATAAGGACATCCTTTTCACTCTAAGATGTCGTACCTGCCCCGTTAAAAAATCAGCTGTATGGAAGCAAAGAGTTTTCTCAGATTTTACTCCCATTAATGTTGTTGTAGCAAAGAACATTACATCTTGCTAGGAAAGTCATCTGAAACCAAATGTTTGTTGCCTAAGTTATTCTGTGTGAACGCATCATTGGATTATTTGGATGTATATTACCTCTCGCCCATATTCCAATTCAGGGTGGTCTTATTGATTCATGTTTGCCTAAGCTCAACTGCAGTGTTTAACAAAAGTACGCTGACATTCATTGCTGGCCTCCTGTCATTCAAACTGACTTGTCATGCCTGGGCTGTGAGTGCCTAGAACTGCTATTTCAAAGGAAGTCCCCATAGCAGGCAAATAGGGTGAGGGAACAGTAGCCTTCGGCCTGAAAGGTCACAACTGATTAGCTTCTTTAAAAATATCCTGGCTCTGAGGATTTAATTTAATTTATGATTAGTCAGAGCAACTGGGCTGATGTAGAGTTGCATTTGGAGATTAGGAGAGTCCAAAAGGAATCTACCATTCTATGTTGCTATGGTGAAATTGGCTGCAGGTTAGATTTTACCTGAAACAATATCCCTGGAGTAGAAACTGGGACACATTTTTGCAAAAGGTAAAACCCTAGGGTATTAGTAGATTACACCTAGAGGCAACTGTTCACCACATTTACCGTTTACAATGCACTATTTGACAGGTCCCTGGTAGACAACTCTCTGGATTTTTTTTTTGTCGTCAAGGGTGAAAGCATGCAGGGTGAAGATTAGGGGTGGGCGGAATTTGCGTAATCGCGTTACGCAAATCTCCGCGAAACGGTAAAAAATCTCCGCGAACACGCAGAAATTCCGCGAACACGCGGAATTGCTTGTTCGCGATACTTTTTTCCTGTTCGCGATCGCTGTTTGCGTGCTCCGGGTGAAATATCTCGCGAACACGCATATTGAGAACGCGAACAAGCAAAAAATTTCGCGAAGTCGCGAAAGGCAGATTTTTGGGCAATTTCGCGTTCTCCGCGGAACGCGAAATTACCCAAATTCCGCAAATTCCGCGAACGGAACGGAATTTACGGCCCAGGCCTAGTGAAGATGTGGCACTCACTTATATCGTACTTCTCTAAAACACCTGTTGATCTGTTGAGGTGCTCTAAAGGAAGAGGGATTCACCCCACACCCTCCCAATGGGATCAAAATATGAACCCTATCAAAACTAAACCATGCCCCTGAGCACACACTCTAATATCCACACTCATAACTGCAGCTAATTCAAAACACAATCAATATTAGTTGTTACCTTTATCTTCTGTCTTCGTTTCGCCAGCCAACACGTGTTTCGTCATAGTTTCATGCACATACACATGTGGGTGAGTGTTTATATACTTATATATTTATATTCAGTATTAAATATTACCTTATTTAATGTAATGCACTTTTAAGTAATGTTATATATTAAAATATTTAAGATTTAATATTTTAAATTGCATATATATTTTAAAAAAATTATATTTTTGTATTTTTTTAATGATATTAGTGTGGAACATTGTTTTTTTTTGCTTTTGTGTGTACTTACATACATATGTATCAATCAGCATGTTTGGGACTATTAATCCAGAATGATTGCTAATAAACCTCTTAAATACAGCAGATCTTATTCTCTCCCTTGGAGTACAAGCCCCCTGGAGTTTAATCGGCTGCCTGTTTTAAGATCTTTGAGTATCAACACTCAATACAGTGTACATTATTGCTATGATTTCATGAAAAGTTAAATATCTAAGACACCCAGAAATTGCACCAATCACATTCAAGAGAAGTCAAATATTGTGCAGAGGAAATCACAAGCAAATGCACTTAAAGTGATGAAGATTAAGTGAGACAAATGGCACTGTGTTCTGCATGTAAAAATCCACAACTAACAAGAAGCAGGTTATACAAGGACTCAAGACATAATGTTGCACCCAATAAATAATTCTATGTATAAAAAACAGTCACCTTGTTCTAATTAGGGGTGGGCGGAATTTGCGGAATTAACCTTCGCAAATTATCGCGAGAATGTTTAAAATTATCGCAAACAAGCAGAAATATCGCGAAGATGCGGAAGTTTTTTTCCGGCATGTTCGCGAGATTTTCTGCATGGTTGCGGGTCGCCAACTTACCCATGTGGTTGCTTGCGGGCGCGGCCATCTTGTTTTGAGTTGTTCTCGCGGTGCATGATCGCGAGAAGAAAGACGTGATCGCGCGACGCATGACGTCACTGCGGGCGCGAACTGTCGCGAGACAGCGCAAATGGCTAAAAACAATACAACATCTCATGGAGAACGCGACCGGATCAAGAAAACTTGTCGGCGAACGCAGGGATTCAGGTAAGGCGATCGCGCGCGCGCGAGAATGTATCATTTTACAGCGCGAGCAAGAAACAAATTATCGCCAAGCTGCGGAAACCGGAATTTTTGACATTTTCGCGCTCTCCGCGGAACGCAAAAATGTCAAATTATCGCAATTTCCGCGAACGGAATGAAATTTTTGCCCAGGCCTAGTTCTAATGTAGACGTTTCACCCCTATTGGACAAATCCATGGGTCATAATCAAAATGAAGTAAGAGTGAGCATCTGGATAAAATCAATCTGTAGTGATTAAGTGAAAAGGAGTTAATCCTAGTTATCCACTTACGGAAGCAATGCTCAGATCAGTTGATCAAGAAGACGGGCTGAGGATTCCAATGATTATTGGCATTTGCATCATGGTATAACAACGTTGTTTAAATACCGAAGTAGGATCAGTGAGAGAAAAGTACGTGCAGGTGCAACCATCAGTGTAGTCAGAAGGCAGCATGGTGTACAACTCCATCCCAGACTTGATTGTGGTCTGGAGTCATTTCTCCCACTTGGTTTCAGATTCCAGAACACTGGCCCAGCACTGATCACTTGGGTCTCATCAGTGGCTTCCTGTTCCATCCACAACATGACAGCCTAAATGATCCACTCAGAGGGTCATGGCCCAAATTCTCTTCTTTATTGCATGATATCAGTAAGTGCCTTATTTTAGCTTTTATCTTTGCTCCATCTGCCAGCTAGACGGGTTTTGACTTCTTAAGTATTTAGATACATGGTTTAAATAGATTGAATTGATTGGACTGAAAAGCCGATTAAACTAAACTACAAACAATTGCTCTGATGACATCCAATTTAATTGGTTTGAGCCCATCTGTCTCATAAAAGACAAACAGAGACCAGCCACATTCTCAACTCTCTTGATCAATCTCACTCTATGTCACTGCTTCCCTTCCAGCACAGATCCACCTAGGTAGCTGCTGCCCCTGACCCTTGCTGGACTGTGTTCTAGGCCCTCCTCCACCCACAGGCACCTGCCTACACCTCATCTTGGTGGTCCAGTGAGGAGCTTCTCTGCTCTGCCACTGCTCTGCCCTCTGTCTCCCTGCCTTCTGCTCTCTTTTTTCCTCCTTTCATTCTTCTTCACTTTTTCTTCACTTTTTTCCTCTCTTGCCTCTTTCCTCTTTTTGTGCCTTTTCCCTCCGTGTCCCTGGTGCTGCTTGTCCCCTGTGCCCCACCCCCCTCTGGCACCACTTCCTGTCTCCAAGCTGTCCAGCCCACCTCCTCACACTACTTATCGCAGCCAACATGTCCAAGGTGAGCCAAAGGCAAGCCCGTCTGCACTCGTCCATATGTGGACCTCACCTAACACCATGGACCCTGCTTCTCGTACCATCCACCGCTATGACACCAGCACCATCCATGCCCTCAACTCCGGACTCCATATCTCCTGCTGATAAGCAGTGTCCAATGACACCCAGGGCCCTTTTTCCTGCCAGATCTGCGGCTGCACTTTTACATGCCATCGCACACCAGCCCCACCCACCGCACTACCCACAATTAGCAGACCCGACTGCCTCAACTGCATCCTGCTCAACACATGTTCCCTCCACAAACACACCGTAGAGGTCTGCGACCTGCTCAACTTGGTCGATCCCGGGATCGCCTTTGTCATGAAAACCTGGATGAACCCCATCTCAGCCCCAGGACATTGCCACCACCATCCCGGTGGCTACAAGATCATTCAAAAGGACTGCATCAACTAACCGAGGGAGGTATCGCCATTGTACACAAAAGCACTCTCCGCCTAACCACCCACACGGACGACCACTCGACTAACATGGAGCACCTCCACTTCCAGGTCCAGACCAACCCGAACACCACCCTCCAAGGCACCCTCATATACAGATCCCCCCGGATCCCACCCACCCTTCAGCGATTCCATCATAGACTTCCTTGCACCCCATGCTCTTGCCTCCACAGACTACATCCTCCTCAGTGACCTCAACTTTCACCTGGACAACTCCAATGACAAAACACCTCGTCCCTGCTGGAGAACCTCACCACTGTCAGACTCAAACAACTGGTCACCTCCCCAATCCTCTCAGGAGGAAACATGCTCAACCCTATCTTCTCTGCCGGTGAAAACATCACATTCATCCACACTACAAAGCTCCAGTGGACCGATCACCGCTGCGTCCACTTCTCCTTCACCAAACTCACTGCACACCACCACGCCCACCGCTACTTGTGCAGAAGCTGGAACAAGGACACTGAAGAACAGCTCACCTCCTTCCTCAGCAAAATCCCTCCACTGACATCCATGGATGCCAACACCTTTGCATGTAACCTCCACCGATGGATCTCCAACTGCACTGACACTCTGGCTCCCCTCAAGAAAGCCCCAAGTAGGCGACACTACAAGAAAGCAGGCTGATTCTCTCCTGCCCTTCATGAGTCCATATGCACCTATAGATGGCTCAAGAATAGATGGAGAAGCAGCAAGACACCAGAGACCACGATGCCTTCAAGACCACTGTCACCGCACACCACCACCTCATTAGGACAACAAAGAAAGTGGCACTACAGAAAAGGATCAACGCCAATGTACTCAATAGCAAAGAACTTTTCGCCATGGTCAAAGAATTCACCAGCGCAGACAGCAGACAATCCACCCTCCCAAGAGCTCTGCAACAACCTCAGTACCTTCGTCCATCGAACGATTAAGGAGATATACCACAGCTTTAACAGCCTCCGCACCTCAGACCCTACTATCCCACCTGCAACAACCGTAGCCAATGACACCAGACCCCAGCAGACCCTACTCAGCTGGGCTCCCCTCACCACTGACGACACCCTCAAGATCATGAACAGCAACCACTCCAGAGCACCCTCAGATCCTGCCTGCACCACATCTTCAACAGAGCTAGCACCACTATCACCACGAACTACGTCGCACCATCTACTGCTCCATCATGATCAACCCCTTCGTGAAGAAACCCTCTGCCGACCCATCAGACCTCAAAAAACTTCACACTCATCTCTCTTCTACCCTTCCCAGTCAAGGTCAGTAAGAAGGCCATCAATGCTCAACTTTCAGGGTTCATTGAAGTGAACCACATCCTGGACCTTTCCCAATCCAGCTTCCAAAGCAATCACAGCACCAAGACTTCCCTCCTCACCACCACAGATGACAACCGCACCATTGATGATCTCCTGCCAAGATGGCTGCCTGTTGAGGAGCTCCGGCCGGGAGCTCCTGGCCAGACACAGCCTTTTTGGCTAAAATCCCCAGCTTCCCATCTCCTCCGGGGATAAACCCACTCACCTGAGTCCTTGATGCTCCTCGATGCTCCATTCCAGCGCTTGTGAGCCCGAGATACTCGTCGGAGTTGGTGCTTGAGGCTTTCTCCCGCGGAGTTCCAGAGCCAGCATGGCCGATGTCCGGTGGAGCCACTCTGCTCAGCTACACGGGTGTCTGGCCCAGGTATCTCGCCGCGGCCGACACCTACCCAGCCGGGCATAGGGCATTACTCCACTCCTAACTACGCTGCTAGTCTTTGTCTCCCCCCCGCCTTTTCCTCTTCATTTCCTGGTTTGCAGTGCTGGACGGTCCCCTTCACTTCATAGCCGATGCCTCGCTGGTCTCTCCCGAGGGCTGCTGAAGAGCCGGGCGGAGACTCCCCATCGTGTCTTTGGGTCCGATTGCCGCTGCCCTTCTCCTCAGCCAGCCCGCCTGCTTTGCCTCTTCGCAGGATATCTGGATTGATCTGGAGACACGGCAGAGGTGAGAGTGTACCGGTGCCGCTCTCCATGGCTGCTCTGAGCCCTTCATTCCTAAACTGTATCGGAGAGGCGCCCTCTCTGATTCTTCTGGCTTCGCTGCTGCTTCACCTCCTCCCTAGACTTTGGGGCCAATTTGAGTCACAGCGGAGGTTTGAAATCTGCACCGCTCTCCGTGGCTATACTTGAGCCTACCTTTCTGCTACCGTGCCAGAGAGACACCCACTCCTGCTTTCCTTTGACTTTGTTGTTAGACTTTGCTGCCTTCCGTTCTGCGGGCAGCTGCCTTGGCGCCCGTGGTCTTTCTTCCCTGAACCCGGGTCTCCGGATTGGACACCTCTGCCCCCTCTGCTCTCGGGTGGTGCGGCTGTGACTTTGGTGCTGACTGCCTTTCTCCCTCTTGACTTTCGGACTTAGACCCTTGTGCTCCCCGCCATTTTATAATTTGCTTCTTCTACTACCTTTCTCCTGATCCACCATTTTAGCAATCTCTGACCTCTTCCTCTGTCCCAGCGACCTTTCTATTTTCTCTCCTGTGCCTCTGACCTACTCCTCGCTGTAGAACGTGTTACTATCTGTTTCCCTCTCTCGTTTTGTTTCACTCTCACTTTCCTGTCCTTATCTGCCTTCCTTTCCCTTTCTCTCTGTCCCCCGTCTTCCTTCACCTGCCCCTTAGATTGTTCTTGTCTCCTACTATCTGCCGCTTTTACAGCGATCCCACTGCTTTTCGTTACCTCACCCAGCGTCTTTGTTTTTGCCATCCTCCGATATTCTCATTTCCTTACCCCCTGTTTTTTTTAATGTGTAATTTTATGTAATTTATTGTACTGCTGTTGTTACTCATGTAAAGCGCTCTGATACCTCTGGGTCTAGCCAGCGCTAAATAAAACTCAAGTTAATAATTAAATAAATAAATATAATTCTCGACTGAGGTGAAACTGCAGCCCTCATCCTCCTGGACCTCTCAGCCACCTTTGCTACTGTTTCTCACTGCACCCTATGCACAATTCTCCATGACGCTGGCATCCACGATAAAGTTCTGGAATGGATCTGTTTCTTCCTCACCGGCTGAACACAGAGAGTCAGACTACCACCGTTCCGCTCTGAGCCCCCAGAGATCAGCTGCAGAGTGCCTCAGGTCTGCTCCCTGAACCCCACTCTCTTCAACATTTACATGCTCCCGCTCGCAGTCATCGTCAGGAACCACTGACTCAACATCCTCTCCTATGCCGACAACACCTAGCTGATTCTCTCCCTCACCCATGAACCCACAGTCGCCAAGAACAACGTTCACAACAGGATGAAGGCTGTCTCCACCTGGATAAAGAACATCTGCCTCAAGCTCATCTCAGAGAAGACTGAAGACCTCATCATGGGCTACACCCCCTCTGCATGGCATGGCTCCTGGTGGCCCATAGGACGTAGGACCCCCCTGCACACCAACATACCATGCATGGAACCTCTGCATCATCATGGAGTCCTCGCTCACCATGAGCTGCCAGATCAACGCCATCTCACCAACCTGCTTCCACACACTATGCCTGCTCCAAAAAATATTCAAGTGGATCCCCGTTGGATCCAGAAAGACGGTCACCCATGCACTCTTCAGCTGCAGAATTGGCTACGGTAACTCAGTCTATGCTGGAATCACTCAGAAACCCCTCAAGAAACTGCAGAACATTCAGAAAGCCTCTACCAGGCTCATCCTCAACATTCCCTGCCACAATCATATCACCGACCACCTTAGAGACCTCCACTGGCTCCCAGTCAACACAAGAATCACCTTCAAGCTCCTCACATATGCCTACAAAGCCATACATGATGCAGGACCTGCGTACCTTAACCACTGCCTTACATCCCAAGTACCCACCTGAGACCTCCGCCCATCTGGTCCTGGCTACCGTCCTATAAGTCCGCAAGACCATGGCCGGAAAAAGATCTTCTCTTACCATCTCAGGCACTCACGTCACTGCCTTAATTCAGGAAAGACTTTAAGACCTGGATCTTAAACTGAACCACACTGCCTTCGACGGACCAGCAGCCCTCCCCCCGAGCCTTGACACCCTTACGGGTGAGTAGTCGCGCTCTATCAGCCACCTGCTTGATTGATCACGCTCCACTAAAAATGTTAATTCAAAACATAATGTGAAGGCTATGTTATCTCTGAATGGGACTGAATATCATTCAAAGCACATGTTGGCCCTATTGGTACTCATAGATGAGGTACTAATTGAGTTCTAATGCCAAACAATTGCTAAATTAAAATGAGGTGTCTAAGTTGAAGCTGTTTCACAAATCTCTGTTTCATTGAGCCCTGATAACAGCAGGGGCCCGTGCAGGTAAGAACAGTGTGACTGGGTTGGGGAGGGGGATTCTACAGATGGCCACGAGGAAAAATTAAATAAATAATTCATATTCTCTCATCATCATCTGTCGCCCTACCGCTCTTACCTGCACGGGCCGCTGCGGCCCAAAAATATTGTCATCCAACTTCATCGTGAGGGCTTCTAAAACAGATCTACAGCCTATGAACAGGCCTAAAAGTTTCTTCTTAGATATTATAGTTATCAAATAGCTGTAACTGGGGTGTCGTAGCATACTATACCATTTTTTGCTATCTATAGATGTTGGAGAAGCCACAGGTTCAGCCCAAAATTGTGTTTTGAGAATTGTGTTTGACACTGTTGCAGTAAGCTAAAGGAAACAACACATACTTTGCCATTGTGTATTCGTGTTTTCACCTAACCTTTATTTATGGTCCGGGATTCTACACAGTGCAGTAGGTGGTGCTGAAAGGTGTTCATACCGTAGGATGACCATCTTCCTTCAGGAAATTGTCAACAATGTTTCCAGTCCCACACTTGTATGTTATAGACTAAACGGGATGTAATCCACACCTTCAACATCCTAGTACAAATCCGCAATTTAACTGATTTTCTACCATTAGTCCTGACAGAGAACTCTTCCTCCTGTATGGAGCATTTGTATTTGTACAAATGGTTCTCAAATTGTTATCCTTGTGCATTGAGCAACATCCCTGCTTCAGGCTTGTGACCATGCCTTTACACAGAAAGCTCGTTTTTAACTTGTTCTCAAATATTTGCATGAACATTTCGTGTGAAATTTATACAGGCTGTAGAATGAAATGTTTGTGAATTACACCTCCATGCACATTCATCACCAGTGACCTGAAACATTTCGGTATGGCACATTTTGCTTCAGCAATCTGATTGGCTCCCTTTCAACCAATCAGAATGGGTGAGTCTCTGCTATGCACGCCAGGCAGATTAGTCTTGACACGGGGTAATACCATTATGGTTCGTTGACCTCTGTAGGATCCCGCCTACTGTTTGAAGGATTTTAGCCTTTATCAGACAGAAGTAGAGAATCCATTCTAAATAAGTAAAAATATTGCTAAGTTCTCACTCTCAGATGATAAAGCCATATTGATGATATGAAGTCTAGTGCATAAATGTAATATAATCAACATGTACTGAAAAATAAAAAATGCATTGATTGACAAGTAAGAGGGAAAAAGTAAACACCCCAAAAATTGTCCCCGTGGAGGAAAGATTTCCTTCTTTATTCGTGTCCCCCAATTGTTCTGCACGTAGACGGAGTTTAACAGTGACCTAACTTGTTTGGCTAAATATCACTTTGTATTAGCCATCAATATTTGTGTTAACAAGTTTGCCTGGCAAATCTAAGGAATACCTCACTTCTCAAATATTAGTTTAGTTACTTTTGTCTGCAGCCAGATGCACATTACCTTGCACAAGCTTTTAGGAAAAGAACGTGAGCCAAGGCACGTCGTAACCAAAATCAGTGGAAACTGAACATTTATAACAAAAACCTCACAACTCAGCCAGACAATGGTTTTGTGTTTAGAAATGTAAAATTACAGCCCCCCTGGGACACTTTTAAGAGTGCAGTCATTGCTCTTTGGAGTTGTCAGAAATTCTATTTTATTAAACTGTTTAGAATAGGAAATCTTAAATAAATACAGCTGGTGAAGCTACAAGGACTTGTGGATTATAGATGACAAAATCGCTCTGATTTATTGCCCCAGAGGCCCGGAAACATATGTATCAGGTTCTGAGTCTGATGTGCTGTTGGTGGGTCTGTGTGTTTTGCAATAAAATTACCTAAACAAACTTGAGGCCCCTGCATTGTGTCACCTTCTTGGAGCGAACTTCTACACACTGAACACCAATAAAACATACCAGACGTCTGCAAACAAAGTAGGGAATTTTGATCACCCAGATCCTAGGGATTTTGAGCAGTGTTTATGTATGTCCAAGTGTGTTATTTGTATTGTGGAATGATACACCAGAGAGTAACACTGCCTTTGTGCTCGCCTCGAGAAAAGCTGAGGATAACAGTGCCCCCTTTAACAGTGTTTTTAATGTTTAAATGGGTTAAATAGTGCAGTTGGGTGAGTACCCAGGCAAAGACACACCGAGTTCATAGGTTCAACATCAAATCTGTGCAGGGTCAACTCATCTTGACTTCCTTTGGAAGGAAAGTACTTCTGAGCTGGGTAATATTAACACCTATAACATCAGCAGGATGGTCTGCTGCTACATCTACGTATGTATGTATGTAGAACCACATTCATGTTTATACCTAAACTAAAATCAACTCTTTATTAATGAATTATATTAGAATAATAAAATGGTTAAATTAATTTGAAAAAAAATTAAATTAAATTAAAATAGTTCAGTTTCTACCTAACCCGAACATTAACCCTAGCCGTTGAATTTTTTAAAATGTAAATTAATTATGCTTCCTTCATCCGACTACTGATCAAAGCTTGTAATTGGAATAAATAATGAAAGTTGTAAAGCTAGCCTTAACTGTGAAATATTTTAAAGTACATGATAATACGTTCAGTAGTTATCCTTAATAATCATCATTCTAACACTACTCCCAATTCTTAATAAATGTACATTATTTTAATTAAATTATGATCCCACTCCTAACCTTTATTCTTACTTTAGCCTTTTCCCAAATGTATTCAATATTCATCATCATTAATTAATTAAATAACCATTACCCAAAACATGTATCAATTTAAATGTAAGTATAATAAAGTAAGTTTATATAACTGTATGGCAAGTTTATTCATGTGCATTGGTTTATTTATTATTTTTTCTGTAGTTTTGGAAAGAGCAAAAGTACTGCTTAGAGCATCATGGTACAAAGATGAGACTGGGGGAAACCAGACCAAAAGAATGACTGGCTTATTGAGTGAATTGCCAGTATTTGAACAGTTTCCCCAAGAATAAATGATTGATTGTAGTACACATGGACTGTGGGTGAAAATTCTAAGCTTTAGCTACTAAACAAGAGTAGAATGCGCTGCGTTTGAACTTTTTGGACTTTAGAAAGAAGAAAAGAACTTCCTGGTTTGAAGTGTTGGCAGGCAATAAGATCTCAAGGACGTGATCGGGAGGGTTCGCGGATCCACCACGGCCACAGTTGTATAGCTAAGAAATCTTTACATTTCTCAGGAACTACTGAATGGATTTACACCATTTAACACAACGAGTGCTTTCTGGACCAAAAGCTACCTTTCTGCCAAATTTGGTGTAATTCAGCAGTTCGGGCTTTAGCCATGTCTAAAGCTTCCTATTGAAATTAATGTGGAGACAAATGATGTTGGGAACCCCCTTTTTCTCTGCCCCTGCTTGACCAATCACCCCAAAATTTTCAAGACAGGAGCTGAAGTGAGCGTCAAATTAGTTTTGAACATTTCGTAAAGACGACGCCAGAGCTATTGGCAAATCAAAATCTAAAGCAAATCAAAATCAGATTTGTGATAGAAATCAGCTCCTAACTATAACTACCAATATATGATATATAGTCCTGACACTCAATTGCTAGTGGCATCGTGCTCCTGACCATCGCTGGTGCACAAAAACAGTGTGACCGCCAGCTTACTTAATAATCCACCAAGATGCCACATCAATAAAGAAGACTCTGCTTATAAAATCCATTTTATACAAATTTCACTTCGTGCTAAAACTATTGAGATCTCCTCACGTAGAGTTTGGGGGCAATCCTCCATTTGTTCCAGGGTCCAATACCATTTAAATATCTCCTACTTGTATGTCTGCGCACTTTCTAGTTCTTCCTCGATTTCAGTTTCCATTCCCAAATTTAACTATGTTCGAGACCGGCTTGCTAATTGATAGTATTTTAATCTAGACAGCTGGCGCTCCATGCTTCCCCATAGAGAGTCCCACAATACTAAAGAATCTCGCTCGACTAGCTGGCCCCACCTTACTGTACCCGCAGCCAGAAATGGGGTTGCAAAGCTGTCTTGCAGACACAGAGGAGTCCCTGGAGATTTCCAAATTGGGACCAAGCCACTACAGTATGGGATTTTGATTGGAATCCAGGCTTTACATGCTACAATTAAGACTGTAAATTTCCTTTTTTTAAAGTAGTTATTCCACGCAGAGAAATTTGTATAAAATGGATTTTGGAAGAACACCCTACTTGTGAAAATTGGAAATCCTCCGCCAGACATATTGTTAGGCTTGATTGTCAATCAGGGTCTATAGGAAGGGAAAAAATATGGGCACCTTTTCTTTCAAATCTCACATAAATTCATGAACAGCAGAGCGAGAGGGCTGTAGACTAGGAATTGTACAATGAAGAAGTCCAAGGATTAAGACACTTTTCAACAGTTGTTGAGGGTAGTAGTGGAAACCACTAAATTCCTCTCTAACCACTGGTTGAAGAAGGCTAGCTAAAAGAGTCTCATAACTATGTGGTGATGTCTTCCACCACTACCAAACTATTGTTAGATTATGGTCTCTGTCTTTGTCACATATGAGGAATTAAAATAAATAAAGAAACTCTGACTCTCCCAGATGATTGTGTGCACAAACGGTTTATTCAGCTAATGCTACCAACGCGTTTCAGTCCTGGCTGGACCTTGATCACCGTTACAGGCATCAGTCTGCTCTCAGTATTTAAACAAGTCTTATTTTCAAAAGAGAAAAAATAAAAAAAAATGACCATAGTGTGCGTCCTACTTCACATGAACGTGGCAACCATCTTAACATAGCATGTCACCTCTCTTAGAGTAAGGTTGTTGCCTGGCGCATTTTACTTTATACACCATTTAAGACATAAATAACATATTTTCGCATTAAATCTTGTTTGGACATAGGGCCTGATTTAGTGGTCCAATCGCTAGCCTGCCAGCCCACTGGCCACGTACTGCAGGACTGAGTGCTCCACCAAGTCGATGGTCTTCTGCCTGCTTTATTTAGATGTATACGTGATGCAGGCGGCGTCGGGGTCCTATGCTGGCGAAGGTCTCCCCATCACCGTCTTGAAGGCAGGATACCACCGAGCCAAATAGGATGTTCCTGATGTTAGTGGTGTCCTGGTGGCAGAGTACTGATAGGGGGCTACCACGGCCATGGGGAGACAGGTAAGTAGCAAATTATTTTTACATAAAACATATATATGTTGTGTCTCTGCATATGTGTTTGTAAGATATGTGTAGTGTGCATTATGTGTACTTACTGCCTCGCACCCCACCAACATACACACACCATGCAATGTATACCTGCATACATCACATACACTTATCTTCGATTTCAACAAAAAGGGGTGCCCATCCATCACGGTCAAGGTGCAGTAGGATGGGGTGGGGACCTGGACAAAGGAGAAGAGGACACATCGCATCCTGTACCCTGAAAAAATATGTTTTTTCACCCCTTTTCGTCCCTTTAGGCTGACTCAAATTGGGTGGGATTCCAATTTGAATTCCTTAGAGACAGCCCACATCCAAATACCGATGGCAGGTGTCCTGGATGGACTCCTGCCGTCGTCACCTGCAGCCCATCCCGCCATCAGGGTACGAAGTGAAGTCCTGGTGGAGTCAGTGGGACCACAGCGGTCTTTCCTCCCATTGAAATTCAGCATCGTAATTAGGCAGGCAGAACGCCAGGTAGGCACGCGGGAAGACCCCAGAAAAAACTCTCTCTGTCATGGTCCCACCAACATCTAAATCAGGCCCATAGTTCTTAAGGATTCACAGCAAGTATTGTTCAAATATTCTTTCACAGATTCTCACTACTCGTTCCGCCCTAGTGGGCTCACCTTTCAGTGGCAATCTTCATTAAATAAACACATTCAGCATTTGTCATTGCTACCATGATAAGGATTATGTGTAAGCAATTTTTCAAAAATAGAAATAATAGCAAAAAACATAAAAACCCAATACTGCCACAGCGGGCTGTAAATGTTTGTACAAACAACAATCTCAACTAACATAAATTCAATAAACATTTTCTAAATCCACCATGTTTTCCAATATTCAACACATATACAAACATTTCATGAATTTGATAAAAACAATACAAAATTGAAAATCTATTGATCAAAAAATATGTATTGCACTAGTGAGTTATAATTGTCCAACAGGTTACCCATTAGCAGTTCAAGAAATTTTAAAAAATAGTTCACCCCATACGGTTTATTTTAATACTGCTCTACTCTTCTCACACCAGGCTTTGCCATGTGTGATTCATTACTCTGTTCCTGTAATAACAAAAATCAAAAGAAAAAATGATTACTAGCACACGTATAAACAAAACACGATCCTGAATTCATAAGAGAAAAAAAGAAGTCAGATAAAGATATGCAATTCAGTGCCAACATTTAGACCTCTTGATTCTAATGAATCAAGTTTCAAAATGTACCTTACGTGTAATCTTTGGAGAGATGTTTCCCTGTTACCCTCTATGGAGAGATGTTTTTAATCACTTAATACTGTAACTGTTCTATATTCCCCTGATGTGCCTTCCAGAAGTTATTCGCAACAGGCTAAATGTTGTCCTTGTTTTTGATAGCCCTCAGGTAAGACTCTTTTGGGTATAGTACTACCAATTCAGATCAATTACATTTTAAAACATACACAACATACTTAGTTTTACATGTCAATGTTTGTTGATTTTTATCTCACGTCCAAAAGGTGTATGTACTGCGTGATGTTCTTCCCATGCCTGCATGCTTTGCATTCGTCACATTTGTAGAATCCTGCCCTGGATTTAAGCTACAGGGTACTGCTGATTCTAATGTCATTCATGACCAACCTATCATGGAAGGACCTAGCCTTGCTGTACATTATGAGCAGTTTAGTAGAAATGTTATCCGATATTACTGCATTGCTTTTCAACAGATGCCAGTGTTTTAACATTCTCCTTCTTAGTGAAAAGTGATCAGTAGTGTAAGTCATGTTAACCCTCACGATGTTGGTACTCTTACTTTGTTGTTTCTCTGGGTACTGCTTGAATATCACCTCCTTATGTTTCAATTACTCTGCTCTCAGTAGTGCTCTCCTCAATATTTTTCTGAACCTTTTCCTCAGGTGTCTCTAAAATTGAATTCAGTATTACATATCCTCTGGGCTCTCATGTACGCCCCATAATGTATACTTGTCTTTAAACACTCAAGGTGGCAGCTGGAGGCATGTAATGTGCTATTTGCAGATGTTGGTTTTCTATGTATGTTGGTCGAGATTTTGCCATTCTCTACCATTAGCGCCACATCCAGGAATTCACTATGGGTTGCACTGATTTTACTTGTGAATGCTAGATTTAAATCATCCCTATTAAATTCATCAATTAATGCCTGTGCTGTGGTGTTCCAGCTCCAAATTAGAAACAACTCAATGAATCTCACCCAAAGTGTAATGTGTGGGGTGCATTTATTCAGTTTTTCAAAGATATGCTGCTACTCCCACCAGCCCATATGCAGATTTGCATAGCTGGGTGCTAAGCTGGTGCCCATCGCTGTCCACTCTGCTGCTCATAGAGGTGACCATCAGACTTCGATCATCTCATACAACATGACATTATGATTATAAAATCTAATGGGTCTTGATTTCAGGAAGTGTTTGATTGCCCGAAGCCCATCTCTATGGACTGTACTGGTATACAGAGAGGAGCTGTCTAGCGTCATCTTCAACATGTTAGGTCCCAAACTATGTCAAAAATCCTTTTCAGGAAGTATGGCCTAAGGTAGACATCAATACATTTGGAAGTATTTTCTGATAGATTTTGCTGGGCCACAATAATTGGCCTCCCTGGTGGTTTATCTACATTTGTGTGAATTTTAGGTATCAGATAGAAGATATGTACCTTAGGGAAATTATTCTTTAAAAATATAATTTCATCATCATCCAACAGATCTCTTGAGTGCCACCGCTTTAGCTTGATGTAAAAACTCTTCTATTGTTTTTGTGTAAGACGTCGGATGAATCTTTTTGCAACACACTATGGGACTTATTTATAAGCCCATTGTGCTGCCGGTGCGTCACTTTTTGTGATGCTCAAGTGGCTCAGGAGGCTGTCCCATATTTCCCAGGCAGCACTAAGACACTTTTTTTGGCTTAATGCTGCCTTGTAAATATCGTTCTCTTTATCGCAGTTTTCTGCAGTAAAGGGGGTGCAATGAGTGTTGCTGGGTGCATTCCCAGCAATATACATGGCTTTTTGACATTGACCCAGATTTACGAGAAATCATAACTTTGAGGCAGCACCAAAAATGTATGCCTGCCCAGGGGAGGTGTAAGGGTGGCACACCAAGGAGAAATATCTTTATCTCTCCTTGTTTTTCCTTTTTCTAAGTGAGCTGCATTCTGAAAGACACCTAGAAAGAGAATAAAGCCTCTTGTGATTGTTTTTGTGTGGGGAGATTTCCCTGCTTGCACAAAAATATTAATCCCCGCAAAGCAGGCCCCCTTGCACTATGGTGCAAAGGTGCCTGCGTTGGCACACAGCAGCCCATTGTTTGCCAGCGCAGGATAAAAGGACAGGAATGCGCCATATCTCATAGATATGGCACATTCCTGCCCTTTTTTTTTGCCGTAGGGAAGTGCAGCAGCAAGACTTGAGGCGTTGCTCTACCGCAAAAACTCATAAATGAGGACTGATGTCATTAAGGTGGTTGTATGCTTCTTCTATATACCAATTCTCGGCCAGAGACCCAGATTCCCCCTCTTGTTTGCTATTCTCCCCAAACAATCAGTATTCCTTGACAGCTTATTTATAAGTTTCTTTATCTTTCTCTGTCTATGTTTGTTCCTCTTGTGTGGTGTGTGTCTGCCATGTAAGTGTTTAAGACCATTCACTATAGCCTCTGAAAAGAGATTATAATTATCATGCATGACAGCTGGAATAAAAAAGGATTTGACTTTAAAATGTAAATCAACCCTGCAAACAGTTCTATGCGTATCTGTTCTGCTATGGATCCTACTTCAGGTGTACCTGTCTCAATATATAAAGAATTGAGAATTGTTGAAATACTTCTACATCTTCAACCAACAAGTTATTATCACATATAAGATTACTTTGTGGCATAATTTTAGGCTTTAAACCCTTTTTGTTCTTCAAACTACTTCATAAGGCTTAATTTCTTAAGAATAATTATAGTTAAAGTTAGATTCCTGGCAAAAGGAGAGTCCCAATGTTAAAAGTTGTATTCCTGCTTGTGAAAGTGTCATCCCTGTCAAGTTTATTTCAATGTTGGACTCAGCATTTACTTGTTGCTCCTCCTCATCTTTCCTGGTCTGTGGTTTGTTCTCTTGGCAAGCTTTAAAAACCTAAATTCATCTGAGATACACGTCTGTTGCAGAGATTCCACATTGAAGCTCCCAATTGTTCCTGCTTGATCTGCTTATGAGCTCGCATCAGACCTTGTTTCACTCATGGAGACATCTTGCCTTCCGTTGGATCGTAAAACGTCTTGAATGAGTATTTTTCTGACTCTATTCGTAATCTAGGAGGTCTCTTTTAAACGTTCTTGATTTTTATCTTAATTTTAGTTTTTACGACCTCTCTTGCATTTCTTTCTTGAGTTTTACAGCAAGTGTAGTATCACTATCGTTTGTTATAAAATCCTTTATCGTATCCATTTCTTTGAGCAGACTGTTTCCATCTATTTCTGCATATCTAATGAGGATGTTTTGCATTCCTTGCAAGCTTGCACTTTTGTGATCAGCAGTGCACCCTCCATAATAACCGCCGGGTTTCAGCATTCTAACTTGGAGTTATCTTTATCCTGATGTGACATAGAATTCTTCCAACTTCCACATATTTGTGCAAAGATTTACTTTCCCACCATTTCGACAGTTTTTCAAGGGTGAATAATTGTTGTTGTAGTGTATTGCCAGTAGGCGCTGCTCCCTTTTCTCTTGCTTCAAATTCATCGTCAGCCATCGTGCACAATATAACATGAACTTGCACGATGGCTGATGATGAATTTGAGGCAAGAGAAAAGGCAGCTAAAGAGATATTTACCAAATTTACCAGCGAAGATAACGCAGATAAAGCAAAATCTGCATGTACTGGAAATACACTGCAACAACAATTCTTTACTTTGGAAAAACTGTTTGTGTCTTCTTTATTGATAAGGTTTCTTGGTGTGTATATCTGTATATACTGAAAAAAACAAATGTTATATTTAGGTTCAGAATTTACACACATACAAAGCCTTAAAAAATATAGTTTTATCAATTATCAAGGAAATGTAACTCATGCCCTAAGGTGACTACAACTCACGCCCCCGCGATGCACAGTTTTCTCATCAATAATTTAAATCAAATGTTTTAGGGATCTTATCAATGATGACATAGAAAAATGCCATGACTGATATCATATGTGGGGTAAACAGCTGTGCATGGCGAGGGTGTGAGTTATGGGTACCTTAGGGCACAAGTTATAGATACTTATGATAACTATAACTGCTGAATTTCTATGGTTTTGTGCATGTAAAATCTAAACCTATCTATAACATCCCTGCAACCTTCGCTTTTTTTTGTGTGATATATATGTGTTTATATCTCTGAGCTAAGGGCTCATTAGGATATCAATTAAAAATAATGTAGTAAAAGTAAAAACTTTCAGATGAAAGCCCATAAAGGGCACCATTGTGTGTAACGTTTTATGTGCTAAATTAATTTTTGCTGCAGTTCCATGGTAAAACATAGAAGGTCATGACAAGTGATATCCTGAATATAGTTGCATTGTGATACCTATATAGGTATTGACCTGAAGACGTTAGCGGTACTGCAGACATAGACAATTCTGCATTGAGCATTGTAAACTTGTCACACTCACTAGCACCTTGGAATCTGCTATGTGCTAGAAAATGTGTGATTGTGTCTAGGGGAGATATTGAGAATGATTTTGGGACAGAGGAGATTTGGATGAAACTCTTAGATGGACTGTATTATGTATGAATCGTCAAGAAACTTTAGGTACAATCAATTTGTGTATTGTCTGAAAACACTTATATTATAGATTAATTTTGCAGTAAAACAATCTTTTCTTTTAACGTCCCAAATGTAAGTAACACACATTCAGTGCAGATTTTATACGTTAAAAAATGGCGATTGCAATTGCAGAACTTTTGTTTGCTATTATATAGTGTTCCTCCTCTAGGTTTATGATACCCAGAACTGCCACCCGACCCAAGGAAGCATAGGTACTGCTGTCAACCGACAGTCCATCACTGTATGGAGAGACGTAGTCACTGTACCGGTGTCTCCGGTCATGCTACAATTGAGAAAGTGCTGCTGGAAGTAGGGGCACGAAAGACTGTTTTATGAACATTAACACTGCAGTTTTAACTTGACCACGCTCATTTTTAGCCTTCAACTCACCTTGAGTTACGTGAAAATCCAGGCTAAAGGTGACATTCATCCCAGCTAAACAACAAGCTGCATGATGGGAGTTGCAGTTCTCCATCACAAACTGCACAAGTGTTTCCAGAGCCAATTTGGTCCAGATGGGCTCCCGTTACTGCGAAGGGAGGAGCAGGACTATTTAAAAGACACTGAACAGTGAACCCAGGCACCCAAGGCATTAGAGAAAGGTCAATCGCCAAAACGCGTCATTCCAGAAGAAAGAATAAACAGCCTCAAGAAGCCCTGCTGTGTCCCTCTTGTCTTCTTTCAGAGGTGGAGATTTTGTACATATATATATTTTTTAAAATAATATTGAATTTTATCTTTGTGCTTACACTTTCCATCATTTGCATATTTGCATAATGAATTGGCAGCTATACAGTAATCCAATGTATTTTATTATGAGATAAGGGGGAACTATTTTAATGTTTTATTGAAACATTGTATTGGTTAGTTTCCTATTTATACATTGTGTTGAATATGGTATGTTGTCTATGTTCATGGTTGTAATCACATGGTGCAGTGCGTATCTGTCACTTTAAAAACACAAGCTAACAGAAAAAAAGAGAAAAAAATGTAACGCACTATTTAAGCCTATCAAGCACTGTTTAGCGCATCATGTGAACAAGATCCCTAGAGGATCGAAACGCGTCAGGCGAGTGCGAGGGTGCAAGGGGAAGATTCAATAAAGTAATTTTGCACGCACCTGTGGTCCGTCCTCCAGTGGTGTCCTAACGCCGCAAACTATGGAGTTCAGCGTATATATATATGTATATATATATATATATATATATATTACCTACTGGCGGTTGCCAGTAGGTAGTTATAGTTAGGACCCTGTTTCCATAGGAAATCCGCAACATTCTATTTTGAATAACTTTGGCGCCGGTCGACGAATCCTCGCGAATATTTCAAAATAGGTGGGGCGCTACGCTCCGCTCTTACCCTGAAAGTCTCGGGGGGATTCGTCAAGCTGGGGCTGAGATAAAAGGGGGGTCCCAAAACGCGTTTTTCCCATGCATTTTTCCATAGGACCTTTAGACACAGCTACAGCCCGAACGGCTGAACAGAATTACTAGAAATTTGGCAGAGAGGTAGTCCTCAGGTCCAGGAAGTGCCTTTTGTAGGTTTGGTGTAAATCTGTTCAGTAGATTCTGAGAAAATAGCCTTTAAATCAATATATATATCTGAGCCAGCTTACGGTGCGCTTACGGTGCGCTTACCGTACGCGTACGGTGGCGTGTGCGAGCGCGATTCTGATTGGCTCTTAGATCTTAGTAAACATTCGAATCGGTCGAAACCAGGAAGCGGCGGCCGCCATTTCGTGTGTTTCACTCAGAAAAAAAAGAGTGATATCTTGAAAAGGGGGCAAGGAGGAGAGTTACAGACCCCCTAACATTTGTAAGGGGGTCAAAGAAGGACAGAAAAGTACAAAGAAAACATTTATTGATTTTAAAAAAAATCGCGGGGTACGCGTACGGTAAGCTCAACGTACGCGTACGGTAGAAAAAAAATAAAATAAAAGAAATGAAATGCAGATTTAAGAGTTTAGATATTAGGGGGCTCTAAAAAGAGCCGTTGTGTTTATGAAGTGATTTTTTAGTGGTACCTACAAGTAAGTACCGATGCAGAGTCTAAGGTTCAAGAGGAAGACTCTGTTCCCTTCATCAGTGAAGTGTACACCATCTCCTCTATAAATGTCTTGCATGTCGTAACGCAAGTTGTTGTGGTAAATGGAACCCATACCATAGTCACGGAGGAAAGCAGAAACAGATTTGTTGACGTGCTTTCTTGCTTTGTCAATCTGCGGACAGAAATGATTGGACCAGTTCCATTTTTGCCTTTGGCATATGTTAGAAAACACAAAGGCAGTTTTAGGGAAAAGTGAAAACAGTTGTGCAAAGGTGTCCTTCATAAGCATTTCCAGACCTACCCCAGTCAAAGTGCCTAGGTCATTGCCACCACAGTGCACTATTATGAGGTCAGGGTGTTGGATTTGCATGAAGGATTTCACCAATGGCATCAATTGGTGCCACTTTAACCCTCTCTGACCAATCCATTGAATGTCTACATTTGGCAAAGCAAGGTCTCTCACCATATCTGTTTTCTCTGCATACTTTTCACTCCAGAAGACATAGCTGCGCCCTACAATCCACACTGTGAACATCTTCAAAGGAGAACTGGATGCACTCAGGAGGTGTAATTCAGTAGAATGGTAAAAAGAAATGAAAGACAGTTTGGAAATGGAGGCATACATATTTTTTTCATAAAAAAAAGAACTGATTGGCTGTTTCATACCATTCTAGAATAAAAACTAGGCTGTATGTGTAAATTAATAGAAGCATGTTTTGTATTGGTACAGAAAAATGTGTTACCAAAGAACAGTACTATGGATTTGCTGTTAGGTTTGAAAAGTCAAGCACTCTTGCTCTGTGGAATTGAAACATTGTTTGGTGAACTTCTGACCTAACTCCACACTGCAGTGTTCCATGAGCTGTTGCTATGGTAGCAGGCAGAAGTCAAGTTGGGGGAAGGGTACTAGGCATAAGTCAAGTTGGGGGAAGGGTACTTTTGGAAAAGGGTTGGTTTTCAACCAATAGAAATGTGTGATTACATTTGAAAAAAAGGGGGAAGCACTGAGATTTGAAATTAACATGTATATGTGTGGAAAAAGAGAGGGAAAGTTTGCCATTATCTGGTTCTGCTGAGAGGAGAGAGGTGTAAAGAACAGAGATCCTGGCTCTGATAATCTGCTGTTTGAGTGCCACATTTCTTTCACAGCTAACTAATTTTAAAGGTGAGTTTAGAGTTTGAGAGGGGATGTATATGGTAAATTAAGAAATGAATAATAGAAATGGAATTCCTTTTGTTGAAGTTGTGTTTATTATTTTCTGTTTTGGGAGAAATTTAAATGTGAGGAACATGTAAAATAATATGGACTATGTTTTCACGATAAATTAAGGTGTACTGGTAAAAATAAAGAATACTTTAAGGGTTTGAGGTTGGACTCAGTAATGCAAATACATACAGCATCAGTAAGGCGGGTTGCCCTTGCTGGAGTGTAGGCAGTCACCCAGGTTACACATGGTGCTGGTCTGAAAAAGCAGTTTGGACATGTGCTTTTTTAAGAATCTGAAAAGTGGATTCATAATGTGTCAGTCTGTAAAAGTGTTTATCACTTGCCAAAAAAAAGAGTAGTAAGTGTGCTTTCAAATTGGCAAAGAAATTTCGTTTTGTGACTAATGTGAAAACATGACTCTGTGTGCAAATAGGAATTACAGGCAGAGATTTATTGCGTATTGCTCTGGTGATTTCACAGTTGCATTAGATGGAAAGGGGGAGCCATTTTTTGGTGCAGAAGCAGACTCTTAGCACACACCCAGCTGCTTACCCTGTGGAATCATGCACAGTATTCACAAGCGAGTGGGGTTTGAGGTTTCAGTCAGTAATGCAAATACATTCAGCATCACTAAGGCTGGTTGCCCTTGCTGGAGTGTAGTCAGTCACCCAGGTTACACATGGTGCTGGTCTGAAAAAGCAGTTTGGACATGTGCTTTTTTAAGAATCTGAAAAGTGGATTCAAAATGTGACAGACTGTAAAAGTGTTTATCACTTGCCAAAAAAAAGAGTAGTAAGTGTGCTTTCAAAATGGCAAAGAAATTTCGTTTTGTGACTAATGTGAAAACATGACTCTGTGTGCATATAGGAATTACAGGCAGAGATTTATTGCGTATTGCTCTGGTGATTTCACAGTTGCATTAGATGGAAAGGGGGAGCCATTTTTTGGTGCAGAAGCAGACTCTTAGCACACACCCAGCTGCTTACCCTGTGGAATCATGCACAGTATTCACAAGCGAGTGGGGTTTGAGGTTTCAGTCAGTAATGCAAATACATTCAGCATCACTAAGGCTGGTTGCCCTTGCTGGAGTGTAGTCAGTCACCCAGGTTACACATGGTGCTGGTCTGAAAAAGCAGTTTGGACATGTGCTTTTTTAAGAATCTGAAAAGTGGATTCAAAATGTGACAGACTGTAAAAGTGTTTATCACTTGCCAAAAAAAAAGAGTAGTAAGTGTGCTTTCAAAATGGCAAAGAAATTTCGTTTTGTGACTAATGTGAAAACATGACTCTGTGTGCATATAGGAATTACAGGCAGAGATTTATTGCGTATTGCTCTGGTGATTTCACAGTTGCATTAGATGGAAAGGGGGAGCCATTTTTTGGTGCAGAAGCAGACTCTTAGCACACACCCAGCTGCTTACCCTGTGGAATCATGCACAGTATTCACAAGCGAGTGGGGTTTGAGGTTTCAGTCAGTAATGCAAATACATTCAGCATCACTAAGGCTGGTTGCCCTTGCTGGAGTGTAGTCAGTTACCCAGGTTACACATGGTGCTGGTCTGAAAAAGCAGTTTGGACATGTGCTTTTTTAAGAATCTGAAAAGTGGATTCAAAATGTGACAGATTGTAAAAGTGTTTATCACTTGCCAAAAAAAAGAGTAGTAAGTGTGCTTTCAAAATGGCAAAGAAATTTCGTTTTGTGACTAATGTGAAAACATGACTCTGTGTGCATATAGGAATTACAGGCAGAGATTTATTGCGTATTGCTCTGGTGATTTCACAGTTGCATTAGATGGAAAGGGGGAGCCATTTTTTAGTGCAGAAGCAGATTCTTAGCACACACCCAGCTGCTTACCCTGTGGAATCATGCACAGTATTCACAAGCGAGTGGGGTTTGAGGTTTCAGTCAGTAATGCAAATACATTCAGCATCACTAAGGCTGGTTGCCCTTGCTGGAGTGTAGTCAGTCACCCAGGTTACACATGGTGCTGGTCTGAAAAAGCTGTTTGGACATGTGCTTTTATCAGAATCTGAAAAGTGGATTCATAATGTGTCAGTCTGTAAAAGTACTTTTCACTTGCCTAAAAAGTAGTAGAAAGTATGCTTTGCAATTGGCAAAGAAATTTCGTTTTCTGCCTAATTTCAAAGCATGACTTTGTGTGCACACAGGAATTATTTTTAGAAATTTAATTTGTGAAGGTGTTATTGTGATTTTCATTTATAGGAAAGGGGTTTATAGTATTTTAAGATTTCTAAAGAACATAAAAAATGTAGTAATATATTTAAATAAAATAAAGGAATTTTTTTAAAGTTTTTTTCAGGTATTGCTGAAGAGCAGTGAACAAAATTTAAGATGCCTACAAAATCCAGAGTAAAGAAAGACCACAAAAAAAACCTATATTTGAAGACAACTGGAGGACCTAAGTTAGTTGGAGATGCTCATGTTGGGAAAAAGCAAAAATCTTCTGGTAAGCAAACAAAAGATTTTTTAAAGAACATATTCAAAAAAAGGAAAAATGTACAAAATGTCTGTACTGGAAAGAATGTTTTCAATAGAAAAAGAGAGGAAAAAATTGAGCATTTAGTTAATGCAAATATACCTTCTGCAACTAAAAAGATTAACTTAAACAGAAAAACAGCGTTTAAAGAGATACGTAGAAAAATGTCCAATTTGATAAAGGATGTGAAGAAATATAAGCAAAAGGCTAAGTTGTATAAGAGAAAAAAAGAAATTGAAGCCATTGCAGCACAGGCATTAGAATTAAAAAGGAAACTATTCATTTTAATTTTGAATAGGATGCGTACATTAGATAAAATGGTTAATGTACTGAAATCACAAAGCAAAAGGAAAAGAGTAGTGAACAGAACAAACTTTTGTAAAGTGTTTTTAGGAAAATGGATGCATAGTTCAAGTAGTGAACCTTTTTTTAATGAAGAGAGCTATTTTCAAAGTAATAGTTTGCTGCATGCAGTTGACACCAGAGGTCGTGCTTACGAAGTGAAAAATGGTTGCATAATGGAGAAGGAGATAATGGTTCCAAGAGATGAGGTACAAGTGATGGCGGATGAGGCTATGGGGAGACGTCCTAAAGCCCCAGTGTACACTTGGAATTGTAGTAGTATTTGCACTGTGCGTCAGGAATCTATTGATAAATTTCGTGAGTTTCTAAGAGAATATAGTAAAAAAAGTGTAAAACAGAAGATTAAGGTGCTTCAAAGTCTAGATCCATGCAGAGTGAGAGAGAATACTGGTTTGCAGGGTCATTCTCTGGCTTGTCTATCTAGAAAAGTGTGTATTAGTGTTTTCCATCATTTTAGAATGCTGGCTGTTCATCATACTGAAATGAGAAAGTTTGTGAGACGGTTGTATTTTGCTAAAAGTCCAGCAATAAAGTTAGATGAATTGAATAGGGCTCTGTTCCGTGGGTCAGTATCAGATGTAGAGAAGGTTGTTGATGAAATTCAGTTTTGTTACTTTGGTCCTGAACAAAACAGTGCAGAAAAGGACACAGTAAATGAGGAAGAAGTGGAAGAGAATGTACAACCATTTGTAAGTAAGACATTTAATGATCACATAACAAAATTTGAAAAAATCTCTAATGAAAGACCAAATATTACTTGTATTTGTTGCCGCAGAACTCATTATAGAAAACAAACCAGGTATGTTGATCTCTATAGAAAAAGTGAAAATGAAGATAATTATAAGTGGAAGGATTTTGCCACATATATATTTCTTGAAAATTGTTTTGAATTGGGTGAAGTTCAGCGTATTTGTAAATACTGTTATAATAAGTTAGAAGAAAATAGAATGCCGACCAGAGCTGTACATAATAATTTAGAATTGGATGCTATTTCTGCTGAACTTTCTGAATTAAATACATATGAGTCTATACTCATTCAATGTGTTCATCCGTTCCAGACCATAGTACGTATGGAGCCCAAAACTGGTAAATTACCTCCTTCAGATTTACTGAGAGGTTTAAAAGGTAAAGTGGTGTATTTGCCCTTGGATTTGAAAAAAAATATGGAAACTATTGATGCGGATACTTTGGAAACTGAACCATTAATTATTCTGGTTAATGGTGTACCTACAAAGAATAAGAAGATTTGGCAGGAGCTGGTAGATGTACGGAAAGTACAAAGAGCAAATTTGTATTTGAAAAGGAATAACAAATGGTATGAATCAATTTATATAGAAGAAGAAGAAGAAGAAGATTTACAAGAAGACACAAAAACACCAACTGGACAAATTGAAAAAGTGGACAAGTCAAAGGAAGAAGAAATTTATGAACATTTTAGCATACATCCTCTTCATTCAAAAGAAGTTATGGGAGACAATATTGATCTGTTTCAGATGAAGAAAGCAAAAGGAACTCCCGTGAGTGTATGGGAGGAGAGCTTGGAAGCTCGATGTTTTCCCCAGCTGTTTCCTAAAGGAAAAGGAGGACGATACGATGAACGTCCGGAACAGATTCCAGCTTCTGAGTATCGGACTACAAGACTATATGCTGAAGATCCCAGATTTCGACAAAGTATTCCTTATTTGTTCCATCTTTTATTTGAAAGCGACTTGTCTGCACTGTCTTATGCAGTAAATCACATTTTAAAAAGTGGAGTACATTTACAAAATGTGTCTGCTAAGGATTTTATGGAGAAAGTGCAGCACCGAGATGATCATTTGGAAACACAACTGATCAATCTGATGGCTTGTCAGCGTGGGACAAATGAATATTGGTACAGACGCCATGGTGAATTAAAATGCATGTTACGGAATTTAGGAACACCAACATGGTTCGGGACCCTAAGCTGTGCTGAGTACGCTTGGGATGATTTACTGGATTTTCTACGAGAGGCAAATTCAAACATTAAAAACATCGAATACAAGACAGCAGGAGAACTGTGCTCATTGGATCCGGTTAATGTTTGCAGATATTTCAATCATAGATTTGAGGCTATGATGTCGTTCATCTGCAATAAAAAAAATCCACCTCTAGGAGAAGTAGTGGATTTCTTTTGGAGAAAAGAGTACCAGGCAAGAGGTGCTCCTCATATTCATATGCTGTTGTGGATCAAGGATGCCCCAAAGTTTGGAACAGATGCTGATGAAGCAGTGTTATCTTACATTGAAGAATATGCAACATGTGCTATACCAAAAAACACAGAAGAGAAAAAGTTAAAGGAGCAAGTTTTACGTTTCCAAAGTCATCGGTGTGGAAAATACTGTCGACGGAAATACAAGAGCAAAGATAAATACTACACTAAATGTCGATTTGGATTTCCTAGACCTGTTCTTTCAAATGGAAGAGTAAACAGTTTTATGTCATCTGTGAGACATACTATCACAAGAAAATCACCTAAGAATACCTACAACCTTAAAAGAAAAGAAGAATCAAAAAATATAAATGACTACAACCCAGTCATTTTATCCATGTGGAATGCTAACATGGATATACAGTATGTAGCTGACAATTCCATTGCTGTTGCTTGATATGTAACGTCTTACATTACGAAATCAGAAAAAACAGAATTGAAGGAAATGTAAGAAGAGATTTCTCACGAGAAGACAGTCAGTAAGAAGCTGTACAGTTTCAGATTGAAGATGTTATCGCATCGAGAAATTGGATCCTACGAATGTTCAGATAGGTTATCTTCTGCAAGTCTCTACTCGAAATCAAGAAGAATAATTTGGGCAAGTTTAGGCCTTGCAGCAATGAGAAATCGGGTACTGAAATCTGTTGGAGAAATTGAATATTTGGCCGAGAATGACCCAGAAAGTACAGATATTTTGAAATCAAACATGTTGGACACATATTATCCCAAGAGAAGTCATCATCTGGAGAACATGTGTCTCTATGAAGTGCTGCAGAACTACATTTATTCACGGAAAGCCACAGAAGACATCAACAATGGAAAATATAAAGTCATTGGTGAGGAAGGATGTTTGGTGAAGCAAACAAAAGGAAGTTTTATAAATCACAGGAAGCTGAGTTGCGACACTACTGACAAAAAGGAATTTTACTACTTGGCTCTTTTACAGCTGTTTAAACCATGGCGTACAGAGGATGAACTACTGGGAGAATTTCAAAGCTATGAAGATTCTTTTAATGCTTGCAAAGACAGCATACAATGCAGTACATTCTCAACTTATCTGCAAATGTTAAATGAAGAAATTGAACAGGAAACTACAATTGCAGCAGAAATAGCTAGAGACAGTTCTCAGGACAGCCAAAGTTCAGGAACACTCAGTCAAGATCCCCTAGGACAACCAATCGTTGAAAATGAAGCATCAATAGCCATGAATGAAGTGGAAACGGCTATGAATCAAGCTCAAGAAGAATTTATAGACTTACAAAATTTGGAAAGACAACTGAACGAAGAGCAGCAACAAATTTATGAAGAGATCAGAAACAAAATTGATCACGGATTTCTACATGAAAAAAAAGAGTGCTCATGCACATCATTTCATCCAATCAGGATATATGTAAGCGGACAAGCTGGAACTGGAAAAAGTTTCCTTATAAAAGTCATCAGAAGTTACCTACAGCAAAAAACGGATTCTACTTTGTCTTGTGTGGTTACTGCTCCAACTGGGTTAGCAGCATATAACATAAAAGGAATCACTTTACATCGTTTGCTAATGTTACCAGTGGAGCATGAGAACAAAATACAATACAACAAGCTAACTGGAGAAGCATGCTTGGAAGTTTCAAGAGTATTGAAGAAGATGCAAGTTCTCATTATTGATGAGGTGAGCATGGTATCAAACTTAATGCTTGCCTTTGTGCATTTAAGAATGCAGCAAATTCTGAAGACAGACTATGACGTGTTATTTGGAGGAAAACACGTCATAGTTTTTGGAGATCTTTTGCAACTTACTCCAGTTAAAGGACAACCAGTGTTTAATACTGTGATACATGAAGACATGAAGAAGTCATTGGGAAGCATCGGTAATGCAAATATTTGGTCCTTCTTTGAGTACAAGGAACTTACTACTAATATGAGGCAAGCAAACGATGAAGAATATGGAAGTATTCTGAAAGATATCAGAATTGGACTACTCACTGAAGCTGGCACGAAAGCATTACAGAGTCGGCTGCTACATAATTTATTTCCAAAGGAAGAAATAGTTGCAGAGAACATATACAAGAACATTGCAGAAAAGAAAAGTGTCATCTGCTTAATGCCAACTCTACGTGAATGCTCAATATTCAATGAGGAGCTTTTGAAATTGGAAAAGGAAGATATCAGGAAATTGGAAGCAGTGGACAAAATTGAGGATGGAAGAATTACTGTCACATTAACAGGCACACTGAAAAATAAATTGGATTCACTAGAGAAGAACATTTCCAAAACAGCTGTATTAGAAAAAAATCTATATGTTTGCATGAACTGTAGAGTATTTTTAAGGAGAAATTTGGATGTTGAAAAAGGTTTAGTTAATGGAGCTATGGGAAGAGTTGTGGGTTTTATTAATTATCAGAAAAAATATGGAATTGAATGTTTAAAAATAAAATTTGATCAGATAGAAGAAGTTAAAGATATTTGTCGTTGTTCAGTTCGTTTCATGCTTGTGAAAGACTTATATGTACGTAGGAAGCAGTTTCCGTTTTCTCTAGCATATGCTGTAACTATTCACAAGTCTCAAGGATTGACTGTAGATTGTGCATTTGTGAACATTGGTTCAACTGTGTTCAAAGAAGGTATGGCATATGTTGCTTTGTCACGAGTGAAAACATTATCAGGTTTATTCATGATAGACTTTGATGACTCAAAAGTTAGTGCTGATGCAAATTGTGTAAAGGAGTATAATAGATTAAGAAGAAGCTATGCTCCTCATTTAGGTCAGTATCCTGTGTTGGAGAAACGTGTAGTTTCTCGTAAAAGGAGAAATGAGAATATCTGTAATGAAGATGTAGAGAGGAGGAAAAAAAAGAGGAGGGATGTAATTGCAAGCAAAAAAAAAAGGAAAATGAAGAACAGGTTGTAGGATGTCATTTTGAAAATAGCTCTGGTGTCAACTGCTACGCTAATGTAGTGCTGAATGTTGCATTTTATCTGGAAAGTGTGCAAGAGCAGATAATAGTAAATCAGGGAAAAAGATTCTGTTCTGAGTTGAGTCTCCTTTTTCAAAAGCTGAGTAATGATAAAACTCAAATAGAAAGTGCTACTGAAATTAGAAAACTTTTAGATGTATGTTCAGGACGAACACAGTTTTCTCAAAATGTACAGCAAGACGCACAGGAATTCTTGATGTTTTTTCTTCAGGTACTGGAAGAAGAAGGGGTTCCCATTGAAAATTTATTTGGTCTCTCTTATAAATGGGAACATAGTTGTGAAAACTGTTATAATATATGTGGCTCTAATGTTGATTCTGAAAGGTTTATTTATTTAACATTGCCAGAAAGTAAAACAGTCACTTTTGCTAAATTAGTTAAAGATGCTAATCATAGCATGGAATGCAGTGAGTGTCAATCTGACATGTTTTCAACGTTAATTTTAAAGGAATACGGACAGTATGTAATTTTAATGATGCAACGCTGTAAAGCTGATGGTTCAAAATTAGATACTTTAATAAAGAAGTTTACAGGACAGCAATTATCAATTTCAGGAAAAACTTTTGTAACAGTTGCAATAATTTTCCATGATGGACCTACTGTAACTTCTGGTCATTACACAGTTTATCTTAAATGTGAAAAAGGCTGGACACTGTGTAATGATTCCCAATTGATTTTTAAGCAACGTTTGCCTTTTGATTTAGCAAATTCCTATCTAATCTTCCTGAAACCTAAATTTTAGAGAGATTTGGCAACATCTGGACAAAACAATTTTACCATTTTATTGGATTTCCATTGGAATTTAAAAAAAAAATGATTTTACAAATTACCATTTGGCCTAATGGAAAGGTAACCAATTGTAATGTGGACTTTTCAATTTTTAATGAAACTTTGGAAAACCAAAAATTTAGAAAAAATCGGTAACATCTGCACAATTTAAATTTTGGATTGTTATTGGATTGCCATTGGAAATTTATTCAAAAAAGATTTTTAAAATTACTATTTGGCCATGCGGAAAGGTAAACAATTCTATTGTGGACTTATTTAATTATTAATAAATCTTTCGGAAACCAAAATGTTACAGAGAATCGGTGAGATCTGTACAATTTAAACTTTAGATTTTTATTGGATTACCATTGGAAATTTAATCAAAAAAGAATTTTAAAATTACTATTTGGCCTAAAGGAAATTGAACCAGATGTATTGTGGAGTTATTTGAGATATATTTTTGTGATTATACTTCTGAAACAAAAATATCAGACGGTATTTTAAAGAAATAAGTATTGATATTAGATGATATTTTTTAAGAATATTATGCATTTCTATAAAGTTATGTTTATGCAAAAAGAGATTGTGGGCTTTTTTAAAACAATCTTTGAGATTGTTAATTTTTTTTTTGCCCGCTGTTAAATGATGAATGCAATTGCTTTCACAATTTATAGTGAAATGCAATATATTCTGAAAACAGCAAAAAAAAGGAAAAAATTTTTTTTGAAAAATATGTAAATATTTGTACTGTATTATAAAATGTTTTATTAAATATTAATACTTTTTCTTTTTTTTCAGATTGAGATAGAAAATGTTCGAAAACTAGAACCATTTTTAAAGCAATTAAAAAAAAATTTAAATGAATAAATATTTTTTTGAGTGGGTATGGTAAGTCAAAAATATCATGGTCCCTTTTTTCCACTTCTCCACAATCACATTTTCAGTTTTTCATTGTAGTCTCTCAAGGACCTTGTAATGTGATAATTGATTTTTAGTGTTTTTAAAAAAAAAAAAAATAATAATTACGCGTACCGTACGCGTACGTTAAAAAAAAAATCAAAAAAAAGTTTTAAAAACATATATAAAAAATAGATGAAAGGTAAGGTTGGCTCTTAAAAGAGCCGTTGTGTTCATGCAGGGACAGAGGAAAGAAAGAATAGGAATATTAGACGGTACGACAAATGTGCTGATCTATTTTATTGTTCACTAGGGAAATACTGGTCTCCCTATAACAAATTAGATCATGACAAGTGGCGCCCCGTATTTCAACCCTCAGAAACCGAGGGTTAATTTCCTGAGGAGAAGAAAAAGGAGATGCTCCCACCACAGATGAAGGGCTCACCTGACCTGCAGAAGAAGGACTCAGCCCTGCAGATGATGGTCCAGGCTGAGCTGCTGTGGATGTGCTTGGTTGACTTACTGAAGGGTTACCTTCAGTATGTCGAGCATGTGTCCTTCTGTGTACATCCTTAAGGTGTCTCAACATGGTGTGATTCCCGAAGGAATACTTCTTGTTGGGATTCCCTCTTGAAAGTACACGCTTACACAGCTTACAAGTCACTAAGGGTGCATTTACCTTTTGCTGGCCCTCTGGAAAAGAAAAATACTCCAATATGAAAGAGGTCTTTTGTTTCCTCGTTCTCTGCCTCAAGGTAGTGCTGCTAGCCTCACTCTCAGAAGGGCTCTGCTGTTCTGCCATCGTATCACAAAGACAACCCAGCTCCTTCTCCTAAGGGATCACAAGCAGAAATGAGGGGAATGGGTGTGGTGTAGGAGAGTTCTAGAACTGAAAGTAGTTTCAACCAATCAAAAGTTGTGTTTCATGATCACATGACCCACCGTACGCTTACGGTGCGCTTACGGCAAAAGTACGCATGCGCGTAAAAAAGACACGCGCACGCGCGCATGCGCAAAACAGGCACGCCTCTTCACTTCCGCGTAACGTGCGCGTGCAGCGTACGCGTTACGCGCTGTGCGCGCGTGACGTGCGTCTACGCAAATTGCGTAAATGAACGCAAACAGCGTAGAAATCTAACGTAATTAAAGCAAGACGTGCGCTTACCGTACGCGCACGTTAAAAAAATAAAATAAAAAAAAAATAAAAGGAAAAAAAAAAATATGTAATACTAATAAATTTTACCTGTTTATTTTAAAAAAATGGTAAAATAAAAACATATTGTAGAATTTTTAAAATTTAACCATAGTCTTTAAAAGAGGATAGAAAATTAAAATAAAAATATGTAAAAAAAAAAAGAAAAAAAAAAAAAAATTAGCATTTAAAAAACCTTGCAAATTCACTGAAAAAACCATGGGTTTCACTCATGTTATAGTTAGGAATTAGCATTTAAAAAACCTTGTAAATTCACTGAAAAAACCATGGGTTTCACACACGTTATAGTTAGGAATTAGCATTTAAAAAACCTTAGAAATTCAATGAAAAAACCAAAGGTTTCACACATGTTATAGTTAGCTGGACATTTCACTCGTAAAAAACCATTGAAATTCCCCCGTTATAGTTAGTTCAGCTAACTATAACTCGCGCGCCCGCAATGCACTACTGATGATGTCACATATTACATCACTCATGACATGGTCACTGACATCACTCATGACATCACTGATGACATCTCAAATGACATCACTGATGACATCACTGATGACATCATCCTTGTGATAGAGTGGCAGACCTCCTCTTCCCCTAATATAACCATTGAAACACACATTCAAAAATAGAAACTAAAATGTTCAAAATAATGAACATATCAATATCAGTTACAACAACCTAATCAGTAATTCTAAGAACCACATACACATACAGTCATTCACCAACAGTCCTCTACAGTCACTCATACATGTACTCACTCATCATATGTATTCATACACCTATACATCCTGTTACACAACGCCACTCATCCATAGAGTTACTCACACACATAGTCACTCATGCTAATAAAGAATCAAACATCCATTTACTTGCATATACAGTTATACACACACCACCACACTTACTTCTACAGAAACTTACATATACTTACTCTTTTAAACAATAACTTATAGAAACACATACTTATTCATACAGGAACTCTTCCAATCTCTCACTCTCACATATACTCACTTATATACACCAATAGTCACATATACTAGTTTAAAACATATGTAGTTACTCATAAAGACACTATAGAGACAGTCATTCACTCACTAACACACCCATGCACACACTCATCCACCCATACAGTCCTGCACACATGCTGTATTCAACACATACAAACAGTGAGTCACTCATTCATGCACCTATGCACTAAGTAATACCCCCCACCGAACCATACAGAAACTCAGACACTCATACTGATAAAAAACCAACTAATAACCTATATAGACACTCATGTAGCTACTTACCAACCCATGCAGCCACTTATACACAAAGTAAGAAACTGATACAGATATTTTTATATTTAAAGATTACTCAGTAAGCCATGTATTCACTATGATACACTTAATCAGTCAGTTACACAAAAAAAAATTCAAAAAAAAAGCATCCATTTAGACACTTATATACCCATTTATTCTTCCATTGACCTTGAGATATACATAAATATAAAACATATTTAATTTTCAGAAAAACACACAATCACTGGATGATGTCATCAGTGATGTCATTTGAGATGTCATCAGTGATGTCATGAGTGATGTCAGTGACCATGTCATGAGTGATGTAATATGTGACGTCATCAGTAGTGCATTGCGGGCACGCGAGTTATAGTTAGCTGAACTAACTATAAAACGGGGGAATTTCAATGGTTTTTTACGAGTGAAATGTCCAGCTAACTATAACATGTGTGAAACCTTTGGTTTTTTCATTTAATATATATATATATATATATATATATATATATATATATATATATATATATATATATATATTCACTTAAAAAACCATAGGTTTCACACATGTTATAGTTAGCTGGACATTTCACTCGTGAAAAACCATTGAAATTCCCCCGTTATAGTTAGTGCAGGCAACTATAACTCACGCGACCGCAATCCTCTGCTGATGACGTCAGATATCACATCACTGTATTTAGACACTTATTTACCCATGTCTTCTTCCATTAATCTTTAGCTATACATATATTACAAATATTTATTTTTCAGAAAGACACATATATCATCAGTGATGTAATATCTGACGTCATCAGCAGAGGATTGCGGTCGCGTGAGTTATAGTTGCCTGCACTAACTATAACGGGGGAATTTCAATGGTTTTTCACGAGTGAAATGTCCAGCTAACTATAACATGTGTGAAACCTATGGTTTTTTAAGTGAATTTGCAAGGTTTTTTAAATGCTAATTCCTAACTATAACGTGTGTGAAACCTGTGGTGGAAATGACCTAGGCACTTTAACTGGTGTAGGTCTGGAAATGCTTATTAAGGACACCTTTGTACAATTGATGTCGCTTTTTCCTCAATCTGCCTTTGTATATTCTAACATATGCCAAAGGCAAAAGTGGAACTGGTCCAACCAATTTTGTCCGCAGATTGACAAAGCAAGAAAGCACGTCACCAAATCTATTTCTGCTTTCCTCAGAGACTATGGTATGGGTTCTATATACCACAACAACTTGCGTTACAACATGCAAGGCATTTATAGAGGAGATGGTGTACATTTCACTGATGAAGGCAACAGAGTGTTCCTCTTGAACTTTAGACTCTGCATCGGTACTTACTTGTAGGTACCAAAAAACACTTCATAAATACAACGGCTCTTTTTAGAGCCCCCTAATATCTTAACACTTAAATTTGTTTTTTACTTCTATTTTTTGTATTGTGTTGTTTTTTCTACCGTACGCGTACAGTAAGCTTACCGTACGCGCACCACGCGATTAAAAATAAATAAATTTAAATGTATTTTTCATACTTTTATGACCTTCTTGGACCCCCTGACAAACGCTAGTGGGTCTGCAACTCTCTTCGTTGCCCCCTTTCCACGTTCTCCTCCTTTGTTTATCAGTGTGGGACACACAAAATGGAGGCCGACACATCCTGATTTCGACCGATTTGAATGTTTACAGTCATGTAACCACCAATCAGAATTAAGCTCGCGCACGGCAAGCTTACCGTACGCGCACGGAGCGTGCCTATAGATATATATATTGATTTAAATGCTATTTTCTCAGCAAATACTGAACACATTTACACCAGACCTACAAAAGGCACATTCCTGACCTGAGCACTACCTCTCTGCAAAATTTCTAGTAATTCTGTTCAGCCGTTCGGGCTGTACCTTGGACTAAAGGTCCTATGGAAAAATGCATGGGGAAAACACGTTTTGGGACCCCATTTTTCTCAGCCCCCGCTTGACGAATCCCCCCGAGACTTTCAGGGTAGGAGCGGAGCGGAGCGCCCCACCTATTTTGATCATTTCGCCAGGATTCGTCAATCGGCGCCAAAGTTATTCAAAATAGAATGTTGCGGATTTCCTATGGAAACACGGTCCTAACTATAACTATCTACTGGCGACCGCCAGTAGATAATATATATATATATATATATATATATATATATATATATATATATATATACATATATATATATCCTGCACTCCTTTTCTTTTACGACCCTCTGATCCCAGGAATCAAAAAGGCACGGACTACTTTTATTTAGTGCAATATTTAATTTATTTTCTGTGCTCTGCCGCCATGATGCGTTTCAACCCTCCAGGGGCCTTGATCACATGACATGCTACATTTTTTCCTCCCCATTTTTAAAGTGACAGGTGCATGATTAATTCATAAATCTAGAAAACAGACTACTCGACTGCTCTCACATATTGCACTGCATACTTATGCATAACAAAAATATATTTTATGTCTGGCTGAATCCTAGATGATTAAATATCTAAGCATTACTTACATGTCAACATTCTGTGTAAAATTACGTAAAATTCAGTGTTTAAAATACAGTTAACTAGCAAGACATGTCAACATTAGGTGCAAAATTACGCAAAAATCACTTTTTTAAATACAGTTATGGTTTGGCAAGACACAATTCAGTTTTTTTGTGACCTACACTTAAAATTCTAAAACCATATGCATAATTACCCAGATTGCTGTATAAATACTTTTTATGTAGAAACATACTTTAATATAAAATATAAATATTTCTGATATTTAAAAAGTTATTTTACAATTCAAAATCATAACATTTTTATTTGTAAACGATGTGCAAATTGCGCAATTACCATACAACCGTATAAATACTTTACATTACTGTGTACATAGATCAGGTGTTCCTACATATCACATTAAAAGCAGTTTCTTTGGGTTTTCTATTGCATTAGCCCCTACCAGACATTAAAAAAAACACATCATCCTAGTACGTGTTTCTCCTGTATACATATTACTGTTTCTACACAGTGCAATTTTTTATTAAGAAATCAGTGCAAATGTAGTGTAAACAATATGATGTCCTAATGCTCCCAGAGTATGGACACACCAATAAAGTGCTAAAGTGCTTATGTTGCTTATTGTGACATGAGCCCATGTCACAATTGAGAAAAAGAGAAAAAAAGAAAATGTTTTCCATAGGTAAGAGGCTCAGCGTGATAAAAACCTTATGGTATTTGTTCTCCTTTTAATTTTTAAATGCAGTATGATTCTAAAATTTGGTTATTAAAGCCAAGTATGCAAGTCTTCTGTAGTATTTAATCCATGAGGACTTTTACTGTCCATTTCTAGAATGTGCCTAGTTTCTAAACGCCTTAGTACTGCTTCCCTGTTTCCCCCTCGTCTTAATGGAGGAACACAGTTAATCACAAAGTACTTTAGATGGTCCAAGTTGTTTGCATGGACCTCTCTAAAATGCTGGGCCACCGGATATGTAGTATCACTATTGGTAATGGCCCATATGTGCTGGAGTATTCTCCTGTGGACCTGCAGTTTTGTGCTTCCAACATACCGCTGTCCACAAGAGCACTCCAGCACATACACCGCAAATTCTGTTTTACATGTTAGAAACTTTTCAATTATGGTAGGACTGTCCTTAAACGGTGTTTGATAAGAAGCCCTGCTCTCTCCATGTTTGCATGCCTTACATATCATACATCTTACGAAGCCCTTACAGTTAGACAGCCAGTTTGAACTTTTTCTTATTTCCGGGCTACTATTTACTAGGCAGTCCCCTGTACTTAGAGCTTTTCTATATGTTATCTGGGGAGTTGATGGCATCTATCCCCTATTACAGGGTCACTTTGCACCAAATGCCAATTCTTTTTTATTATTTATCTCAGGCTATCTTTTTGCTTGTTATATGTAAGGATCAATCTAGGGCTGCTATCAGTGGATGGCAAACTAGAAGTTTGCTTGATACTGCTGACTGATGGCTTGGACAATAGGTCATCATGTGGTTGGGCTCTTGTTCTGTGGATAGCCTCATCCACTGTTCATTCTGAATAGCTCCTGGCCAAAAAGCAAGATTTACATTCATCCTGTGCTTTTACCAAATCTTCCTCCCTGCCGCTAATTCGCCGTATCCTCCGCATTTCACCATATGGTATGCTGTGGATTGTGTGTTTTGGGTGAAAGCTGTTGGAGTGTAGGATGGTCTTGCCTGATGTAGATTTACGGTGCAATCTTGTTTCTATCTTGTTATTGAACACATAAACGTCTACATCTAGAAAGCAGATGGAGGTATCACTAATGTCCTGTGTAAGCTTTACATTTGCATCATTGCCCTGTAGTGCATGAAGATCCCGTATTAAACTTACATCTGAGGCTACTAATGTGGTCAGCGTGTTTTGATGCATCCATGTTTGTACAGTTGCTGTAGCCTTATCCTGTTTTAAGTGATGGTATTTTTGCAACTTTAATTTTCGGATGAATTTATAAACATCTGTTTGTGTCTGGGGATAATCAGTCTATCACTGCATGGAGAGACGTAGTCACTGTACCGGCGTCTCCGGTCATGCTACAATTGGGAAAGTGCTGCTGGAAGTAGGGGCACAGAGACTATTTTATGAACATTAACACTGCGTTTTAACTTGACCACGCTCATGTTTAGCCTTCAACTCACCTTGAGTTATGTGAAAATCCAGGCTAAAGGTGACATTCATCCCGGCTAAACAACAAGCTGCATGATGGGAGTTGCAGTTCTCCAGCACGAACTGCATGAGTGTTTCCGGATCTAATTTGTTCCAGGTGTGCTCCTGTCACTGCGAAGGGAGTAGAAGGACTATTTAAAAGACACTGAATAGTAAACCCAGGCACCCGAGGCATTAGAGAAAGGCCAATCGCCGAAACGCATCATGCCAGACGGGAAAATAAACAGCCTCAAGAAGCCCCACTGTGTCCCTCTTGTCATATTATATATATATATCCTCCGTACTCCTTTCTTCCAGCGGTTTACTGCTCAGAACCAAACAAGGCACAAACTCCACAAGTGCAATCTTAGTTTATTTTTCTGTGCATAGCCGCCACGACGCGCTTCGAACCACCAAGGTCCTTGATCACATGACATACTACGTATTTTCTCCCCATTTTTAAAGTGACAAAGTGCATTTTTTTCTTCCAAACTTAATGAAACTGGAAAACAGACTACCCATATGCTTTCCACATATACACTTTGAGGTTCCACCTTTGTTTACAAAATATCAATCTATTTAGATCATATATGTTTACATAAATGTTGATAATTATGCAAGCATTGGATTTAATCTTTAATGCCAGTCTCAATACTTTGTGAAAATCCGTACCACTAAACTTCTGTACACATTGCGAATTAAGCCCTCTTCAACAATATATGCATAATGCTTACAAACCATGATTAAAAGATCTAAACATCATCAACCTTGTGCAAAATACGCATTTGGTTACAAAAATATTATAAATACATATTTTAAAATGGTGTGCTTTCTATATATCTAAAAATCATGATTTCATTATTACTGTGCAAAATAAGCAATTTATATGTAAACATTTCTTTTTTTCTGTAAACAGTAGATTTCATTTTTAAACAAATGTCCTCTATGTGCAAAATGTGTTTTAAAAAAAAAGTGCTAGTGCATTTGTCTCCACCCTTGAAAGTGCTTAAGTGCTGAATAAATTTTGTGTTTTTACATGAGCCCATGTTTTACAACTGCACTAAAGAGAAAAAAATCGAACTGGTGGATGAGGTTCAGCATACTAAAACCATAACAGATTAAGATGTATTCCTATATGTTACATTTTTGTACCAAAATAAGATTAAAATATTATTGCGGTTACAGCCAGGTCTTCCGTCATGTTGAGCCCATGCGGGCTCTTACTGTCTAGTTCTGGAATGTATTTAGTTTTGAGTCGCCTTAGAATAGCCTCCCTGTTTCATCCTCTTCTTGGTGGAGGGACACTGTCTATTGCATAGTACTTTAAATGATCCAAACTGCTAGAATGGACCTCTTCAAAGTGGCGAGTCACCCGATAGGTAATATCTTTGTTGGTAATGGCCCTCATGTGCTGGAGTATTCTTTTGTGGACCTGCAGTTTTGTGCTTCCCACATACCGCAGTCCACAAGAGCACTCCAGCACATATACGGCAAACTCGGACTTTCCGGTCAAAAATGTATTTATGACCGTAGGTTTGTCTTTGAAGGTTGTTAAAAACAAAGTTTTACTTTCCCCATATTTACAAGCCCTGCATATCACACAACGAACTAACCGTTTACGGTTATCCAGCCAATTAGTACTTGTTGTGACTTTTGGACTGCTGCTGACGAAATAGTCTCCTGTGCTGGGTGCCTCTCTGTATGTTATCAGGGGAGTAGTTGGCATTTGATCCCCTATGATTGGATCGTTTTGCGCTAGGTGCCAATTGTTTTTGACTATTTTTGTCAGGCTGTCCTTCTGTTGGTTGTATGTGAGAATTAAGCGAGGGCTACTTCCTGTGGCTGTGCTATTCATTCGTTTAGTTTTGCTGGCTGATGGTTTGAAGAGTAAATCTTCCCGCGTTTTGGCTCTAGTTTGTCTTATGTCATCATTGATCGTTTTTTCTTTGTACCCTCTTGCTAGAAAACGAGCTTTACACTCATTCTGCGCCATAATTAGATCAGATTCATTACTGCATATTCTACGAATTCTTAGCATTTCCCCATAGGGTATGCTAAGAATTGTGTGCTTCGGGTGGCAACTACTTGAGTGCAATATCATGTTCCCGGATGTTGGTTTACGATACAAGCGTGTTTCTAAAATTTTGTTGGAAACGTACACTTCTACATCCAGGAAACAAATTGTACTCTCACTGATGGAATATGTGAGTTGGATGTTAACATTGTTGTTATTCAAACATTTTATAAATTCATCTGCACTCTGCTTGTCCCCCCGCCAGACCAAAAATACATCGTCAATGAATCTGACGCATTTGATTACATTCTTTGACCATACCTCTGCATACTTGTTTTTCACTATCATTTCCTCCCACCACCCCATGTGGAGACAGGCATAGCTGGGTGAAAAACTTGCACCCATTGCTACACCTCTCACTTGATGATAGACCAGTTGTTGAAATAAAAAGTAATTGTTATGTAAACAAAACTTAGTTAGGTCCATTAATATTTTATTGTGGATGTGGAATTCAATGGGTCTCTTTCCCAGAAAAAGTTCCAGCGCTCTCATCCCATCTTGATGGTGTATAGACGTGTAGAGGTTACTGAGATCCATGGAGATCAATGAAAAATCTTGTTGCCACTGAAATCCATGTATTTGTCTCAGGAAGTCTGTCGTATCCTGTACGTACAATGGTAACAATTTCACTTGTTCCTGTAGGAATGAGTCTGTATACCCTGAAACATTTTATGTTAGGCTTTGAATAGCAGAGATTATCGGTCGGCCGGTAGGGTTAACACTGTCTTTTTGTATTTTAGAGATGAAATATATTACCTGCAGAACAGGGTAATCATTTTTTAAAAATCTCAGTTCATCATGATTGATTAGGCCACTGCTTTTCCATGCCAATAACTTCATATGCAGTTCATTTTGCGCTGTTCTAGTGGTGAGTTTGTTACTGATCTTATAACAGCTACAATCTCCTAGCTGTTTTGATGCTTCTTCCATATATTGGATTTTTGGCCAAACGACCACGTTGCCTCCTTTGTCCGAATTGCGCACTACCACAGTCTAATTTTCTCGCAATTTTTTAATTAGTTGTTGATATTTTAGTTGGTACGCATTCTGTTTTCTCCTTGTTGCTTGTGTTTTGAAATTTAGAGTACTTATTTCTTTTACTAAAATTTCATTAAAAGTATTGATGGAATCTCTCGTTAAGACTGGAATAGACTTGGATTTGGGTTTAAATTTGGTCAATGGTGCTTTATTGATATTGACTCCTTGATGTACCATTAGTTGTTGTGTGGAATCTATATTCAAGGAGTCACTGCTTTCAGTCTGTAATTCCTGAAGATCACATATCAGGCTGACATCTGTGGCTGTTAAAGAACTGTTAGCATTGTTCACTAATACTAAAGATGTACAAGTGTTGTTTTTATGTTGCCTGAGCCGATTATACTTTTGTAACTTTAGTTTTCTAATGAACTTGTATATATCTACACATGTTTGTGGATAATCAAAGTTACTCTCACAGGAATATGTGAGCCCTAACGCCAGCAGCTGTTGCTCTGCTGCATCCAAGTTGATGGTGGATAAATTGATGACTGTGTTGTCATTTTCCATAATTGGGATTATTGGCGGCGCCAACCCCTGTTGTTCTTCTTTTTGTTTATTTGCATTTTGGTGCCTCCTTCTCCTTCTCTCTCGTCGTTTTGTGTTCCTCCTTTGTCTGTTCTGGAGTTTTCTTTTCGGGGCCGTAAGGTCTGTCGTCTTGCCTCTCTTAAAAAATTAAATTCCTCCCCTATTGTGCGTTTTGGAATTTGTTGATTTGCCCCTTCGGTTGATCTCACGTTTAGCTCTGTCTCTGACTCTGTTTCCACAGAGGAGCTCAAATCAAATACAGAGGTCGTCGTTGGCAGCCCCCTGCTTGACGCTGCTGAGGAAGCAGGGACCTTTTTTCATTGTGTCTCCTTTTTGTGCAGCCCTTGCTTCGTCATACTTGTGAGAGAAGGTGAATATCTGACCTAGGTCATAATCATTCTTATCCCTTTGGAATTTGTATGTTTTTCTCCTTTTGATTATTTCCTCCTCTTTTTTCAATCGTGCCAACATATCATCCCGCATTTTCATTGTTGTACCATTTGTCTCCAATTGGCTTATTTGTTGATTCAACTCATCAATTTGTACCAATAAATCATTCCTATCAATGTCAGCATATTTTACCAATATCCCAAGCACTCTCCATGAGGACTCTAAATTACATTCTCCCCACTCACGTAGCATGTTCGGGTTAGGACTGTCATAACTGGGGGCAAGCATGATGCGCAAACCGCGTGGGATCCTGCCTACTTCCAGGTACCTGGAAGTGATTTGTCCTCCCACCATGTCACCTGTTCGGTGCGCATTAGCTTCTCCAATTTTTTGTACATATCCTTTATACTGGTATTGCCTCCGCTGGTTCTGATACCACTCCCGCTAGATTGCAATTGCAGTGGGGCACACGCTGTATCTGAAAACATTTCATCTGCGGCCTCCTCCCTTCCTC